>NC_138053.1:3342133-3998383 GCF_964194185.1 Rhinolophus hipposideros | reverse complement strand
CCTTCACCCCTGAGACGGATGCCTGTGGGGCTTCCGGAGGTGCAGCTACACCGCTCCCCTTGTGAGGCAGGCTCGCCCCTCGGACAGGACAGAACTTTGCTTGAATCCATATCACATCTCGTCCTCTGCACGCTGGAAAGCAGTACATGTTTAACATCAGTTATGTACTAGCCATGATACCAGCTTCCCCTGAGCGTGTGACCAGGAGCTGGCTACTCTCACCTGCGTGGCCGCTGGCGTCATGCATGGAGCTCCAGTACACAGCCAGCAGCTGGGGAGATTTCCTGGCCTTGTGTTCTCCTGACGCTGTTATTTTTCTAATGTGTACTAAAATGTTTGCTCACAGATTTCATGTTGCACTGCTACCGGAAAGAGGCGGAGGGAGTGGGGGTTCCTGTTGCTGTGGGCTTCCTTTCTGCTCTTATCCCTGAGGCCCTCTGGACATACCCCCGGGACGGCCAGACCTCAGGCTTGTGCTTTGGGAAGTAGGTGGGCCTGTCCTGCTGGACTCGGATGCGGCTGCTTTTTCTGTCATTTGCTACAGTTGTGTTTCAGGATAAATCTCTGGAACTCCCAGTTAGGGATGTTTGAGACTTTAATGTTTGCCTCCAGGATAGGTGGGCGGGTTTTGGTGTCCCTTCCCGTGTGTCGTCCCGCCCGCATTCATCTTCCGCTTCTAGAGCAGTGACTAGCGGTGGCCACGTGGGCTGAACGTTGCAGAGGTCCCACCACGGCCTAAGCACTGTATGTATGTGTTCACTCGCTTCCCTCTCCCGACGCTCCTGTCAGGTAACTGTGGTCCCATCCCTGCGTTACAGACAGGGGAGCCTTAGTCAGTAACCGGCTGGGTGAGTGTAGTGCAGGCTCTGAGTGCAGTGACCAGAACACCTGCCTTGCCACCTGCCAGTCACCGCCTCGGTCTCTTCATCTGTGAATGGCTTGTCGCTAGTACCGGCTCACAGGATTGTGGTGGGTGTGGTACTGGCATGGCGTCCGCTCAGCAACCATCAGCCGCTACCACCCTGACCGCGGTGACCGCCTGGGCCGCGTCACTGCCCGCATCTTCATTATCTTATGCATTTGTTCATAGAATCACGAGATGCTTCAAACTCCCAACTCAGGCATCCTCAAAGGATGGTTTGCTTTAGGTGGCAAAGAGTTGTTGTGCTGTACCTCCCTTTCCTTGAAAATATAATAGCAGGAAAAGAGGAAATGCTGGACCTGGTGATCCGTTTTCCAAGCTGGAAGGCAGGTAGAGTATTTCAGAGGGAAAGGTGATTTTTCCCCTGTGCTCTTCTCACCGCCCTTCCTTCCTCCCCCCTTCCCACTAGCCTATGGGTGAGGATGTGGGGGTTGTAGGCAGAGTGGAGGGCGGGGAGAATAGAATGGTGCTAAAAAACCTAAGTCACCACCAAACATGTGTAGAGAAGCACTCCAGTATTTAGTTAGGGCCTGCAGCCCTCTGTCAGCCGGAGACTGTTCTCATGGTGAGAGAGGAAGCGAGCCTGTCACTGTCTCTGGAATTAGTTGTAGAATTCAGCAGCTGTTTCCCTCATGCTTACCATGCAGGGCTGGGTTATAAAGACGGACGAGTGGAACTGCCGAGGTTCAGACACTTGTGCGCACTGTTCAGTGGAGAACCACTTAGGCTGTGCTTGTACAAATGCATTAGATTATGGTTAAGCAGCTTATGGACATAAAAACACATTAGAACTTTACAGCACTCTATAAATTATAGTTTTTGCAGCATTCACAGCCACAATGCTATGTAATTACATTCATTAATCTACTACTAAGAGCACGTAAAGTTGCCTCCCAAACGGTGCTATATGTGTCAGTGCTCAGCTGGGAAGGAGAGCTTCCCCCCTCCTCCTTTTTTCCTTCTCCCCCTGCTCTATTAAGCCTCGTGCAGGAAGGTTTTGGATGGTACATTGAGGAATTCCCTAACAGAGTCCAAGAAATGCATTTCTTTCAAGGTGAGGCTCTGGCAGGGAGCCTTGTAGGTAACCTTTTCATGTTGAACTGCATCTAGTAACTATTTTGTATGCATTTATTTTCTGTTTGGAAATGGACAGATGTCTCCTTTGGAAAACCAGCAGGGGTAAAGCAGTTGAGAGAGATTTATGATGGAGTCAGTGGCAAATGCTTTTCAGGCCTTCTTTTTGCCTGTCTCTAAGAGTGGTTTACGTCGTGGTGGTGTTAATGTTGGATGTATCCTGAATACAGAGGGTTGCTCTCTTCCCAGGGCAGATTTTTCTGAAGTTTTCCATCTTTCCATTCCATGCATGATGAGAAATGCATTTCTTTTCTTTCTTTCTCGGTAACTTTCCCTTGTTTGTTCTTGTAAATTACAGAGGGCAGCTTCGGGGGGGGGAGGGGGAGAATGATGCAAATGTCTATGGTGTTATTATTCCAAAGAACAACTGTATTTTCTCTGCATTATTTTACAGGTTAAATAAACCAAGTGATGTGCTTATTAAAAAAAAAAAAAAAAAAAGACCTTGGCAGGATTGAGCCCCAAACCACAGCGTAGGTCCTGGGCAGTATTCAGACCACATCCCTGGCTTCTGCTCTCTGGTGCACCCGGATGTCACGATGGCCTGAGCTCGGGAGCCGAGCTCATCTGCATTGAGTCCAGGTGCTGCCTGCAAGCCGCGTGAGCTGGACACATGAACTCTTAGAATGAAATAACTAGCCCTAGTATGTTCCAGAAAGCATACTAGCTTATTTAACCCTAATAGTTGCTTTGTAAGTTAGGTGCCATAATTAGCCCCCATTTTATAAAGATGAGAAAACTGAGGCGTCACAGGCCGTTGTGGTAATTAAAGTAGGTGTTATAAATATAATATACAATTCCTCGCTAGGTACACTGAGAGGCACTCAGTAAACAGTCTTGAGTATATATGGGGAATAGATCCCCCCTTAATCCTCCGGTGCCAAATAGAACCTCTCATAATGACTAACAGTTTCCCTTTGTAACGGCTAAGACATGATTGTATCAGTCAGGAAGAGGAATTCCTCACTTATCATTTTTTATTGTCTACTTTATGCTCGGAAACATCCTGGGCCCTTTCCATACATTCCATTACACCTCACAACTCTGTTCCTGGGTTGCTGGAGTGGAAATGGAGGTTTAAACACACTGCTGGGGATTGCTTAAGATCCCAGAGCCACAGAGTGGCAGCAGCAGTCCTCAAACCCGGCTCTAACTGCCACCAGAGCACCTGCCTGTGTGATGAGACTGAGCCGAGACAAAGGAGGAAATGGGGAATGAACAAAGACTGTGGACAGTAGGGAAGTGCTGTAGTTTTCCTGGAATGAAGTTTCTATTGTGAGAAATCCTAGGAACTGATAGGGTCTCTGTTAGCGCAGGAGTCTGAACGTCAGGAGCTTCAGCTCTTTGTGCTTCAGAACAGCCCAGCTTTGGGCGGGGGAGGGTGCAGAGTCTGTTTCTTCAGCAGGCCAATGGCGTTCTTGTTCATGAAGAATTGAGAGATTCGGGACTACCCATATCCCTAAACCGTGGTGTAAGGTTAGATAACTGAGGAGAACAAAGTGGTTGCTGTATGTACCTCACTATGCAGACGAGGGGTGATAGAATTGCAGGGTTGTGTCTGCTTCAGCATCTTGTTTCCACCCCAGCCCTTCCCCTTATTGACAGAACAGCTGCCATATTGTATTACCACTGACATCACTGGAGCCTGGTGCCATCAGGGCAGGGCTGGTGCCGTTTGTGGGTGAAGTGTACAGCAGTATGCTAGCAAATGGACAAGGGGAGAAAGCCTTCTTCACACAGGTTGCCATCTAAGGTGTAGTTTCACTACTCGCTCAGTGTTTGCCCTGCATGGGTTTCTCACCCACGGTCTGCTCATGCACCGCCTCCAGCCTCACACCGCAGGCTTGCTCTTCGCACTCGGCTCCTGCCCAGCTCTTGTCTCTCACTGCAGTATTGATGTCAGTTCTAACAGCCATCATGCATATCCACTCCCCTCTCCTGATTCTGAGTGTGTGTGCTGTTGCCAGTTTGTTTGGCTGGTGGTTCCCTTTCATAGGCTGTGATGGCGACTTCACAGTTACCAGTGTGATTTGCTGAGCTGGTGGTGGTGGCATCACTTAACCCTTCCCCGATGAGGAAGCGTTCATTTTCTTACCCCTAGATGACATTTTCCAGCCCTTTCCCCCGTGGGACCAAGGGCCAAGGTCACACCACATGCCTATGTGAGAGAAGAGAAGGAAATTGTTTAACGTATGTAATCTGCAGACAGTTTCCGAGATACATGCCTGTGAAGACGTGTAGGCCTGTGGCAGTGAGGGGCAGAGTGGGGTATGTATTTAGAAACTCAAAATGCCGAGTTAACTGAACAGCTCTCATAGGTAGATTAAAATGGTGATTCTTGAAAATAGGAGAACACTTTCTGAAGGCCTCTCAATTCTGTCAGCAAATCTCTATGGCTTAGGTTTTCATGACCGTCATTTCCTCAAATCAGACGTCCCTACTGCCTATTAGGTAAACACAGAAAGCATAGATTATGAGTTAAAAGTATTGACAGCATTTCAAGTGCTATCAGAGAACATTTAATTCAGTTTAATTTTGTGATAAGTCTCGTGTTTAATCCTCTGGTTACTCTGTAATCATGTCTCTATTGATCTTTTCTGAATGACTGCCTGCAGTTTAATAAACTTTGCCATTAACCCAGAGCTTCTAAAGGGAGTGATTGATTCCATTATCAAATCTGATAGACCCAATAAGTATCTAAACATCACTAAATCTACCTGTAGGCAGCTTTGGTGTACAGACGAGCCTGTGGTTTATTCAAGAAACTGGGTAAAAATCTGGGCATCTTGCATGACATAATTACCTCATAATTAGCGTGATTCCCTAATGCAAATGAACACCGCCTTTCGTCTCTCAGATCAGCGTCATAGCCAATGGAAAGGCCTCCCTTCTTCTCTCAACTCTAATTGTAGGGTCGCATTTACTCTCATTGCAGAAATAGTTTGAGGCGTTTATTTGGTTTTGTCTCAGGTCAGTGGGTACATCTTAAGCACTTTTCTGTGCTCGGTGTAAATCTGCAGCATGGTTCATTTTATTTTCACCCATATGATGCTAAAGGAAGGAAATTCCTTCTGGATAAAACCTGAAATAGAAGATGGGAGTGACAGGAAAGAGAAGAAGGGAGGGTACAGAGTCACAGGAGGGAGCTGTGTGAAAATGCTCCCAGACTTGGAAAACTTTCCAGGAAACCCATCTAGGTGTCTCATTTGGTGAGAGAACACGTGTAGTATGCACTAAACAGGAATCTACTTCTTTCACCTGTGGGTGTTTATAGCTGCTGCCATTGTTCATTAACATTTATTGAGCCACATATGTAGACATGGGGTTCAGGGTCTGGAATGTTAGGATAGCTTCTTATTTTTTTAAGATCGGGAAGGTGTCATTGTCTGCCACTTTTCACCCTTGAAATAAAATGGTGAAGATTGTCAGTTTTAGAGAAAAGCCAATGCTTTTATTCCTGTCTAGATTTTTATTTCCAATTTACATCCTTCAGAAAGAGTTCAGATATTTGACAGACGAGGCATTGCCGTTCCCTGATTATGCTTGGAGGAGGAAATGGAGGTGAATAGAAGGATTTTATAATGAGGTAATGTTAAACTATAATTTAAAGTCTTCTTTCAACAAAAGATGATAATTCTGACACTTACAAACAAGGCTATCATGACCTGGCCTTAGGGAAGGAGAGCAGAATTGGCGCCCTGGGTGCCAGGTATGTTGCTAATTGCTGTCTGACTTTGGGAATTCACTTGTTTACCAAGCCTCAGTGTCCCATTTAGAAAATGAAAATAATGGCACTTGCTCTATAGGGTTATTAGGAAATCAGATAAGATGATTTAAAAAGGTATTGTAAACTTTGAACTCTAAGTTGCTATACAAATACTTAGTGGTTATGAAAAATCAGTCTTTGCTTTATATTCAGAAATCATCTGTCCCTTCAGTAAATCATGCCTAGTTATCAAATCAAAACCAAGTTGGGACAAAAGAACCTGAAGGATACTTATACGTAAGAGAAATCTCAGAGATATTTACAGGTCTGGAAAGTAGGTATGATCTGGAAGAAACACATCTATACTGAATTAGTGAACTCTAAGCTACATTTGAGGAGTATTTTATATGTGCTACATAGTTTTCCAGGATCATAACATTGGAAAGGTTGAAGGAACTGAAGAGACATCCCATGGAGAAGCCCGACTTTATAGCTATTGAAGTAGATTGGTCTCTGTCCTTGAGCGTGTGATTCAGGTTAGTTCCAGGAGGGATGTAACCGTTATTGGTGGAGTGAGAGGAGATGTTTGTACACGTGTGCGTGTCGGTTCTCTGCCTCACTGCTCAGTAAATGAAGGAATGCCCCCTTGTCTCCGATAGGAAGTGGGGGAAAGTTATAGAATTATTACTAAAGTAATAATTATTTCAGTTTTCTAGAAACCTACGTGAACCACTTAAAAAACGTGAGCCATGAAGGGACTATCTCTCATCCATATATCCTTCCCAATATGTTGTATAAAACTGTATTTACATTTAGAGACGCATAATGTGAATTTTGCCAGAAGTTGCTTTTGTGTCATTGAATAGTCCTAAGCATTAAATTACCTCTCATAAAATTATTTCCTGTCTGCTGAGTCGACAGAATGTGCCTTCCATGCGCGCTCGCGCGTTTTCCTAAACCGGCTTCTCCAGGAAGTGGTTCCTCACTCCAGCCACCACCCTGCCTGTGATAGCATGGCCAGCCCCACAGCCAGCTGAAGTCAAACATCAAGGTGTTTTCTGCTGCGCATTAATGCAGGGTTGACTTCTTAAGGGTTAGAGCCAGTAGCTATCAGTGGTCTTCCCTTGTTGCCCCTTTTGTGTGATTCTGAAATCACATCAGGATTTGCCCCGCTCTTTTCTGGGGAAGATAAAGGGAAAGAATGAAGATCAGAACTGGGATAGCATGACAGAGGGGAATGGACGACTCTTCCATGGCTGAGAATCCCCGTCTTTATCTCCTCTAGTTAATTTAATTTCACTCTGATAGACAAGTGAAATGAATGGATGCACTGTATTCCTTCTCCAGTAAAGACTCACGGGAGGGCCAGATACCCATACTATAGGTTACATTCCTGTTGAATACGTCGTCTTCTCTAGTTTCCCCGGACACAGTACTGCAAGCCCAGGGAAGGCCGCCATTCCCCGATGAAAGCTGGAATAGCTGTCTCTTCCCAGACAGGGAATTCCCATTCAGCATGTGCCACGTGCAGTAACACAAGAGCATCCGTATGCTAACCGCTGACTACTTCCAGGGACACTGGTTATTTAAAATGAAGGTGTTGTAGTATGTGGGCACTGGGGAAGAGGAGATGTGGGAATGTTTTAAGGGAAGAAAAGCAAAGTCTGTGCCTCATTACTAATCTGGATATGAAGAGGTTTTCACTGGCCAATTGGGATCCTTATCTAGAACTTCTAGATGATAGTATCTACCACTCTTGATTTTTTATTTATTTTTTTATTTTTGTATTTTTTGTGAGCGGGGAGGTGTTGAGACCCAGGAAATGGTATTATATATAACCTAGCCTTGATATCTAGCCTCAAAAAATGACAACAAGCTCTGACATTTCCCCCGTTAGTCCCCTGTATTGTTTTGTCTTCTCTTGGACCTAATGAAGAGGTCTATCTCCCGCAGCATCTGTGCGCCCCCTCTTTTGTATATGGGGGAGTGGCTTGGTTTCTCCAGGATGAGTGGTGGTCTACAATTAGATCAGTTTGAGAGTTCTTGGGTGGGAATCCCAGAGAGGAAGAGACATGAGTAGTATGATTCACAGCGTGATGGGACACCCTCCAGAGTGAGAAAAAACGTTCATGGCATCCTCATTTCTCTAATTTGCTTGTTCAAAGCTAGTTACTCTGTGAGCAATTCAGGAATGGTGAAGTCACAGCCACGTCACTGTGGAGCTAAACCTGAGTGTTACGGGGAAGAACCAATTACTGATTATTTTGCTACAGTGTAATAAGTACATTAACTCATGTCCCATCTTTCGCATGGAATGCCTAGTCAAAAAACAATGGCTCATGGCTAATTAAAAGGGGACATTATTAGAATTACCCATCTCTCAAATGCGTGTGTGACCGTACTGGTTTAGGTTTGAGTGAATGAAAAGCAATAGAAATGGGTGTGCTCTGCTTGCCTCTCTGGAGGTAAGAAATGAGGCTCCTGGCCTCTAAAAGGCCTGTGAATTGCCTGGTGCACGCCTTCTCTTCTGGCTTCCATTGTACGCTCTGTTGTGTGGGTCCCTTCCCCTTTCCCACTCACCCTTTGTGTGCATTACTGCCCCTAAGCCCTTGCTGAGGACATTTTCTGCCTCAGTCATGCTGTGCTCAGCTTTCAGAATGCTGCTGTTACGGAGGAGTTAATTTTTTTTTTTTTTAAGGTTTCCTTTCCGTTATGCTGTATTTCTCAGATTATCTGGAAGGACTGTAATCCAATTTTAGGAATCCTTCAGGGCTAAGAGCCTAAACTGTTTTAAGCAATGGCATCTGGTTGCCAGGGACTCAACCACTCTGAGCGTGTAGAGTCTAGAAGCCGCCAGCTCTCAATTATCTATGGGAATGGGCCGTTGCGGGGCCCTTTGCAGTCCACAGAGCGCGGAAACAGCACTGCAGCCGAGAGTTGTGACCTCATGTGAACTCCTCTGGAGTTTAGGAGCGCTGAGTTCTCAGCGGCCGCTTTTGTGTTCCTGGTTTTTTTTTTCTTTTTGCTCCTCGCCTCTGACAATGGCCCCACACCTTGGGCAGATGTTTTTCTACAGAAGTTGTCAGTGCTTGATCTCCATCTCTTTCTCTCTGTAAGTGATTTTCTCCTCTCTATGTGGACTCCCTTATCTCATATGTGTGAAGTATTAAGTATATTCTAATAAGCTGCCTGCATTTTTTTACATTTAGGAACAGAAGAATATTACTTGTTTTCTTTGCTTTTTGATTAAAGTGTTCATGAGAGGGGATGTGACCAAACAGTAACCAGGGTACTTGAAAGGAAGATAGGAAAACTTTATGACCGGTTAGCATCTGAATCACTGAGAATTGACGGTTAGAAGTGAAAAAAGTAAGGCGCAGTGTGAACGCCCCGTTGTCACTGAAAATGACGTGAAGATGTCACACTGCCCCTCAGCTTGACCAGATGTTAATGTTCACAGCTGAGTTGTCTCCTCTGAAAACTTCAGGCCCACGTTTTAGGCTGAAGCCGGCTCTCCCAGACCGAGGCCGTACCTTCGTTTCCGGAATCTGAAAGATGAGTTCCTTTTGATGGACTCTGAATGTCCTCGTGTTATTGGTAGTGAGGATAGGCCAGTTGTGCCTGATGGCAAGGGTTGCCATTTTTCAAAGTAGCTCTGTTGATGAGTAATTGACATATCAGTAAACTGCATGAATTAAAAGTGTAAAATTTGATGTATTTTGACATGTATATATACCCATGAAACCATTGCCTCAATCAAGTCAACCAATAGGTCCATCAACCCTAAAGTTTCCTCATATCCCTCTGTAATCTCCTCTTCCTGTCTCTCCCAGGGAACCACTAATCTGCTTTCTGTTTTACTGTGGATTATTTCACATTTCCTAGAATGTTATATAAATTGAATCATACAGAATGTATTCTTTTTTGTCTGATTTTTTTTACTCAGCATAATTGATATTTATTCATGGTATAGTGTGTTTCAATTGGTTATTCCATTTTATTGCTGAGTAATATTCCATTGAATAGGCATATCACAGTTTATCTGTTCGTCTGTTGATGTACATTTGAGTTGTTCCCCGTGTTAGGCTATAATAAATAAAGCTGACATGAGCGTTCATGTGCAGACCTTTATGTGGACATGTGCTTTTTTATTCCATTGGGGAACTAGCAGCTGGAGAATGGCTGGGTCATATTTGTATGGTAGGTGTTCTTAGAATTGTTCAAGCAGGGGCCAAACTGTTCTCCAGAGTGACTGCCCTTTTGCATCCCCAACAAATGAAGGTTCCTCCCCATTCTTGCCCTCACTTGAGACTGTCCTTGTCTTTCATTTTAGCAATTCTAATATGTACGTAGTGATATCTCATTGTGGTTTTCATTTTCATTTCCCAAATAACGACTGACGGTAAGCATCTTTTCATGTGTTTATTTGCCATCTGTATTTCTTTTTTAGTTAAATGTCTGTTCAAACCTTTTGCTCATTTAAAAAAAATTATATAGTTTTGAGAATTAAAAAATATACATATTGTAGATACAGAACTTTGACCAGGTAGTTATACACTTTACAATTTTATTTTTCAGTTCTGTGGTTTCTTCATTTTCTTAACAATGTCCTTTGAAGAAAAGAAGTTTTAATTTTTGATAAAATGTAGTTTATCAATTTGTTCTTTTACAGATTGTATTTTTGGTATTATAGCTAAGATATCTTTGCCTAACGCAAGGTTACAAAAGTTTTGTCCTGTTCTCTTCTACAAATTTCATAGTTTTAGGTTTTACACTTAGGTTTCTGACATATTTTGAGTTATTTTTTCTAATTAGATTGAGGTATGGGTAAAATTAATTTTCTGCATGTGGATGTCTACTTGTTCCGTTAACATTGGTTAGGAAGATTATTATTTCTCCACAGAATTGCTTTCGCACTTTTGCTGAAAACCAGTTGTTCATATGTAAGTAGGTCTGTGCCTGGACTCTGCTCTGTTACAGCATTGATCTGTGTGTCCATCTTTATGCCAGCGTGTCTGGCACATAGTAGGTGTTTTAATTTTTGTTTTTAAAGGGTGTGAACATGAGGGATTATCTTTTGAATGTCACATTGGTTATTTTGCTTGTAAATGCATAGTCTTCCTTATTTACTAAAATGTTTAAGTCCTGAAAGCCTCTTTGTAAGCTCATTTATTCAAAAGTACAAAGTAGGGACCAATGTGAAAAAAATCTAGAATTAAATTTTAAGAGTTGTATGTTCTGTTTCTTTGCTAATTTTTCATTTCTTACTTTCACTGTAAACCCTTTCACTTCTTTTGCACTTAAGAGAAGTGATGGAATCAATGTTTGTAGAACCGTTCTAGAACAAGTACTAAGGCAATATAATAAACCAACAGGGGGCTTGACAGACTAGAATGACAGCATACAGCCCTGAGTGTCTTTTGATGGTGACAGGGAAAGCACCCCCCTCACCCCCTGCTTCTTTGTTATTTTCTTTGCAAGTCCATAAGATCAAATAACTAACAGAAAAGATCTGTTTAAATTGCACCCCTCGTTCACAATATCCGTACACATGGGCACATATGTGCACACACCACAGGTGCTTTGGAAGTGGTGGGCTGCCCTCAGATTAGCTGGGTTGGAAAATCAGATGGAGACTGCCTTTCTACAGCGTGTTTTATGCAAGGCAGACAAAGTGTGCCCTCATCTTCTGTTGTCTCTGGCTTCATCTGGAATGAGCAAATGGAACCCTGCAGCCCACACAGCTTTCCTCTGCAGTCTGTTACTCTCCCCTATTTTGCACAGCACTGAACTATCTCATTTTGAAATTCAGGAATGGCAGAGGAAACCTTTGGTGGAAGATTGTAATTTGGGAGAAGGGAAAGTTGAGAGCAAGATCACCTATTTTGAAGAAAGCTGGGTGTTGAAGGAAATTGTTTTGGTTTGTCTGTCTTTGAGCCTCTCAGCATACGTGCTGCTGTGACCCTGACTTCCATCACCAGTGACCTAAAAATCACAAAATTTCAACTGTTCACAAAACCTATTCCCATCTGTTGTGTGTGGCTTGTGTACTTACCCCCTCTATTGCCAGGAAGTATGTCTAAATCTTTTTATCTCACAGCCAGCCTTGTGTTGTTGGCTGGCTGGCTTTCTTACTGGCCTCCTTGCTTCTCCTGTGATTGTCAAATAAATGCGTTAAAGCATTTTTCCAGATCTCTTTCTGATCCTCTGCCCCCCTCCCTCTCCCTCCGAGTGATTGTTTGATAAATGCTTCCTTTGCCATGTATGGGGCACAGGTCTCTTACTTTCAGAAAGCACTGCAGATAATTCTGGTGGACGTTAACTTTCTCAGAGAATCACACGCCTCGATCATAATAGATGAGTGAATTAATAGGCCTTTGAAAATCATCAATCACTGATCTTAAAAAGCTATTTTAGAAACCAGACATTTCCCCTCCCCGTGTTATAGCAGTATTTCATAGACTGCCCATGTTTCCTTAAGGAAGTTCTTAAATTAGTTGCTAATAGTTTGCTGGTGGCGGGTTGGTGGATGAATAGCTACACAGGTACCCATGTATGTAATCCTGTGCACAGCTCTTCAGAATACTGTCAGGTGAGGAGTTTATGGTCTGTCTTCACTTCTCATTGCTTATAGTGGGCACTTTTGTCCTTTCCCCCCAGGACAGTCAATGAAAAGTTAAATGAATATTTTTCTGTATACATAGTAAGTAGTCAGTAAATGTTTACACAGCAAATGAACAATCAGTGGTCTGGTTGATTCAGGAATTGTAGTGAAGGGTCTGTCAGTAATTTATACATAAAACTATACCTTGAAAGAGTAAAGATAATCTCTGGTCTTTGAAAATATGAACATTACACAATAAAAAAACCATTTAAAACACTATTCATTTCTTCTTCACTCCTTAAGCCACCACCTCTACACACACTGTGATCCTCTCCTGCCCCCACGCCCTCCCGAGTTGAAACCCTCCATGTGAATTGGAGCTCAGATGATTGTAGTGCCGCTGTCAGACTTCGGCAGGTCTCTCACAAGCTGATGTCGCGGCATGGGGTCCATTTGCTCTGTGTCGCTATTGTGCAGTGCAGTGAGACTGCCCTGATTAATATGCTACAGGAAAATAAAGTGGATTTGGAAGAAATTATGCCATACTCTCATAAATATTAATTCTCATTTGTGTGGAATTGCACATAATTTTCAATATACTTGGAGCACCGTCAGTGTGAAAGATTTGGTCTCCAAAAAGAATGGCATCATTTTTTTAAAAGCACAGCCCATATGTTATTAAATATCATTTGTTTATTAATCCCATACTCTGCGTGCATATGATGCGGGCAGTGGGTGGGTGGTATGACAAAGAAAGGAGTTTTTTACCTTGTGGGGAGTTTATGTATTCTCTTTAGAGGTGGTGCAGTTTAATCACGTTCTGTAGGAGCCCCCCTTGCTGGAAGTCACTTGGCTGCTTTGGCTCGCGTTGCCGTTACACCTGAGTGTCTCTGCACACCAACTGGTTCTCCTGATTCCACGTGGGGCTGCGTACTGATTGGTCTGAGCTGAGCAGGCGTCTGACCTGGCTGACTGTGGGAGTGGGCACTGCTCAAAGGAATGGGGGACGTGTAGCGTGTGGTAGGCACAGGGGACACGGTTCTGAGACTGGAGTCACTGGCCATGTGCACTTGCTTTGATCTCAGCTTGTCCCCCGAACACTTCTCACCACACGCTCGTTGCCTCAGGAGAGCTGCCTCTGGAACGGCAGAGGGAAAATCGTCTGCGGGATAGCAGCTGGACATTAGGCCCGAGGCATGAGTTTGCCCATCAGGCTGTTGTCTTTGATATCTTTTGCTTTGAGGACAAGACCTTTCTCCGTTTCTGTGGCTTCTTGCTGTTGACTGTGATCCTTCTCGTGTGCCAGCAGTACCTGCTAGGCATCTTGGTTTCCTGCTGCCATGAGCTTGTGTAGCTTGCTTCATGCTGTGTTAGAGGCGGCGTGGGATATTATCAAATCACAACTGTGTTTGGTAGGTTGGGTACCTAGTTGTCTTATTTATTTATTTATTACATTTCTCTCTATATCTCTATATCTTTCTATATCTGTGTATATCTCTATATCTCTCTCTGTATATAGGTACAGATTTAGATGTATAGATATCTCCCACCTATTATTTGCCTGACTCTGTGTGTGAAGCTTTGGGGTTACTGAGATGAATGATAAACTTAGAATGATGAACTTAGTTCTGCCCTCATTCTTTCAGGGAACCGTGCTGCCAGCTGCCTCTGGTCCTTTGCACAGACTGTTTTCTCTGCTCAGACTTCCAAATCTAGGTGAAATGGCAGTCATCTTTCCAACTACAACCCCTTCCTCTGGACCAGACCATTTCCCCCATTTTAGCATCCATTGCCTTTCCTTTAGGGCAGTCAGTTCAGTTTCCAATTATGTGTTTGTGTGATTTGATTGGTATTTGTCCCCTAAATTCTAAACTCCACGAGTGGGAGTTCCCACCCACCCTGACCACACACAGTTGTTTTCTTAGCACTATAGCACAATGCTAAGTGTGTACTTGGCATGTCCTGGGTGTGCAGAAAATATTTGTCCAATGAGTGAAGGCCTGAGGACATTGCTTTTGCTTTATGGAAAGGTCTTCCCCAGCAGGTTGTGCTGCACGGAGTCCTTGAGCTAGAAAAAGGAGAGTTGTGGAAGAAGGGCTTTTGAGGCCAAGGCAAAGCAGGCACGAAAGCCCAAGGCCCCAAACTAATGGCACGGGCTGCTTTGGGGAGAGGCATCAAAGAGCACTGTGCATGTCAGGTGGGGAGTATTGGGATGGGAGCAGGAGGACAGCTAACTGCCCCAAGGACACCGGCAGTGAAGGAATGGCACTTTGAGAAGGAGAAATGGGTGAAGGGAAATTTTTGTTCTGATTTTGTATTAGTTTTAAATGTGCATTTAGGACCACTGACACTGAGAAATTATGCAGGTGTGAGTCTCTATGAAGGAGCATTTTCAGTGTAGGGAGGGTCATATTTACTCATTTACAAAGGATTGAGCGCCAGGTCCTTTTAATTGTAGTGCTTGATGTGTACTGCCTGGGGACTGGTTATACCTGAGCCCACTTTGCACACAGCTCAGAGTTACTGTGACTCATGCCACATCTTGTAATGAACAATGTCAGTGTCAGTGCTCGAACTTGGGTCTTGGGGGGTCTCGGTCTGTCCTGAGCTGCCCGCAGGCATACAGCTCCACTAGGTTGTGGCCTGACGTGTTTGCCTGTACACCCATCACCACCTTCTACCCTTTCCCCACCCTCAGCCACGTACAGTAATAAATGAAAATTTGCTTTTGATCTTGGTGATAATATTGTTACATTTTGCAAAGAGGATGGGAATTAAGGATGTGCAGAGGAACTTGTGGTAAAAAATATAATGCATTAAGGAAACATTTTAACTGTGTGCATTGAACAGTTTCTCGCTGGCTCACATCCACCTGGCCCTGGTACTTTCAGTCCTGTGCTGCGTTTTTTGGATCATGTATGCACTTAATACTCCTTTTTTGAAACATAATTGATGTACCACATTGGGAAGTGAATGCATCGAGCGCCCTCGGGGAATATTGTGTGCTGGGCCCTGCCCAGAATCAGATGGAAAGCCACTGCCCTAGACAGCAGTGAAATCACTTTCAATGGACAGATGTGTTTAGTTGATTTTTCATCCCAACAAGAGTCGAAGGGATATATTTGTGGTGGCAGTCAGAAAAATTGAGAGCCGTGTTTTAGTTTTCAGTGCTCTTGTATCCCACTTCCCTGCCCTTCCCCACTCCCTTTTAGTAACCCGAGTTAGCCTATATTTTGAGTGTGACCCTAGATGGCTATGTAACCACCACTTCCCTTCCATTCTCTTCTTTTCTACAGAAAGATGTGGCACTTAAGCCTCAGGAGCGTGTGGAGAAACGTCAGACTCCTCTGAGCAAGAAGAAGCGAGAAGCGCTGACCAACGGCTTGTCCTTCCACTCCAAGAAGAGCCGGCTCAGCCACGCGCACCACTGCAGCTCAGACCGGGAGAATGACCGCAACCTGTGCCAGCACCTGGGCAAGCGAAAGAAGATGCCCAAGGGACTCCGACAGGTGAGGAAGCCCGGGCTGCCCTCTGCCCCAGGGCCTGCCCTCTGTGCTTCTCCTGACAGGTGAAGATGTCCTCCAGAGCTTGGTGCTTGCGAGGCCAAGCTGGTGTCTCACTAGGCCCGAAACTGGCGCCTGGGGCCCTTTCCATCAGCCGTGCCCGAGTAGCAGAGCTCGGTGTTGCCCCGCCGCCTTCAGGGCAGGCTGCCGAGGTCTGGGTTGTAGTCAGGTAGACTGGCTGGTAGGGGAGCCATCGCCTAATTGGACGAACGGAACAGGCAGGTTTGATCTGTGCACGCCTTGTGTTGAAAGGCTCTGCGGTGCTGGGCATGCGGAGCTGCCTGTGAGCAGAGCCTCGCGTAAGACTTGTACCTTCCGGGGGCCTCAGGTACCGTGGCCCTCGCACAGTGCTGGTGAAGGAGTGAAGTGGCCCTGGCTGGCTTTTTGGCGACTGCCCAGAAGCCCTGACTCGAGACTGTCTTTGTGATCTGCTGATTGTGTGCAAGTCTGGCAGTGGGGTTTGCTGGTCTGCTAATAATTCGTTTTCAGTAATCCACAAGAAAATACAGCTCCTGGCATTTGGGGGCCTTTCTGCCTGTGGAAATCCTCACAGGAAACAGATTCATAATGAGAAACGAAGCTGCTTGTAGCAGTTTTTCTGCATAAATCCAGAGGCTTTAGTAGCTGCTGACTTACCTGTGTCCTGGGTGTGTTTTGTTTGTTTTCTGGCAGGACCACTGGGTGGGGCTGACTCTTATTTGAAGGGAGCTGAGGAAGGGAGTGTGGCTTCCAGAGCAGGTGTTCTAATTAGAAGCTGAACAGGTAATTTCTGGTTTGCAGATATTTTTCTGCAGTCAGGAAAGGTGGGATCATACGAAGCAGGGTGTCCACAAGCTTGCAGATGTTTAGAACCGTATCAGGACTTTATGATCATACATTCCTGCCCCCTCTCTAGGGTCTCACAAACCAGACTCTCTAGGGAGCGAGGCACAGGTTTATGTCGTCTTAGAAATTTCCTATTTGATAATGGACAGGCCTGTGTGGAAATCATTCTTGTAAAGCACTGGGAGTATCGTTTGGGTGATGATTTTCAGTCAGAAGATTGGAAGGACCAAAAGCCTCAATACGACCTAGTGGACAGTTTTGGTCCGAGTTCAGCCTGGTGGGTACTAACGGATACACTTATGAGGAGACATCTAGCATGATGTATTTCAGCATGGGCTCAGAAGGATCTCAGGGACATGTCCCAAAATATGACACTCTGGGCAGTTTTTGTCAAGCTACATATGTGTCCTAAAATGAAATGGCAGATTGGTGTTATAATAGCAATTATTAGTACGTCTCTAATGCAACCATGTTGCGGTCATTCAGTGGGTAGTTTGTGTAATAGAATCTGTCATTCTCACAACTCTGGTTACTTTACAGATGGGGAAACTGGGGCTCAGAGAGAGAAAGTGACTTGTGTCAGGTCACGAAGCAGTGAGGGACAGAGCCAGGGATTAGGCCCAGATTTCTCTGGCTCGCTGTGTTACCCTTGTATGTTCTGCCCATTTTGGTTGAGATAAGGAGGGTGAATGAAGAGAAAGAGAACTCCAGGTTATAGGAGGTAGGGGATCTACAAGTATTTCTAGAAACTGTGTGAGTAGTTTGGTCAGAGGGAATGATGTTGGTCATAGAAATGGCATATGAAGGCATAAGAAGAAACAGGATAAAATGCCAAGTTTAGAGAGCAGAGAAAGAGCTGGAAAGTTTGAAAGCCATCACATTTGAAGGTTTATTTTGTATTAAAAAAAATCTTTTCTTCAGAGTAGCGTGAGGGGGGAAGGGCTAGATTCCATAAAGGGTGGTGTTCCTATGGTGATTGGGACCCCCACCTCATGCTCTGTGTGTGACACTGGAAAGGAAAGCAGTCACTGTCGGTCGAGAGGCTGCAGTGTAACCACCACCTCTCCCCAGGCGCACAATGAGGTAGGAGCTCGCTTCTCACCCTCTCAGGCAAGAAACCCACTTAGTTCTGAGCCTGCACTGAGCCGAGGTTCTTCCCCCTTGACTCTTACTCCCAGGCCTGATCGGACTTTGCTGTTCTCTGTCCTCTAAGTTCTTCTTTCTACTTTATTCTCTGGTGAATAAAGTTTGTGATCATAAAAGAAGGCTAGGACGGTATGTCACAAATTTGAGTAGTAGCCTTCTGGTACTAGTGGCATTTGAAATCAAAGCTGTTCTTGTTTTAGGTGAAATATTTGAAAAGCAATTATATCGACTCACTCTTTATGAATCATGGAGAAGGAAAGAAAGAATCTTTGGCCTGTGTAAGGGTTTTAATTAAAAACAAGTGGTGTTTCCTTATCTTCAATGTCGATGCCAAAATATACTATCTAAATCAAGTGTTATTTTTCTGATAGCAAGGGAAGCAGAAGTTATAATTGAGATAAAGCTCTAATACTTTTCATTTACAATAGTCCTGGAATCACCCGTGCTACGATGAAACGCTGAACAAATCGCTGCTGCTGCCAGCTGTAAAGTGAGAGGTTCGAACAAGAAGGTGTCTGAGGCCCCTTCCTGTGAGAGCCATGGTTCTTTACATTAGGGAAGAACACAGGTGTGTGTAGTTGTTGTGGTCTGTGAAGGAAAGCCGTACAAGGTCTGAAGGGAGGTTTGGAGTCTAACCGATTGGCTCTGTTAAGGCACTGACAGCAGAGGAGTGAGATACGTTCCTCGTGGGAAGGAGAGGCGTGGCTATTTGTGTGTCAGCCCAGACAAGTGCCATCTGTCGTGTGATTGTTGTTGGTAAGAGGTGACACGTGAGTGTTGAATGGCCACAGTAGATGGTCTAAAATGTGTGCTAAGGATATTTCCGATGGCTTTCCTATCGTGGTAGATACCTGGATGCATTGCCATTAATTTTTTCCCCGTCTTTGCATCTTACCAGGTAAGGTAACTGATTTTCAAGGTCTTAGCTGAGTAGGGACCTTGAGATGACAGGGGCCTTGAGGAGAATTTACAAATTAATGGATTCTGTGTGGGGGGTGGGGTGTAATCACAAGAACTAGAGATGAGAGAGGGCAGTGCGAGCTGAGAATTTAGTCTAATTTTGGCTTGGGGAAGCTGGATTAGTTTTGCATTTTATTAGGAAATGGTACTTCCTGAGCAGGCAACTTAATACACAGCTTTCCTGTAATTATGGGAAGATGTTACTCCTTAGTGGAGAGGAAATAATAGGATTTTTTTTTCCTGAGAATCTGTTGGAGGCAGCTAATCTTTTTACTGTGAGAGTACAATTAAACAGTTTCATAAGAGAGATGTATAGTTCTGAAACTAAACCGCTTTTTCCTACTCTTGCCTGATTAGAAAACCTCAGTTCTCATGATGTTTTTCCATGCTGTTAAAAGAAAGCTTTTAACTGGTACTTAACCACCCAATGGAAATTATTTGTTGGATTATGTTTTTAAGTATAAATACATACTGCTTTAGAAGATGCTGAGCTGGCAACTGTCTTGTAAAGTGGTTCCATTTTTTTATATGGCAAATTTGCACACTCTCCTTAATTTCCAAAGGGGTTGAAAATAATGAAGAAAGGAACAAATTAAATGTTACACAAAGAGTGCATGTCTTTCTAAAACTATCCCCCCCCCCCGACTTAGATTTGTCCACCATGGACTATTTGCTCATTTTGTGAACACTTGGCTGGCCATTACATTAGAAAGTTTGAGTGCTTACGAATAAGGACATGGTGGTTTTTCTTTTCTTATGTAGACTTGGGAGTGGGAAAATAAAAATGGTGGCTGCACATGTCCTCTCTATAAGGAGCTTGATTCTCTAATTGGGCTGCTAAGTCACAATGAAGGGTCGCATTGTCAAACCTTTTAGCCAAGTTATGACTTCCTGAGAAGCATTTGGGGAAACTGAAATCTTCCTAGGGCGTTTTGTTTTTTTCAGTATGTCTAACTTCTAGACTATAGGGGATGCTTTAAAAATTCAGTATTTTATAGTTTAAAACACTGAGAGAACAAAATGGTTTTTAAAATAGGGATGCAATGAGGAGAAGTTGATGAGAGTTCAGAGAACTCTCAGATCTGATTCTGAATAGATAGTTCTAAATCTCCATTTAGTCCATTAGTCTGTCCTGTCTCTCTAGTGTGGATGGAACCAGAGGACATGGGCTTAACTGAACTAGGAGGAAGTTTCAGGTCAGTCAGCTGGCGAACTCTTCTAACTAACAGAGAACAGGGTGGATCATTAACAGCCACGCGCGAGTGGCCCCTCACCTGTGAGAAGTCCGGCACAGCGACAGCCTGGGGTCAGTGTCCTGTGTGGATGGACTCGGGAGGCTGAGCCGGCCTGGAAGGACCCGTGATAGCTGGCTGGTAGCTAACTGCCTTCTCCACGTGGCTCCACTCACCACCCCGAGGGCTGGGTGGTTGTAGGCTATTGTTCTGTGCGCCTCAGCAGCCTAAACCAAGGCGCCTGTTTCCTTCAAGAATAGATCCCGGGAAGGCACCTTGTTCTCTTTGCCTCCATCTCTAAGGGTGGGTCCTCATCACTCCTTGCTCTCCATCTAGTGTCTGTGAATTGGTGCTGGTTTTCAAACCCTTGGAAGTTTTGTTCTTCCTATCGCCTAAGCCCCTCACTCGCTGCCTAAACCTAATAGTTAAGGGAGGTGAGGAGGGTCTCATGAGAAGACTGCTGCCTACATAACTTCAGACTAATTCTGCTCACCGAGTTACGTCTTCATGTTCACCAGCTGACTGACCCGACTTTTTTTGTTTAAAAACAGAATTCTCATGGGTATTCTTGTCACAGCAGAGGAGGGGTTTGCCCTTGTGGTGCTGTGCTTGGGCCTATTGTAGTGCAAGTGTCGCCGCCCTGTTCTGCCTCACCTGGAAACGATCAGGGATTACTACTGTTGGCCTCCCTTCCCTTCTAGGGAGAGCAAGCAGACCCCACTGGCCAATAAGTACACTCTGGCAGTCCGATTTGGAAAGCAGTGGGGTTGGTTCCTGTGTCACCTTTTAGTTAGTGTGGAAAAGGGTTCGCCTCTTTTTCTCAAAAATCAGTGCAGTCGTGAGCCTTAGGTCAGGGCTCAGGGGTCAGGACTGAGACTAGATGGAAAGGCATTTGGGGTAACCCTGGAGGTTGACTAGGGGCAGCAGAACCATGGAAGGTAAGGTGGTTTCTCCCTTTTTGGACCCTGAGTTTAGGTGCAATGGACAATCCCCATGGCAACAGGATCCCCCATCAGCTGCCTCTGGATTTTCAAGGCTGGGACTTAAGTGTGCGGGCAGGCAGGCTCTGTGTTCCTTGCCTTTCTCAGAGCATGAACTTTGGCTCTGGTAAGCGTCTGTCAGTTCCTCTGCCTCCCATTGGCCACACAAATTTATTTTCCAACTTTCCTAACATCTTAAACCTTTCTTCCAGGAGAACTAGAAGACAGAATTTGCTTTTATTCTCTCAGGAGCTGTGCACAGTCCAGGTCTTCGGTTTTCTCTTACTTGGTCCCCATTCTCTACTTCACCATCCAACTGTGGAAATGAGGGGGGGGGCTCCTGTCATCCTCCTTTAAAGGCCCGCATGTGGGAAGGCCTTTATGTGGTTTAAAAACATCTTTATACAAGTTGGGCTGGGTAGGTATTGCTTGTGAGGAGTCGAAATTGGCTTTTCTGTCTGAACATCTAGTATGATGGAATCAAACTGTTGAGGATTTGAAGCTGACACTGAAGATGACAAACTGTGTACAGAGTTATAAATTGTAGGTACCAAAAATGGACACTGATTTGTAGGAAGAAGAGGGATTGATCCAGTACCAAGTCTTCAGTTAGAGCTGTCGTTAGAGCTGTACCTGGCAGAACATCTGCTTAGCGTGGCCTTAGCTAGAGCCGTGGCTGTGTTGGCACAGAAAGGCGGGGGTGACTAAGCCACTGGCTGTGCCTGCGGTCACCCTGGGGGAGCAGAGCCGCCCACATGCCTTCCCATCGAGAGCCCGACTACTAGAGGCTGATCCTTTGTCAGTGGGACTCGCTCAGATTGAGGACTTCTCTGTGACATTTGTTATTAGTAGAAATTCATTTGCAAAGGAGGATTTATAATGGAAAACTCTGATTAAACAGGTTTAGTTCAAGTCACATTTCTGAAGAACTGCTAATTAGTTTGGGGTGGAAATCCAGGCTGAAATCACAGGTATTTATCCAGCTTGACTCTAGAGCCTACAGGTGTCTGGAAATCAGAGCATTTGAAACACTAATGTACTATAATTGGGGATTAGACTTTAGTAATAATAAGACATAGGGACTTTGCTCTGTGCTCTTTACTAAATACATTTGTTATCACAGTTAACTGACTGAAGGTACCTTGAGCTACTATCGAGAAATATGAGCTGCAGTTAAATCAGTTTTACTTTATACTTCAGATTTCAAGTTTAATGTGTTAATTGGGAATTCATTCATTTCAAAAGTTGTGTAGTCATGTGAAAATTACAAACTGAGATGTTAAATCAAATTCTTTATCTTTCCTTCTTATGAATTTAAGTTGCATACTACTTTTTCCCCTTTGTCCAAACTACAGAAATAAGAATAAAAACATATAAAGAAATATTGGGAGACGGGAATATTGGCTTATAATCGCTCTTGGAATCTTAATTGACTTGAAATGAGGATAAGACGCTAGTTTTTAACATCTGGTTATTGAGGAAACCTCTGTCCATGCTTGTCTCTGTTCAGAATTATATTGTTTTGTATTATATTGGAGGTATTTGTTTGGTACTGCAAAACCTGGACTAATATAATAAATTATATGAAGGCTGTTTTTGTTTTAACTTGGGCATCTGGAAGCAGTGATAGTTTATTTTTTGAGTTCTGGAATTTGGATTGTGTGTCTCCCGGTGCCTTATGCCGCTGTCTGGGATGTATGCTGTCGGCGTCGAATGTTGGTAAGAGTGAGCGTGAACATTACTCGACGGCAGTGAGACAGATGTTTGCAGTGATGTGCCCGGTAATAAAGTTCATTCCAAGTGATGCATATAATTTTTAATTAAAATTTTGTAAAAGTTAACTAAAAAAGGACATAGCACATTGACTATCACCTCATAAAGTAAAACCTACAGAGATAAAATAGGCTGAATTGGAAAGGCGATCGCAATTAAAATAATGGGAGGTAACTGAGCTTGTGTGAACCTGAGGCTGATAGAAATGGTTTCGTAAAACAGTGACAGTCACTAAATCCTGAGGTAAGAATTGTTATATGTATGTGTGTACAGAACCGTATTATTAAGGGCCATTTAAATCCCATATATTGTTAGAGGAGGAAGAAGGACAGAGTGACAGAAATGATTCTTGACTCCACCTGCCATAAATTCTTGTAATACTCATGACCAGAGGGTGACGGAGCATGTTTTTCTCTTTACAAAATGTAGCCACTATACCTTTGATAGTAGATGAGGGCAGACGCAGCTCCCTTTCTTTATTCAAGACTGCATTTTTGTGTTCATTTTGCACTTTCCCCTCTTCTGATGGTACAGTGTTATCTGCACATGGCCAGATCTTAGCTGCAGAACATGAGATGATCCTCCCTGTGTTCTGCATTCCAATCCCCACTCACAGCAGTTTCATCTCCTGTCTGCATGTGACAGGTAATGAGTGGGTGGGTGGCTGTGGCTTGCAGTGGTGTTGGGGGGCTGAGCAGAAAATGCTGTGACAGCCATGTGTTGCGCCATTCCCGTGGGAGTTGGTGGTAGTGACAGGCAACTCATAATGTGCTATTTCCAGTTTGGGTTCCAATCTTTTGGTGACATCTGAATGCTCTTTAGCAACTGCTTTCGTGACTGCCTTTCGAGGAGCTGCTAATTGAAAATGAAATTGTGGGTGGGCTTTAAGGCAGGCACAGGGAGCTCTGTGCGGTACATGTCATGTGAGAACTGTTGGATGTCTTGATGCCCAATGTGTAATTATTTTTCTTGGGAGGGAAAGCCAAAGGTGTGTTGGAAGATTCCATCTGTGCACACAGATAGGCAGGGCTGAATGTCCCTTCCTGCTCAGAGAGCCACTGTATACTCACTGGGCTGGACACCAAGCCATCTGCCCACAGCTCACTTTTGTGTGGTTCTCTTTAAAGGTGTTCAACTGTGTGGGGTTCTTTTAAATCTGCTATCATCTTGTCTCCATTTGTTTTGCAGGATATCGTCTTCTTCCTTCCTCTGTTCATACAGTTACTACACAGGAGACAATGATTATCTGATCTCTTGGACTTATTTTCAATTCTTGCAATATAACTTTTCTTCCTCTAAACCTTTTTCTGTTGCACAGTCTGTTGAAGGCAGTTGGGGCCTCTGGCCCCTCTGAGGGAAGAGGAAGATGGTGGATTTGATTGGACTTAGTGTTCTAGGTTCTCTTATGGCTGCCTCAAGCTGTGGGGTTGTCATTTGTACCTCATCTTCAGAATTGTTAGTTAAAGCATCAGTAGCATTTCTGAAATGGTAGCTTTCGTAAGTGTTTATATGTTGAATTGTTTTATTGCCCCTTCTCAAAATAGCTTTGCACAGAGAAATCTTGTGCTGAGCAAGGAATGACCTCTCTCTTGGAAGTGCTGTTAGCTCTCTTTTTAATTAAATATGAAGATAGATATAGTATTACTGCATCCTTTTAGCTTTCCCTTGAACATTTCAGTGAATAATATCTGAGACAAAATTATACTGATTTATATGCTTTGTTTGAGTAGGACCGATATTTGCTTTTAAAGAGTCCCAGAGGCTTGCGCTGAGGGGACCCTGATGACACACCCTTGCTGTACTTAACCCTCAGTCCCATTAGATCTGCTTTGCCACAGGAACCCAGCTGCTTTAATGCACTTGAGCTACTGCTGGGCCCTAATGATGTCTAAAAGAACCAATTTTGGCTTTCCCAATGAGTTCTGGAACATTGCCTGAAGATACAAGCATTGACAGTCTTATACCAAGCAAACAGAACAAGGTTGTTGCAGCAGCTTTGGGTCGTTTCACACCTGGGTGTGTGCCCTCACACTGTCACAAACACACATACAGAAGCGGAAACCACATGCCTCACAGATGCAGGCAGGTTTTGTCAAGGGCCCACCTGGTGTCTCCGTGGAGGCCTGATGAGCTCTGCCGTGTGGCCTGTGGAAACACTTTTCCTGCATTCATTGATCACAGCTCTGCAGAAGCTGCCACTTCTCCTGGGTGGCTGCCTACGGCGACGCTGTTGGAGCGGGTCATTCTGTGATCACTGTTTGCACCTGCGTTTGCTTAGGAAGCACTTGTGTCATATGTCTTGAAATCGTGTAGTACAAGGCTGTGCATGTTCTACCTGCCAGTGATGGTTGTGAGTGGCTGAGATTAGCTATAAAACTAGACTGAGAAGCAGTTAGCTCCAGAGTCTAGATAGGAGAGAAGGTTGAGGAGATCAAGGTGAGAATCACCAGGGAAACATTTTTTTTTGACCCCATATCCTTTTTCTGAACGTACAGAAAAAATGTTTCTCAAATCTGGGCCTTTAGGGAATGTGCAGATTCCCAAGAATCACCTCTGACTCATGGAGCCAGAGTTCCTTGGGTGGGGTCTGCATGTGGCACCAAGTTCCTTAGGTGACTCCAGTACACGTGCGGCAATAGTCATACTTTTAAATAAGCTGAATTGTGCTTGTTTATATTATTAGAAAAGGGGATATTACTACATTGTTTGCAAATCTTGTAACAAATCTTAAAAATTTTGAACCACATCTCGTGTGAAAACAGTTTTATGAATAACAGGACCATATTCTCGTTCAGTGTATTTACTGATTGAGATCTTTTCCAAAATTTACTGGCAAAAATGAAGTGTTTCTCCTAAATACTATAGGTATTATGTTACAGAAAATAATGTTTTCAAAATGGCTGCTTTTGTAGTAGGAGTTTACTAGAATAATTGTGTTGTATTCTTCTCTCTTTAACCAGCTCCCTCAAATAACACAGGTTTTTTATACACTTGGTAACTGGACTTTCATTACTTTTTCGTTTAGGTTATACTTATTTATTTCTCTTTTCAACACCACAATGGTGTTGAACTCTTAATGTTTATAAGTTTTATGATTCCTCCACATTATAAAAATGGGTGTTATTTGTTGGCATTATTCGGGGGTAGGCGTGAATGAAATCTGAAAATATTGCGTGTATATCGATGGGGGCTGAACACCATTATCTGTTTTCTTCATTATAAGAAAGCTTCAATTTAATAAAATATTCTACTTGAATTTCTGGTTTGGATTCCACAAATTCAAAAGGAAATATTTTTCTTTCTAAAACTTAACAGAATAAAAACTCTCAGAAGAATTTTTGTTCAAGTAGCAAAACCTACACTTGAGATTTAACAGTTGCCTGAGGTGTGTCAACAGTAGGTAGTATTCCTTTTTAATGCATTGCTTTGAGACCAGAAATGCTGTTCCCCTGGAGATGAGTGCAAAATTATCTACTGAACAGTTGCTAATGAAATTCCACACTGCATGAATAACGCTATTAAAAATGACTTTTGATTACAAAATAATATGCCTAAGAAATAACGAGAATGATGGGAAGTGCCACTGCCTCTCAGGTGATACACAAAGCTAGGTAATAGACCCAGTACTCATTGCTGGGAGATTGAATGGTACTTTCTGAAACTTAAGAAACCCACTTGTATAATTATCACCTACCTCCCCATTTGAAAACTCAATCTGTATTTCTCAAATGAGTATGGCAGTGGGGCGGATAGGGAAAGGCCCCGGAGGGCTTGACTGTGGAGCTGTGTGTGAAGGAGATACATTGGAATTACTGAGGGAGTGTATCCTGACTGCTTCCTTGGTTCTCCAGGTAGAGGGAAGAGACAAGCTGACATACCAGCATACTGAAGGAGAAGGATGTGGAGTTAACAAAGTTTCCCTGCTGTTTCTGACCTTGCCCTTCTCTGCCTCCTCTTCAAACCTGACTGCATCTTTCTCCTTCCCTTTCTACCTTTGAGCCTGCCTTCAGGCTAACCTTTAGCACTTTGACTCTCACAGTCTTCCCACTTCTCTTCTTCATCCAGTGTCTCCTGCTTGCTTCTCCACCCTGCCAGGAAACCACTTAGATTAACTCTTCAAGTTACAAAATGCCTTTGTCACCTGGTTCCTTGTTCTCTTGCCCATGCCAGCCGTTTTTACTCAACATCTTATCAATGTTTAACCAATACAATTTTTTTCTTACCTGGATTCTTAGTTCAACATTGTTTCACTCATTGTTGTACTCTCTAGTTAAAAAAAAATTTCAGGGATTCTCTATAGCCAACTAAATAAAGTTGACGCCCCTTAGATTTAGGTCCTACCAGGTTTGCTCCCACATAATGTTTCCAGCCGCCTCTGCTCTTCCCTGCTCTCCTAAGCACCTGACCATGGCTGCTGTTCCTGGCATGAGCCCTGTGCTTCCTCACGTGGCCGCCCCTGCACTCATGCTCTTTCCTTTGCCAGGAATGACCTTCAGTGGTCATACGTGGTCAGACAATTAAGTCCACGAACTCATCCTAGAAAAAGTGCTACATACCTCATTGCTGAATATCACTAAGGTCACCTTCGAAGTCCTCCCCTGGGGAAGCTATGCACCAACGCCAGCACCTAGTCCACCCTTCAAAGCAATTTTGGGACTCTTTTTCTGGAATGGCCATCACAGCTCTCATCGTATTACCCTTGATGTCCTGAATGTCATCAAAATATCTGCCTTTCAATATTTCCTTTTATCTTCAGGTAAAGAAAGAAGTCATTGGGGGCCAGATCAGGTGAGTAAGGAGGGTGTTCCAATACAGTTATTTGTTTACTGGCTAAAAACTCCCTCACAGACAGTGCCCTGTGAGCTGGTGCATTGTCGTGATGCAAGAGCCATGAATTGTTGGCGTTAAGTTCAGGTTGTTTTTGTCTAACTTTTTCATGCAGCCTTTTCAGCACTTCCAAATAGTCAACTTGGTTAACTGTTTGTCCAATTGGTACAAATTCATAATGAATAATCCCTCCCATATCCAAAAAGGTTAGCAACATTGTTGCAACAGGTTCACGAACTTAATTGTCAGGCCTTGTATTTGTCCTGTAGTGACTGCTTAAATCTACTTCTTCCTTGGACCTTTTGTGATCTTTTCCCTCAGAATTAGGTCCATTTTTTTTTCAGGGCTCCCACGGTCCTTTGCTTATAACTTCGGTGACCCCAGAATTTATCACCTAGTGTAGGACATTTCTGAGAGTGAAGGGGTACCCTTAATAATTGCCTTGGAACAATAAGCATAAATCAGGACTTCCTGGAAAACTGAGATATATGGCCACCCTATTTATAATTCACTTTTGACCTTTTTCATTTGGTGCCCTGTTTTAGAGTTGGCTGCGAGCATGTCCTTCTCCTGCTTCAGGAAAGCTTCCAGCAGACAGTACCCTGACACACAGGGGTGCAGGTCTTTGTTGCATGTAGTGAAGTAAACCTGTGAAACCTTTGTCTCTTCCTGCCTTGAAAAACCGAGATACCTTTCTCATGTTCCCCATTTCCATTCTTGAGCCCTTTTAATCTTTTCTCCATACCGAAGCAAGCCTGATCTTTTTTTTTTTTAATTTAAATTTATTTATTGGGGTGACAATTGTTAATGAAATTACATAATTTCAGGTGTACAATTCTGTATTACATCATCTATAAATCCCATTGTGTGTTCACTACCAAGAGTCAGTTCTCCTTCCATCACCATATATTTGATCCCCCTTACCCTCATCTCCCACCCCCCACCCCCTTACCCTCTGGTAACCACTAAACTATTGTCTGTGTCTATGAGTTTTTGTTTCTCATTTGTTTGTCTTGTTCTTTTGTTGTTTTTGGTTTATATACCACATATCAGTGAAATCATAGGGTTCTCTGCTTTTTCTGTCTGACTTACTTCGCTTAGCATTATACTCTCAAGATCCATCCATGTTGTCACAAATGCTCCTATGTCATCTTTCCTTAACGCCGAATAGTATTCCATTGTGTATATATACCACAACTTCTTTATCCATTCATCTATCGAAGGACATTTCGGTTGTTTCCATGTCTTGGCCACCGTAAACAAAGCTGCAATGAACATTGGAGTATACGTGTCTCTATAGAGAAATGCTTTCACATTTTTTTGGTAGTTACCCAGGAGAGCGATTGCTGGGTCATATGGTAATTCTATTCGTAATTTCTTGAGGAACCTCCACACTGCCTTCCATAACTGCTGCACCAGTCTGCATTCCCACCAACAGTGTATGAGGGTTCCTTTTTCTCCACAGCCTCTCCAACACTTGATACTATTTGTCTTGTTGATGAAAGCCATTCTGACTGGGGTGAGGTGATATCTCATTGTGGTTTTCATTTGCATTTCTCTGATGATTAGCGATGTTGAGCATTTTTTCATATGTCTATTTGCCATTTGTATATCCTCTTTGGAGAAATGTCTCTTCAGGTCCTCTGCCCATTTTTCAATTGGGTTGTTTGTTTTTTTGTTGTTGAGTTTCATGAGTTCCTTGTATATTTTGGATATTAGACCCTTATCGGAGGCACTGTTTGCAAAAATCTTCTCCCATTCAGTCGGTTGCCTCTTTATTTTGTCGATGGTTTCTTTTGCTGTGCAGAAACTTTTAAGTTTCATATACTCCCATTTGTTTATTTTAGCTTTTACTTCCATTGCTTTTGGAGTCAAATTCATAAAATGCTCTTTGAACCCAAGGTCCATAAGTTTAGTACCTATGTTTTCTTCTATGCAGTTTATTGTGTCAGGTCTTATGCTTAAGTCTTTGATCCATTTTGAATTAATTTTGGTACATGGTGACAGATAACAGTCCAGTTTCATTCTTTTGCACATGGCTATCCAATTCTCCCAGCACCATTTATTGAAGAGGCTGTCTTTCCTCCATTGTATGTTTTTAGCTTCTTTGTCAAAAATTATCAGTCCATATTTATGTGGTTTTATTTCTGGGTTCTCAATTCTATTCCATTGGTCTATGTGTCTGTTTTTCTGCCAATACAATGCTGTTTTGATTATTGTAGCCCTGTAGGACACGCTAAAGTCAGGCAGTGTGATACCTCCAGTGTTCTTCTTTTTTTCTTAAGATTGCTTTGGCTATTAGGGGTCTTTTGTGGTTCCAAACAAATCTGATGATTTTTTGTTCTATTTCTTTAAAAAATGCCATTGGGATTTTGATGGGGATTGCATTAAATCTGTATATGGCTTTGGGTAATATGGCCATTTTAACTATGTTGATTCTTCCAATCCATGAGCACGGAATGTCTTTCCATTTCTTTGTGTCTTCTTCAATTTCTTTCAAAAATGTCTTATAGTTTTCAGCATATAGGTCCTTCACATCCTTGGTTAAGTTTATTCCTAAGTATTTTATTCTTTTTGCTGCAATTGCAAAGGGAATTGTTTTTTGTATTTCTTTTTCTGAGATTTCATTGTTAGTATATAAGAATGCAATGGACTTTTGTACGTTGATTTTGTAGCCAGCAACTTTACTGTATTCATTGATTGTTTCTAATAGCTTTTTGGTGGAGTCTTTAGGGTTTTCTATATATAGCATCATGTCATCTGCAAAGAGTGATATTTTAACTTCTTCATTCCCAATTTGGATGCCTTTTATTTCTTTCTCTTGCCTGATGGGTCTCGCAAGGACTTCCAACACTATGTTGTAAAGCAGAGGTGATAGGGGACAGCCCTGTCGTGTTCCTGAACGTAGAGCAAAGGGCTTCCGTTTTTCATCATTAATTATGAGATTAGCTGATGGCTTGTCATAGATGGCATTTATTATGTTAAGGTATTTTCCTTCTATACCTATTTTATTGATTGTTTTAGTAATAAATGGATGTTGTATCTTGTCAAATGCTTTTTCTGCATCAATTGATAGAATCATATGATTTTTGTCCTTTATTTTGTTTATGTGATGTATCACATTGATGGATTTGCGAATGTTGAACCATCCTTGTGCCCCGGGGATGAACCCCACTTGGTCGTGATGAATAATCTTTTTAATGCATTGTTGTATTCGATTTGCTAAAATTTTGTTTAGGATTTTAGCATCTGTATTCATCAGAGATATAGGTCTGTAGTTTTCTTTTTTTGTGTTGTCCTTACCAGGTTTTGATATCAGGGTAATGTTGGCCTCATAAAATGAGTTAGGGAGTACTGACTCTTCTTCAATTTTTTGGAAGAGTTTGAGCAGGACTGAAATTAGATCCTCTTTGAAGGTTTGGTAGAATTCACTAGTGAAGCCATCTGGTCCCGGACTTTTGCTTTTGGGAAGGTTTTGGATGATTGATTCAATTTCTTTACTGGTGATTGGTCTGTTTAGATTTTCCAATTCTTCATGTCTCAGCCTTGGAAGGCTATATGTTTCTAAGATCTTGTCCATTTCTTCTAGATTATTGAATTTGGTGGCATATAGTCCTTCATAATATTCCTGAATGATCTTTTGTGTTTCTGTGGTGTCCGTGATAACTTCCCCTTTTTCATTTCTGATTTTGTTAATTAGTGTCTTGTCTCTTTATATCTTACTGAATCTAGCCAAGGGTTTGTCGATTTTGTTAATCTTTTCAAAGAACCAGCTTTTTGTCAAATTAATTTTTTCTATTGTCTTTTTGTTCTGTATTCCATTAAGCTCTGCTCTGATTTTTGTTATTCCATTTCTTCTGCTGACCTTGGGTTTCACTTGTTCTTCTTTTTCTAGTTCTTTGAGGTGTAACATGAGGTTATTTATTTGGGATTTTTCTTGTTTCTTGAGATAGGCCTGTTATGATATAAATTTCCCTCTTAAAACTGCTTTCGCTGCATCCCAAAAATTTTGGTAGGATGTATTTTCATTGTCATTTGTTCTATATATCTTTTGATCTCTCCTCTAATTTCTTCTTTGACCCAGTCGTTCTTTAAAAGTATGTGGTTTAATCTCCATGCATTTGTGTTTTTTCCTGCTTTCTTTTCGCAGTTGATATCCAATTTCAAAGCCTTGTGATCAGAGAATATGCTTGGTATGATTTCAATATTCTTAAATTTGCTGAGGCTGCTTTTATGCCCCAATATATGGTCTATCCTTGAGAATGTTCCATGCACACTCTAAAAGAATGTATAGTCTGATGTTTTAGGATGAAGTGCTCTATATATGCCAATGATGTCCATTTCATCTAATGTGTCATTTAGGGCTGCAATTTTGTTATTTATTTTCTGTTTGGATGACCTATCCATAGCTGTCAATGATGTATTTAAGTCCCCTAGTATATTTGTGTTTTGGTCAATTTCTCCCTTTAGTTCTGTTAGTAGTTGCTTGGTATATTTCGGTGCTCCTTGTTTGGGGGCATAAATATTGATGACTGTTATGTCTTCTTGTTGTATAGTCCCCTTTACCATTATGAAATGTCCATCTTTGTCTCTTGTTATCTTTTTCACCCCGAAGTTTGTTTCATCTGATATCATTATGGCTACACCTGATTTTCTCTGGGTACCATTTGCTTGGAGTGTCAATTTCCACCCTTTCACTTTGAGTCTATGCTTGTCCTTGTAGCTGAGATGTGTCTCTTGGAGACAGCATATGGTTGGATTTAGTTTTTTGATCCAGTCTGCTACTCTGTGCCTTTTTATTGGTGAGTTCAGTCCATTTACATTTAGGGTGATTATCGATATGTGAGGATTTCCTGTCATTCTATCTTTAGTTTTCTGGTAAGGCTGTGACTCCATTGTTTCTTTGCTTTTTTGTTGTTGTCTATTATTTCTGTGTGGTGGTATTCTATGATTTTTCCCTCTGTTTGTTTTTTTATTACTGTATATATTTCAGTTCTGGATTTTTTTTGAGTGGTTACCCTTAAGATTATGTAAAAGAAAGTTTGATATTTAGAGTATTCCAGTTTCTTCAGTACGCTTACTTTCTCTATTCCCATATTCCAGTTCAGGCCTTTACGCTCCCCCTTTTTATTTGTTGGTTGCCACAAATTGTCCCTGTTGATGGTGGTCGAATAGCCTACTTTAGTATTTCTTGTAGTGCAGGTCGTGTATTAGAAAATTCCCTCAGCTTCTGTATGTCTGGAAACGTCTTTATTCCTCCTTCATATCTAAAGGATATCTTTGCTGGATATATTATTCTTGGCTCATGATTTCTCTCTTTCAATAGTTTGAATATTTGGTTCCACTCCCTCCTGGCTTGTAGACTTTCTGCTGAAAAACCTGATGATAATCTAATGGGCTTTCCTTTGTAGGTTACCGTCTTCTTTTCCCTGGCTGCCTTGAGGATTCTTTCTTTGGTGTTAATTTTAGACAGCTTCAATACAATGTGCCTTGGTGAAGGCCTGTTGGGATTGAGGTAATTAGGTGTTCTATTTGCTTCTTGGATTGGAGGATCCAGTTCTGTCCACAAATTTGGGAAGTTCTCATTAACAATTTCTTTGAGTATATTCTCTGTTCCCTTCTCTCTTTCTTCTCTTCTGGTATGCCCATTATTCTTATGTTGCTCTTTCTGATGGAGTCAGAAAGTTCTTGTAGAGTTCTTTCATTTCTTTTAAGTCTCAAGTCTCTTTCTTCTTCCATCTGTGTAATTTCCAGGTTTCTATCTTCGATGTCACTGATTCTTTCCTCCATCTGGTCAACTCTACTACCTAAGCTGGTTATTTCATTCTTAATTTCTTCTATTGAGTTCTTAATCTCCAGAAATTCCATTTGGTTCTTTTTTAAAATTTCAATCTCTTTCGTAAAATGCTCATGTTGTTCTTTGATTGCGTTTCTGAGTTCATTAAATTGCCTTTCTGTGTTTTCTTGCATTTCTTTGAGGTTTTTCAGAACTGCAATTTTGAATTCTCTATCATTTAAGTCACATATTTCCATATCTTTAAGTTTCTTTTCTGGAGATTTTTCACTTTCTCTCTGAGCTGTCTTGTTGCCTCGGTTATTCATGGCAATTACTGATTTATTATTTCTCTTCCTAGACATCTACAGGAGTGGCTTCTGCTATAGGTTGATAGGAAGAGGTCTTTCTTTTGTTTTCCAATACTTGTTGGAAGAATGTTTTATTTTCTCTTTGACTGCAGCCTTTTTTTCCCTCTCTGACACAGTAGTGCTATATTTTCTCTGCACTTTTCCAGCTTCTCACACAATGGGGAGATTCCCTTGGAGACGGGTCTCTCCTCTGTTAACAGTTCACCTGGGTCATAGGGCACCACGTCCCTTTGGGGGTGCGGAGAGCTTTTGGAGTTCCAAAGCTCTTCCTGCAGCATATTCAGAGCCCGTATGTTTCAGTAGTTCTGTTTACTCCTGCAGGGATCCGCCCAGATAGGTGGGGCCAGGAGCGGGATGAGTTGTGAGAGGTGGCCCAGAGCAATGGCGGCGACCACCACCACAGCTGGTCCTGCTTCCACAGCTCCCTCCCCTTTGCCGGAACTAGTTGGGCTGCGAATCTGTTTCTGCCTGGTCAACAGTTCTCAGAACAGCAAAAATCCTGTCCTTTGATCTGACTGCTACTTTATCGCTTCTAGCACCGGGCAGGTGGGGGTGGGGCGAGCTCTGGGAGGGTAGGGAGGGGGCGGCTAGTCTCAGTGCCTAAGGCTTCCGTTCTCCGCTCGGCAGTGAGGGCTTAAACCACCGATTTCAGCCCTCTTCCCTCAGTCTTTGCTGCCGGGAGCGTTGGGTTCAGCCATGCTATACGCTGCCCTCTCAGCCCTGTGGGCCGTAAGCGGAGCCCTAGCAGTCCGAGTCCTTCCCTCTCCCGCAGCGGCGGAAGATCCGGGAGCAGCGGGCTCCGAGCACTGAGCTAGGTCTGTGTCCTGCGCCCGCGCGGCTCCGTCTCCGCACTTCTCCTCTCCCTCCTCCCCCGCTCGCGCGATTCACCCACCTGGAGGTGAATTCAGTAGTCGGCCTCTTCGTCTTGCCTGTCTGCTGTGCAGGGCGTCCTTTGTGGAGTTATTGTTGTCCGATTCGTTGTAAATTCCAGGGGAGCTTTACAGAGGCTCACCTCATGCCGCCATTTTGATCCGGAATCCGCCTGATCTTTTAAAACTAGATATTTGATGGTGCAAATGCTCTCGGTGGCTTCTCAGTGTATTCAAATTAGAATTTAGACACCTATGAGCTGCTGTGTTGCCCAGCTCCCTGTTTCTTCAGCATCACCTCATGTTACCTTCTCTTGCTCCCTGGCTCCTGCCCTTTCCACCTTCCGTCATTTTGTCCCACATGGCAAGTTCTTTTCCAGGTTGGGTACCTTACACACGCTGTTTTCTTGACCTGCACTGGGCCTCCCTCAGCTCTTGGCCTGATGACATCCTTCCAGGCCCTTAGGCCTGAGCTGAAGTGTCATCTTCTCAGTGGCTTTTCCTGACCATTTTGTTCACCCCGGGGTCTGCCTTAAGTCCCTTCTCCTTTGCACCCACCTTTTTTATTTCCCAACTCTTAACTCAATTCATAAATACAAATGTTTGTGTTTTATTTTTATTTTTTTTGAATCCTTCTTGAATGTCTGCTCCTTTTGCTAGACTCCAGGTTCTCCTAAAGGAAAGTACCATATCCATTTTCTCCACCATACTGTTTGTCCCACACAGAAACATCTGCTCCATAATTAAAGTTGCATGACTGAAGGTTGGAATAATTATTTTTCCAATTGATGACATTGATAATCACACACCCTTGTTGCATTCCAACGTTAATTGCTTACAGGAGAAAAAAGCCAATATAATATGATCTTTGTTTTCCCTCTCCGGGTTATGAATGTAGAATGAGATTCCGATCAGCACATACACACCAGGCAGAAATATATTCCAAGAACATGGCGTCTGTTGTTCTGCATGGTACCTGTGTGCAGTCTGTCTTCCCTGTGTCGTCGCCTCTCAGGATAGTGAAATGGCTCGTGCTGCCAGGAAGAGCTGGCCCAGGGAAGCTGCAGCCTTTCCGTTTTCAGAGTTAATCCAAGAGACTAGTCAGCAGCAGAGAGAGAGGAAGGTGGGTGGGAGTGAGGTGGGATTTACTGAGCACTCTTTCACATGCTGATATGTGCCTGGGGCTCTACCTTTTTACGAATGGTAACAAACTGTATTTGGAATATCTTGTCTTTGCACTGTAAATTATTGTCCCACATGCCCTCTGTCTAAAATATTTGACTTCAGAAAACTGTTTAATTTTATTTTCGTTTTAAGTGGACTAATTCATTCCTTCCCCCTGTATTTCCTGGTTCAGCAAACATTTACCCAGCATCCTTTGTGAGGATACTCACCAGGAAAAGCCTGCCCTGGATGCATTTTCAGCTTGGAATAGCCATCCTGGCCTCCTGGAGAGCTCAACATAAGTGACACTGAGACTGACAGATTAAGCACAGTTCAAAGGACATTGCTGAGACCTCATAGAGAGGAAATTCTTTCAGATATAGGTATCTGTGTCTTTCCCACCAGGCCGTTTTTCTTGACCTCCCCTTTACCTTTTTGAGACACTTTGGAATAATGCCCTGTCTTACTGAAAGCAGCAGTGACTTAGAATCAGTGCTGTGTTGTTTTCTGTTCTCTTGGGTTCTTAGTTTGACCAACAAAGGCTTTGGCATTCTTACATTTTTAACCTCAGGTGCCATTTACTGGGAATTGCCTGGACAAGCAATTTCATTAAAATCTTAATGGCTCTCCAATGCTTCCAGCAACTGTCATTTTTTTAAGGTATATTTTGTAGACATGATTTCGCTATGGTTCCAAACCCAATTGTCCCCACTTACTCTTGGAATTCTTGGTATCAGAAAGTCATATGTCTGTCCAGAGGGTGGAACTTTTTGTGCTAATCTACACAAAGCAGAAAACAAAACTATCTACCACTGTCCTTTCTATTTACTTGGAAGTAGACGATTATTTTCAATGCACGTAGAACTTCAAATATTCTAAAATAATCAGAAAGAGTATTTGAAAAGAAATTTAGGCCTCAAATTTAAGGTGAGAATACTCATGGAAAATTGTACAGTTAATGATACCAGGAGTAAGTTATAGAACAGTTCCCAGTTTGCTAGCAAGTTATTTTTTCTTTCAAAAAATACTTCGTGAATTGCCTTTTTTCTTCTTGTTGAAATTCTGACTTTCTTAGAAAGTGTTTGAAATGGTGGTTTTCCAGTGAATTTCACTCATACTACTCACTTTCCCTTGGTATCTATTCACTGACTATTTATGGACCGTGTACTACGATGGGCAGACATTCTTTTAGGTACATACAGCAAATAAAACAACGAAGATCCCTGCCTTTGCGGGTTCCATCCTTTTCCTTGCAGACAATTCCATTTAAACGTCCAACCAGACTTTTCTCAGCTTCTAGGTTCATAAACCCAGGTGCTGATTACAGCGTTGTTTTTAACCTGGGTTATCCATAAGCTCTGCAAACTCAGCATGTCTCACGTTGAACTCCGTAATAGTTGTCCTAAATTTACTCTTCCTCTTGAGTTTCCTCTTTTAGTTAATCACCTAAACATCCAAACCATAAGTTTGCCAGATCTTTCCAGAAACCTGGACGTCATGTTACCCTTCCCCTCACTCCTCATATTCATACACCCTTAGGGTTATGTCCTCTGCATTTCTCATTGACCCTCTGCCTGTTCCACTTCCCACGTTTGCTATCACTGCGTTGTTTCAGATCTTTCTTGTCTTGGCTGTATCACGACAGTGGCTTGTTACATGGCTTCTCAGCCTCTAATCTCACTGTTCTTTAGTTCTCCAAACTCCTTCTGAGGTAAACTTGAAGGTATGCAAATTGAGTCATGTTATTTGGTTGAGGAGATTTCATTGGCTTTCCTTACTTCCAACCTACACTACAGCTTCTTTATACAGTAGAGAAGTGCACGTGCTTTTATGCCTGGAGTCACTTCCCCATCTTCCTCTTGGTGCTTCCAGGCACCAAGCGGTACCCCTTTCACACCAGCCTTGTTTCTTTTCTAAAATGTCATCCTCCAGTCAATCTCACAAATCTAAGTGCCCTTTGCCTTTGTGATTCTGATCCTAGTTACATGTGAGAAGCACAGTCCTACTAAGTTGGAAATGGAAACTTATACCTGTTAAAATAACTTACATTTTGAAAAGGATACTTTTTTAGTTGGGAAAATGTGCAGTTATGTAGTATTTAATGTGGTACAGGAAAATGAACAGTTGTAGAGGACCATGGGAACACATTTGGGGTGGGTAGTCCAAAACAATGGAAAAGACAACATTTTTTTTTTTTTTTTTTTTTTTTTTTTTGTGACGGTAGTTGCTGGGCACTGACGGTTGGGGGTGACCAGGCTTTTGTTAATGGAAGTGTTTTCCAGGCATAGGGCTTGTCAGTGAAGGCTGAGCTCATTGGGGCTTTTCATTTCTATAAATGGTGACTTTGCTTCTCTCTGAGTGGTTCTTCAGGGATTACACCCAGGAATCCTCGACATGATGAAGCTTTTCATGATGCTCGGCTAATGTGGAAATGAAGACTTTTATTTGTACAGAGACATTTCTGTTACCAATCAGTTGTATAAATTTTGAGGGGATTTTAGCATGTGATTTATATTGCCTTTTACTTTTAAATAAGGTGCCTGAAAAAGTGACCACAAATGTGCTAAAGGTTTATTTGAAGTAAACACAGTATTATAACCCCCCTGGCACAGACATTCTATATTTTGGCGCAAAGCAAGGTAATCATAATGTTGGTAGAAAACAATACTTAGAGCTGGGGTCCCAGGATTTTAATTTCCGGGTCTTGTACTAGCTTCAGTGTCCACATTCCTTTCTGTAAAACTTTGGTGTCAGTGCTATTCTCTCTCTCTCTCTCTCTCTCTCTCTCTCTCTCTCTCTCTTTTTAGCAACTGGTTGCTTGTGTTATTTCTTACCAAAATTGCAACCATTCAAGACCAGAATAGTTTCTAAAATATTTTCAGTATACAATTGGACTTTTTTTTTTTAAAGCAGATTAAAGCAGTAATTTAAGAAAAAGCTTTATTTTCCTGCACATTTCCACATTCGCTCTGAAAGGCTGCCCTTGGAGGTAGAGATACAGCTGTTGATGAAGAGGTTGAGATGAGGATTGTTTTTCTCTTGTCGTCTCCAGCCCTCCTTCCTTCCTTGACAACAAAGTAAGAGGAAGATGTTCAATTGATTGGATGGTGAATCCGCGTGTGAGAAACGACGATAAAGTATGCTGAACACTGTACGTCAGTCAGGCCCCTTCTGCACGCCTTCTTTGTTCGTTCACACTCCATGAAACACTGTGTTTATACCTAGGTAATTGAGGACAAATTGTGGTTACTGATAGGAGAAATGCTCTTTAGGTTCCTTATTCAACAGTTATGGGTATCTTCCTTCAGGGAATTAAATGTATTCCTCCTGGAGGTCACATGTTGGCAGCTGGAAGGAGAGGAAGCTCTCTTTACATTGTTTATGGCAGTGACTGAACTCACACAGATATTTTAAGCACCAGAGCTAATGAGAAGGAAAGTGGGCAGGTGTGTGGTGAACATGCTCAGGGAGGAATAGGCTGTTGCATTGTTGAGGCTACAGGAATACTTTATCGGAGAAAGTGCTGGGGAACTGGGAGTCTTGGGTTCCCGGGTCTGTCTCGCTCCTGGCACGCTGTCTGACCTTCCCCAAGTACTGGCTTTCTTTGACCCACCGTTTCTGTCATTGAGCTGGAATGCAAATGCTTCTAATGCTGAGAAGCTGTGATATGTATGAAGAAGTTGTAAGTGCTGGGATACTTACAATTCCCTTTTCCTTAAAAGAGTTAAAAAGCAGATAAAAAAAAAAACAACACACGAATTATCTGGAATTTGGTGGAATTAGCAGTTTAGATGAACCTGTACTCTAAAATATGTAGTTATACAAAGAACAACACCTCAGAGTTTCTGCGTTACAGTAATGACTCACTTTGGTAAAATTATGATTGCATATGGTTGGTAGACTACCCTAGATCCCAGTGGGTACATTAGATTGAAAAACCTTAAATGGAGTGGGCTCATGCATACTGTTTTTAGCAGATGATAAAAGCTTTTTTGCTGAGATGTTAGTTTGGGGGCCATTCCTGTTGGCAGCTATCTGAGAATTGTAATTTTAGATCTTTCAACTTGAAATCGTGGAAATCTGCTTCTTACGAGTAACTCATGAGGAAGGAATGTAACAAAACTATTTCTAAATTTTCTTTTTTAACCACTAACCCATGTTTTTGGACATGTCAATTTTTAGTTTAATTTTCCAATTTTGCAGAAAGTAAATTTTGGAGAAAGTGCATTGGTTCTTCTGGCTTTGGAAAATCCTTCCCTGTACCTCATTTATCCAGAATGAATGAAATTTATAAGAAACACTGTGACCTCATTGGGACCGTTCAGCGGTCACTTGGAGGAAGTGATCACTGCACTGTATTTCCTGCCCCTTCCTTGTGAACTGTCTTCCTTCAGTTAATGTTTTATGTGCATTCAGTGTATCCCAATACCTGCTCTTATTACAAGGACATACGGGGACTATGTGATGGGTCTCTGTTTTCTAGGGCTTCATCCTTGGGTTACCTAATTACTTTGGAACAGTTTAAAGTAAATAAACTGAAAAATCCTCCTTGAAAAGTTGTTGAATGATAGATATGCTCTTAGCTTCTCACTAATCTCCCTTGTGATTTCTCTAATGCCATATATTTTTCTTGGGAGAGTTTTCTTACAGCTGTATTTGTGATCTTGGACTAGGATTTATGAGCTGCCACCATTAAGGTCTCCCTCTGGCTTCGTCCTCAGAGAGGGAGGGTGTTTGTGGTTTGTTTTCTTATTGTTAATATGTGAGGGTTTTTCCAAATAAAAATGAATGCATAAGTGTTTTTCTTGACTCTGTCTTTTTGGATTGATTTATTAGGAGAAATGTGTGAATTGTGAACATTTCTTCCTGAAATGCAAGACAAAATTTCTATGTCTTCAGGTTCAGCATTAGACTTAGGATATTTAAAAAATAAAATAAAAATTGTTATAACCAGGACAAGTGGAAAAGTTAAATGAAACAAACAAGAAAAAACTGTGGCGGGAAGTAGAAGGAGAAAACTCAGGACATGGAAGAAAACCGTTCGGGATCTTACTGGCGATGTTAACATGATCAGCGACTACTGACTGACCCCAGCCTGTTTGAGGGGCTCTCTGCCGACTCCCCGCGTTCCATTCCTGCGTAGGATTCGCACAGAGCAAACTGCATCATCTTTGGCTTTTTGACCTTATGCCTTCATCTGTGAGAGGCTTGGATCACTGGCTAAGCCAGCCCAGGGGTTAAATATAAACTGTGACCAGCTCTCATAGCTTTGTCCTCTTTCCACCCCTAGAGATTCGGTGAGGCAGTTCAAATCTGTTTGCGTTATTATTCAGCTAGCTTGTGCTGATCCTCGACTGTTCCTCAGAAAGATGTTTTTGTGTCTGGTAACACAAGTAGCACCAGACTGACTTCCATATTCACTCAACCTCCTCTAAGACTTTAGAAGTCACTTGTTTAGCTTTGCTTCTTTCTTGGCACAGAAACACAACACAGACATGTACAGTAAGCACTAGGTGGGAAGAAAAACCACATTTCATGCTCTTACATGACCCAGAACCGTTTCACTTCTCAGGGTGATTTTTGGTTGTGGCCATCTGAGAAACTCCGGATTTAATTAAGTTGTAATGTTACATGCCAGAAAAAGTGCTTCTCTCCTTATGAATTCTCCCACTTCTTAATGAAGACCATTTTCTCCTGGGGTGGATACACTATATGAGAGTATGATCTGGGTAACCCCAGGCTTGTGGGAAAGGGGGTTGGCAGTGTGGGGTGCTTGTATAGTATCTCTCAAGTGATTTTCTATGGCGTTTAAAATATTTTCTATATTTTCCTTTCCTTCAGGTGTTGTTTCTTGTTTTGGAGTAAAAGGAAACCAGTGTTTATATTGTTTCCCTGAGGATTTATATAACAAGCGAAAAAGAAGTGAGGGAAGTTAATTTTCATTTTCTTAAAGAATGAATTAATCAACATGTGTGAAAGTGATTCTCCAGTTGTTCGATTATCAGTTACCACAGGTGGGTGCACACTGGGCCCACACTGTTTGCTTCAGTCAACTCTGTAAATGGTTGTCCAAGCGACCTTCTCTTCCTGTCTTTCTTTTCCTTCTTTTTTTTTAAGTGATATAATTGACATAAATTGGATGATAAGTGTTTCATTTTGAGTGAAATTTATATATATGGTGTGAGGTATATTAAAATTAATTTCTTTTGTATATGGACATCCAATGTTTGCACAATCAGTTTTGAAAAAGCTATCCATTCTCCACTGCACTGCCTTTGCACGTTTGTAAAAAAAAAAAAAAACACCAAAAAAACCCAAAAAACACCAGTTGTCTATATATGTGTGGATTGATTTATGTATTGTCTGCTGTGTTCCATTTTTCTATTTGTGTATCTTTTGCCCATACAATTGCTTTACAGTTAGTCTTGAAACGGGTGGTGTGAATCCTCCAACTTTGTTGTTCTTTTTCAAAAGCTTTTTGTTGGTCTTTTGAATTTGCATATGAATTTTAGAGTCAGCTTATCATTTTCTACAGCATTCTGCTGGGATGTTGGTTGAGGTTATGCTGACATAGAGATCAAATTAGGGACAATTAAAAGTTTAAAGCTGTTGCGTTTCCAACTCTTGCATAATGTAGCTATCTCGATTTCAGACTTACTTAATTTGTGTTAGCAATATCTGTAGTTTTCAGTGTACAGGTTTTTCACATCTTCTGTCAGATCTATTCCTAAGTATTTCATATTTTTGATGCAGCAGTAGATGGTGTTTTGGTTTGCTTCCATTTGTTCATTGTTAGTATATCCATTGACTTTCGTATGTTCATCTTGTACCCTGCCACTATACCAAACACACTTATTAGTTCTACTAGTTTTTTTGTAAGTTCCATCTGATTTTCTACATGGACGATCATATTTTTAGTGACTAGAGACAATTTGTTTCTTCCTTCCTAATCTGGATGTGTTCTTTTTCTTTGTTGAGTGACGACTAGAACTTGCAGCATCATTTTAATAGAAGTAGTAAGAGCAGACCTCCCTGCCTTGTTTCTGATTTGGGAGTGGGAGTGGGTGGTATCTGGTCTTTCCCCATTAAATCTGATGTTAGCTGTAGGTTTTTCATAGAAACTTGAAAATATTTCATTCTCTTCTTAGTTTCTAAGAGATTTTATCAGGAATGGATGTTTGATTTTGTCAAAGATCTATTCTGTGTCTATCAAGATCATGTGATTTTCTCTGTTAGTGTGTTAATATGGTGATTTACACTGATTTATTTTTAAATGTTAAACTTTATATTTCTGGGTAAACCCCACTTGATTGCAATGTATTACTGTTTAAACATATTGTTGGATTCGATTTGCTAAAAATTTGTAAATGAATCTTTGCATCTATGTTCATGAAAAAAATTGATCTGTAGTTTTTCCGTGTGATGTTTTTGCCTGGTTTTGGTATGAGGGTAATGTTGGCCTCATGGGATGAGTAGGGAAATATTCCCTTCTTCAGTTCCTTGGAAGAGTTTACGTCGAATTGTAATTATTTCTCCCTTAAATGTTAGATATAAGAATTTATCAGTGAAGCCATCTGGGCCTAGAGTTTTCTTTACATGGGAAGATTTTAAATTAGTTATTTAATTTCTTTACTTGATACTGGAAAATTCATATTATCTATTTCTTCATTAGTCAGCCTTGGTAATTTATGTCATTTCAGGGAGTTTTTTAATTTTATCTAAGTTGTTGAATTGATTGGCATAAAATTGTTTCTATAATATTCCCTTATTGTCCCTATAATATCTGTAGATTCCAGTGATTCTCCATGCATTCTTGATGATCTCTTGACTTTTAGTTGATAACTTTTACCATTTGCATTTAATAAGATTATTCATAAGGTTAGTTTTGTGTCTATCATGCTGTGATTTCTATTTGTCTGATCTTGGTTCTTTTCCCTTTTTTCTTGACTTCTTTTGAATTAATATTTTTTAAGATTTCATTTTATCTCCTTTGTTGGCTTTTTAGCTGTAATTCTTTATTCTGTTTTTTAATGGTTGTTTCAGAATAATACTAAACATCTGCAAATTATCATAGTCTTTTTCAAGTAATATTATTTCATGTTTCCTATATGTTATAAATACTATTCCATTTACTTCATTACCCTTTTCAGCCTTTATACTGCCAACCACATGAATTTTACTTTTACATATATGAAAAATGCTACAATACATTGCTATTATTTCTGTTTCAACAGTGTATTATGCTTTAAAGGAATGTAAATAATAAGAAAAAATCTTATATACAGAGGGTGCCAAAAAATGTGTACTCATTTTAATAAAGGAAAACTGTTTTAATGTTGTAATGCCATTTGTGACAACATGAATGTGGATGGATCTTGAGATTATTATGCTAAGCAAAATAAGTCAGACAGGAAAAGTAGAGAACCATATGATTTCACTGATATGTGGGATATAAAACTGAAAACAGCAAAGGAACAAGACAAATAAATGAAGAAACAAAAACTTACAGACACAGACAATCGTTTAATGGTTACCAGAGTGTTAAAGGGGAGAGAGGTGGTACATGAGGGTAAAAGGGATCAAATTTTGGTGATGTAAGTAGAAGTGACTCTGGTTGGTGAACACACAATGCGATACAGAGATGATGTATTACAGAATTGTACACCTGAAACCTATGTAACTCTACTAACAATTGTCACCCCAATAAACTTTCATTAAAAATAATTACAATACTCAATATATACCAATAACAAAAGATAAATACAAGTCACATTTGACTTCTGCAATTACAAGAGGAGCTCAAAGCGGTTACCATCAGTGTCCAGACACTTCTGATTATGGCGAACTACTGCTTGAGCAACATTGACCAAAGTGTCTACTTGTATACATTTTGGGGGCACCTCTGGTATATTTCTTCTGCTGGTTACCATTTTTGGTGCCCTTTATTCCTTTGCATATATCTGATTTACATTTCAACTTTTTTTTTTTTTTTGTCCGAGGACTTGCTTTAACATTTCTTGCTGAGGGAATTGTACTACTAATGAAATCTTTAAGATTTTTTTTTTTTGCCTGAAAACATCTTTATTTTCCCTTTGTTTTTGAAATATTTTTTTTGCTAGCTGTAGAATTTAGGTGTACAGGCCCCCCACCTCCCAGTATTTTAAAGGTGTTGCTCTATTATAATTCTTTGATTGTTTGCCATCAGAAATACGATGTCATTCTTAACTTATTTCTTATTAATGTAATATATCATTTCTTTGAGCACTTTGTATGATTTTCTCTTTATCTGCTTAAGAGCATTTGGTTTTGTTGTGCCTTGGTATAGGTTTCTTCATGTTTCTTTTGCTTTAAATTTGTTGAGTTTGATCTGTGAGTCTTTAGTTTTCATTAAGTTTCAAAATTTTTGGTCATTATTTCTTCAGAGTTGTTTTTTTTTTGTCCCCCCACCCCTTTTTCAGGGATTCTTATTTCCCATATGTTAGGTTGTTTGACATCTTCCCACAGCTCATTGCTACTGTTTATTTTTCTTCATTCTTTTTTTGTCTTTGTGTTTCATCTTGGATAGTAGCTAATGCTGTGTCTTTAAGTGTACTTACCTTGGTCTGATCTGTTATTAATCCTATCCAGTATATTTTTCATCTCAGACAGAGTGGTTTATTTTTAGAAGTTCTAGTATTTCCACGTCCCTACTTAACTATTTGAACACATGCAATACAGATATAATAATTGTTTTAATGTCTTTTTTTTCAGTTACCCTTCGTGACAGTTTTAGGTCAATTTTAATTTACTGACTCTTCTACTCATTATGGGTCATATTTTCCTGTCTGTGTGTCTGGTAATTTTTGATTGGAAGGCAGGCATTGTGAATTTTACCTTGTTGGGTGCTAGATTGTTTTGCATTTCTCTAAGTCTTCTAGAGCTTTATTCTAGGATCAAGTAAAATTACTTGTAACAGTTTGATCCTTTTGAGTTTTTCTATTATAATTTGTTAAGAAGGAGCTGGAAAGGTGCTCTGTCTAGGGGTTGATTGTCCCCCATTACTCTTGTAAGACCTTCTGGAACAGTCTCTTCAATACTGTGACATATGAGCTTTCTAGTTTTGCTGATATGAACTGACACTGGTCACAATCTATATAAATACCAGTAAATGTTTCTTCTAATCTTTCCCCTGCCGCCAGCCTAGTGAAGTTTCCTCCTAATTAAGCACTATCTCTGCTGCGTACTTAGGGGTACTCTGTATAGTTGTCACTCCTGTGACTTCTAGCTGCTGGGCTCCTTATACTCTAAACTCGTGTGTCCACAGCTCAAGGACTCTGCCTGGTTCTGCCTCAGTTTCCCCTCCTTGCATTGTACCCTAGAAACTCTAGGCAGTGATTAGGGACAGTTATAGGGCTCTCTTTATTGGTTTCCTTAGGAGAAGGACCCTGTTCTTAGTCGCCTCATGGCCAGTGTCTTGAAATTTTTGTTTTATATATTTTGATAAATATTTTTGCTTGTGTCAGGCAAGAGGGTATATGAGGTCTTTGTTCCAACATCTTGACTAAAAACAGCCATTCCCTTATTTCTTTTAATGACATAACCACCCCTTTCTTTTCAGCCCAGCTCAAGACCACAGTTCATTCTTCACTGTTTTCTCTTGGGTCCGACTCGTTCTTCAAGTCCTCTTTTGTTTCCTACTATACTTGACATTTTTTTTTTTTTGTATTTGATACTAACAGTCTTCAGAGAAATATCATTAACTTATACCAAAAAATGAGAAACATCATTGAAGTGGAGGGAATGTCGTGGGAATAGTCTAAAGTCCTGGTACCCTAGTACTGTACTTGGGATATTTCTTCATACAGTTTAATTCATTGTAAAATTTTCATGTCTGGTGTGTTGATAGGGCAGAATTATTTCCTGATGAGTATATTCGCTTAAATATTTTAAAGAAAATAATATATTTGGGCAGGTTTGTTTTTCCAGACTGAGCCTTAATGCCTTTGTTGCATTTTGGATTTTGGTTCTCACTCTGTCCTACCACTGTCCTCACATTTTATATATCTGTGTGTGTGTATATGTGTGTGTGTGTGTGTACTTTGCTTTCCTGTTTCCCCCACCACTTAGTGTGCAGTTTAAAATGAGCCATATTTGGATCTTAGAACCTCGTACGGTCCCTGTAATAGGGCTGCTCAGTTAATGTTTGATGATTTGGACTGAGTAGGCTAGAGTTTTAGGGATTTCATACATCGTTAAGGATTTACCGAGAATCTCTACATTATACAGATTCCTAACTGTCTGTGTATAACAGTATAAAGCATATCTGAATCATTGTAGCTTGTTATTACATGTCTTTGGTGTATTGAGAAAGAGCTGTCAGAAAATGGGCTCTTTGTTACCTGGAATTACTAGTTAACTGTGTTTTGCCATTGATCAGAATGTCTTTTTCATATTGTATCCATTTTGGCGTTTTATGCTAATAGGAGGTAGCCTGGAGGCACAAGGCGTGCTGGATCTCCCTTTGTGACCTTGTGTCCATATCATGTACTGGTGGGGGTCAGTCAGGGGTTCCTTTCTTCTGTATTGTCTTGCCAACCTTACTTTTCCTAAATGTTTGCTACTGTCTCTTTCCCCCTCCCACTCTTCCCTCTCTGCCTGCTCTCTGATCCCATGGGCAGAGGGTTGTGGGGGGGAACAGAGAGGCCAGCTTCTATTAAACTCTGGTCCAGAAAAATTCCACAAAGAGCTCTTGAAAAAAAAGGACTCGCTTTGCAGCCAGCCTGCCGGACCTGACTACTTACCTTGGCTGGGGAGTCTTGGACTTGATGATGTCCTTTAAAACCATTCTTTTCACTTGATAGAACAAAATAGCTTTCTTTGCCTTTGATTGCTCATCTCCTCACAAAACAGATTATACGATGTTTCCTCTCTGAACACACCAGTATTCTTTCTCCCTAGGCCGAAGGCCTGGAAGGGGTGTGTGTGCCCTTTGTGTGGGGGGGGTGTCTGTGCTATGTGTGTGTTTATAGTTTTCCCTGCCTTTGGATTCATCCAGTTCTAGAAACTTGCTCGCATTGCATGGTTCTGGCTCCCTCTGCAGCTCCAAATGGAAAAGTGCTTTGTTGTCTTTTGTTGCTCAGAACTCCAGCTCTCAGTCTTCTCTCTTTGAACAGAGGATCCCAGCTAGTGTGCAAGTAAGTGCAGATGAGATTTCAGATTTAGGAATGCATTTTTTTGTGGAGGAAGGAGCAAGGCTTAGTGAAGACTGAAGTCACATTTCAGGAAAGCTTCAAGAGATGAGAAAATGGTGAGGAGGGTGGGGAGAGAAGGGAGAAAAGGCAGAAGGGGCAAGCACAATTGCAAAATTAATTTGGTAAGCAGAAGGTTAATTTACTGACAAGTATTTAATCTTTTGTTAAGAAATTAGAGAGTGTCCAAGTAGAAGCCTAGAGCTGTTGTAGAATTTCCAGGCCTGTGTGGGTGGATTACACACCTAGGAACTACTGTACATCTGTGATTCGGCCTCCAGGGCTGGCTTGGTTGGTAAATATTCAGGGTAACTTTAAGTAGCACTTGACATCTTAGCTTGAAATTATTGACTTTTAAGGTCCCCTTGAGAATTTGACCCTTTCTTCCCCAAATATGCAGCTGCTATTGAGTGCAGCAAAATGATCCCTGGATTCCAGAATAGAAGTTCTGTAAGCAGCAGCCAGCCACGGTGACCTGTAATGATTCCCTGATTCGTAAGGGCAGAGTTTCTAGACACATCTTGCCCTAGTAAAGTAAAGCTGTGCACACCCAAGGGTGCTTTTTTAAAAATTTTATTGGGGAATATTGGGGAACAGTGTGTTTCTCCAGGGCCCATCAGCTCCAACAAGTCATTGTCCTTCAATCTAGTGGAGGATGCAGCTCAGCTCCAAGTCCAGTTGCTGTTTTCAGTCTTTAGTTGCAGGGGGCACAGCCCACAATCCCATGTGGGAATCAAACCTGCAGCCTTGTTGTTGAGAGCTAGCGCTCTAATCAACTGAGTCATCTGGCCGCCTAAGGGTGCTTTTGGGGGGCTGGTATGATCTGTTCATCTGGGTGCTGTTTCTACAAATGTTTTCAGAGTGTGAACATTACACTGCCTTGTGCGATTTTTTTTTTCATGTTGATTTTTTGTTTGTATGCTATATATCAGTAAAAAGTTTATTTTAAAGATTTCATAAATTAAATGCTTTTAAAGAGCATCCATTGAAATCTCATTTATATCAGTAACAACACATACAAGTGCAGAGATGTCCGCTCTGTGACTTGTCTCCTTTAGGGGGTGAGTGCGTGTACATATCTGCCTATGTAAGGGGACTTTTGTTTAATAGATAATTAGAATGTTTATGTAATAAATTCATGTTTTTGGAGTTATTTTATATTCATAAAGTGAATTTTGGATCTTTGAGACATGGCTTTCCTCATTTAATAGGTCAGCATCATTTGGTTTGGACTTTTTTTTTTCTTTGTATAATCCTTTCTAGGACTTAGGAGCTCTGTGAACTGCTAGCCTGCATTCTTGATGAACTCAAATAACTTGCATTGATTTTCTTGGAAGGTCACGGTGATGTTGGTTCTGTTTGAAATTAAGTATTATAAATCTTTATAATCCAAAAAGCAGGAAAGTATTATGGTCAGTTTTATTATCCACTCTTACCTTCCCTTCCCATCTTCTGTGTTTGACTTGTATAAATGTCAGTTATTTTCTTGAAACCTTTGTATCTTGCCTCCTTTATTGTCACTAAAGCTTTTCTACATGTAGAAGGATAAAGCTAGGTGTTCCTACTTGACAATGTAGTGAATAATTGCTAAAATTCAGCACTAGTTTAGGTTACTTACTCTCTAATTTGACTGTAAAGGTCTAGTTTAGAGATACATTACTTTTGCTGTTTAGACTGAAAAAGCAAAACAGCTGCAGAATCTCGTTTTTATCCTGGAATAAACTCATGTAGCCTTGTTGATTTGAGTGGAAATTAGAAAGCTCAGCCTTTTCTCTAGAGGTCTCTGAAAACTGTTTCCTTGGCTTTGTTTGAAAGGACTAATCCACAGAAGTAGTCATGACAGTGAGAAGGGCAGGGGATTCTCAGAGGAGTGTCTGACTTAGAGTTCAGTGCGTAGGGAGTGCGAGAGTTTGTGGTGGCATGTTTCTGTCCTAACTTGTTGGGCACTCACAGACCCTGAGCCCAAGGACTGTATTTTTATTTGGAGCAGACACTGACCTCTTTTTCTGGTCTGAAAACAGTGAAGTGTATCAGTTTGGGTAGCTTGGGTTATAAGAAACCTAAATTAGTTTGAAGTGGAATTATCCTGATGAAAGGGCAGTTGAAAGCCCTTGACACTGGACAGAGGATTGTCTAGTGTCTAATCTCGGCTCAGAATACACCACACATAATGAGAGTCATTATGAACTGCTGATCTCGTACCCCTCCCCTCTGCAGCGCCATTAGACTTGCAAAAATAGCCAGCACTGTGTGTGTTTGGCACGGCGCCCGCTGTGTGCCTGAGGAAGAAAGGTGCCTTGTTTGCACTCCAAACAGACCCTGGCGGTCATGTTACAGCTCTGCTTGGTTCTGAGCTCCTCTGTTCAGTCTCGTCCTGACAGATGCTGTCGTTGCCACCCCTGAGTAAGACAAATGCGGCCCCTCTGCGGGAGTTGGCTGTTGCCCAGCTGTGCTCGTCAGCTCCCGGAACTGCTGTGCTGTGTACCTGTGGACAGGTAACAGCCTGTGGGCCTGTCACCGGCCGCCCGCTGCGCATCACCTGGGAGTTGTTGCCGTTTCCGAAGGAGAAGTTTTCGTTCTCTTTGGTCAGATAAGAGTGTGAGCCCTGAACTTCTCTTCCTGCGTTTTGAACAACAGATGTTTGTTAAGCACCCACTGAAGTGCCCGCGAAGGGTCCCGGCCCTCTAGGAGCCCACCATCTCTGTGGGTAGGAAATGAAGCACAGCCACATGATCATGACTCGACTAGCTATGTGCCTAAAGGACTCTGGGAACAAAGAGGGGGATCTCTGTGGATGTGTATCACGGAGGAGTCCTGTCTCCTGGGCTCTGAAGTGAAGTAGAGCTTGGAGCATGTGATGTTACGTGTATGCTGAGGTCCAGGGTGAAAGAGACGTGGCTTGAAATGAGCTTCATAAACCTAGTCTGGGGGCTGGTTTTGGAGGTTACAGGCAATGAGGAATCATAATGCAATTTAAAAATAGATGAGTAGCCTCTTAAAATTAGTTTTCTAAAGCAGCATTACTCTGGCGGCAGGTGGAGACTGGGATTATACAAAAAGTGGTACAAAAAGTTGGGAAGTGATAGGCTATGACGTTGTGGGTGGGAGGCATGGGGAACTTTCTGGATTAAAAAAGAAGACGAGGTCCTGAGTTTAGGTTGAAAGAATAGTTAAGGACAGGAAGGGACTGCGAGATATATAGGAATCTTAAAGATAGGAGCTGGCTAACAACCATGTATTAAGAGAGTGGAAAGAGAAACTAAGAGAGAGTAAGGAAGGAGTATGCATGTAAGGTTTTTAGCTAAGATTCCCGAGAGACTTTGTAAATACATTGAAGGATGCGTAATGCTTCAGTTTGGGGAAGCTGAGTTTAAAGTACCTGCGGAGTCTCTAAGTATCAATAAGTAAATTCAGTGTAAAATTGGGACCCAGAGTCCAGAAGAGAACAGGGCTGGATCCACAGATGTCGCGGATGATTTGAGTGTTAGGAATTTTAGTCTGGCTCAGTCATTAGAGCCATGCAACGCCCCCAGCCCGAGTCTGAGTAAGCCCGTGTCCCGGGTTGTAGCACTGATGCAGGAGAAGACCAGCATTGTGGACCCTTTGGTAGCTGCTAAAAAGGCACTGACCGTATTTTTTCGCTCTTGTGTTTAGGAAACCATCTACCAACAGCCCATCTGAATGTTGGCTGAATTTGTGTAGTAGGAGATAATAGTAACCACAGTGGGTTCTGTGTGTTGACCATTTGGGAACCATTCCACAGGACCATTGGTTGGAAATTCTTGTTCTCTACTAAGACTGGTCTTTCTGGAAAGAACGTCACCTGGATTTCCTTCATCTCAGTAGATGGAGTAGTTAGTATTTCTTCTGCACATTTAGCCAACAGCATAGCTTTTGTAGAAAGCAACAGAAGTTCTCCTGTCTGTCACCCTTTGGCCCGTCTTGGTCAGTCTGTCTGCTGTTTCCACTGGACTTGCACTCTCTGCAATACCTGCCCTTTGGGACCCGCACGTTAGGCCAGGTGGTTTCTGGTGCTTGGCGGGACCAATGCTCTCTTCTGAAGCAGGTCGCGTTCAGTGAGCATCAGTTCACCCCCGGAGGGGTGAGCCCCCATCACCTGAAAGGAATGTTCTTCCACAGATAAGTAGGCCCACAAGTTGTTACTGCTTGGAAGTATACAGCTCCTACCTAGTACTTGCCACTTGGCCACAGACCAGCTGTGGTCCCCGAGGCTGTGCATATCAGCCCCCAGCTCCTTTCGGGTGTGGATATCCCAGGACTCTGCTTCTGTCCCTAGGTTCCCCTAATAAACTGTTCAATTCTGGAGTTGTCAGCTTGTTTCTTGGGTCTCTCGGCCCATCTTCCTTTGGAGGTTGGTTCCAGTACACCTTGGGAACATTTCCCAATAGACTCCATGTAGGTTTTGTTTTCCTAGGGGATTTCTGGTTCAATTTAAATATGATTGTATCCAAAATTGAATTAACAATCTATAGAGTGGGTATCAGTGATAAAAACACTAATATGAGAGTCTAGTAGGTGAACCAAAGTTCCATTTAAAAGACGTAAGTGAAGATTATTTTTAGTTAACTTGGAGTTATTGATCTCTGCACCTTTTCCTCCATTCTGTCCTTCTCTCCTCTTCCTTTTTCCCCCTTCCTGTTCCCTTCTGTTCATTTCCTTCCCTTTCTCTTCCCCTTCCTTTTCTCTTCCCTTTTCCTTTCCCCACTTGCATTCCCCTCTTCCAACCCCACTAGCTATAGCTGACAGTTGAGCAGAATTGTAAGGCTCCTTCGGAGCTGTGTGTGCTGTAGGGAAGCCGATGACGTTGTGTGAGAAGACATGAGACAGCGAATGGGGCTCTTAGAAGGCCAGTCTCCGAAACAACTGTCTGACCCTGCATACAATGTTATTTCTCATCTCACACGCCGCCACAGAATTGGGGGGAAGTCTTGAAGCTAGAAATCGAAGGCCGCTCATTCACCTGCTTTGCACACAGAAAGAGATTAAAAAGTGGATGTGTCTGGGAAAGAGGTTTGCTCCAGGACTCAGGCCCAGTTTGCCCAGGTGTTCTCATGCTGTTGAGGATCACAGATTCCCTGGTCTGCATTGTGCTGGTCCGTGGAATGGTGTGGCTTAGCTGCCTTCCAAGCCTGGCTGGGTAAGGATTTTGGCAAGGAGACATGACAGCGTTCGTCTGGAGGGGAAGGAAAGAGAGTACATTTTAAATCTGGATACTTTAAACTAGATCATAGTTGATATAATCTTAGACCTTGAAGAAACTCTTGAGACCACTTAGATGACAGAATTCTGGAAGTTTTTCCCCAGGAGTGTGGGTTTCTTGCACACTGAGAAGAGAAGAGGGCTCAGTCATCATTTTTCATGACCTTGAATACAATTTTTGCCTTCTCCTCCTCCTCTCCCTTTCCTCCCCCTCTCCATTCTCTCCTTCTTCCTCCCCCTTCTTGGAGTGTTTCTGCCAGGAAGTGGCTTTACCTCTCTAAAGGGAATGCGGTGGTGCCATCTGTCAGTTTGCAAAATGCTTCAGGGTCCTCTCGTACCTGCTGTTTTCTGTGTCCTTTCCATGTCTTGTGATGAAGGCCACCGTCCCCAGCCATGGGACTGTGATCTCCAGACGTATTCCTGTGTTCAGGTACTGAGTTTGGGGTGTGGCTAGGAGGGGCGCTGTGCACCCGAGGAACCTGGTGCCACAGTGTGTGGGAAAGGGGCATGAGGAGACGTTTTGGGGTAGGAAGACCTGTCCACAGCTCAGATACTCGAGTAATTTCTTGACGAATTCTGTGCTTTTAGGATTCTCATGCTCAGTGAATATAGTTTTCACTGCTTTAGGGATAATCTTCTTAAAGCCCTTCCTTGAACACTAGAACCTATAGTGACTACCCATTACTTATAGATCGTAGTTTTGGAACACGGGCCCTAATTAGTCTAATCACGAAAGACCTTTTAGGCTCATCACTGAAGACTCATTCTCCCCCGCATTCTTCTTCCTCACCTTCCCACCGTGCCTGTTCCCCGCTGCTCTTTCTCTCTTCTGTAAGGCTGCGAATTCAGTGCTTACCTTTGCCTATGCTCCAGGAAGCTTCCTTACCTCTCGTGGGTCAGATAGAGCTCTTCTCATTTTGTTTCTTATGCTGGAGGAGGACAATATGATTTAACAAAATAAAAACGGACCCTCTGTGCTTTAGAAGAGTGGGAGTTAGTGAGTCATACACCGATGCATTTGATGTACTTCACCTTATGGGAATATAAATAAATCTTAGGACCTGACCGTGCTCTGAAAGGCTACAAGTACCGTGATGACCCCAAAACTAAACATGATGGAAACTGGGATGACTGAACAGCCTCTGTGACAGGGAGGAGGAGGTGTCACCGGGACAGAAGCAGTGCCAGGGGACCCAGCGAAGGGCAGCGAACACGGAGCTGGGGTCCGGGGGGGGGGAAGGTGTGGGACACTGGAGGGCTCAGCAGAGTGGAAGGAGCATCAGATAGAGGAGTGGCTTGGGTAGATGGGTGGGAGCGAACTGTAGGGTACCGCGGCCGGGGACGGAGTGTAGGCTCAGAAACGGGCGTCAATTAGAGGGAGCCGAGCAGGTGAATAAAATGGCGATGTGTGGGATGGCTGGAAGGGAGAGTTACAAAGTCCAGCCAAACGGACTGCTGAGATAAGCCAGTCTTGCCCACAGTGGGAATGATGGGGAGTGATGACTTGGGAAGAGGTATCAAAGAAAAAAATGATGGGTTGTACTGACAGCTCAGCGCAAGCCTTGTGGGAACTGCAGTTCATGTTTTAAACTGGAACATTACAGTGTCATAGGTGAGTGTGTGTGTGTGTGTGTGTGTGTGTGTGTGTGTGATTTAAGTAAATGCAATTTGTAAAGATTTAGATTACATAGTGATGTCGTACACTGTATTTGCACAGGAAAAGGAACTTTTAAACACACTTGTAATTATTACAATATATTTTATCTTTAACATCATGTCAACTTTCTTCCCTATAAAGTAGGGTACACCTACCAACTCTTTAGGTGTAATTTGTTGAAGGCTCTGCCTATAAGCAGTGAATTTAGTGGGTAATTCAAGGACTAAATCCCATCTTCTTTTCTCCCATTCATTTTGATGGACAGGGATCTGCTTGATAAAACATTTAAAAAGGAGCTCCCCTAAACGCCAAGTTCTCATTGGCTTACACTGTTCTTGTTTTCAGAGCCTCAGAGTGAGAACATACTTCACGAGCTTTCCTACCCAGGCAGGTCCCCGTGCCAAACACGCCCGCCCATCTTTCTCCATCTCCAGTGCTGCCGCAGCTGCGGGGCTGGCCCGGCCCTTCCATCAGTCCTGCCAGGGGATGAACCTGATACCTTTTCCCTTCATGAAACACTATCTGTGTGAAGTGAGCTCTTTGATCAGCAGTCTTCCCTGCTGAAGCTACGGGAAGATTAGGGAACACGTTTGAGGCGATGAATATTGGATGAAGTTTGTATAATTTAAACTCACGCTCCCGTTAAGCCTTCCACTCCGTGGAGAGACAGGAGAAGCTTGGACAGTCCCGGCCCCGCTTACAGGGAAGCTGCCGTGTCTTCTCCCGCTGAATCCTTCTCATTTATGCAGGACACAGCTCGGGAGTTAAGGCAATGATTGTGGCTGATGGTCATTTCTTACAGCTTCAGAAAGAGAGCTCATCTCTATAGATACTGAGTGGAATTGGAGTTAGTTAATATCTGTGTATCAGGCATTGGGGTTTTAATGGTGAACAGGCTGATATTCCACTCATCCTAAACAATACAGTAGTAGTGGTAATAATATCATCACTAGCTAGCATTCCTTGAGTGCTTACTATATGCAAAATTCTAGTCTAAATACTTTTCATCTACTTTCTCATAACGCACATTTTTACCCTCGCTTTAGAGATAAGGAAACTGAGGCACAGGCAGGTTAAGTATCTTGCCTAAAGTCTCACAGCTTATAAATAGTAGAGCAAGGATTTGAACCTGGACAGCCAGCAGGCCCCAGGTTTCTAACTTCCGTGCTGTCCTTCTCAGGGTGAGGTAGGCAGATAGTTCATAAATTCTGTCAAGTGTGATGAATTCCTGGAGAGTCTGTAACAGGGTGAATTGACCTAGAGAAGGGGGAGGCTGAGAAGGCTTTCCAGAGAAAATGCTCTTTGGGATGAAATATGAGGCATGATGTTTCACCCACCAAGACTGTCCCAGCATGTGTGGTGGCCACCAGGCCGGAGAGAACATGGTGATTTCCTTCCAGGACCTGCAAGAAGCCTATCAGAGGGGTGGAGAGAGTGAGAGGGTGTCAGAGTGAGACTGGCAGGGGTGGCATCAAGAAGGTCCCACTCAAGAACATGGGGCTCGGGAATATAAGGGTTAAGGACAGTTGTGGTTATGAGGTTTATAGTTGTGACTTATAAGACGATTTGTAACTATGACTCATGATAAGAAATATATATTTGGCCTTATTCCCATTACTGGCTCTGAGCTCCTAAAAAACTTGAAATTTCCTAAGTGATGAAAGCCATGAAGGTGTCTTTTGTTACATTAATAAAGTAACTTGGAAAGCACCTAGGTAACCGAAGGGAGGGGCTCCTTTCCAGGGGAAGCAACCCTGGGACGGGAGGGTTGGAACTTACAGTCCCAGCCTAGGACCTGGGGAGAGGAGGGGTTGGAGATTGAGTTCAGTCACTGACAGCCAATGACGTCATCAGTCATGCCTGTGTCCTGGAGCCTCCATACAAACCTCAGGACCTGCGCTCAGACAGCTGCTGAATTGGTGAGCATTGGAGCTGCTGGGAGACTGGGGCCAGAGGGCATGGAAGCCCTGTCCCCCCTCCTACAACCCTCCCCCGTGTGTTCTTCCTCCGGTTGTTCCTCTGTATCCTTTGTAGTTCCCTTTCAAATAAACTGATAAATGTGAGTCAGTGTTATCTTTGAGTTCCATGAGCCTCTCTAGCAAATTAGTCTAACCTGAGGGAAGGAGCGGGAGCCCCTGATTTACAGCCAGTCAGGAGCATAAGGGACTTCCTGGGCTTGAGATTGGCATGGAACGTGGGGGCAGCCCCGTGGGACTGAGCCCTTAATCTGTGGGCTCTGATGCCATCTCCAGGTAGATAGTGTCAGAACTGTCAATAATTGCTTGGCGGTATTGGAACAAACATTTAGTGGAGGGAACATTCAATGTTAGGAGCCGAGGGGAAGACAAGCTAAAGGGTGGACACATAGGGGAGAGATGGTGAGAGGCAAGTTTGGACAAGGTGTTTCTGACGGCGGTGTGTGAGGACTCACAGATGAGCGTGGGCACAGGGAGAGCAGGCAGGAGGCAGGTGCCCTGGTCCAGGGGAGGGGAGGGCGATGGTGGCCTGGCTCGGGGGGCCTTGGGAGCGCCTTAGGAAGCGATGGTAGCTCGTTTGGAGTCAGGATGGAACCAAGGACAGTGACTGAGCTAAGAGTGAAGAGAGACGTGCCAGCTTCACAGACTGGACCGTGAAGAAACTTGATAGTGAGCCTTATGTGGTCAAGAGAAGGAGCGTGCAAGAGACAGGAGAGGGCTGTGTGACCGACCGTTTAGAAAACGCCTCTGCTGAGGGCACGGACACATGCACACACAGCTGTATGTTTACCTGTATGTGCACACACACACACACACACACACAGATACATCAGGATTGCCTGGGGTGGTTAGGCCTGCCACTTAAGGTAGTTTCAGAACCGGTGGCCTTTTTAGTGCCTGCCGTCCTCTGTGCTGTGTTACCGTAAGCACCAGCCAAGACCACTTGCTACCACAATTCAGCTTACGCCACTGCAGGCACCCTGCATGATTTGTATGAATTTCTGTGTGACAGGAGTCACCCATTACGTGACTTGTGTCTAAAGCCACCAGCACTGAGTTTCCTTTGGTGTCCATGCGGAGAGTGCGCTATAGGCATCTGGCAGCGTGGCCCCTCCGTGGGAGAGAAGACGAATGCCACATCCATACAAAACTCCTGGCTGGGTTCAAGGGCAAACGTAATTATCCGATGGGTATCAATTCCAGTTTTCTCTCTTCCTTGAGCTCATACCATTCACCTTAAACCATCTTCCTGTCTGTTTCAGAGAACCTCCAAAAGCTTCTCTCTGATTTTTACTATTTCTGGCTGGGTGTTTTCTACTGAGCATTTGGAGCTGAGCAGGATGAGGAAAATTCCAAGCAGATGGGACGTTTTTATATTGCAGGCCACACGATAGCAGTAGTTCTACTCTGCCCTGCAGACCTTCCAGAAAACTTCTCTGTTGCCTGGCAGATGCTTGAGGAATCGATGTTTGATGTTTCATCAAACTTTGCAAACCTTGGTTGGTGGCAGCCATTGTAGTGGTCACCAGTGGGAGTGTGCACTTGCTGGGGGTAGGTGGTCAACTTCAGTTTCCTTCAGAAACATAGGAGTTTCTGAAGGAAAAACAGTTGGGCCAGACTGGTGGAACTGGATTAAATGTGTTTTTTTTTTACTTCTGACTCAGTGTTGTTATCGGTGGTTGCTTATTTTATTTTTATTGTGAAAGTATTTTATTTAATGTACCAAACTTTGCTCAGGACAGCATATAGCATTTAGGGAAAGGTGTAAAAGAAACAGGAAGAAACACCAACTTTCATCAGGGACCTGAAAACCCGATGGCTATTGAGAATACACAGAAAACTTACATTGTGCTTCCTGCTTTTCAGGGCACTCCCGTAACCGGTAAGTCACCTCAGTGTCGTCGGATGAGGGCCTGCACCTGTCTTCTTTACGCCTTACGGTTTGCCCCTCCCCTGTAGTACACGATCGCGACAATAGATGCTCTTCTCTGCCGTATCCCCAGCACCTAGAGCAGCACCTGCAGTGGTAGGCACTCAGGAAATTTTAGTGGAATAAATGACAAAAAGTTTATCTTTTGAAGATCAGTAATAACTACAGAGAGTGCCAAAAAATGTATACACATTTTAAGAAAGGAAAAACTATTAAAATTGTAATACTCAATATATACTGATAACAAAAGGTGAATGTAAGTCATGTTTGACTTCTGCAATTACAAGAGATGCTCAAAGTGGTTACCACCAGCGTAATTTTAATACAGTTTTTTCCTTTCTTAAAATGTGGGTACATTTTTTGGGCACCCTCTGTATATAAATAAAACAGGCTTGGCATGCTACCGATTATGTACGTCTGAGTTAGCTCAGTGCCGGGTTTTCACCTAAGTTTTATAGTAGTTGGTTGTCCTGGCAGAAGTTTGGGGCTTTCTTTGTAGAGAGTGGATATTGTCATAAGTTGAAATTGTAGGGGTACTCATGTACTTGCCCTGCATCTATGATGGTTTTTTCTATTAGAAAGAAAGCCCGCTAGTAAGTCCTAATTGTTCCCGTGCGTCAGGGAAACTCTCCACGCCGGCACCTGCAGATTTGGCTGGGATGCGGGGCTTTCCCTCCCAGCCGGGGTGCCTGCAGTGGAGCAAGCTGAGTTGTGGTGGTAAGTGGTCTTGGCAGTAGCAGGTATAGCACATTTCCTCTGGGATTTCTGCATGATTTGTATGAATTTCTGTGTGACAGGAGTCACAACAAACCCATTACGTGACTTGCGTCTAAAGCTGTCGGTTGGAGCTGTGAAAATCAGTTTGTGTATGTCAACAATTTAATCTTCTAATATACTTGCCAATGGAAAACTGACACTAGAATTATTTTTCTGTATTTACTGACTAGAAAGATGTGGTTATCAAGTGCACTGATTGAAAAATCTTTAAAATCCCAGGCTTCAGATTGGAACCATATGTGTGTGTGTGTTTTGCCCCAGCCAAATGTATTTGTACATACCCACATGGGTATGCACACACAGCATACAGTTACACTGGTGTGTGTTTGTGTTGTATGTATAAGTGTTCACACAGAGCACACATGTGCTTCATGCATATGCAGGAGCTTTCCATGTGCTTACAGATCGAAATGTAAGGATACTGGGAAAGTTTGCTTGTCTGTTAACTGAGAATAACTGCCCCCAGTAGGATTAGGTTGGTTAGGACGTTTATAGTCCTTAGAACAGTGCTGGGTACAGAATAAGTCCTCCCTGAATCCTAGTTTTTGTTATTTTTGAGTCTGTCATCATCTGTCAGCGTCAGCATAGGACGGTCAGTCTGTCACTTCTAACAGTTTAGCTTCAAAGGCAGGCTGGCTTAGCCTCAATTATTGTGTCTCTGGGAGGTACGTTCAGTGAATTTGCTGTTATTCTAAAGTGCCCGTAACTCTTATTTTCTGCCATGTAAGAAGTATTAGTTTTGTATTTTAAATCAAAGCCACTTTGTAAGTGCCTTAGTAATATTGATTCCTGTTACAGAAAATATTTCCCTTTCTAAGTCGTCATCATTCCCTAGACTCCATCGGGATTTCAGTGCGTGTATTTTCATTGTCACTAAGAATTTTAATTACAGGTTTGAGAGAGAACAAACTGTCCACTTATTAAGGACAAAGAAAATAGGTGAGGTATTTGCGAAGATCTGAATGTTTGTGCCCCCTCCTCTCCAATCCTTATGTTGAAATCCCAGCCCCACAGGTGATGGCGTTAGTAGGTGGGGACTTTGAGAGGTACATAAGTCATGACGGTGGAACCCTCACATGTGGATTAGTGCCTTAGAGGTTCCAGAGACATCCTTAGCTCTTCCGTCAAGTGAAGTTGCAACAAGAAGTCCGAGACACAGAAAAAGGGTCCTCACCCAGATACCACCCATGCCGGTCCCTGGGTCTTGGACCTCAGCCTCCAGAACTGTGACCAATAAATGGGTGTTTATAAGCCACCTGTCTGTGGTTTTCTGTTACAGCAGCATGAACATACTAACACAGTATTTATGTAAGCAAGTGGAGCGAAAACAATGCAAAATAACATAGGAGAATTTGAGAATATAGCTGCCATATAGGGACATACAGAAAGTAAGTTAGTGTATACCCTTTTTCCCCGAAAATAAGACCTAGCCTCACCATCAGCTCTAACACATCTTTTGGAGCAGAAATTAATATAAGACCTGGTATTATGTTATATTATATTATATTATATTATATTATATTATATTATATTATATTATATTATAAACTAGTATTATATTTTAGTTAAATAAGACTAGGTCTTACATTAATTTTTGCTCCAAAAGATGCATTGTCTGGCTAGGTTTTATTTTCGGGGAAACACAGTAGGAACATACCTAGAAGAATGATGACAAGGTGACACATTATTTCGAGGAGGCAGGTTTTAGTATATAATGATGGTACTCACTGGGAGACAAAGGTATAAATCATTAGTCAGAGTGTATGAACTGTGATGTAAAAGTACTGATCTACCGTTGTTCTGGATAATTGAACTTTTGTTGGAATAGTTCCTTCTGGACAAAAGTGCAAGGGATTCTACAGCTCATGTAATTTCAGAGATTAAAAGTGAAGGCCCGTGTAGTCAATGTAGAGACCACAGAGTTGATTAGTGGAGGTTCAAGTACCAGAAGCAGACTCTGACGGGGGGGAAATGATGCCCCCGTAACACATTCCTGAACAGAGATCACTTGGAAATGGGACAGGTGAACTGGAAATGTTGACCTCAACTTTCTAAGAATAATTGCAGCCCTGAGCTCACTGTATACAGAGTCTATAGACTATTCTTAATGAAATGCTTTTCTTGTTTCATTATAAGTGAAGAAACTCAACTTTACATACCAAGTTTGGGTCAGGCTTGTTGGGGCGTGTTCAAAAAGGTAGCATGTCATTAGATCCAGACCACTGGATTGTATTGTGGGCCTTTTTCAGCATGGCTGCTTTTGTGATTTTCATGTGCATTATAAAGAAGTATTTTATTTAAGGGTATTGATTTAAAAATACTATATGGTAGGGTATATTGTCTTTGAGTTGGGGGTACTGGGTCTGTGGGTCTGAGAACCACTGAACTTGATGGTCACCAACTTTGTTCATGATGCATCTCTTTTTCTTTATGGTTCTTTTGAGTCAGTTGGGGGAAAGATCATATTTTTGTAGCTTTATCAGACTTTGAGATTTACACAGGTAGTGTTTTGTTGGGGGAAACTGTTTTTTTGCATGGAGGCATGCTTTCTTTGAAGGTTTGTGAGTGTGCTGTTTTAATCCTGAGAGGTCAGATATCATGGTATCCCAGTTCAAATAGATAATGAACAGAATAGATACCGTGTTTCCCCGAAAATAAGACCGGGTCTTATATTAAGGTTTGCTCCAAAAAATGCTTTAGGGCTTATGTTCAGGGGATGTCATCCTGAAAAATCATGCTAGGGCTTATTTTCCGGTTAGGTCTTATTTTCAGGGAAACACGGTATTGGTAGTAATGGGAAAGTTTGAGGACAGCAAGGCAACCTGCTTTATGAAAGGGTCACATGGGTTTTAGATCTGCACCCTTTTTCAGCATGCTGAGTATTCTGAGAAGCGTTAGGGTGTAGTAAATAAAAAAAACAACTTGGTTTTTGGGGTCAGCCGATCTGGTGTTCTGAATCTCTGCTCTACTAGCTTTGTGTCTCTAGGTTTTCTTCCCTAGTCTGCAAAATAAAGCTAATGATAACTGCTTTACAATTTTTTTAATTGAGGTATAACTGACCTAACATTATACTAGTTTCCTGTGTACAAGATAATGATTTGATATGTGTATATATTGTGGAATGATTACCACAGTAAGTCTAGTTAACTTCCATCACCATTACACAATTAAAATTTCGTGTGATGAGAACTTTCAAGATCCACTCTCCTAGCTACTTTCAAACATGCAGCACAGTATTACTAACAGTATAGTTACCATGCTGTACATTACATCCTTATGACTTATTCATTATTTATGTTTATTTGATGGAGTCCTTATGGTTTTCTATATATGATATTATGTCATCTACAAATAGTGACGGTTCTACTTCTTCCTTTCCAGTTTGGAAGCCCTTTATTTCTTTCTCTTGCCCAACTGCTCTGGCTGGGACTTCCAACACTATGTTTAAAAGTGGTAGGAGTGGGCAGCCTTGTCTTGTTCCTGCTCTTAGGCGAAGAGCTTCCAGCCTGTTATCATTGGTAAGATGTTAGCTGTGGGCTTGCCTCTGAGGTTTGCTTCCGTTGTCTGTGAAGCTAATGATACCTGCTTCACAATTTTTTAACAGCTTTATTGATACATATTTTATATACCATGGAATTCGCCAATTTAATGTTTACAGCTCAGTGATTTTAGCATATTCACAGTTATGCAGCCGTCAATCACCCAATCAATTTTAGGCCTTTATGTCACCCCAGCAAGAAGCCCTGAACCTCTAACAGTGGCTTCCCATTTCCTTTCCAATTTCCCCAGCTCTGGGCAACCGCTAACTGCTGTCCATCTTTGCCGATTTGCCTGTGCTGGACACGTCATGGAAATGGAATCATACAACATGCCATGCTTTGTGACTGCCCTCTTTCACTCCACATAATTCTTCAAGGGTCATCCACATTGCGGCATGCATTACTATCTCATTCTTTTTTATTGTCAGAGTATAAGTACCGCATGGTATGGGTGTAGCTCCCCATTTTGTCCATCCGTTCGTCAGTGATTGTGCACAGAATGTTGGTGTGAAGACTGGGCGAGACAGGAAATAAGCACATACTGACCGCTTGCTCAGAAGCAACATGTAGTGTTGTTGTTTCTTTTCATCTGCTTAGGACGGCTTCTTGTGTGAATTACAGCAGCTCTTCTGGTGTATGAGACAAGAAAGGCAGCCTTATTGAGTAGACCATCTGTCTGCCAGTTTCTCACATTGGTGCTTGTTCAGTGAAGAGCCTGGGTGGGCACTCTGGTTTGGTACTAGAATTCACACTGTTTTTCAGCAGCCAGAAGTGTTCCAGCGTTACCAGCACTGCGTGTTGTCATTATAGATGCTCTGTGCGTAACCGGAAACTGCGTTGGGAGGGACTGAAAGAGGGAGCCACTGCAGCGTACACAGCTGACAGCCCACCTCATGTTGACCCGTCTGAGCCTGAGCTCTGCCCTCAGTACCAAGCTGAGGGCCACTCATGTGCTGTGCCGGGATTGGAAGGAAACACGGCTTCAGTGCTCCTGTGCTTTGCTGACTTGGTAAAACACAGAAAATGGCCAAGGGCTTCTGTGACCTCAGAAAGGAAGTTCGTGTTCCTCTCGTCAAGAAAAGCCTTACACTGAGTGTCTCACTTTAAGGGTTTGGGATCCTGAAATTCTAATGCATTACTAAATGACAAGACTCAAATGGAAGGAGATTGTTGCCAAAGGCCAAAGCGATGATCTGAAAGCATTGATTTCTGTTTTGTTGGCTGTGGAAATGCCATGATACTCAATTACTAAAAGTAGTATTTCTGGATTTCTACTTGCGATATTATAATGTAAAAATAAAGTTCTAAACGAGACCCAAGTGTTATTTATGAAACAAAGGCAGTCAGCCCTTTGGATCTGTGGGTTCCACGTCTGAATCAACCAGTTGCAGATTGAAAACATATTAGAACATGGTTGCGTTGTTGCTGACGTGTGACGTGTACTTAGGGCTGCGATGCTACACGTACTGGACTCGTACGGACTCTTTCTTGTCATTATCCCCTAAACAGGACAGTTTAACAGCTATTAGGCAGCATGTATTGAGTGTTACAAGTATTGTAGAGATGATTTAAAGTACACGGGAAGATGTGCGAAAGTTACGTGCAAACACGAGACCATGTTATGTCTGAGCGCCCATGGGTTTTGGTGTTTATGTGGGTCCTGGAACCAACCCCCTGCAGATACCAACGGACAGCTGTGTGATCTCATTATCCACTGTTGGCCTACCACTGTGAGCCATACAGAAAAACAGATCAATGTTCACTGACCAATAAGTACTCTTATCCCCAAGTTTGCATTTAAAGTCATGCAACAAGTTGTTAAAATTGAAATCTCTGGTGACTGCTATTTTAAAGATAAATTTGTCACATTGGCTTTCCAAGCTGGGTTGCCTTGCTCTGCAAAGAGAAAACACCAATAGCTTGCATATATTGAACAGTTAATTTGTGCTTGGCCCTTTGCTAAGCAGTTTATTTGGGTTATCTCATTGATCAAACATAGGGAAAGTATTATTCCTTTTTTACAGATGAGGAGACTGAGGCACAGAGAAATTAAGTAACTGTTGGTACTTCTCTTCATAGCTTCCCATTTGTAAAGTTTAATGTTATTAAAAGTGCTTTAGAATTTTAGATTTTATTCTGATATTCCTTCTCCAAATTCTGTTTCTACGTAGAAATCAACACATGTCTGTGGTTTACTTCTTAGGACATTATGTGTATATGAAACAGTCCTGTACTGTAATTATGTTATGCATGACATCTCTCAATAGCGGCTGCTGGAAAGCTCAGCTGCTGATGAGTTAGTTTTCTAGTAGATGGGAAGGAGACCAGCAGTTTGAGTGGTGGCCGCCAAGGCACTCCTCTAGCAGAGTCATTCCAAGTGACTTATCGGAGTGAGCTGCAGCTCGTTCAGCCTCATTTTATCAGAGGACTGCTCTGCAGATGTTCTTGGATGTCCCTACCTGCCCTGCCGGCAGGCGTCCCAGGAGAGCTTACAAGAGCCTGTGGTCTGCAGGGCAAATACATCTTCTCAGAGACGAGGAGCCTTACTGCCAGGTGGAATTAAGCAAATCGAAAATGTACCTGTAGAATGTAAGCAAACCATTTTAAAACATTCCAGCTGTGGTGTTATGATGCTTTTTAGAGTTTTCCCAGGAAGCTTCATTTGACACATAGAGATTTTGACAAACAGCAAAGGGATAGGACGGAATTGTTCTTTTCATCTCTTGGGAAGGCCTGGGCCTCTTGGCCGGTGCTTTGTGTTAGTCTGACACGTCTTCAGTACCTCTGCAATGTCTGTTATGTCATGGAACAACAAGGACACTGAGGCTCAGCGAGATGAAATGTTTCACAGCACCACATGAAGTTGTGATGATACCATTTGGAAAGGAAAAGCTAAAACCTTGCATTGTTTGTTGATATTATACTCTTGCTGGTCACCTAGCCTTATTGAAATTTGCACTTATGTGCTGTTAGAACAGCACACATCAAGTGAAAACCAGAATGGATGTAATCTGGTGTGTGTGTGTAGTGTATGCAATGCAGCATATGCACAGAGGAATGAAGAATGCCCGAACGACGTTGCCCTGCTGTCTCATGCCCAGGTACTGCTTACTGTGGTCCAGTTACTGTGCCTGATGTTGTCATGTTTGATCCCACCTAATTCTCACAACCATCCTATCAGAGAGGTGCTGCTTTATCCACGTATTTTCCAAGAAGGTGGCTGAGACTTAACAAGTAAAGACCTCTTGCCTGGGGTCATGGAGCCAGCAGTTAGCAAAGCCATTGCTTGAACACGGTGCAGTTTTCCTGGCCCCCTGAACTGCACAGAAAGGTTTCCTATAGTTTTTCTACCTCTCCATTTAAGTCGCCGGCAGACAATACATTCTAAACTCAGATTCGATTCTGTTTAAAATATTTAATTGCTCCTCCTGTTACCGGGAAAGTTGCTCTTCATTTTCCAAGACCTAAGTTGGCTGTTGTGTTCTCTGTAAACCTTCCCCGATGCTCTCCTTCTGTGTGTCCTTGTAGCCCTCGGCACGTCCCCTGCCCGGCCCCCGGACGTCTGTAGGAGCAAGCTGTCTGGCTCAGCTATTCGCCTTTAACTGGACTGCTCACACCCTGTTATAGGGTCTTGGTGCCTAGTAGGTGGTTAATAGGTGTTTGTTGAATTGAATTGGATGTTTAATAAATATTTGAATTTAATTATGATATTTACTTTCTGGTGTGCATTTCAGGCACTTGGGAAGGCCGCTGCATGCAGTAGCAGGGGCTTGCGAAGACCCTCAGTTTCTCAGGCTGCGAATTGATGACATGCCATTCCTATAAGAGATCAATGGAATGCATGATTGAGGCCAAATATTTCTAGATATTGCTTTTTTTCTCTTTAGATGGTGTCAGTGATACTGCCACACTGAACAAAATAAAAACTGGTTTTATTGTAACAAAATAAAAACTGCGTACTTTGTAAGCAGCTCTTTGCATCCCAATGTTTAGAAAATTAGGTTTTCAAAGCTACGCTTTACTGATTTATATTCTATTGAAAGTAGCATGAGCAAATGGAAAGGACATGGATTTTGGAATTAGGGACCTGAATCAAATTCTGGTACAGCTACTTTCTTGCTTTTGACTTTGGCCAAATACTTAATTTTTTTCAACACAGTTTTCTTATTCTTAAAATGGGAAAGATACACATTGGCAGGTTTGGGGGATGAAATATGTAGGGAGGAAATATGTTACTATTCAAAAGGAAATCTGTGAATTCTCTGTGATAGCTTTTGGTATCTTTTCATTTCAGCTGAATAAACTTGTATCCTGATTTCATTCTTCCAAATAGTGTAAAGTGTATTGAGAATCATCTCTCCGATCACCTTCTAATCAAGCGTGACTTCTGGTCCAGTGTTCCCCGTGAACATCACATAATGTCAGGATGTGCTCAGTGTAGATTTCGTAGGGGTTGGAATAAAGAGAAGGGTAGAGGCATCTGTAGATGGCAGTCATTCCACTGCACCAGGTGCCAAATTTACATATTTAGCACAAATCCAGCTTAGAAAAGGCAGGTTTGGTGAAGATTATAGAAGTGAGGATGGTAGTAAAGGGAAGACTTTTACAGAGAAGACTTTGGAACGTCTCTGTTCCAACAGTCGTTGCTTTAGAAACCTGTTTTGCTGCAGATTTCAGCATTGTTGCAATTTTGCTTACCTCAGCTCAGCAAAACAGTTTTACAAAATTCCCAAGGGAACCTCATGAAAATGACATCTGAAATTTGCTCATCAGCAAATGTAGCGATTTATAAGGTCCGATTGTCTTGACCTCATAAGGTCTGATTGTAGCGATTTATAAGGTCTGATTGTAGCAATTTATAAGATCTGATTATCTTGACCTCCTCCAACCACTGGCCCACTCGTTTGAATTACCCAGAACCATGGTTTTAGATGCGATGTTAGATTCTTTGAGCTCCTCTGGTGGAGACATCAGACTTCCAAGAGCTTCTTCATATCTGGTGTGAATTTGAGGCTTATCCTAGAATGTTTTGGTTTTGAGAGCCTCGATTATAGTAACTCAGATATTCCTTCGTTGAGCTAAGTCAGCTGTTGAGAATAGCATGTGGCTGCCTTTCTAGAGCCTTTTTGTTTCAGGAGTAACACTGTCCTTTTTCAGTCTTCTGGAAAATACAAAGGATTGTGGTTCCTGAGTTCTGTCTTCTGGTCAGGATTGCATTTCTCTTCATCAGTGTGTGCTCTGGACTTGCAGAGCCAGATAGAGCTCATGCTATCTGAGAGAGTGAGCATCTGGAACGACGGGCTCTGCGCATGTGGAGATGAGCCTCCCTGACAATGCCGAGCGGGCAGTAGCTGGCCCTTTCGCATTCGTCTCTCTGAGGACTCAACGAATCCACGTGGTGAATTAACTAAAGCTGTTGGAGAAGCAGCAGTGGGATTATGAATACTTTCATGCTTTTTAAAAATGGCGACAGGAATCTGATCAGAAAGGGTGATTCTGCATTGGCAGCCGGGCTTTCCTTGTTCCTCTGGGATTTGCTTTGAGACGGATTTCCCCTTGGTCAGGAATTTATCGGTGTAACCCTTAGCTATAACTCGAACAAAAGGGTGCAGTTTAATTATTTTAAAGAGGACAAATGTGACTTTAACATCTAGCTATTTATATAATGGATGGATTTTAACCGTCCCCCTGCCCCCATCTGGAAAACAGATTTTAAAGCCCTTGGATTTTATTTAGCAATAAGGAAAATCAGATTATTTTAGTTATTGTAGGTTTTGGGTTTCTGCTGTATTTATCCAAAGAGAGACTGCTCATATTTTAATTTCTGGGTTACCTTATTTGCAAATAGTTTTCCTCTACTTTTATGTCTGTTTCTTATTTGTAAGGATTGAAGCTTTTTATGTATTTTTTTTTCCCTCAAGGGATAGCATTTATGGTTTTCCTGTTTCAAAAACTATTAAAATGTAAAAGTATGAATTTGGACTTGTGGTGTTTATCTTTTAAATATTTTTGTGTTACCTATACTTCTTGGTGTAAAGATTAATAAAATGATACTAAATTTAAAAATTGAAAGTAATAAATGTTGAAAACTCACTAAATTAGTAAGGTGTTAGTGTGATTGCAAACAGATAGTTCACGGGCAGTAGCAGGTGTACTAGGACTCCCCCTCAGATATCAGCAAGAATTCGACAACTGGAGAGAAGGGGTTCGTTCTTGAGTAGTCAGCTTTTTTCATTTACCTCTGTGTACTATTTAAAACCGAAGCCCAGAGAAGGAAGCACGGTAAATCAGTGAAAAGTGCACTGCCCTTAACTAGGAGTTAGAAGACTGGCCTCCACGTCTGATCCGCGTGACCTTGGGCAGGAGCTTTGGCCTCTCTAGGTCGTAGTTGCCCAGTTATCAAAACTGTACCCTTGGACTACATCATGGCTCCCTGGTGTGTGTTTCTTTGGAAGCTGTGGCAGTGTGCTGGGGGCTGTGTCACGTCCCAGCATAAACCCAGCAGGTGTATCTTCTGCTCTCCTTCAGATCTGTTTTACCTGACGTTTTGGCAAAACATTGATCCTTAAATAAACATATATTGAAGACTAAAAGGAATTTGAATGTATTCTTACAGTGTTAAAGATGTAAAACACCCAAACTGAATGAAATACTGAGCTACCAGGAGGCCCGGGAAAAGTGGCCTCTGGTTCTACATTCGCTCTCTTCTACCGTGGAGGGCACTTGGGTGGACAAATTGAAGGATCATCAGGTTAGCTAACAGTGAAAAAATCTTCCTGTTCTGAAGTTGCATAACTAGGAAGCATTTACACTGGAATTCCCCTCCTCCTGAATCAGTGGTGTTCTCTAAAGAAGAGCTTGTGGGTTCTATTTATATGAAACCTGTCTCAGTAGTGCACAACTCTGCTAAGAGACCTTGTCCTGAAAGGAGGGTGCCTGGTGCTGGGGCGGCAGGGACACAGAGCAAGGCCTTAGGCTCCCTACACACCTCATGCCTTTTTCAAGCCTCTCTGCTTCCAGAAGGTGATTCTCTCTTTTGAATGTCCCTTATAGGTGTGTTCCTTTTTTTGTCTTCTTTCAGCCTGGATTCTAGCAGAATCAAAATTCACGTTTCTGAGTTTAGTGTGCTGGGTTTGTTTCCCCCCACCCTTTTCCTCCTATCTTCAGCAGCAATATAAGTACTCTTGATGGCAGCTGCTGTATTAAAGCCCAAGAGCTTAAAAGATGAAAGAAACCACTAACATCAGTCAGGAGGAAGTTTAAGGGCCTGTTTTCCTGAAGGTTTGAATTTTCTTTCATTCTGGTGGTCGAGTAGAAAATTGCAAGCAGGTTGTGTTCAGCAGCTGGAATGCTCTTAACATCTGGGGAGATCAGCCTTCTCTTCATTTCCCATTCATTGGAAGGGTAGCAGGCTGAGGTGCAAACTGCATGCAGAGATACCAGAATTCTTTGTGTGTGTAGTCATTAGGATTTCTTTGGTGTGGAATGTTTTTCAAGGGAATACCTACTTGTTCTCCATTGTTCCACTAGCTTTCGGGCACTTGTCACTTTAGGTCAATTGCTAAAGAGGGGCCTGAAGGAGTACCTTCCAAAGGCTTGTCCTGAGCGGGACACGGAGTCAGGAGCTGGCCTGCCCCTCCTTCTCCGGGGCATGGCGTGTGCCTGCCAGAGCCCAGGGGCCCTGTGTCAGTGACGTGACTGGGTCAGCGGCTGTGATCCACTTGCTGCGGCTTCCTTCTGACAGCTGTTCCGTAGAGCGAGGCTGAGGAAATCCAGAGCATCTGCTGATTGCTGGGTGGAACCATTAGGCAATGTTCTTCACAAAACCAAAGTTGTAAAGTTAGACCTGTTTTCTTTACTCCAGCCTTCCTCCTCTTTGACCTGCGTTTTCCCATTGCAGTTAGAATTTGAGAGCTGGCTCCAGAGCCCCTGCAGTGTGCCGAGCAGGTGACATAATGATGTGGCTCGGCCCTTATGACGTAAGAGAGAGGTGGGGTCGGGGTCGTAGCTGACTGCAGAGTGCTGGTTTCTTCTTAAGACAGCCACACCATTGGTTTTAAAATAATGTGCTGGCAAGTAAAACAGGCCTGCCAGTTTAATTGCTACTTTTGGACAACTTCATTATTTTATAGGTGGGAAAAGAGAAGGTGAGAGGCGTTTTGCTTTGCTCGAGGTCACAGAACTGGTCTAGAACGTGTTCCTGGTGGCTACTTGGAAAATGAAGTGCTCCAGGTACGATCAGTAGTGTCCCTTGTGGTCCTGAGTATGCATCAAGCGAGGGTTTTATGCTTTGGGTTGTGATATTTTAGGGTTATTAAAGCGAACCTAACTTTTGGATAAACCAAATGTGAGCTATCTGTAAGAACCTATTGTGATGGCTGGAACAGCCCTTAAGTGGAGCCCCCAGGCAGATGGATTTGTAGCTGATCTGTAGTGCCATCTGGATTTTCCTGGATTTCCAAGTAAATACATTTTGCATATTGCTTACAAATTGCTTAGGTTGTCTTCATGAATAGTGAAGGCTGTGCTATAGGAAGCTAGAGATTATAAGACTTAAAAACAACTCTGTTTCATTCCTTTGTTTCCTTTGCTTTATTTGCTGTAGCCTCAAGCGTGTGTATGTGTGCTGGAGAGAGGACGTTGTCCTGGCTTTCTGGGCATCTGGTTCCTTCACAGGCACCATCTCTTAGGCTACTGCGGGGCCTGCCTGTGAGAGCGCCGTGACCTCTGCACAGAGCTCTGTCCTGTTCTGCGTCATATTGAACGAAGCTTCCACAGCAGGGTGCTACGTATGCCTCTGTGTTTGAGGGGGAAACCAGCCTCTGCCATCAGTACCTGCTCAGTGCTAGTACCTCCTGATTCCCACTGGGTCTCCTGTCAACCTCGGAAAGTAGGTGTCACCTCCACTTTTTAGGTAAAGAAAGCAGGGCCTTGAGATTGTGTCTTTCCTGATGACATATCTGGGAAGCACAGAACTGGCATTCTGTTGCGAATCTAAGGTTAGGCTAGTGGCCTTTCCAAAATGCTGCAGCTGCTGCTCTGCCTGCTCTGCCTTCCTTCCTGAGTGTTTTAGCTGGCCTCTCATCCTAAGGAGTTCCATTGTCTAGAGCATGGCTTTCAAAACTTTTTTGTCCCAATGCATACATTAGACATGCAGTTTAATCGTGATCAAGTGTATGTGCTCACAGGCACAGGCAGGAACCTCACACACCCATGCTTCCATGCACACAGAAACGTGGAACAGTTGCAGAAGTGGTACCATGCATCACTCTCTTACATGCAGTACACCCTCCTGTTTCCTTTTCTCACACATGCATGAGGACATGCTGGTGAGTGCCCACAATTGGATTTTACGACTGAGGTCCCCTGTAGTTGAGAAACACGGACCTAGAGAGGGCCTCTCAGGTGGGGCGTGTGCCTCCCAACCTCCCCTCGCCCCCTCCCCCACAGGACTTTTAGGATAATCCATTGGAGCACAGGAAAAACTAGTAGAAATTATATTTAGATTTATTGTGATCTTTAAGGAAGACACATTGGATGTTACTGATATTTACTATCTGAGGTGACAGTACCCTGTCAGTCAGCCTGTGAGCTGTGCAGGTGTCCTGAGGGGACAGTGGAAGTCTCACAAAACGGCAGATTCCTGGGGCTTTTTGCTCACTGGGTCGTGGACATGTTCCAGTTTGTGTGGCTCATAAAGTGGGTTACTGGGTTCTATTTACTTTAAACGAATCATAAAAAGGACAACTGATTTAAAAAATTTCCTTTAAGGGAACGGTGGAACGAGGAAGCAAGCGCAAGGGACAGGAAAGTGGCAGAGCTGACCCTCCTGTGCTTTCCGGAGCTCCTTACCAACCTGTCACTAGTCACACTCAGCACCAGCGTCGTCATGTTGCACGGGAAGGTCGCCCACAAATTGAAATTATAAAAAGAGACTGTGAACTTCTGTTATATTCATAATTATTAATGATTTACCTTGCCCTAAGGGGGACCTTGAGATACCAGCTAACACCATTATGTTGGGTAAAACATTTAAAATTGTGTTCATTTTATCTTTATCACCTTTTAACTTATTTTTTGAATATTTTGGAATATGCATAGTCCATCAGTGGCACATAAACAGTTACATATCTGGGAAATACTCTCAAATTGTTTTGATTCTGATAAGGGTTCATAGTTGAAATCATGTGGAGACTGTTCCTGGGCTGAAGAACCACAGAGACGTGTGCAGTAATTATTAATGGCAGCCATGGGCTCTCGATGAGGATTAGCGTGGAGACGAGCAGGAGACCGAGGACGTGTGTGTACAACCCAGAGAGCAGCCCTCGCCTGCACGGTCAGTTCCAAGGGCGTGTGGCTTGGTGAGCGCCTTCTCCTGGCAGAGTGGCCCTGCGCGAGGGCACGTGGCTTGGCAGGTGGGCGTGGGCTAGCCGCTGCCCCTCCATCCTCCTGCAGGTGTAGCCGACACGAGGAGTGCTTGTAACGCTGCTGAGGCTGGGGTGCTGAACGAGAAAAGAGCGATGGGTGGGCGACACTGATGAATGTAGGCAGCAACCAGCCCACTCTTCTACTGGCTTATTTTTTCAACAAGGTGTTTATCGGACGGCTGTTCTGTGCCACCCACCTTGTACCACAGCAGTCAGCACACCACAGCCCACTGGGCAAACCTGACCTGGTGTCTGATTTGTCAATCAAGTTTCACAAGGAACATGGATGGCTACACTCCTTTGTTGACATACTTTGTGTGGTTGCTTCTGAGCTGTGATGGCAGAGTGGAATAATGGCGACAGATTGTTTGGCCTGCAAAGACTCAAGTATTTTCTATGTGGCCCTCTACTGAGGGCCTCTGTTGTGGAAGGTGTGTCAGTACTTGCCTCTGGTGCCATTCCATGGGGACTGAGCCATGGGCTGTTTGGCTTCCCTCCCTGTGCCCTGTGCCACAAAAGCCTCCACTGGAGTCAGGGAGGGCACATTCGGGCAGAATGACGTAGAGAAAAGCTTTCAGCCAGGACTCATCCTTCCTAGGTGTCCACACAGGCAGTGTTGTGCGGAGAATGAAGGGCTGGGAGTCTGAGACTTTGGCTCCGGAATCAGGTTACTGTACCCTGATCTTCTCTCTGGGCCTCAGTTTACCCCACTCTGTAACTAGGACATCACACTACATCAGTAATTCTCAAACATTAACCCACATCAGAATCACCTAGAAGGCTCAGTGACCATACTGCTGGGCCCCACCCAGCCCGCCCAAACTTTCGGATTCGGTAGGTGTAGAAGACCTGAGAATTTGCACTTTTAACAAATCCTCAGGAAATGCTGCCGCTGCTGGTCTGGGGCCTCCTGAAGAGCCAGTGCGTTAGACCTTCTGTCAGGACTTCCTGGAGGAATAACTGGTCATGTGCTGCTAGTGAGACGGCGAGAGTGGATCATTTTTTGGCAGCCAGCCTCTCTCTGGCACTAGGAAGAGGAAGGCTGGGGTGGCCACTGTGAGAAGTGACATTTAAAGAGGACCTGTATTCTAGATGCCCCTGTGATATGTAACCCAGAGCTCTCCTGGATGGAACCAAAATGTCACCTCCCACCTATACACAGGGAACGGCGGGCCTTCTCTTAATAATTGGTCATCACACATTTTGCCTATTGCCTCTGAAATTCTAGGCCCACAAGTGGTCAGACTCGTCGGGACGTGTGGAAGAACAAAGCCCTTTATGGCGGTTAGTCTTCATGGTCTCTTCCCCTCCCCTGTCACATGACTGCTATTGTTTGCCTTTCTGCTTTTTAAAAGTCTTATACTCCTGTTATCTTTTTTTAAAAAAAAAATTAGTCATTTTCTTGGTTTCTATAAGGTGCTAATGTTTCAAGAGCTATTGGGAGCCTATCGGTGTTGGAAACTGCAAGTTGCTTGGAGAATAGCCTTATCAGTCCTTTCAGAAATTCTTGGTAGTATTCAATTGTCTTCACTTTACAGATGAGTTGTAGTTAAATATTAGGGGTCAGTGAAGCTAAATACTGAGTGACCTGGAAAATGTCAGTATCTCCTGACGCTCACATCCTCCTGACTCTTCATTCTCGTGTTTGGAGATGGGAATTGTGGTCACCCAGGATTACTCTTCTTTGGGAATCCCAAAATTTAGTGTAATTTGTCACTGCAGCTCAGCAGGATAGGCCTTGATAAAGTTCTCTCTTACCTCCTTTCCTGCCAACAGTAATAATTTTCTTCTTTGAACTCTTTTTATATCTTAAAAATCTTTTTTTAAAATCTGTATACTTTGTACTAAATTGTATTGATTAATGTTTCTAGTTCCCTCACTACAAAGGACCTTCTTGAGAAGAAATATTTTATGTTAATCATTTAGGTTGCTACAGAACCAAGTTCTGTGTCTGGTGTAGAGCAGGCACTCGGCGCGTAACTGTCTAACCGAGCTGGGGAATGAGTGGTGAGACGGGGTTCAGTGCAGGTCTGGCTTGCCTCACAGGGCCTCATTCAGGTTCATTTCTAGTCTCATCTGGATGAAGAAGGAATTGTTTGTGCAATAGGTGATGTTATTTGAGAGATGCTTTGTCTGTTTTCCACATCTAGTATGCTATTAGTGATGATTTTTCATTTTGTCAAAATGCATTTTCTTCTTTTCAACTAGAGTTCAAACAAAATGGTTTTAGACAGCATCCTAAGAACATTTGGAAAGATGACATTTCAGGTCTGTTTCCCTCTTTGCTTAAAGAAGTATATGCTGCTGTAATTACTAATTGCTGCACTAAGAAGAGGCAGATGATACATATGTTTATGACAGTTTTCCAGAGGGAGAGCTAAGGAACCAGGCTGATTTTTCCGTAATGTGAATGTTATTCACAAACTATTACCATAATTGATGCACCAAGCCACTGTAGGGTAAATAACGTGTTGTGTGTGGGAAGCAAGCTAGTAGTCAATGAATATTAAAGAACAAAACCTCATTTTAAAAGAGAAACGGTAATTATAATCATTCTGAATTCATATTGCAAAAGCGGTTAAAATAACTTGGCTGCCATTTATCTTTGTAATTCCATGTGCTAAGGAAGTAGTTACATGAGTAGAGTTGAAGTATGTATATGTATATACACACACATTTTTAGAAAGACGCAACACCAGCCTTCATTCAGTATTAGTCATATTTCAAAGACATTTGATGCAGAGGGGAGGTGAACATAGCACAGCTAATCAGTGCAATTTATATTGATGGGAAAGCACATAGTTTTAGTTTTCTGATGTTGTTTTATTTTTTCTTTCTTACCTGCCATGTCTTATTCCTTTCCTTGACCAAATCCGCTTCTGTGGTTTTTTCAAGGCTCTTTTTCCATAGGTGTCTTTCCCATCTACCTCTAACCCCTCTCTTACTGCCTTCTGGGGGCTCATCAACGCCTGTGTGCCGTGTATTGATTTGCACTTCTGGGATTTGCTGTTTTGTAATCGGAAGTCATAAGTCATTTCTCAGTCTCCCCAACCAGACTGCCATGTCATTTCAGGAAGGGATAGGGTGTGTGTGCACAGGCTTGCAGGTGCCATTCCTTCTTGTACCCCTCGTGGAGCATGCTCAGTGCTCTCCCGCCTGTGCAAATTCCTCAGTAGGTACTCCTGGTCATCTTTCCGCATGCCAGAGGCTGCCTTATTTTGGTAAAATCTTTAAGTTTTGTGCTTGCTCACTAGGGCCTCTAAAAATTGTGCTAATATGACCAGAAACAATGAGATCCCACTGGTGTGGAGTTTTTGTAGAAGTTCTCTTCATCTTTGTCAAGTTCTGAAGTCAGAGGGAAAGATGCAGCTTTTATCGCTTGGTATTGAGTGTTTTTAGACGTACATTTTAGATATAAACAAGGTGATTAGGTCAGAGCTTAGATATTTTTACATTTTAAAATAAGTCATAGAGTATGTATTCGTACTGTGTTTCCCTGAAAATAAGACCTAGCCGGACAATCAGCTCTAATGTATCTTTTAGAGCAAAAATTAATATAAGACCGGGTCTAATTATATAATATAATATAATATAATACAATATAATACCAGCTATAATAGCATACTAGGTATAACATAACATAACATAATACAATACTGGTTTTATATTAATTTTTGCTCCAAATGATGCATTAGAGCTGATTGTCCGGCTAGGTCTTATTTTCAGGGCAACATGGTAGGAACCTTTTAGAAAAATCTCATCAGCATTGGTCCTGTTCCCAGTTGTAATCTCAGTATATTCTGATAACTTCTTTCCAGTAGATAGCTTTCCTTCTGTATGGGCATCTGTCATCTTTTCCTTTGTAGCAATGAAAATATGGACAGCTTCCAATATGCTTTCTTAGCTCAAATTTCCTGGGCCCTTAATGTCAGACAGAGTCAGTATATTCAGCTAGTTTAACCAGCTGGACACATTTCCCTCTAGAGAAATGAGTAACTGGGACGTGCTTCACACACAGCGCGTGTGGGGGCAGCAGCCAGGTTGTGCGGCCCGGCTGCTCTTCCTGCCCTGGCTTCATCCAGCCTGGAACAGTGGCTTTGCTGGGATTGTTTGGAAAGCTCTGAGGAGAAAACAACTCATAGAACCTCCAGGAATCAAAGCACCGCAGATCATCCCTATGACCCTGACACGATAATCTCTGTAATTGCTAGAGCTGGCTTCCTCTGGTGGTGACTGTGACCCGGGAGGAACGTCGCCCAGGGGCCGGCTCCTCAGAGGGTGGGCGGCCCTGGAGCCAGCCTTGTGCGGCGTCCTTGTCCTGCAGCCTTCACACAGGAGGGCTGTGCCTTGTCCAGACCTTCCTACCACCTGAGACTCCTGGATGGGGCTCTGGCCTTGTTCCTTCAAGGCCTCTGGAAATGGCCTCGCTTGGAGTGGTGCCGTGGGAGTCCGTTCCTGGCTGTGGGCCCGGGCTCCTGTCCGCGAGGCGCTGTGCCTCTTCGCAGCGGAGCGCAGGTCAGATGCAGATAACACAGGCATGATTCTGCCTCTGAGTGCTCACTGAGGCGACTCCTCCTGTCCCTGAAGAGTTTCCAGAAGCACACACTTATCATGGAGTGTAAGAGAAGGAAGGAACATGGGGCTTGCTTTCCTGCTGAATAGCAGAGTGCAGGATGGAAACCTTTCTGTTTACAGTTCAGCTGGTTTCCCTTTGTAATTTGCATTCAAGTCATTTTAAGCTTTACTGTTAAGCTAAACTTCTGAGCAGTTTAATTGTCAAAGTCTTCCTTGGAGGGTTAGGGGAAGCTTTTGTAGAGAGTTGAAGTCCCAGATGAGGATATGAGTTAAGCAAAGGTATGTGTGCGTGTGTGCGTGCATGTGTGTGGTTTGCATGCAGAGTATGTGCATAAATGCATGTGCTTGCTTGGGCCGGGATAGGGTTGAAGGGAGAGGAGGAGTCGTTCCTAATGGAGGACAGAGGACACACCCTTACGAAGGCGGGGAGAGTCCTGCAGGGTCTGGCAGATCCGCAAATCCTTCCGAAGGTTTTGTGAGAGCTGTGACCAGCCCTGTTTGCTGAGAACAGGGACAGTCCTTGACAGCCCATCATACCTCTTCTGCCTCTCTTAGCAAGTGTTCAGATGCTCTGGCAGAGGAAATGGTGTGTTCCAGGCACAGCTGCGATGGAAATAGAGTTCTTTTAGTGAAGCTGAAGCAGTTCTTCCACACGTATTATCCCATTTTAACAGTCAACTGTTTAAAACAAAACCAAAACAGGTCGGTGGGAGTTGGAAGGAGAAGGAGTTTAGGCCAGGGAATGAAAAGGAGTTTCTGTAGGTAGAAACCTGTCGTGGTTGTGGTTTTAGTTGTTAAAAGGGTTCAATTGCTAGTTTGTTATATCTCTGTGGATGGTCTTGTGAACTTCTATTTCTCCAATAAACAGTAAAGATACCACAGCAGCCATATTTTTACTTGAGAACACACTTGCATCACAAGCCTTCCTTTCAGCACTTCTGCTTACCAGGGCACTGGGTAACTTAAGGTCTTCTCCCTTCCTCCCTGTGTCAGGTCAGGCTTTGAATCTAATCAGGACACTCACCTGTCATAGCAGGTGAGCTTTCGGTCGTGCTTCCAGCTGATGGTAGCTACCAAGCAAAGGTTAGGAGGTCGTGAGGTAATGGAAGGCGGCACTGTCTTTCCCTTGTACCAAGCTCGGATTGTGGGCCTGTAGCTGTGTTAACTGCTTGACAACTGTAAGCCCATTTAACTTGCACAGGAATCCTCATTTCACAGATGGGGGACTTGCAGTTATCAGAGGGCTAAGTGTGACTAGTTATACCAGCATGTGGCATGTTGGGGTTGATGTCCTTCCATCTCCACCGCTCTTGCATGTAAGCACTGCTGTGGCATTACACTCGCTCCCAATGCAGCCTTCCCCCCAGCCCCTACCAACTCTTATCCCCCTACCCCTCTTTTCTGACGCTTTAAACAAACACAGCCAAAGCTGTACCTCCTGAATTTAGCACCATCTCTTTCCTGACCTCTTATAAAACATATATTCATGCAAATATTAGATTTTCGGTGGAGGGAGATAAAGCAAATAGCAATTTTATTTTCTCTCCCCTTGACTCTGAGATAATTTGTATTCTATTATTAATTCTCACTGTTCCATGATCATATTATGTTACCTGACATTTATAACTCAGCCATTGTTTTCCCCGTGTTATCAGGATACTCATATGTGCAGTAGCGAGATTCTCGACCAAGGAGCCAGGGAATCTAGACCCAGCTCAGCCACAGACCAGCTAGAGACCTTGGTAAAGTCACTTCACCTCTTGGTGCTTCCCTTCTTTCGTCCTGTTTTTTGATCCAGGTCAGTTCCCATCCTGGGAGCACAGTCTGTTTATCAGGACACTAAATAGTCGCATGTGCTACCCTCTCTGTATACTTTATTCTTAGGTGTTTCTAGAAGGGATGGTAACAATTCATTAAAAAGCATGATTAAATTCTTACATTTTGTGTTTCTTCAGTGAATACCTGCTAAAATGGAATATATTATCAAATGGGGTGTTCATGTTTTCTTTTTACTTAAAAGGGAATTTCATGTTAACAGTTAGACACTATTGATTTCATGAACTTTTAAAGTCCTTTCCCAAGTAGCATATTCCCTAGCCTGTGAATCAGTCTAATTACTTGCCTCTCCAAATTCTAGGTTTTTGGAATCTTTTGTTATCGTACTTACCCCCTTTCCATGAACGTTTGGATTTGCCATTTCCTTGGATTTATCATAAGCACAAGGAAATGAATTGACCTTCGAGAAACCCGTCTTTCGTACTCTGTCCTGAAGAGAGGGTGCTTTGCGATCATGTCTGTAAGTCCAGTTGGCCAGCGGTCACCGTCATCTTCCCCTCCCCGCGCCATCGTTCCTGGGAGGCCCTGTGCGCCCCCTTCCTCTCTCCAACCACAAGCCCCGCTGGCCTCACTTTGTAACTTAGCCTGCGTCACATATGTGATCCCTCACCACCCTCTCACCTGTCGGTCCTCTGAGGTACTTGTGCTTCTGCCCGTCTTCTCCCGGGGGCACGTCAGCTGTCTGCCCGCTCTTATGCCTTCATGTTCTCCTCGAGAGGATTACAACTCTGACTGTTACTATCATCATTTGTTTTGTTCTTGTTTTAGATTTCTACATATAAGTGGGGCTCAACTTCTCTTGGCTTTTTCAGTGTTGCCCATTAATACATTTACTGAGTGGCTTTCTTTGTCCCCTTGGTGGCAGTTCCAACCTCTCCCCACTCAGGGCTACAATGATAGTAAACATTTATCAAGAATTTAACATGTTAGAGAAAATGTGCTAAGAACTTTACATGCATTGTGTCATCCCCATTCTTGCCATATGGTCTAACTTTGTCTGCCATCCACCCAGCCAGCCAGCCAGCCAGCCAGCCACCCAGCCACCCAGCCAGCCAGCCACCCAGCCAGCCAGCCAGCCAGCCAGCACATACTGAGTATGCTGCCGAGTCACAGGCTATAACTGTGATTGAGGCAGATTGGTGAATTCCTCTCAAAAGGCCTCCAACTCCGAGGGAGATGCAGAGAAGTAAACAGGCAACAGGAATGTTGTATGATAAGTGCTAAGAAGGGGAGAAGCTCAGCATGCTACAGATGTACCCAACCCAAACGTGGGGATGAGGATAAGGAAGGCCTCTTTGCAGGAAGTCACAACGAAGTGCCAATATACAGAATGAGAGGATATGAGTGAAGTGATGTGATGGGGGAATAGAAATGTGTTCTAGAAGGAAGAAGATCTGGATGCTGGAAAGACTCCAGGGAATTGAGACTAGAGCCATTGTTCTCAGCAGGATTAAAGGACTTCTGGTGTGAACTCCACTGACTCTCACCTCCTAAACGATTTACAGCTTTACTTGTTAACTCACATACCATCCGCTGAGATCTGCTATTGGCCATGGTCTTAGGGGATGAGCTTCCTCACTTGCTGTCAATCTCAGCATGAACTTTTACTGTGCACTTGTGTGGCTGCCTCGCATTTGAATCTTAGGGTGGGTAGAGAGGAACGTGCTTCTTCAAAAATATTGTGAGAAGGTTTATAATTACTGAGATGTAGGGATCCAGTTTTTTAGGAGGGCTTGTCAGGGATAATCAGCTTGTCAGGGATAATCAGCCTGAATTTTTGAATGCTAAAACGAAGCTATTGCTTAGCCTGACCGTAATAGCAGCTTAAAAAATGGAAGCATATCCCTTTTCCATAAAGACATTAAGTCAGTGACATTTAGGCCTCAGGAAATGCTATGCTTTCAAACACCTTGACTGAGCCTCAGATGAAGGGTCTGCAGGGATGGAAGGCTGGTGCTTCTGTGACACGGAGGTAGAGAAATGAGGTGATGGTCCACACGCACACCCAGCTTTTTGCGGGCCGCACCCCAGGGGGGCTCTGACCCTTCTGATTGGCAAGAAAAGGTGCTCACTCGAACAACATATTGGCTTCATTGCTCCATACAATTTTAAGAATAATAGTGGACACAAAGCAACTGAGTGGTGAAATATTTCAAACTCTGTATTCAAATCATTTTGAAAAGTATAGGCTGATAATATCACCCGTTTCTCTCTTCTCTTTGCAGATGGGGGTAGTTTACAGCATCCTATAGTTTACTTTTAAATCCAATGAATTTTTTTCAGTTGCCAGAGAGAACTGTTTTTATTTTATTTTAATTTAAATTTTTTAAAATTATAGCTGATATATAATATTATATTAGTGTCAGGTATACAACATAGTGATTCAATCCTTACTAGACCACAGTAAGTCTAGTACCCATCTGTCACCGGACAGAGTTATGACTATGTTACTGACTCTATTCCCTGTGCTGTACAGTACATCCCGTGACTTATTCTATAACTGGAATTATGCTTCTTAAGCCCCGTCCTGTTTTCTGCCCATCCACTCCTCCTCCTCGTTCACAACAATCAGTTTGTTCTTTGTATCTGTGAGTTTGTTTCTGTTTTCTTTTGTTTATTCATTTGTTTGGTTTTTTAGATTCCACATATAAGTGAAATCATGTGGTATTTGTCTTTCTCTCTCTGACTTATTTCACTTAACATAATACCCTCTAGGTCCATCCACACTGTAGCAAATGGCAGGAGTTCATTCTTTTTATGGCTGAGTAATATTCCATTGTATATATGTACCACCTCTTCTTTATCCAGTCGTCTATCAATGGACACTTAGGTTGCTTCCATATCTTGACTATTGTAAACAGTGCTGCAGTGAACATAGGGATGTAGATATCTATTCAAATTATTGTTCTTGTTTTCTTCAGATGAATTCCCAGAAGTGGAATTGTTGGGTCATGTGGTGATTCTATTTTAAATTTTCTGAGGAAACTCCAAACCGTTTAACATAGTAGCTGCACCAATTTGCAATCCCACCAACAGTGCACGAGGGTTCCCTTTTGTCCACATCCTCACCAACACTTGTTGTTTGTTGATTTATTGATGATGCCATTCTGACAGGAGTGAGGTGGTGTTTCTTTGCTTTTCCCTGGTGATTAGTGATGCTGAGAATCTTTTCATGTGGAAATCCAGGTTAATCTTAATTATTTTGTATTAGATAAATGAATATTTATTACTTGGGTTAGGGGTGTGGGAAGTAGGGACAAGAGTGCCATCCCGTGAAAGGTTCGAGAATCGCTTTCCCCACTGCGCTGCCCGCAGAATGTTCCTGGCACGTTGCCCTCAGTGCAGTGTTGTTGGCCTGGCATTCACACACGCTGAAGCCATGCTCTTACGTCTTAGCTCCTTTTCTCCACTTTATATGTTTCTGGCATTTTGTAAAGTGGGTGCTGATGCTGTTTTACACTTTTTCTTGACATCTTGGAAGTTGAATGAGTTAATAGTAGTAAAACAAAAATAAAAACACTGTCTTTACATTTCTGGGGGGAAAAAACAAAAAGTAAGTATAAAGTGTTAATCATTTTCGCAAGCTGTTAACTCCTGAGGCTGAATGACCAGAAACTGTTTCGGCAGCTAGTAGAAGTAAAAGGGAATAGCAAGAGAAAACTGCCCCAGTTTCTCTTCTCTGGCTACAAGAGGTTGAAAGATGTTGTGTCAGCTGGAGACTTTAAAATGGATTCGTACTCACTTTGTGCTAAAGAGACTGGACTGATTTTCCTGTTGTAATGTTCTGTAGGCATGGAGAAAGGTCAGCTCCTGGGCTTGTTTTGGGGCTCATGGGGTTACAGCTGTAGCTGTGGCAGAGTCCTTTTCCTAGACAAAAGCTCTTGTCAGAATAATGTTTGGACAGGTGTTAATCTGTGTCCTGAGGGAGCGTGCTGGAATTCATTATTAATCTCAGGGGGTGAGGGGGGCGGGGGGAGAAGCTTGTCCTTCTGGGACCGTCCAGGGCCAAGGCCTGCCCTCTCACCCCTCCCACCCCCCGCCTTCATGACATGTGCCATTTGTGAGGGAGGCAGCGAGAGTCCATTTGAGGAATTCTGCTGTCAGCCAGCCAAGAGAACCACACGGAGGGAGCGAGCGAGGGAGGGAGGCTGGCAGCCGGCAGGGCAGACCTGGAGCAGTTTCCGGAGCGAGATCACACACAGTGTTCTAGGCGCTAAGGGAAGGTGTCCAGGAGCACGAGGGCAGGGGCCGGGCTAGCAAGAGTGCATTTCCCTGAGTCGTTCTCCTTTGCCCTCCTGTGTTTGAATACTTGTCATCCTTTGGAAAACTCAGCATCTGAAAGAAGCCTTGGCTGAAACTCCGCTTTTTCTTCAGCACTATACTGTGTTTTTTGGTTTGTTTGTTTGTTTTTCTTCTTTCCCTCTTTTTATTTTTTATTTGTTTCATCTTCTTTTCCTCTGAGGGGAGGAGGTGAGAGAATGATCAAGTCAAGCTGGTTCTATGTTAAGTTCAAGTATGCAGAGAAGGTAAGTCAATATGTTTTCTTTTCCCAAGGGAAACCTGCCACCTCCTCCAGGCTTCTCATTTGTCAGGCTACCCTGGCTACTGGGGGAAGCAAATGAGCCTGGAAGTTTTATTTGTGAATGTGTTTCCTCTGCCGTAATGATTCTTGGATGAAACACATGCTTGGTGCTTGCATTCTGACATTGCTGCATTGCAACCAACCAACAGGAAGAAATCATCAAACCTTGCTCCAGAGGCATTATTTAGAGTTTAAAGAAAAACAATGAAACTGCACTAACAGGAAAGGAAGGCTGCTTTTTGAGTAGAGAATTTTCAAGAGGAATATTTATGAAGCTTGATGCATTTTTAGTTCTGAAACAAATTGACAATAACTTCCCTTAGTCAGAAGTTTCTTTTTTTTTTGACTGACTTTGCTCCCTCCTGTAAGAAGAGCTTTGCAATGTTATTTGAGTATAGAAAGAATTCCCATCATTTTGGCTGACCACATATGACACTATCACTTTACTGTCTGTCAGGGGTTATATTTTAGGGAAGCAGTAAGTTTTGGTTGCATCTGAAATTTTGATGTTATAGTTCTGTATTTTAACATACCGTTTGTAGGCTTTGGGGAAAGATGTGTGGATTTCCTAACATGCCTTCTCTTACCTGGGGCTGTCGGCCATCTTTTGCTTTCTGGATCCACATGTGTTACTTACCCTGATGGGAATGTATAGGATGAGTAGTAAGGTTTCCAGGAGGATTCTGAAATGCCTCCATTTTGAAATCTTTCCTTTCTTGATTTGCTTGTTGAAAACATTGGCATATTGACTGTAGATTTGATCTGTGGTCCTAGAGAATGGAATCATGATGTGGCATGATGGAAAATTGTTATGACTATCTTCATACTTCTTATGATTATATGCATAGGCACATTTTTAAAATTCCTCCTCCATTCCTCTAGTTTAAAAAAGAAGTTGGTACATTTTGGGCTCATTTGTCCTGCATTGTGTTTTCTGTATGTATTTGTTTCTTCTATGTTTTTATGTTGGCAATTGTTCTTTATACGTAATGAAAACACAGGATTTTTACTGAAAAGATTTATCCTCCATGTTAAACCCATTTGCATTATTAACTATGAAAACTATTATAATAAAAATACTATCTCTTTGTTTACAGGTTGGGAAAGGTTATCATCTTGTTTTGGGATTTACTTTTTCCCTCAGGGGGTTCTTTTCCTTTGAGCAAAAACCCATTGTTTGCTGTTAGAAATTTTGATAAATTAAAACTGTACTCTTACCTCCTTAACTGTTTCCTTTCACCACGAATGTCTTGCCGTAGAAATCTGAAACTCACAGTTAAGGAATGACAGTAAACTATTGTTAAAGAGGGAAAAACTTTTGAGAAATAATCTTCCTGAAAAGGAAAAGAAGGGGAACATTAAATTAACTGCTTCATTTGAATGATAGCATTCTGTTATTTATTTATTTTTTTTAGCAACCTAAGAAGAAGAACATGCATTCACATATCAAGACCTGGGTGTAATGTAAAGCTAAATAACGTAAGGCTCCATTGCTAATCAAAGAATATCCTTCTTTTATTGGGATGGGGAAAAATGAGAAATGAAGAAAATCTGTCTTGTTTTTGCAGGGGGGCATGCTTATGGTTGCTGTTCTAGGTCCTCAGGATTCTCAGCAGAACTTTTTTGTTTCTTCATAATGGTTTATTTTTTAAACTTACTCTGGAGATTTCTTCCCCCAAAATTCATTGAAATGAGTTTAGTTTAATCTGGAGAGGTAAAAAGCTTTAATTAGTGTACACTCAGGGACACAAGTGCTTGAAAAACACATTTATATCATTCTTTTCCATTTTTTCCCCAAAAAGCCATTCTTTCAACTAACGGGTGGTTAATTTGGAATTTCTTCCAATAACTTAAAAAAAGGCAAAAGAGAAACCCCGCTTTCCATTTTCAAACAATGACATAAACTTGTAATAGTATAAGAAAATGCATTACGTGATACCTTCAATAATCAGCCATTTCCTACTTTGACATTTAAGAACATGATTTAATCAGTCTTAAATAGTGAGCAAGATAGACTAAATCAAGTAATGCATTATCAACAACATTGGTCCAGGAGAGTGTTACTTCCGTGATCATCAGGATTCGGATCCCTTTCGAAAATCATAGTAAAACAAAGATGTCTTGTACCGCCGCCGTCCCCACAAGCACCGTCCTCTGTATTTCCATTTAAATTATTTGAGTTACCTTTTTTTTGAATTATGTTGCTACCCAGCCATCATTTCTTCAAAAACACTGCTTACTTGAATTCAGTTCCTCATATCCCTTTTGTCCCTTCCCATTCTACATAACTTCTCTGAAGAGTTTCCTATTTTCATGTGTTTTACAATGTCCTATAACTGATTATTCCAAAATCTCTTATCACTACTCAAATCTCTTTCTTGAGTTGCAGAGACATATACTTAATTGATTAGTTAGATATCTGCCCTGAAATTCAATAGATACCTCCAATGCAGCATTCTAAAATGCAGTTAATTTCTTGTTCCTTAACCAAACCTTTCCTTCCTCTTGTACTTCCTACCATTGGAAAGGCATTGCTAGCCGGCTGGTTGTGGGCCTTCCCAGAGGCCTCGCGTTCATTTTGTTCTGACGAGGAGCCTCGTCATTTCTCTCCATGCTGCTGTTCCTGACACCTTCCTGTGCTCTGAGACCAACTGCTGAGCGATCTCCTTAAAAGGGCAGTCTGAGTCTCTTGGTCCCCTGCTTGTTAATGTCTGCCCTCTCTGTCTAGCAGTCCTCATGCAATGTCCCCGAGCAGTGTTAGCGCAGGGCCTTGGATGTGCAGATTGCATTTGGGTGGAATTATTCACCATTGTGTGTTCCCTATAGCACCATGAGCTCCTACAGATACAGAACCGTGCAGTCCGTGTTGTGCATCCCTACTATGGGCACATAGCAGATGCTCCATGATTCTCTGAATGTTCTGGAGTAAACCCATGACATTTGGGGGGAGTCAGGCAGGCAGGAGTTTGGATCCTGCTTCTATACTTATTGGTAGTATCTGACTTTGGCAATGTACAGAACCTTGATAAAATTGTGTCCTTGTCTATTAAATTGGGAGAATAATCACCTAATATACTTCTTAAAAATTAAGCTTATTTTGATATGCAGTTCATATGCAGTTGTAAGAAATAATACAGAGAGATCCCACGTGCCTGTTACCCAGTCCCCAAGTGGTGACATTGTGTGAAAGTATGTCACACCCAGGATGCGGACTCTGATACACTCAGGATACGCACAGTAGTGTCACCAGAGGGTCTCCCTGTCAGCCTCTTAGAGCCACACCGCCTTCCTCCCAGCCCTGCACGCCTGCTCAGGAGCTCCTGGCAACCACTCATTTTGTCCCTCCAATTTGTAAACGGTGTCCTCCCAAGACTGTTCTATCAGTGGGATCATACACTGTGCATCTTTCGGGGATTGTCCTTTTGCACGCGGCACGGTTCTCTGGTTATGTTGTCTCTGAGTAGAATTCCATGATCTGGATCACCATAGTTTGTTTAAGTATCCCCCATTGAAGGAAATCTGTGTTGTTTGCAGTTTTATTAACAAATAAAAGTGCTATGAACATCTGCATACAGGTTTTGGTGTAGACGTAAGTTTTCTTTTCTCTGGAGTAAATGCCCACGAGCGCAATTTCTGGGTAACATATTTCATTTTAAGCTCCAAACTGTCTCCCATAGGGGCTCTACCGTTGCGGATTCTCTCCAATGCAGTGTACTAGTTATCCAATTTCTCTGCATTTTCACCAGCATTTGGTGGTTACTGTTGCATGCGGTTCTTGAGCTCTCCCTCTTCCTCTCCCTCCCCCTTCGCCCTCCCCCTCCCCTCCCCCTTCCCCCGCCCCCTCCCCCTCCCTTCCCCCTCCCCCCCTCTCTCCCTCTCCCTCAGCTATTCTGTTGATATGCAGTGATATCTCCTTGTGGTTTTAATAGGCATTTCCCTAATAGTCAATGATGTTAATTAAACATCTTTTCATGTGCTTGTTTGTCAGTTGAATATCTTCTCTTGTTAAATATCTCTCTTGCTCAGTAAATGTCTTTTCCCATTTTCTAATTGAATTTTTTACTGTTACTGTTGAGTTTTTAAAAGTTTGAGTATATCCTAGATGGTAATGTGTTGTTGGATTTGTGGTTTGCAAATATTTGTAGCTTGTCTTTTCATCCTCTTCTTCTTCAAAGCAAAATTTTAATTTTGGTAAGTCCAATTTATGGTTTATTTTCTTCATATGCCTTGCTTTTATTGTCAAATCTAGGAACTTTGCTTAGATCCTGAAGATTTCATCTTACTTTTTTTTATTCTAAAACCTTTATAATTTTATATTTTGCATTTAAATCCGTGATCCATTTAGAGGTAAATTTTATGTAAGGTGTGGAACTTTGGTCAAGGTGGTTTTTCTGTTTTGTTTTTGTGTATTCACATCCAGTTACACAGCATTTGTTTCAAACACTGCCCTTTCTCCATTTACTTGCTCTTGCACCTTTGTAGAGATTCCTCCCACTTTATTTCAAAAGTGATTTAGCTGTAATACTACCTTTGATTTTTTATACAAATTTTAGAATTAATCTTGTCTGTTTTCACAAAAAAATCTTACTGGCATTTTAGTAAGAACTGCATCAGTAAAGCAGTATATTGATTTGGGGAGAATTTAAAAATTTACTGTGTGAAGTCTTTCTATTTAAACAGAGTATGTCTCTCCACTTATTTTGATTTTCTTTGACTTTTTTTGTCATCATTGTATGATATTTAGCATACAAGTCCTGTACATGTTTTGTTAAGTAGATACTTTGTTTTTTGAGTAAGTACAATGGTATTGTATTTTTAATTTGAATTCCACGTATACATTGCTAGTATATAGAAATATAACTTATTACTTTTTGTATACTGTGACTTTGATGAATGGACTTATTAGTTCTAGGGGTTTATTTGTAGTTTCCTTTCTATTTTCTATGGACAGTAATGTCAAATGCAAATAGGGACAGATTTATATTTTTATTTCCGAGCTGTAAATTCTTCTATTTCTTTTTTTTCTTCCTTGCCTTGTTGCACTGGCTAAAACTTCTAGTTCTGTGCAGCATAACAGTGGTTAGAGTGAATATCTTGTTCTCCATCTTTGGGGGAAAATCACTCAGTCTTTTATCATTTAATATAATCTTAGCTGTAGGGTTTTTGTGGATGGCCTTTATCAAATACAGGAAGTTCCTTTCTATTCCTAGTTTTCTAAGGTTTTATTATTATTATTATTATAAATGGATGTTGAATTTTGTCAAATGTTTTTTCTGTAATGACTGATAGTATTTGATTTTTCTTCTTTAGCTTGTTAAAATGATAGAGTATAGTGCTTGATTTTTCAATTATTGAATCACCCCTTCATCTCTGGAATAAGTCCCATTTGGTCACAGCGTGTAATTATTTTTATATATTGCTGAATGATTTTACTAATATTTTGTTAAGGATTTTTGCATCTATATTCTTGGGAAATATTGATCCCTAATTTCTTTCTTTTTTTTTTTGGTTATGGTTTTGTTATTATGATATTACTAGTTTCATAAACTGGATTTGAAGTACAAGGTGTGATCAAACAACATGGTGACTGTCTAAATAAAATTTATTACAATAGAAGACACACTGCCATTAATCCCCCTCGAGATACCCCCCCTCCGTCCCCCGCTTCGAACACACTTATTCCATCATTCTTGCCACTTTCGGAAGCAGTTCTGGAAGTCCTCTTCCGTGAGTGTCTTTAGTTGCACTGTCATAGCTGACTCGATGTCCTGAATCATTTTGACTTTGGGGAAGAACCAGAAGTTGCATGGTATCAGATCCCACGAATAAGGTGGATGGTGACGTACTGTAATATTTTGATTTGACAGAAATTACTGTCAAATTTCTGTCAGAAGCGATGTGTTACTCGGAGCATTGTCACGATGGAGGATGACTTATGGCACAGTTTACAACACACGTTCTCTCAACCGTAGCTCACACCCAACTGCACCGAACAGGTTGAGACTTGTCACACACTGTTACTGAAGTTTGACGCCCCACTGCTTCCTGTATTGAGGGTCCCTGCCTTTCTGTTGGATGGCACTCAGCAGCAGCATTCACCGTATTTTGTGATCACAATGGAAAGGCTCCGTGTCACACATTGCTTCTGGTGCATGACAATTTCTGTCAAATCAAAACATTACAGTGTATGGGCCAGCCTGCTGGCTCAGGCGGTTGGAGCTCCGTGCTCCTAACTCCGGAGGCTGACGGTTCGATTCCCACATGGGCCAGGGGGCTCTCAACCACAAGGTTGCCAGTTCGATTCCTTGAATCCCGCAAGGGTTGGTGGACTGTGTCCCCTGCAACTAAGATTGAACACGCAACCTTGAGCTGAGCTGCTGCTGAGCTCCCAGATGGCTCAGTTGGCTGGAGTGCGTCCTCTCAACCACAAGGTTGCCGGTTCGACTCCCACAAGGGATGGTGGGCTGTGCCCCCTGCAACTAGAAATGGCAACTGGACCTGGAGCTGAGCTGCGCCCTCCACAACTAAGACTGAAAGGACAACAACTTGAACTAAACGGCACCCTCCACAACTAAGATAGAAAGGACAACAACTTGACTTGGAAAAAAGTTCTGGAAGTACACAATGTTCCCCAATAAAGTCCTGTTTCCCCTTCCCCAATAAAAAAATAAAAACAAACAAACAAACAAACAAAAAAACATTACAGTGTGTCCTCATCCACCTTATTCACTGGATCTGGCACCTGTGACTTCTCACTCTTCCCCAAAGTCAAAATGATTCATAACATCGAGGCAGATGCGACAGCGCAATTAAAGACACTCACGAAAGAGGACTTCCAGAGCTGCTTCAGAAAGTGGCAAGAACAATAGGTTACGTGTGTTTGAAGTGAGTGGTGGTATTTTGAGGGGGATTAATGGCAATGTGTCTTTAACTGTAGTAAGTTTTCTTATTTTTAAATTTAAACATTCACCATATTGTTTGATCACACCTCATATTTGCTCACCTATTTTCTGGAAGAGATTGTCTATATTTAGTGTTATCCAGTTATCTATATCAGTGTAGAATGTTCTAATGAAACCCACCTGGTCATGGAAATTACTTCTTTGGAAGTTTTAAAATAACTAAATCTATTTCTTTAATAATTATTGGACAGTTTATATTATCTCTTTAATATTGGGTGAGTTCTCTTAGATTTTGTTTTTGAGGAAGTGGTCCACTCATCTGAGTTGTCAAACTTAAGTAAAATTTTTCATAGCATTCCTTATGATGTATGCATAATGATATTCCCTGTTTCATACCTGATATTGGTAATTAACGTCTTCTGTCTCCTTTGTCAGTCTTGGTAGAGATTTGTCATTTTTATTGATCTTTTCGAAAAACCAGTTTTTTGTTTCATTAATTTTCTGTGTTGTTTTAACTTCATCTTTTTTCTCCTATCATCATTATTTCCTTCTTTCTGTTGATTTAGATTTATTTTGCTCTTTTCTAGTTTTTTAAGACAATAACTTAGATTATTGGTTTGAAAGTTTTCTTTTTTTCTAATTTAATGCTTTGTGCTGTAAACTTCTCTCATACAACTTTATGAGTCCCAGAAACTTTGATATGTTCTGTTTTAATTTTCATTCAGTTCAGTGTATTTTTTTTTATTTCCCTTGAGATTTCTTGTTCAATGCATGAATTATATGGCACTGTATAGTTTTGTTTCCAAGTGTTTAGACATTTTTTTTCTGTTATCATTATCAGTTTCTAGTTTGATTTCATTATTGTCAGAGAACACCCTCTGTAGGATTGGAATTCTTTGAAATTTGCTGAGGTTTGTTTCCTGGCCCATTATATAGTCTATTTTGATGTAGTTTACATGGGCACTTGGAAAGAATGTGTTTTTTACTTTGAAATAGAATGTTCTGTATATGTCAAGTTGATCCTGTTGGTTGATGGTGCTATTGAATTCTCCATCTTTGATGATTTTCTGTTTAGTAGTTCTGTCAATTGTTGAGAGAAGAGTGTTGACGTCTCCAACTATAATTGGGAATTTGATTCTTCTTTCTTGCAGTTCTGTCGGTTTTTGCTACTTATCCCTGGGGGTGCCAGAACTACGTATAACACATTTTAAGAGATGTTAACACTTTGGTCAGTGTTGCTCAAGCAGTAGTTCACTGTAATCAGAAGTGTCTGGATGCCGATGGTAACCCCTTTGAGCACCTCTTATAATTGCAGAAGTCAAACATGACTTGTATTCATCTTTTTTTTTTTATCAGTGTATATTAATACAGTTTTGTCCTTTCTTAAAATGTGTATACATTTTTTGGCACCCTCAGTATATTTTTAGCTCTACTGTTTGGTCCATGTATATTTAGGATTATTATATTTTCTTAGTAGATTGACTCTTTTATCATTGTGTAATTTCCCTGTCTATCTCTAGTAATTTTGTGTGCTTCAAAGTACAATTTTATCTGATATTAATATAGCCACTGCTGTTTTCTTTTTGTACATGTTATTATGGTAAATATTTATCATACTTTTACTGTCTATATTGTATTTAAAATGAGTTTCTTGTGGATAGCATTTTGTTGGGTCATTTTTTTTATTCTATCAATCTGTCTTTTAATTGGTATATTTAGATTATTCACTTACAATTATTAATATATAATATATATTATTGATAAATTTGCCTGTTTTGTTTTGTGTTCCTGTGTTTTATTTTTGTTTTATGTCTTTTTTCCCGTTCTTTTTCCTGTAGGTTATTTTCTGGAATTTTTTCTAATTCCATTTTGATTTATCTATAGTGTTTTTAAGTGTATATTTTCACATATCATTTTCAGTGGTTGCTCAAGGTATTACATTATTTATATGCAACTTTTAAGTCTATTGATGAGAAGTCCACTATCATTCTTTCCTCTATAGGTCCTGCATTGTTTTTCTCTCTAGTTGCTTGTAGATTTTTTTTTTTCTATCTTTGGCTTTCAAAACTTTTAACATGATATGTCTTGGTATGGATAGCTTTGGGCTTATTCTCCTTGGGTTTCTCACTGCTTCTTGAACCTGGAGGTTTGTGTCTTTTGCCAAATTAGGAAGTTTTACCATGTAGTTTTTGACTTTCCTCTCCTGGAGACACAAATATTAAATCTTTTATTAAGTCCGATGGGTCACTGATGTTGTATTCTTTTTTAGTTTCCTCTCAGTCTGTATTTCCTTTGTTGTTTAGACAGAGTAATTTTAATTGTTCTATCTTAAAATTCCAGATTCTTTTCTCTTTCTCTCTACCTGATATTGAGTTCACCCATTGAGTTCTTTTTTCAATTAAGAAAATTATTGTGGTAAAAATACATTACATAAAATTTATCATCTTAGCCATTTTTAAGTGTGAAGTTCAGTACAGCTGACCCTCAAACAACATGGGCCGTTTAGGGGTGTGAACCACCCACACAATGGGAAATTTGCATGTAAGTTAAGTCTGCCCTCCGCATACCTGGATTCCCAACCATCAATTGATCCTTGGACAGCTAAGGTTTGAACAGTGAACATCAGTTGATTTGCTTGGGTCAGTTGAAAAAATCCATATATAAGCTCAAACCCAGGTTGTTCCAGGATCAACTGTATGTTCATATTGTTGTGAAACAGATCTGTAATTTTTCATCTTGCAAATCTGAAACTTTATACCCATTAAACAAGTCCTCTTTTCTTTTTTCTCCTAGCTCCTAGTAACCATTATTCTACTTTCTGTTTTTATGAATTTGACCTCTTTATATATGTTATGTAAGTAGAATCATGTAGTATTTGTCTTTTTATGACAGGCTTATTCCACTTAACATAATGGCTTCAAGGTTCATCTGTATTAATGGCATGTGACAGGATTTCCTTCCATTTTAACATTAAATAACTTTTCATTGTATGTGTATACTGCATTTGTTTATCCAGTCATCCATTGATGGACTTTTGGGTTGCTCCTACCTCTTGAATATTGTGAATAGCGCTGCTTTGTATTTGGGTGATATGAAGCCCCACTTTCCATTCTTTGGGATATATACCCAGAAGTTGTATTACTGGATCATATAGTAGTTCCATTTTTAATTTTTTGAGGGCCCTCCATACTCTTTCAATAGCAGTTATACCATTTTATAATCCCACTAACAATACACAAGGATTAGAATTTCTCCACATTCTTTCCAAAACTTGTAATTTTCTAGTCTTTTGATGGTAGCTATCCTAATGGGTATGAGGCTATATTGCATTGTAGTTTTGATTTGCATTATTGAGATAGTTAATGATTTTGAATATCTTTTCATATGTATTTGGCCATTTGTATATCATCTCTGGAGAAATGTCTGTTCAAGTCCTTTGCCAGTTTTTAATCTGGTTATTTGATTTCTTGTTGTTGAGTTGTAGAAGTTATATATATATATATTCTGGATATTAACCCCTTATCAGATATGTGATTTGCAAACATTTTCTCTCATTTCCTAAGCTGACTTTTCATTCTCTTGATTGTGTCCTTTGATTTTCAAAAGTTTTAAAATTTGATGCAGCCCCATTTGTTTGTTTTTGCTTTTGTTGGCTGTGGTTTTGATGTCATATACAAGAAATCATTGCCAAATCCAATGTCATGAATCGTTTCCCTTTTATTTTGTTCTAGGAGTTTTACAGTTTTAGGTCTTACTTTTAGGCCTCTAATCCATTTTGAGTTAATTTGTATATGTGGTGCAAGATAAAAGTACAACTTCATTCTTTTACATGTGGATATCCAGTTTTCTCAGTACCGTTTTGTTGAAGAGACTGTCTTTTTCCCGTTGAGTGGTCTTGGCATCCTTGTCAAAAAGCATTTTACCATACACACAATGGTTTATTTCTAGCCTCATTGTTCTATTCCATCGGTTTCTCTCTCTCTCCCTTTATGCCACTGCCACACTGTTTTGATTATTGTAGCTCTGTAATATGTTTTGAAATCAGGAAATGTCAGTCTTCCAACTTTTTTTCTATTTCTTTTCAAAATTGTTTTGGCTATTTGGAGTCCCTTGAGATTCCATCAGTTTTAGGATGGATTTTTCTAGTTCTGCAAACAATGCCACTGGGATTCTGATAAGGATTGCATTGAACCTGTAGACCTCTTTGGGTAGTATGGAAATCTTAGCAATGTTAATTATTATTGTTTTTTTAAATTTCTTTTCAGCAATTTTTATAGTTTTCTGAGTTTTTTTTAATTTTTGTTATTGAATTCTAAAATTTTCTCTTAGTTCTTCTTTATATCTTCTATTGCTTTGCCATGGCTTGTTTCTTTGCTGTGGGTTCCTGTGTTTCTTTGGTTTCAAGCCTGTTTGTAATTGCATGCTAAAGCACTTTTATAGTGGGCACTTTAAAATCCTTGTCAGAAAATTCTAATATGTCTATTAAACATAATGTTGGTGTCTTTTGGTTGTCTTTTTTCATCCAAGTTGAGAGTTTTTGGTATAAAGCGTGATATTTGGTTGAAACCTGGGTATGTAAGGTGTTATGTTTGAAGACTCTGAAAAGTCTTATTTCAACTTTCTGTTTTTAGCTGGATTCTTCTTACAGCTCTCTGGCAAGAGAAGGGGACTGCCACGTTGGGGTAGAAGTCCTGATTTCCAACTCGACCTCAGTTGTCACCTGAAGGGGAGCGGAGGTCTCCTTCTTAGTGCCAAATAGGAGTTCTGACTCCCTTCCAGGACTCTCTGGTACCGTCCTGGCTGGGCAGGGTGATCGTGTCTTGGTATTGCTTTTCTCGTGGCCTCCTGACGACGTGGGCGTGGGGCGGCCGTGTCAGCACTGAGCAGGCATTCTCCCCAGTGCCTTTTGTTACACCACCCCAAAGGGACAGGTAGGACGCACCTGTTCCTACCCTGCGAGGCTGGGAGTCTAGGTTCCCATGTGGTCTCTGCCCAGTGGAGTTGAAGGCCTAGAATCTCCACTCAGGCTTCCGTGGCACCAGTGGGATGTGGAGGTAGAGTACCTCGTTCAACTCTCTTGAAGGTGGATGTCTGTGCTCCCCACTCACCTTGCTGATGGGCGATGGGGTATGGCCAGATTTTCCTCTGGTGTTTGCAAGTTGTTTGTCTTGCTAGTTTGGCTCTTTCCTGACCCTTTATCTAAAGACAGCCAGCTTTACTTGGGGAATTTTTGGTATCTGGTTTTGGCATTTCTGAGTTTTTGGCTTCTTCAGCTCATAGTATAGGATATATGAGGCAAAAAACAATGAAAACAAAAACCTAGAGAACTCCGCACTATTTCATTTTTTGAGTTCTCAGTTTCTAGGTGGTCCGCCTTCTGTCCACCTTTCAGAGTATGTTTGTTTTATCCATAATGTCCAGGGTTTTTATTTGTACTTTGTGTGAGTAATAGGGAAAAGTATGTCTAGTCCATCTTCCTGGAAGCAGAAGTCCTCTAAGATGCTTTTAAAACAGTGAATAAATAGCACAATATTTTTAAGTGTTTGCATTACATAGGGCCTGATAGCAAGTGTTCAATAGAGGGTGATAATTGTTTTCTATTACGTTCTTTATGTTTCTCTCAGTTATGCTTGAAATATCGTCATACCTTTCTAATCTTTGCTGGAAACAGCTCCATTAGACGTTACGTTGCTTTATTTAAGTTGAATTATGAGAAACATAGTTACATCTTGATACCCATTCTTTGCTATTCCACCAAGATACAGACCCATAAAAAATACCATCTTTGCAATGATTTTCTTTTTTCAGGTAATTTTGACAGTGCATTTTTGTATTTAGATTGGAATTGTTCATTGTGGCTTCATTGAAAAATTGTTAGCCTCTTCATCTAGAAAAAACATAGTACAGGAAACAATAGATTTTTCTTGAAATACTCAATCTGATGAGGTGTTGAATTAGGTGGGGGAAAATGATTACAGATTTTTTTTTTTTCCTTTGGAAACGTGTTCCTCTGAACAACTGCTCTGAGATTATTAAAAATATTTTTTAACTGCATTGCCAGCCTTGCTTATCTGTCTAATAAACTTAATGTACTCTAACTCAGTCTTTAATTTCAGAGTTAATTAAAAATTTACTTAATACAGTTTGTTTGGAAATTTACATAATTGTGGCAACTGTACCTAAACTCTTACTAATATTTTATCAAATTTTATTGAGTTCTTCTGTTGGAAGCAGTAAATTTGTGTCACAAAACCAATTGGGAAATTCAGAATAAATTTAAGCTATAGAACATAAACTATGGAGTGTTGGCCAGGGAATTCTTTATTCTCACTTGATAGGCAGTAGAATTCGGACAGGGTGGAACCTTGTTTCTTCTGCCCTTATTTGTTATTTGCTGGAGGAAAACATTTCTCCATTCAGAGAGTGGGTGGACTCATTTCAAAGACTGTTCATATTTGACAGCTAAAATAAAAACACTTAAGGATGGGCAAGTGCTCAAAAGTTCCAGGGGCTTCTTTTCCAATGGAAGGATTTCTATCACAGTCATTTTCTTTGCATACATACAAGGAGGAAAATGGAACCTGTTTCAAATGTCAAATTTGAAGACTATGTTATTGCTACCACTGTACTTCAGAAATAAAAGATGCAGCTACTCTAAATGAAAGGCGGTGTTCCAGATTATTTTAGATGAGTATGCAGAGGACTGCAGCCGGTAGTCGAGCACCGGGTTCTGAAGAGGACACAGTACCTCTCATGTGACTTTCGCCAAGCATTGGGACCTGAGGTGGTGCCAAAAGCACACACAGGCTTTCCTTTCCCGGCAGCTCGTTGTTAAAAGGCTGTTTGCCACAGTTGCGGCACAAGAGGGATTTAAGAGGGATATGGACTCATACCCTTTTTTCAAATGATATTTTGCCATTTTTTTTTCATTGTTTTAGAGCACTTGGAATGGCTTTATATATTGCATGGTTTTGTTTGCATGAATAAATGAGAGAGTGAATTAATGAGTTTGGTTTCCTAAATTAGAGGTTTTTGCTGTACACACATTGAAACTAGGCTTCTGTTCTCTCCCCACCCCCCACCCGCCCACAGGAATAGTGCCACCCACCTCCCCACCCAGTGTCTTTAAACAACCTGTCCCTCTGCCCTCTTAAAATGTGTGCACTCAGAGTAGTTGGAGGAGCTCACAGTGTTACAGAAAGCAGGATAGGTAGTTCCTTTTTACTGAGGGAGAACAAACATCTCACTGAAATTGCATAAGTGATGTTTTACGTTCACTTTGCTTTAAATGGTAGCTTTTACCTGCAGATGTTTGGAAGAAGGAAGACATTCACATCCCACTCATTTTATTTGTTAGGCCAAAGTAGATCTGGTTACACACTTTTTTGTTGTCATCATCTGGTAGAATACTTCTTATCTGACACCATCAGTTCCATTGTGCATTTACAAATTAGAAACAGTCAATAAAGCTTGAAATCATTAAAAGAGAAAGTATATGCTTAAATACTATACTGTATGGGGAGAGAAGGGATTAGGCGCCCTCTCACTAATCTTTGGTGTAGATCAGTGCTTTGCCTTCAGTACACATTGGAATCACTCGGAGCTTCACTCGGAGCTTTCATAAACAGAATTGCTATGTCCAGGTATCAACCCTAAAGATTCTGAGTAAATTGATCTGAAGTGCAGCTTTAGCATTGTGTTTTGTTTTGTTTTTTAAAGATCTCTAAGGGTTTAAAATGTGCAGTGAGAGTTGGTTTGAGAATGGTTCCACTGATTTGTGTTCCAGTTGTTCTTTCTTGAAGTAACCACATCCATAATGCATCGACCACACTGTCTATAAGGGATTACTAAAACCACTGAAATAACTTACACACGTGAGTAGTGTGAGTGCAGAATCATTTTAGGTTCCCCTTCCCCGCCTTTCATAGTTGTCTCATAATAATTCAACATTTTTTTAAGGAGCCCCCTTTATGGTGCTCAGCTTAATTTTTTATGGAAATATTATCTCACTTTCATTTTGCATTCATCACTGGTTTACATGATATTTAATTAAATAAGAAATAAAGCTAGCATCAACAGGTTTGGGAACAGTCTACTGTGTGTGAGTGCATGATGCCCTGGCATCTTGTAAGGAGCATTCAGTATGTTTCACAAGGGAAATGAGGGCCATCAGCTGATTAGCTGGTCAGCTGACAGGAAGTCAGTCAAAAGATAATTTATTGTAAAAGATATGTGGTTGGCCTGATTTTAGGTCAATGAATATTCACCTACAAGAAGTTGGGATATGTTTCATTTTTATTCCGTAAGTGAATATTTCATTTTTATTTTCGTTTTTAATTTCTTATTCTGGACTTTAGGTTAATTAATGTCTGATGTTAGTACTTAATATACATGGATATAATCAATATAATCACTGTCATCTCAAGAGTGAGAACTGTTTCTTGCCTGTGGTTTTATATTCGATCATAACCTGTAAATGATACTCATTATGAGCCCTCATGACATACGTCAGCCCTTAAGAGTCTTGAATTCAGTCTGATCTTTGAGTATCACAAGTTTTGAAATACACTTTGCACTAGATTTGTGAATAAATTGGAAAAACGTAAGACTGCATTTCAGGACTGCATAAGTGGTATTGCCCCTACTGAGACGTACAGGTAGACATGAGAGCGTCAGGAGGCCCATAGCCTCTGTGAGATTGGCAGGCCTCTCAGACTGTGATCTCTTCTTTTACCACTCGGTGTGTGCGTCTCTTGAGTAAGTCGTCTATTCTCAGTCGTCTGCGCTAACTGCATTTGCGTTTTACTTTCATTTAGATACCTATTCATGAGTTCTTGTCTTTTTTTGTTTAGCTGCCTGCTCTCATGAACCTGGTTTGTATCTCAAGTTTGTCTTCTTTTTGGATTGTGTCCCTTGAGAACAAGGACTCTTGTCTTCCCCTGGTGTCATGTCCAGCACAGAAGACAGTTTTAGGAACACACTGTCTGAGTGAGCTTTATTGAGTTGGCTGGTGGATCTTAGGCCTCCCCTTGGTACAGGGCAGAGTACCAGGCCTTAGGAGAACGGATCCCAAGACCAGTTGTTTACTATCTTTCCTGGGAGGCAGGAATGGTGTGCATAAGCAGCTAAATGCAGGCACCGCGGTATGTGCTTTTTCCTTCTTACTGCTCTGTTAGATTGTCTTTCAGGAAAGCTGAGTAGCTTAGTGCAGCGAATACTAAAGGGAATGCATTCCTTCCCTCTCAGGGGACGCAAGTGGTGTTTAACACCACTGTACAATCCTCAGCTGTGGCTTTCTCTAATGCGGAATTTGTCTAAGAAAGATTACGAGAACAAGGAAGGCTTTGTGCGCTTTTTCCCCCTTGTTCTTTTCCTTTCTTCTCCCGCTCCTGCTCCAGGCTATCTGTAAAAACATGAAGTCTTTTCTTTGGGCCTCTGGAGTGTGCATGTTATATGTGTGTGAGGCTGAGAGAGAAAAACCGGCGAGAGTGAGGCAGTGCTTGCTAGTGGGAGTCATTACCCACAAGCAAAATGGTCAGAAATTACACAAACGAGTTTGCTTCTGTCCAGCCAACTGACCACTCAGCGAAGCACAGGAGGTGTCAGAGACAAAGCGGGGGTCTTAGCCTGTGATGACCAAGTGGTCTGGCATCTACTTCATCAGTGGAGGGGTCACATGTGCTATGTCCTTGACGAAGATGAAAGCCTTAGAGTTGGTGTAATTTGGCAACTGCACTCAGGTTCTTGCCTTATATAATATTTGAGAACTTCATTACAGGGATGCCTTTCAGCACGAAACAAGGGAAGACTTTAATATTCAGCTAGATGTTTTCGTGGCAAGCAAGGACTCTGAGTCTGGGAGCTGAAATGCTATTTAGTCTGACCACTTCGATCTGCAGATGACAGACAGACAGGTGACACCCAGAATCCCACTGAGCGTTAGAAGCCAGAAGTGTAAACCACTGAGAGGAAGTGCCGGTGCGCTACCAGATACCGGTGACTTAGTTGAACCTTTTCCTTTTCTTTCATTCAGTAGTATTTTTTTTTCTTTTGTTAGGGAAAAGTTATTATAACCCTAACATTAGCACAAGTTTTCTTTTTTTTATGTTCCTTTCAGTGTTTGCCCTTATTTATATTTTATAACGTATGCTATATACTTGTATGTTTCCTTTTTGCACATACGTCATTCGAACGTTTATGTAGTATTTGCCACAATTCCTTTGGGCTTTCATTATAACTGACTAAATTACCCCCTCGTTATTGAGCACTTACATAGTCAGATTTCTTGCTGTCAAGGAGAAAGCCATAGAAAACAATGTGGCGGATATAACTTTTTATTCTCTTAAGTTGGTTTGTTTTTGTTTTGTTCTTCTGGAATGTGAAGCTCTTTTTAATTAAACTATAGTTGACATGCAATATTATATTAGTTTCAGGTGTTCAATAGTGATTTGATATTCCTTTATCCACTTCACCTTATGAAGTGATAATGAGCAGTGTCGTGACCATCTGTCACTGTACAAAGTTATTGCAATATTGTTGACTGTATTCCCTATGCTGTACATTACATCCTGTGACTTATTTATGTTAGAAGTTTGCATCTCTTAATCCCCTTCACCATTTTTGTCCATTCCACCCACTACCCAACCCTCTGGCACCTATCAGTTTGTTCTCTTATCTATGAGTCTGTTTATTTTGTTTTGTTTGTTCATTTGTGTAGTTTAGACTCCACATGTAAGAGAAATGATACAGTATTTATCTTTTTCTGACTCATTTCACATAGCATAATATCCTCTTGGTCCATCCATGTTGTTGCAAATAGCAAGATATCATTCTTTTTAATGGCTGAGTAATGTTCCCCCCCTTTCTCCCTCTCCCCCCGCCAATCTCTCTCTCTCTCTCTCTCTCTCTCTCTCTCTCTCTCTCTCTCTCTCTCTCTCTCTCTGTATCATCTGTCGATGGACACTGTGGTTGCTTCCATATATTAGCTATTGTAAATAATACTGCAATGAACATAAGGGTGCATATATCTTTTCGAATTAGTTTTTTCATTTTCTGAGGGTAAATGCCCAGAACTGAAATTGCTGAATTGTACGGTAGTTCTATTTTTAATTATTTGAGGAACCTCTGTACTGTTTTCCACAATGGCTGTACCAGTTCACATTCCCACCAACAGTGCATGGGGTTCCCTTTTCTCTACATCCTCACCAATACTTGTTTCTTGTAGTTTTTATGATAGCTGTTCTGACAAGTGTGAAGTGACAGCATTGTGATTTTTACCTGCATTTCCCTGATGATTAGCGAAGTTGAGCACCTTTTCACTTGCCTGTTTACCATCTGAATGTCTTCTGTGGAGAAATGTCTATTCACGTCTTTTGACCATTTTTAATTGGATTATTTGTTTTTTTTGATGTTGAGTTATATAAGTTCTTTATGTATTTTATTTTATTTTTTTTAAACTGCATCTTCTTTATTTTGCATACTTTAATTTCAGAACAAAATAAACAAAAACTCCCACAACACACAACATCCAAACCCCCAATGTCAAATGTGGGAAGGGAAGGCTGGAGGCCCTTGTATCCCCACCTTAGGCAGAAAGACAGGAGAGGAGAAAACCACTAGACATGAGCAGAGGAAGCCAGGTGGGCCAGGGCCACCTAGGGCTGCTGGGGGAGCCACGGACACTATACACAGGGCGCACATCTGCAGGTAGAACTCCTAATCTACTTCTTCCATGCGAGATGCATCCTCATCACCCTCCAGGGGGGGGATCTCGTCCGGAACAGCAGCACTGGGTTCTTCTGCTGTCACTTCATCTTCATCAATGCCTAGGCCGAGCTTGATCATGCGGTAGATGCGGTTGGAGTGGGTCTGGGGATCCTCAAGGGAGAAGCCAGAGGACAGCAGCGCGGTTTCAAACAGCAGCACCACAAGGTCCTTGACAGCCTTGTCATTCTTGTCGGCTTCCGCCTTCTGCCGCAGGGTCTCCACGATGGGGTGGTCGGGGTTGATCTCCAGGTGCTTCTTGGCCATCATGTAGCCCATCGTTGAGTTGTCCCGAAGGGCCTGGGCTTTCATGATCCGCTCCATGTTGGCTGTCCAACCATAGGTGCTCGTCACGATGCAGCAGGGTGAAGACACAAGCCTATTGGAGATTGTCACCTTCTCAACCTTCTTATCCAAGATCTCTTTCATGAGTTTGCAGAGGTTCTCAAACTTGGCCTTGCTCTCTTCCATTTTCTTCTTCTCCTCTTCATCCTCGGGGAGCTCCAGGCCTTCCTTGGTAACTGAGACCAGGCTCTTCCCATCAAATTCCTTGAGCTGTTGTACGCAGTACTCATCGATAGGCTCTGTCATATACACGACCTCGAAGCCTCGCTTCTGCACTCGCTCCACAAAAGCCGAGTTGGCAACCTGCTCTTTGCTCTCACCAGTGATATAATAGATGCACTTCTGGGTCTCTTTCATGCGCGAGACATATTCTGAAAGAGAAGTCATTTCATCTCCAGACTGGGAGGTGTGATAGCGGAGCAGCTCAGAAAGGCGTCGCCGATTGGTCGAGTCCTCGTGGATTCCAAGCTTTAGGTTTTTAGAAAACGCCTCATAGAACTTCTTATAGTTCTCCTTGTCTTCTGCCGGCGCGGTGAAGAGCTCAAGGCACTTCTTAACAATGTTTTTACGAATGACCTTCAAGATTTTGCTCTGCTGGAGCATTTCTCGGGAGATGTTCAAGGGCAGGTCCTCGGAGTCCACCACACCGCGGATGAAGTTGAGATACTCTGGGATCAACTCATCACAGCTATCCATGATGAACACACGCCGGACATACAGTTTGATGTTGTTCTTCTTCTTCTTGTTCTCGAAGAGGTCGAAAGGAGCCCGACAGGGTATGAACAACAAGGCCCTGAATTCCAATTGACCTTCCACAGAGAAATGCTTGACTGCCAAGTGGTCTTCCCAATCGTTGGTAAGGCTCTTGTAGAACTCTCCATATTCCTCCTGGGTGATGTCATCAGGGTTTCTGGTCCAAATGGGCTTTGTCTTGTTCAGCTCCTCCTGATCGATGTATTTCTCCTTAATCTTCTTTGTTTTCTTTTTCTTATCCTTAGCACTATCTTCGTCGTCGGAGCCCACATCTTCAATTTTGGGTTTGTCATCATCATCTTTATCCTCCTCTTTCTTCTCACCTTTCTCTTCCTCTGCTTCATCATCACTGATTTCTTTCTCTCGTTCCTTCTCCAAATAAAGGGTGATGGGGTACCCTATGAACTGAGAGTGCTTCTTCACCACTTCTTTGACCCGCCTCTCCTCTATGTACTCTGTCTGGTCTTCCTTATGATGCAAGATCACTTTGGTACCCCGGCCAATGGGCTCACCATGGTCAGCTCATACAGTGAAGGAACCCCCGGCAGAAGACTCCCAAGCATACTGCTCATCATCATTATGCTTTGTGATCACAACCACTTTTTCTGCCACCAGGTAGGCAGAATAAAAGCCAACACCAAACTGTCCGATCATGGAGATATCTGCACCAGCCTGAAGAGCCTCCATAAATGCTTTAGTACCGGACTTGGCAATGGTTCCCAGATTATTTATGAGATCAGCCTTGGTCATGCCAATGCCAGTGTCCACCAGAGTCAGAGTACGTTCCTGGGGGTTGGGGATGATGTCAATTTTCAGCTCTTTACCACTGTCCAACTTGGAAGGGTCAGTCAGGCTCTCATAGCGTATCTTGTCCAAGGCATCAGAAGCATTACTGATCAATTCCCGAAGGAAAATTTCTTTGTTCGAATAGAAAGTATTGATGATGAGAGACATGAGTTGGGCAATTTCTGCCTGGAAGGCAAAAGTCTCCACCTCCTCCTCTCCATGGTGCACTTCCTCAGGCATCTTGAAGGTGAAGAGATGCAAGTACTAGAGAGAAAGGTGCACAGCGACCGAGCCCGGCTCACACACCGCCAGGAGCGCGCGTGGGGGTAACTCAAGAGAAGGGCCTTCTTTATGTATTTTAGATATTAATCCCTTATCAGATGTGTCCTTTGCAAATATCTTCCGCGATTTAATAGGTGACCTTTTTATTTTATTGATGGTTCTCTTCACTGTGCAAAAACTTTTTGGCCTAATGTAGTCCCGTTTGTTTTTTTATTATGTTGCCGTTGTCTGAAGAAACTCATTCAAAAATATATTTCTAAGATTGACGTCAAAGAGTTCACTGCCAGGCCGGCCCGGTGGCTCAGGTGGTTGGAGCTCCGTGCTCCTAACTCCGAAGGCTGTGGTTTGATTCCCACACGGGCCAGTGGGCTCTCAACCACAAGGTTGCCGGTTCAATTCCTCAAGTCCCGCAAGGAATGGTGAGCAGCGCCCCCTGCAACTAAGATTGAACACGGCACCTTGAGCTGAGCTGCTGCTGAGCTTCTGGATGGCTCAGTTGGTTGGAGCGAGTCCTCTCAACCACAAGGTTGCCGGTTCGACCACCTCAAGGGATGGTGGGCTGCGCCCCTTGCAACTAGCAAGGGCAACTGGACCTGCGCCCTCCACATCTAAGACTGAAAGGACAACAACTTGAAGCTGAATGGCACCCTCCACAACTAAGATTGAAAGGACAACAACTTCACTTGGAAAAATGTCCTTGAAGTACACACTGTTCCCCAATAAAGTCCTGCTCCCCTTCCCCAATAAAATCTTAAAAACAAACAAACAAAAAAAGAGTTCACTGCCTGTTTTTTTCTAGTTTTATGGTTTCAGGTCTTATATTTAACTCTTTAATCCATTTTAAGTTTATTTTTGTATATGGTGTAGGAAAGTGGTCCAGTTTTTCCAACACTATTTATTGTAGACTTTTTTCCATTGTATGAATTCTTGCCTCCTTTGTTATAAATTTAATTGATTACATAAATGTATATTTATTTCTAGGCTCTTTGTTCTGTTCCATTGAACTATGTGTGTTTTTGTGCCAGTGTCATACTGTTTTGATTACTAAAGCTTTGTAGTATAGTTTGAAAGCAGGCAGAGTGCGGCCTCCAATTTCAATTTCATTTACTTCTGCTCTGGTCTTCACTATTTCCTTCCTTCTACTTACTTTGGACTTTGTTTTTCTCTTCTAGTTCCTTTAGGTGTAAGGTTATATTTGAGATTTTTCTTGTTTCTTGAGGTGGGCCTCTATTGCTATAAATTTCCCCCTCAGAAAGGATTTTGCTGTGTGCCATAGATTTTGTAATGTTTCCGTTTTTGTTTGTCTCAAGGCATTTTTTGATTTCCTCAGCTGACCTATTGGTTTTTTAGTAGCATGTTGTTCAGCCTTCCACATGTGTTTTTTATCCAGTGTTCCTTTGATTTCTGGTGTCATACTGTTATATAGTATTGTGGTTGGAAAACATGTTTGATATGATTTCAGTATTCTTAAATTTATTGAGACTAGTTTTGTAGCCTAACATGTGATGCATCCTGGAGAATTTTCGTGTGCACTTGAAAAGAATATGTGTCTACTGTTTTTGCAGGGAATGTTCTGTACATACCTAATCCATCTGGTCTAATATGTCACTTAAGGCCAATGTTTCCTTGTTGATTTTGTCTGGATAACCTACGCACTGATTAGGGGCATTTAAGTCCCCTACTATTAGTGTATTACTGTCAATCTCTCCGTTTATGTGTTACTATTTGCTGTATGCATTTAAGTGCTCCTGTGTTGGTTGTATAGATATTTATAAGTGTTGTATCCAATGTTGGATTGATCCATTTATTATTATGTCTTACTCTTGTCTCTTATTCTCTGTTGTAACGTCTGTTTTGTCTAAGTATTGTTACCCCAGCTTTCTTTCCATTTCCATTTGTATAGACACACTTTCAATCTGTGTGTCTTTACATCTAAAATGAGTCTCTTGTAGGCTGCATATGTGTGCGTCTTATTTTTTTATCCATTCAGCCACCTATGTCTTTTGAATGGAACACTAAGTCCATTTACATTTAAAATTAACTGTTGATACATATGTACTCATTGCCATTTTGTTTTTGTACAGGCTTTACAAATGGTGTGTCTACTACCATGTTTCCCCGAAAATAAAATGTAGCCGGACAATCAGCTCTAATGAGTCTTTTGGAGAAAAAAATTAATATAAGTAAATTATTATAGTAAAATAAGACTGGGTCTAATATAATGCCCAGTCTTATGTTAGCTTTTGCTCCAAAAGACACATTAGAGCTGATTGTCCCACTAGGTCTTATTTTTGGGGAAACACGGTACCTTTACTAGATATGTTTGCTTTTACTATTGAGATTTTTTTCTTTCATATATTTTCTTATTTCTAGTTTCGTCCTTTTCTTTTCCATTTAAAGAATTCTCTTTAACATTTGTTACAATGCTGGTTTAGTATAATGAACTCTTTTAGCTTTTGCTTGTCTGAGAAACTCTCTTTCTCCTTCAATTCTGAATGATAATCTTGACGGGTATTCTTGGTTTGTAGGTGTTTTCCATTTCACCACATTAAGTTTATCGTGCCACTCTCTTCTGGCCTGCAAAGCTTCTGCTGAAAAAGCAGCTAATAGTCTTATGGGGGTTCCCTTGAATGTAATTAGTTGTTTTTCTCTTGCTAGTTTTAAGATTCTTTCTTTAACTTTTGACATTTAAATTATTATGTACCTTGGTGTGGTTCTCTTTGGGTTCATTTGTTTGGGACTCTCCTTGCTTCCTGGGCTTAGATGTCTGTTTCCTTCCCCAGGTTAGGGAAGTTTTCTATCATTATTTCTTCAAATAGGTTTTCTGTCCTTTCCTGTCTCTTGTCTTCTTTGGGATCTCTATGATGTGCATGCTAGTACACTTGATGTCCCAGAGTTCCCTTACGCTGTCCTCATTCTTTTAAATTCTTTTTCCATTTTGCTTTTCCAGTTGGGCGATGTCCACTGTCCTGTCTTCCTGATCACAGATACATTCTTCTACGTTATCTGATCTGCTGTTGATTCCCTCTAGCATATTTTTTCATTTCAGCTGTATTCTTTAGTTCTGATTGGTTCATTATTTATCTTGTTGTTGAAGATTTCATTGAGTTGACCCATTGTTCTGCAGAGTTTGATGAGCATCTTTATGATTGCTACTTTGAACTCTTTTATCTAGTAAACAGTTTACCTTTGTTTTGTTTAGTTCCTTTTCTGGAGTTTTGTCTCCTTTTTTGTTGTTGTTGGAACAACTTCTTATGTTTCCTCATTTTGCCTGTTTGTGTCTATGTATTAGGTAGATTAGCTATGTCTCCTGGCTTGAAATGTGGCCATATGTAGAAGGTGTCCTGTGGGGCCCAGTGGTGCAGTCCCCCCAGTCACCAGAACCAGGTGCTCCAGTGTGTTCCTTGTCTGGACCAGTGTGGCCTCCCGTGATAGCTGGGCCACACCTGCTACGGATGCACTGGCAGGTGAGCTGGTCCCTGGCTGTGAGGCCTGCACACAACTGTGGTGGGTACGCTGGTGTGCAGGACAACCACTCTCCCCACCCCCCAGTGCAGCTGGCTGGTGGGTTTGACTGCAGCTGCTGCTGACATGCTCGTGTACAGGGTGGGCCTGTGGTGTTGCTGGCTGGAAGGCCCAACTGTTGGAGACACACTGCTGTGCCCTGGTGCCAATTGAGGCTGCCCACCAGGTATGGTGAGGCAGTGGCTTCTTTAAAGGGATACCAGTGATGGATGAGGCTACCCACTGGATGTGGCAGGGCAGGAGCCACTTTAGAGGGATTCCAGCCTGGGTGGGTCCTCAGGGAAATGCCATCGTGGGGTGAACAGTGTTAGCAAGGTTCATGAACACTGTCAGAAATGGTGCCTGCCAGTGCCAGACCAGATAGATGCAAGAAGAGTAAAGAAAGGGAAAAAATGTGGCAGCCACCAGCACTTCTGTTGCTGGAGAAAGTTTGAACAGATCCTTAGCCCTCCAGCACACAATCTAAAATTAGTCAGTGTGCCATGTTCACATAACCCAGGTGCTTTCCAGACTCCTGCCTCTGCACTGGGACTCGGAAAGAGTGCGACCTTGGTTTCCTGCAGCCCTTTGGCTCTCCCAGACACAGCCCTGGTTGTTTTCAAAGCCAGATGTTATGGGGCTCCTCTTCCCAGTGCAGGTCTCCTGAGAGGGCTGGGACTCAGACCCTCTCTCTTTGGGGGACCTCGAGGGTGTGCTATCCCTCCTAGTTGTGAGTCACCACACGGCATGGAGGCAGGTTGATTCCTGACTAGACTGAGTCTCTGCCCCTCCTGCCTGCAGTGTGGTCTTCTTTATGTCTTTAGTTGTAGGAAATTGTTTGCTAGTCTTCAGGTGGCTCTCAGAGATCACTGTTCTGCATGTTGTCATGGTTTTGGTGTTGCTGAGAGGAGCTGAGCTCAGGAGCTTCTTCCTCCGCCGTCTGGAACCTGATGTCAGCAGCTGTGCCCTGGAATCCAGTGTAGCTTGTCCGTGGAATGTCTCTTACGTCAAGTGTGCAGTCCCTGCAGCAAACGTGTGCCCAGATCGCTGTGCCACTTTCTCTTATTCTTTCTCTCCATTTAAGTGCCTGGCACTGACCTCCGCGCAGCAACGTGAAGCACGCTGCAGCCTTTGGGCATCAAGGAGTGTGCCCACACTGTAGGTGTGTGAGTCCCTGTGGGTGTGAGTATGCGTCACACAAAACACATCTGCTGCTCTCTGTAAGTCAAACAGCTGATGAGGATGAGTGTGGGACTTTGTGTTTCCTGTCAAATTGCTGCTCTACTGGGGAAGGTAAAAGCATTTCCATTAGGATAGCTTATGAGCTGTGTTAATGTTGGGCAAATCAATATCTTATGAAAATGAAACAAATCTGTAATTTTTGGGGAGAAATTATAAAATTAAACTTATAGGTGACCTTTTTATACACTTCTGTGAAGGAATTTTTGAAGAGATGTGCATCAAATTTTGTCGTTTATATGAAATGTATACTCAAAAATATTCTTTCTTCTTTCAGGGTTCTAGGAATGTGACAAAAAAAGAACACAGACATATTTAACTGCAAAATGCTGTGATGCATCAAATAGCACAATTTTTATTCTGTGGAGTTTATCTCTTGACTCTGATTTAAACTATTACTCTTTTTATCACATGGGAACATATAGGAATAATTGTATGGCCAAAAATGTAGGGATTCCTTCCTAATGTTGATTCCAGTTGTTTTACTGTATTTTTTTTTCAAAGAGGTGTGAGTCAAAATGGAAAGTTTTGTGTTAACAAAGCTGAGTGTCAAATGTTTATGAATGTTTTGATAAGAGTCTTTAGTAAATACTTATCTCCAGCAAAAGATTTCCTGATGGTGGAGTCATTAGAACCAATGATTTTCATGGTTTTTTCCCTTCTTGATTGTGTTACATTATTTTCAAGAAAAGGGTGTTTCACTTTGTCTTTGTGGGCAGAGGAGGGTGGACCCTTTCTCCTGTGTTCACTGTAGTGTAAGGTGACGCTCAGGGGAAATCCTTCTCCTTTCCTGGGCCAATTTGTCTGAAATTGCCATAATTGGTAGCAGACAGACTTCATGTTTTTCTTCATTGTACGAAATAACAGTTTCTGGAAATCCAGCCACTCCACTGCTCTAACACTTTCTAATTGGGGGCCTTGGGAGCTGTGGACGGGAGGGGCTGGGCAACCTCTGTCACCTGCCGTTGTTAGGAGATCTTCTTTACTACCCAAAAATCTGGACATGATTAAGAATAATGGCTACTCAGAAATAAGATTTTGGAAAGGATTTTGCTGGCATTTTTATAAAGAAGAAAAACTGATGACAAACTAAAACTAAAGTGAGTCTTCATTCAGCCATGTGTCTGACACCGTTGAAAAGGTCCCCAAGTACACTTTTTCAGCATTTTTGAAGTGTAATTGACAAACAAAATTGTTGTACTCAGAGTGTACAATGTGATGACTTTATATGTGTATACATTGCAAAATGATGACACCCGAGTTAGTTAACACGTCATGTCACCTCGTAAACTTACCTGTGCTGTGTAGGTGTGTGTGTGTGATGAGAAAGCTTCATATCTACTCTCCGCAGATTTGTAACAGTAGTTGCCACACTGTACATCAGAGCTGCAGGACTTGTTCGTCTTATAACTGAAAATGTGTTATAACTAACCGTGGACCAGCATCTCCCCACGTGCCTCGCCCCCAGCCCTTCGCAGCCACCATTCTAGTCTCTGTTCCTATGAGTCTGACTTTTAAAAAAATTCCACATAGAAGTGATACCATACAAGTATTGGTCTTTCTCTGTCTGGCTTACTTCACATAGCACCATGCCCTCCAGGTTCACCCATGTTGTTGCAAATCGCAGGGTTTCCTTTTTTACAGTTGAATAATACTCCTTTGCGCACAGTTGACCCTTGGACATGGGTTTGAACTCTGTAGGTCCACTGTATATGTTGATTTGTCCCATGGGGATGTTGTGGCTCAGTGGATTGTCTTTGTGCCTTTGTGGCAGTGGTGGCAGTGGTGGCAGTGGTGGCAGGCATGCAGCCAACACAAGCATGGGCACTTTCTGAGTGCTAGCAGTCTGGGGTGCTGGCAGCAGCAGTAACCCAGTGCCTGAGGTGCAGATACGTGTGGGGCGGGGGGGGGACTCAGGTGTGCGCATCCGGGCAGCTGTGGGGTTTGAGGGGCATGGCCCTGAATCCGGGGTGGCAGCCCCTTCTGGAGCACAAGCTGTCATGGAGGCTTTTCATTGGCAAAGGTGGTCAGTGTCTTTTGCAGACCAAGCCACTGGGACCAGAATGGTATCCTTTGCATGGCCGATACTGATAGCCCCCACTTTTCTTTGTTCCTTGCTGTCTCCTGAAATCTCTGCCAAGTTCATTTCCCTAGCGTTCCCTTCTTTGTGGTTATTCTGTTTCCTGCTCCACTCTGTTGCTATGGGTTCTTAATTGGACTCTTGAGCCCTGTGAGGGCTATTTTTGTTTGTGGAGGGTTTGTTGGGGGGTGAAATCTAGTATCCCCTACTTTTCTGTCTTGCTGACGTCACTGGTCCACGTGCGTTTTGAGCATGTAAAGGGTGCCGCGTTGCCCCGCTGTTCAGCCTTAGCTCTGCCCGTGATCTGAGTCAGGGAACCAGGTCCAGTAACCTGTGGCTCCATCCCTCTGCTGGCACTGCTTTCACAGGGCTGTAAGGGTGTGTTTGCCTCTCCATAGTTCTAGAAGTGGAAGTGAAAACATAAACAATGGGCGGAGACACTGAGTTCACTGGTTTTCATTGTGGTGACGGTTTGTAACTTCTGGATGTACCAGGCAATATGATCTTGTAACATAGATTCTGTTTTACATTCTCCTGCTAAGCGTCCTCCAGGACTTCTCACTGAACTGAGAGTAAAATCCAGACACGTGGTCACGGCCTGTGAGCCCCCGAGTGGCGCCTGCCCATGGTCCCTTTGGCCTCCAGAAGCCCCTCCTCAGCCTTCTTGTGCTCCTTTGGGCTATTCTCACTGCCCGGGCTTCTCTGCCACACTCTCACATGGGAGGTCCCATCCCACTTCTTAGGCCTTTGGTCAGACATTACCCTCAGTGTCGTCTTCTCTGACCATCCACGTGTGTTTTCCTCTACTTACTTCTGGCTTTGCCATTCCTTTTTATCTCCTTATTAGCAGTTATCACCATCTGAAATCATCTTTTTTGTGAATGTATTTAGTATTGTTTTTGTCTGTCATTTTTCATTGAAAGTGCGTTTAGTGGTAGCAGGACCTCTAGGAAGTTACTTGCTTTTATAGCCTCAGCACCTGGTACAGTGCCTGGCACACAATGGGTACATTAAATAAATACTTGTTGAATGAATGTATGAACAGACAAAACAAGCTTCTGTTGTAAGTACTGTATTAGCAGGAAAAAAAATAAGCCATAAGAAAAGATGAAATACTTCCATTTGCAACAACATGGATGGATCTTGACATTATTATACTAAGTGAAATAAGCCAGACAGAAAAAGTTGAGAACCATATGACTTCACTCATATGTGGGATGTAAAACTGTAAACAACAAAGGTATAAAATAATCAAAACAAAAACTCATAGACATAGACAATAGTTTAGTGGTTGCCAGAGGGTAAGGGGGGAGGGGTGGTACAGATGGTAAAGGGGATCAAGTATATGGTGATGGAAGGAGAACTGACTCTGGGTGGTGAGCACACAATGGGATATGTAGACAATGTGTTTTAGAATTATACACCTGAAATCTATGTAACTTTACTAACCATTGTCAGTCACCCCAATAAACTTAATTTTAAAAAATTGTGATTCTGTTCCTGCACATGTTTCTCATAGTCTGGAATTGTCAGTTGGAATTCTTTACAGAAATCCAGAGTTAGGCTTGCTTGGAAAATCATCTTGCTGATCATAATCTTCCCCTCCTCCCCAACACCACGGCTGTTCTTGGCAGCAAAGCCAGTTTTCAGGTCAGAACTTCAGTGGTCACGCAGACTCTCCAGTGTCCCTGAGGGTGTCCTTGGCTCCTTCACTGGCTAGGACAGCACTCCTTGCTTGAAGAACTAGATTTTCTGACAGTTGAAAGGCACAATAGAAATCGTACATATTGACATCATTGTTCATATGTGTTCTGAACAGGTGCGCACATTTGCTGAGAACTTAGTTATCACAGATCAAATAGCATTACCTTCAGCTTCTACTCAGTTTTCTCGTGCACTGCCATGGCTGACATTCCGGTTTCAGGGTGGGAAACATATTAATAAGGAATTATTGGGTCAATTTTGGGGTTATCTCTGACATAGATACTACGGTATTTACCCTTCCTAATCTTTTATAAAAATTCTTTTCTATTTAATGAATTATATTTTGGAGCTGTAGAAGCAGTAGGTTTAAAGTTCGGGGCTGGCTCCATGTCTAAAGAGAAACTTTGCTAACCTGCATTTGGACTGTGTGCCTGTGGATTCACAGAGACAATATTGAGATGAAAGGATTGAAAATGTTACGTCTTTAACAATTTAAAGCCGCTCTTCATCACGCCATAATTTCTCTTGGATGGATTAAAACATTTTATAGCTTTTATAAAACTGATCTGATACTATAATTCAGTTCACAGGACAATCATCCAGCATTGTGTTAAACTAGATTCAGTGACATGGCGATAGGGAAGGCTGGTCCAGATTAAAGGACGCTAAAGAGATACGACCATCAGACAAGCAGATGGTGAGCTTTGATTGACTCCTTGGCTGAGGGAAATGCTATAAAGGTCATTTGGGGACAACAAGGGAAATTTGAAAATTAGACTTCATTAGATGATTATATTAAATAAATATAAACTCTTCAGTACGTTAATAATATTGTGGTTATGAAAGAAAATGTCCTTGTGTTTAGACTCATGCGAAAGTAAAAGGTTGAAGTAAAGGGGTGAAGTTTCATAAAAGCTGTAACTGTTTTCAAATGGTTCAAAAAAATAGAGAGAGAGAGAGAGAGAGAGAGAGAGAGAGAGAGAGAGAATGTGTGTGTGTGCGCGCCCGTGTGTGTGTGGGGCGTGGGGGAGGGGCTGGAGAAGAGAACAGGCGATGGGAAGCAGAGGGGAGGCGCATGTGGAAGGGTGCTGAGTGTTCACTGTACTCTTCTTCTAACCTCTGTGAATTTAATTTTTGCATGAAAACATATTGTGGAAAAACATAATAAAGAGAAGCGAAGTATGGAAAAGCAGTGATACTTTAAGGAGGTTTTTCACCACTTCCAAACTGTGAAAGACAACTTGCTATTTGTAAACTAAGTCCAATTTTCATCTTTATTTAAATATTGAGATTTATGATGAAATAGATTTTAGTTGGTACATTTAGATTCTATTAATGGAACTTGTTCATAAAATGATTCTATGCAGACAAATAATATTATTTAGTTTATCAGAAATTAATACTAGGAAGGTAAAGTAGAGGGAAGGTTGCCTTCCAGTAGGAGCATTTTGTTTTAAACTCAGTGTGTTTCTGCCCAGGGAGAAGGGAAATGTGTTTACCCATTTTGTTCATTGTTACTCTCAGTACGAATTTTGAGTATTTGATTTGTTTTACAATATCTAGTTCCTTTTCGTATTGTGTCAGGTGATACCTTATTTCACATTTGAATGGTAAAAACAGTCACGTTCTTCCAACCGAAAAGAGTTCTGAGGAGAAGGGAAAGGGGGCAGATGAGTGTGAGTGAGAGCCTGCCAGTGACTAACAAAGCAACCTCAGCCGTGACGTTGTCACTGGCCTCAGAGACATGGGTGGGTAAAATGCCTCTTGGAAAGTGGATGTCTCTTCATGCCATAAAGAATGATATTTACCTCTACCAGTCTTCTCTTTGTGACCCACATTCTTCCATGAGTCACTTAGAAAACCTAGAAAAGATGTGTTTAGAATTCCTTTAGCCCAGCCTTCTTTCTGTATAAGGGAGACTGCGTCTTTCAGGAGAGTGTGAGACTTAGCCCGGATGGCCAACTGGCACCATGGCGCTGCCTCTGGAATTCAGTGCCAGTGTTTCTGACCTCTGCAGTGCATCCTGCCTTCACGTAAAAAAGATACCAAGCTTCTCAGATTCTTTGTACATGGATCTGCAAGAATGGATAACATTTGATGCCAGGTATCATAAGGGTTGTTGTCTGTTTTGTACACTGCCGTTTTCCTGGTACCTGGAACACTGGCTCCAAGGTGATAGATAGGCACCCACTAAGTAACTTATTAAATGAGTGCGTGAACCAGAACTGAATGACCTAGGACCAGATTTATCGCTGCCCATTGAGCAAGGTTTCAGGGAAATCATCGATCTGCTAGAACACCACAGCCCATCAAAGTACTTTGTGGTCTAAACTGAAACGGTAGACATGGGTTTCCTGTTTAATTCCCAATACTCCCGAGAGTGGTAATGCATTAAGCTCCCTAAGCTCAGTGGTTTACTAACTTAGTGTGAATGATTTCAACAACCCTTTCCCTAGGAGCACGTTTGGATGAAAGGAGGGGGAGAGTGTGAATAAGTAGAAAAGAGTGAAAAAAGGAAAAGAAGGACGGGAAAAAAAGGAAGATGAGAAGATATAAGACAACCTTTGAGTGTATTATGATTTGGGGCAAGACAATTTTACTGACATGTAGGTTAAGAAATATTATACTTTATGATACAGTGGTACCTCGGTTTTCGAACGTCTCCGTGGATGAGCATTTTGGTTTACGAACGCCGTAAATTTTATGGATCTATGGTACCATTAGATAGTAAAATTCATGCTAAATTTGCAGTTTTAGGGGTTGATTTTAAAGGTCTGGAATGAATTAACCATTTTGCATTACTTTCTATGGGGAAACCATGCCTCAGTTTTCGAACATTGCAGAACTCGAACAGTCTTCCGGAACGGATTATGTTCGAAAACCGAGGTACCACTGTACACAGCGTGGAATGGTCTGTCAAATTCATTCCCGGGCCTGTGGCAGGAAGTTGTAATGTATCATCTGTAACTCAAGGTGATCAGGGCTTGCATTCGGTGAATCTCCTCATTCTCAGCACCGTGCGTGGCACCTCAGGACAGCAGCTCATGCTCTCTGGGTGGCGTGTTGGCCTCATGGATCAGCATGCTGCCCCCTTAAGCATAGTGTGTTGTGTGTCTGTTGTCACTGTGTGTCACTGATGCCTCGAGAAACCTGTTTGAAAATGCTGACGCTCTTAAGTGGTTTGAGGAAATGTTGAGGATCAGATACATTCATTATGTGCAAAATTCGTGTTTAGGTAGGAAGTTGTTGAAATCATGATCCCAAATGAAGAAGTGAACTCCTCAGAACAGCTGTTGACAACAGACAGGATCTAGCATGTCACAGTGTCTGTCATGTTATAGTTATTCAATAAAATATTTGGGGTATGGGATGACAGGGAAGAGGAGAGAGGAAGAATGCTTGTAACTGGCTCATTAATTTCAGTTGTGAATGCAACCAGGCTTTTGGCTCCAGAGCCTGTTTCTCTATATTTTGAGGGCTTCAGACGGTATCCATAATAGTTGCTTCTACCTTTTAGATGTGTGCATGAGTGAACTAGGGAAAAAAGAGTAAATCTGTTTTCCATGTAAAATAGAAGTGATTTAAAGACAAAAATGGCAATACAAAGCCACAGTCTGAATTTGTGCATGCTACTTCACCTCTCTGTGCCTCAGTTTTCTCATGTGTAAAACAGGGCTAATAATACGTACTTTGTACAGTTGGGTGGTGAGCATTAAAAGACATAATCTGTGAAAAGGTGTCTGGATAGAAGTCGTACCTGACACATTGTAAGTGTCCACTGGCATGTTCGCTCTGAATGCTGGTGGTCAGACATACTTAGATTAAGCCTGAAAGAGGGGGGTAATATGCCGTTCATAGAGGGAATACTGCATAGTGGGAAGAGGAGACTTGTGTTTAGTAAAGATGTGGAATAGTGTGAAGAGGTGAAATCTGTGTTTAATTTATGTGAAAGTTATTAATTAGTGAAAAGGAAGGGGAACCTACGAACTGGAGCCCAGAGCTGAAAATGTATTATAGCAACGTGTGAGAACAGATTGCTCTCGACCTTCCGGGAGAGGTCAGTACAGGAAGCTCTTCAGTTCTCTACTTCCTCTCACGTATAATGGGGCTCAATTTCATTTGTGTTATTAGTAAAATGACTTGAGGTGCACGCAGGGAGGCCAGCTAGGGGATAGAGAATAGGAAAGCGTTTCAGAAAGGTAAGATGGAACGCAGATCTGGGCCACCTTGTGTCAGTTAAACATTTTATTTTTCTAGTGGGCCTTCCTGGAATGAATAAGCAGTGTCCCCAGCTTATCCAGGTGTTCTGTCGGAATCATGACAGGAGCAGCTCACTGTAAGAAAACCAATCTGATGAAAATAGTGGCTAGCTGGTTGTCATCATACCCCAAATGGACTCACCAGGAGGTAACCCTTGAGTGAGAAATTCCTTAAAACGCATAAGGAAAGACACCATGGTTAACACATTTGGAGAACAAGTATGTGGTGTTTACCACATGATAATAGAAGAAATGAAATTTTAGACTGATTTCTGAGAGCTTAGATCAATTGAAATATAACAAGGAAATTATTAACACTATATGATATGTTAGTTTAAATTATTAGGAAGTTATCATGGAACTTTGGGTGTTTATGATGTGTCAAAGTAGGTTTATTCATGATTTAAAAAAAAAAAAAGGGTACTGGTCCAAGCAAATATTTAAGGTGCCTACAATAGTCGTTCCCTCTCCTCAGCTCAGTGTATTAAATTGGTCGTCTGTGCAAGTAACCTTCAGCATGAACAGCTTCATTATATTCCTTCTCGGAATTGCTCTGGGTCCTTACATCTATCTAAATTCCTCAACAATCATTTCTAGTCTACTGCTTGTGTGGTCTCAGCTTTTAAAACAAACTAAGGTTGTTTCTGCTAATTCCTAACTGCTGTAGTATTTCGTAGTAATTAAAAGCTAGTGGTTGGAGGTTTAGGGAAGATTTAAGAACAACTGGTTCCAAAAATATCTGCGTCCGTTGTGTGTTCTGATGTGTTTGTGTGAATGTGGAGTGGGACGAGGATATGTTTTGATTAGGCATTTTACTTTGTTCAAAGGGCTTTTTGGAAAACCTAGAGCATTTCAGTGGAATTATAGTTCGTAATGGCTGTATTCTGATAAAATCATGGCGTCTTAGGAATTCAGGTGACAGATTATCTCTCATTTAGTGGTGTGTTGATTTGTGGGCAGGTAATTCTCCCTGTTTTGAAGCAGCTCCCCAGGCACCCCCTGTTGCAGTCCCTTCCACTAACAGACATCTGTGAATTAAAAATAAATACTTGTGGTTTAGGCGTGTGATCAGGGGCATGTGCGCTTCTCTCTTTTCTGCCTGTGGGAGATGTTTAAAAACTGGAAATTCATAAGAAGAGCTGCATTGTCCGATAGTCCTGATGGCATCCACTGGCCCTTTTCTCTTGTGGACAGTGGGGCATCTATTCCTTTGCGGGGCCTGCCAGCTAGCCTTGTTCCCAGAGTTCAGGACTTCGGAACCACAATGGGCTTTGCCAGGCTTTGTGGCCTTAATAAGGCCCCTGTTATTGGCATTTCAAATATTGTTATACCTGTCAAGTCTGACTGTACGTGCTCGTGTGTGTGTGTGTGTGTTAGATTGGGGGCTGGAGGCTTTCTTTAGAGCCACGACTGATGGGTCACATGCTTTTTCTCAAGAGTGCAAACAAGCACTTTTTGTTTAGGCTCAGTAATGCTTGGCAAAGAAATATAGCTGTAATTATATATCCTAGTTTGTGTTCCTGTCTCCCCATCTTAAGTTTTACTCCCCATCTCCCAACTTTATATAAAAGCAGCTAGCATTGGATGTGAAATAAATGTCATGAGTGAATAATAATTTCTTTCATTTACACAGCAATTAAACCTGTTGAATGCTGACTTAATGCTTTACTGCACTCTAATTTGACTGGAAGATTTGGCCTTTGTGAATTCAAAGAAGAGGAAAAAAATAGAAATTAAATACCTACTGAGACTATTAAGGAGGACATTTTTCAGAAGGGTTCTCCCTCCTCCTATTTCTCATCTCATGTTTGCACTCTGCTTTCAGGGACACTTAATACTGAAGAGTTGTTCTCCTAATCATTTGTGTGCCCTGGCACCCCAGGGTCAAGGCCATTGGCGGCCGCCAGGACAGGAGGCCCCGGGCCTGTTGTGCTGCCAGCAGCAGAGCTGCTGCTGATGGTTTCTGCAGCCTCAGGGTTCTTCTTGGTTGTTTTCACACCCTGTGCTGTGTAACCCGTAGCATTCCAGTCGGTGAGTCAGGCGATCTCGGGGGTCGAGCATGACACCCCAAAGTGCACCTGCAGGTTGAGGGACTCACTCCAGCCGGTGTCCACTGCTGTCTGCTATTTCCTGCCTGGCTGCAGCCTGAGTCACTCAGCCTGTCTCTCACTTCCGCTTTCTCTAAGGTGAGTCCAATAATTCGAGCTGGAAGCCCAGTATGCTGTTCTCACAAGGAAAGCGTTTTCCAATACAAGTCAGCTTTTATCTGAGCAATAATGAATAATATAATACACAGTCCGTTCCCCAACCTGCCTCCAAAGGAGTCTAAGTTCTCTCAGGGACAGTCACTGACCTCGCCAGGGTACTTCTGCTTATCTGCCGAGGAGAGACTGGTGGAGGTTCTGTGTCCCAAAGGCAGTGAGGGCCCTAGGCCTCTGGAACCCCCTTGTAAATCCACAGCACAGTGCCAGGGTCTGCCCCCAGGATTCTCGGCTGTCTGCGCCTTCACTCTCAGGGAGCTGACAGTCAGGGCCACGTGGCTCAGCCTGCCTGTGTCCTGTGTGCATTGTGGGTAGCCAGGGCGCCTTTGCAGGCCCTTGGGAGTACTGACCGAGCTCACGATATAGACGGCCTGGCACCTCGCCAGTCGGTAAGTCCTGGTTCCTTACCCTCATCTGGAGACAGGGGAACGGGACTTTCAAGTAAAGTTTTATTGTTATTTTGTTTGTTTGTTTGTTTGTTTTGTCTGGGTATCTCCTGCAAATACCCACCTCCCCACTGCCCATTTGCTAATATTTACAGAAATAATTTTCTTATTCTTCCTCCTGCCCACTCATTTCCAATTCCTTCCTCTCTAAAGGTACACCAGTCTTACTCAGGATAGATTTTTTCCCATTAAAGAATGTTCTAAAAACATTAAAACTTGTATTCCAGTATATACTTTAAATAACTGCTTCCCTGCTGTGTTTGTTACAATACCATTAGAAGCATGGATGTCATGAAAACGAAGCCTGTTTACTCATTAACTCTGTTATATAGTTTATGATTGTGGATTCCTTTCAAATGCACCCTGGATTAATATATATGGTACATAATATGTTATAGTATATCGTTTTATTTACATATATTTAGTTATTTTCTATTTTGCCACAATTTGAGTGCTTTTATTTATGTGCTAGTTACCATGATAAATACTTTAAATGAGAATCACTTGATCTTTTAAACCTTAAGTGCATTAGGTCTGTGTTTCTCACACCACTTGATTTAAGAATCATGTAGAGGTGCTTGTTAAAAAACACATATTCCCTAAGCCAGCCTAGATCTTCTAAATCTGGGTACAGGAATCTTAATTTTGTGTTTTCAAATCTGACTCCATGCTGAACTAACCCAGAATGAAATAATACTGAAACTCCCCCCCAGGCTCTTTAAATTAGTATGTTTGCACGTGGGCCTGCCACCATTTCTTTAAGCTCCTCTGGTGATTCTACATACCAGAAGATGAACTGGCTTAGTTCGTTTACTCCTTACAGTGACCTTGTGAGGGACATCATCTCTATTTTCAGGTGAGAAATTAGAGGTTTGGAGAGGTGTGAGGTGCTGAAATCAAGAATGAAAATCACTTGATCTTTTAAATCTTATAATCAAACAGTAGATATAACATTCCCATCTGGGAATGCACACACCTTTTTACATGTATGAAATGTTGGCTCTGACATAAGATGAAGCTGACAATCGCAGTATGCCTAGAACCAAGTATTTGTGTGCTAACCTTTGAATATACATACCTGCAGGTAGACCTTCTTAGTTCATTTTGGCGAAGCTCAGGGAAAAGAGAATGAGCTTGATACTGGGCGTGTATCACTGACACGTAAACCTGGGTGGGCTATGAGTGCATTGGGGGCAGCAACAAGTTACTGTCTGCTGTTTTTAGAGGCGTGGTGGTGGAACAGTTTGGTGTTATTTTATGGACCGCGCCTTCCTCTTCATGGAGTCTTTTGGAATGCACCCAGTTTCCCCTCCTCCCACTGCAGGTTGTCAGGGGACTGTATTGCAGGTGCTGTTATTGCAGAGGAGAGATATGACGATTTTTTCTCTGTAGAAATGATGACCATGTGGACCAAATCTGCCTCAAACTATAAATATGAGCCTCACTCAGATTTTCAGAAACGTTTGTTGTAATTCTAAGAGCTCGCAGGTGGGAGACCTGTGTCTCGTCTTCGGAATGGATCCCGTGTATGGGAAAGCTGCCCTCCACTGTGAGCCTCGAAGTTGGCCTTAGTTTCCCTGCATTTGCATAAGTGGCTGCAGGGTGCTTGTTTCTGTGCATTTCAGATGATTCCTTTTATTGTTACAATGGCTTGGAGAACCATGGTTGTGCCATGCACTCACGGACTCATTTGTTCAACAACTATTTATTGAACTAATTCTACCCTGTGCTAGGTACTGTTCTCTAAGTATTGGGATGACGATATCCAAACCAAATGAACAAAAGTCTGCTTTCGTGGAGCTTCAATTATAGTGGAGAATATAGGGGAAAAAGGAAATACATTAAAGTATTTTGGAAGGCGAAATTTAGGAAAAGAAAGCATGTGATGAGGAAAGCATCTTGACTGTAGTCGGGAATAGTGTCATTTTGAATACTGTGGTCAGGGTAGACCTCAGTGAGTGACTGTGAAGCAGATGGTGTTGGAAGTAACGGAGTAAGTGATGCAGACGTCTGGGGAGGGCATGTTAGCCAGAAAGCAGCTGGGGTGTGTGAGAGTCAGCAAGGAGACCCGAGCCCTGCTGGTCACTGTGCCCACCTCCTGCCCGTGGAACTTGACTCTGTAACGGGGACCGAGGCTGTACCACATTATAATCTTTGACGCATTAGATTTGGTCTTTAGCACTTGAAGGAATGGGGAGGGGGCGGTATAACTTCCTTAAAAACAACCAATGTCTGAACTCTAAACGGATAAAATTTCAGTGCCCCATAATTCTTCCATCATTATGTTTTCACCCTGATTGGGTAGGTCTGTGGAAATGGATGGTGTGGGGTAAAGCCCCAAAAAGCAGTTTCCAGGCTCTTGGCCTCACATAGAAAGATGCTGACTCAGGTAGTAAACGGCCATCAGCTGTGATTGGATGGCCATCAGCTGTGGCTACTTGGAGTCAGCTGTAACCAGTGAGCCACTGGCCACTAATATAACGGCTGTGGCTACGCTAGCAGAAAAGAAATGGTGGCTAGCAAGAGCGGATTGCAGAGAGGCGGATGCCGCCGGTGAGAATATAGTGGTATGACTCCCCTACTATGGCTCCGTGGGTGTTCCTTTTTGGCCTCACCATGTCCTGCGTTCTTATGTGGGGAGCGGGAGCAGAGACCGCGCGCCGCCCTGCACGACACATGGCGTAGTCGGCAGGATACGGTGCCGGCCAAAACTCTCCGAAGGGCAGTGGAGCAGGTTGTGCCTATGAAAGCTCAGTCTGAGGAAGACCAGGAGGAGCAGCTGCCAGAGAGCTCGATCCCCGTGGAGGGGTGGGAAGATGAGGATGGTTCCCCAACCAGCAGAGGCCGGAGAAAGTGAAGGTCATTGCCGCCCTATGGGCTGGGAAGTGCTTGCTGAGGCAGCCCTTATGCAGGACTTGTAGTCCCAGGAGGAAACACTTGCTGAGTCCTCCATGGGAGATGTGGGTGAGGTCAAGGTCGTCCCTCACCCCCAGGACAGCCCTGGCGAATGACTATGGACTATGAGGAATTGCCTTCCATCCCTAATTTAATGGACCACTTGACTGTTTGGGAACATACCACCGTGTAGTGGGACTGGCGGATGTTTGCTTTTGTGTCTTGACCGGCCACCATTGATAATATGTAAGTACCTTATTTTGAGTTGCTGTTGTTCCAGCACAGTACCCTGAGAGGCCCAGAGAGAGTGGCGGTGCCCTGAGAGGCCCTGGCTGTGTCCAGGAAGTCTGGCTGTGCCCAGAGAGAGTGGCAGTGCTCTGAGAGGCCTGGCTGTGTCCAGGAAGTCTGGCTGTGCCCAGAGAGAGTGGCAGTGCCCTGAGAGGCCTGGCTGTGTCCAGGAAGTCTGGCTGTGCCCAGAGAGAGTGGCAGTGCCCTGAGAGGCCTGGCTGTGTCCAGGAAGTCTGGCTGTGCCCAGAGAGAGTGGCAGTGCCCTGAGAGGCCCTGGCTGTGTCCAGGAAGTCTGGCTGTGCCCAGAGAGAGTGGCAGTGCCCTGAGAGGCCTGGCTGTGTCCAGGAAGTCTGGCTGTGTCCAGAGAGAGTGGCAGTGCCCTGAGAGGCCTGGCTGAGTCCAGGAAGTCTGGCTGTGCCCAGAGAGAGTGGCAGTGCCCTGAGAGGCCCTGGCTGAGTCCAGGAAGTCTGGCTGTGTCCAGAGAGAGTGGCAGTGCCCTGAGAGGCCTGGCTGAGTCCAGGAAGTCTGGCTGTGCCCAGAGAGAGTGGCAGTGCCCTGAGAGGCCTGGCTGAGTCCAGGAAGTCTGGCTGTGCCCAGAGAGAGTGGCAGTGCCCTGAGAGGCCCTGGCTGAGTCCAGGAAGTCTGGCTGTGCCCAGAGAGAGTGGCAGTGCCCTGAGAGGCCTGGCTGAGTCCAGGAAGTCTGGCTGTGCCCAGAGAGAGTGGCAGTGCCCTGAGAGGCCCTGGCTGTGCCCAGAGAGACAGGTGGTACCCTAAGAAGCCCAGGAAGTCTGGCTGTGCCCAGAAGTACTGGTGGTGCCCTGAGAAACCCTGGCTGTGCCCAGAGAGCCTGGCTGTGTCTAGGATATTGCATTCACCTCCAGGCTCCTCGCACAGGGCCCCTCGCGGAAGACGCTTGTTGCGTAGATTGTGAGGCGAGACCCTGTAGGAGTGGATTGTGGGGACAAAGCCCCAGAAAGCAGTTTCCAGGCTCTCGGCCTCACATAGAAAGGTGCTGGCTCGGGTAGTAAATGGCCATCAACTGTGATCAGATGGCCATCAGCTGTGGCTAGTTGTCCGTCAGCTGTAACCCGTAAGCCATTGGCCACTAATATAACGGCTGTGGCTACGCTAGCAGAAGAATTGGGGGCTAGCAAGAGCGGATTGCAGAGAGGCAGATGCCGCTGGCGAGAATATAGTGGTATGACTCCCCTGACTATGGCTCCATGGGTGTTCCTTTTTGGCCTCACCATGTCCTGCGTTCTTATGTGGGGAGTGGGACCAGAGACCCCGCCGGCTACCCCGCACAACAGATGGTCACCGAATTAGAAGGCATGGATTATAGGTCTGGTTCTACCACAATTACTTACGGGACTTTAAGGAAAAAGGCTTGTTTTGCTCTTCTGTTCCTGCTGTCTAAAATGATTGTGATTTTTGTTCCTGCTTGTTGAATTCACCATCATTTGAAGACCAGATGCAAAAGGGTATAATACATTGAATTCTGAAGGACTATGTGGATATGACTTACGTTGGGCAAGCTTTGCCTCAAAGAGTACGGAATGTTGGCTGGAAAAAGGTGTTTCTCTGTCTTTCCCAAGTGTTTATCGAGAGCTTACTATGTGCAAAGCCCACGGGTGGCCACTTTGATTCCTTTTCTGGAGCAAGACATGTTTCTCATAGGTCTGATTTGTATGCTGTCACTTAAAAACTTATCAGTGACACAAAAAAGGATCCTAATAAAACTAGTAGTCTGTTTTTTCACATGTTAAGTGGTTACCCCACCCCCAAAAATAGTAAATAAAAAGCATCCTCCATTAAGCGTGGAACGATATATTGGAAAAGACTGAGGGGGCATTCCAGGGTTGCAGCTTGGAAATCACTGCGGAATGGTGGGAGAAGGGTGAGTGAGATGCATGGAAATGTGTGGCACCAGCTGCGGGCAGGAATGGCTCGCGATACTCTCTCTCAGTCAAGGAGGAGTTTGCTGGTGGGTGTTTGAGGTGGGTGCATGTGGGTGTTTGGTGCAGTCCTGCACAGCTTAGTTAACTGGGTGCAGTTCTCTGAATTCACCTACCGTGTTTCCCCAAAAATATGACCTAACCAGAAAAGAAGCCTTAGCATGATTTTTCAGGGTGACATCCCCTGAACATAAACCCTAATGCGTCTTTTGGAGCAAAACTCAGTACCCGTCTTATTTTCAAGGAAACACGGTAGTATTTCTTGCATGTTTAATTGTACATGGCAGGTGGGATGCTCCTGGTCCTTGGCCAGTGTCTTGCATGTGACAGGGCTTGTTCTTTTGCTCACCTCCTTGAAAACAACAACAGGAGAACTGGGAGTGACTGACTGTATGCCCCTGGCCAGGGCACTGATCCCCGCGAGCCACACAGAGCCTGGGCATCCAACCCAGCCTCCTGTGTCGCATTGGGGCGGCCTGCCTGACAGCAGAAAGCTGGCTGCTTTAAGCTTGAGCTTTTACATACTGGAAGGCTTGCTCAGTGTTGGCTGGAAAAGGAGTCAGTCCTACAAATCTCCAAAACCTTTAAGGGGGGGGGGTCTTGTAAGTTTCATTGCTGCTAATGGTGCCTGGTACAGTGCTGGGTGACACAGAATGCTGGAGTCATTAGTTCCAATTTTGCATTTGACCTCCCTGTAAAGCAAACGGAATTTCTAACTGAACTGGGGAAAAATGAGATTTAACATATGAGATAGAAATTCAAGGTGAAAGAATAGGTGGTAAGGGAACACCTACCTACCTGCAGAGAATGGGCTTCAAGCAGCCTGAGTCATAGACTCATTGTTACCTGTGCGGCAGTGCGTTTTGGCTTTCATAGTAAAAACAGTATCAGTTTTTACTGTTTTTTTTTACTGTTTTTTTTTTTTTACTGTTTTTTTACAGTAAAGTTTGTAACCTTTCACTGGGTCCTGGACAGTATTTTAGAACAAGTCATGTAGTAAGTAAGCACTGAGAAAAGAGGGCAGTGCTTTTTTTTTATTTATAAGGGAAGCTGCAGGGACAGAGGCATGTTGGAGACACAACTCACTGGACTTTAGCAAGGTTTTTGTCTGCGTCTCCCATGATCCTCTGGGAGCAAGGAGATAAACATAGTTTAGGTGGCATTATGATCATCAAGGTGCATAATCAATTTTTCACCTGTTTCCAAAGTCACCGCTTAAGGAAATTGGTTACACTTGGGATTTACCTGTCCAGGTTCACTTCATAAATCTATGTGGGCATACGTATCCATGGCTGTATCTCCTTTAAATGGTTTTCCTTAACTGGGATGAAGATATGTTTTCAAATGATGCAACAATGGGAGGGATCATAAATATGGTAGGTGGGAGGAGCAGGACACACCTGGATTTTGACTATCTGGGCAGGGGGCAAAATAAGAGTTACTAGGGCTGAAGGTGAACGTATGTTTACAAACCCAACTGTGAAAATAAAGAATTGAGAGAGACGAAACTAATTTTTAGCTGACACATTCATTGAACAGTCAGTAGTGTGTATGTGGCGGGCAGTAAAGCGAGTGGTATTTTTGCGTTCCTTAATGAAAATCTAGACTGAGATCATTGGTGTGTGGCTCTTCTGTGTATTGGGAGGGGGATGGGCAGATCGAAGGCAATACTTGCTCAGAGCCACACATCTTGTTCATGTTCACATCCCGCACCTTCCGGCTTATTTGTAAATCACTCTTAATCTTTAAGTTCAAAAGATCCAAATATCTGTGAAAACTCAGTCGATTTAAAAGCTGCTTCGGGAGACAGTACTCAAAGGGGATTTTGAGATAATGGTTTAAAGACATTTAACTTGTCTAATGTTAATTTAAAAATCAGCTGTTTTAAGAAAAAGTCAGAGGATTGTGAAAAACTTGCTAGTTTTGGGAAAGTTTGGGGAAGCTGACAGAATCACTTGCAAGGCATACGCCATGGAGTTCCTATATTTTATCCTTATGACTTTAAAAATTCAGTCCCATGTGTATTTTTTGCTCACTATGTGTGTATGGGTAATACACCATAAGCCAGCCGAGATTCAGAACTTATAAATGGCATGTTTCCTGGTCATTTGAAGTTAATAAAATAATTAAAGAGGAACTAGAAAAAGGTGGGAGATTAAGGGCTTATGAAAATGATCCGCAAGTCAGATCAGAAGAGGTTTCTGACGAGCTTTCGCTTCATTGGTGGGGATGGCAAGGAAGTGCTACGGTGAGACTCACGCGTCCGAGGTTTGGGGCGGGCTTAGATACAGTCTTTTCAAATTGATTTTTGGAAACTGCTCCTCATTACCCACTTCGGACATCTTATTCTGCTTTGAGGTATAGGTTCCTTCTAGTTGTAAAATTCATCTGGTACCTGGAGATCATTCTAATTCATTGTTTTCATCTTAGAAAACTGGGACTTAAGGCTTTATGAAAGTGTTAGGATTTATGAAGTGTTAGGCTTTATGAAGTGTTAGGATTGAATTTAGTTCATTAAGAATTTTATACTTATGACAGGTTTCCCATAGGTCTGCAATTCCCCGGAGGTAAGGATCCTATTTGATCTCTTCATTTCTTCAGTGTTTGGCACACTGTCTGGCATATAGGCACCTACTAAATATGAATATTGAGATAAGTGGTCTAAGTATTAAGATCAAAATCCTCATTGGACACGGAAGAAAACAGAATCTTTGATTGGTTGTGTGACCTAGCATTCCAGAGTAGGAAGGAACACATACAACTCTTCTGTTTTACAAAGAGGATGATGAGGCCCCCCGGAAGAATACTTCCAGGAATTTAATCAGGGAGCTGATGTCAGAGCCTGGAAATGGACAGTGTCTGTCTCTGAGGACGCGTTGCTCACTGTGCTGGACTCAGGGTGACATGGAGAAGGTGGTTGAGAAAGGAGAGAGGTGAATCGAGGTCTTCAGAGTCTGTGCACATTTGTTCCCACTGCAACGTGCCCTCAGGACCTAGAGCTCATCCCTTTGGTAACTCCATCCCACGTTCGGACGTGAGCACAAACGCACAGCTTTTCTTGTACCCTTAGATGAAGATGTTGGCACTGTGTGAAGTGGGGGCACTGTGCTTTAAAGGGCAGCTTTGCAGCCAGGCTGCGTGTCCTACGTGCTGTGGCGATGACACGTTAATGTGACCCCAGCACAGTTGTGGTGTTTGACTGATCTTTTCATTCAGTTACTTCAGGTGGTGCTATTGCATATTAATGATTGGTGTCTTGTGTTGTTTACCCAACTAAATAACGTTACAGAGCTTTTCTTTTTAAACGGCTGATGTCAATCTCACGTTAAAATTTGGTTTTGTTACATGGCTATGAATGCCAGCATGGTGTTGAGATGGGTACCAGACTAATTTTCTTCACTTGCACAGCAATTCCATCAGATAATGTGTAAGTTAGGAGGCTTTCAACCATGAGTACGAGGAAACCTGACTTGAATTTGCTTAACCAGTAGGGAACTGACCTGCTCCCAGAAGGGAAGTGCAGAGGTAGGGCAGGCTTGTTGGTTGATTTGGGGACTTCCTGGACTGCCTGCCTCAGAGACCCAGTTACTTTCTGTCTCATGTCTTTACACTCCGAGTATCAGTGTCATCCCTGAACTGTTTGTGGATGGCTCCCAGTGCAGGTGGGGCCACATGCTGTGCTTAAATCGGATTGCGGAAGGGTGGCAGTGTATGTGGGGAGATTGAGAGAGACTGAAAGAAGCTGATGTCTCCTGCAGACACAGACCCGAAGTCCTCCCCTCTGTCTCTCTGATCCAGCTCAGAGTCTGAGCATAAAACTCATACCTGGGAGTGGGGTGTCCTGATTGGCAGACTTCAGTTCCTGACCTGTTGCTGGCGAGGAAGAAGATGAAAGGACACTGATGGGCTTAACCAGGCTGGAGATGGAGTCAGCTCCTCAGGCGGCGTGGCTCCTGCACAGTGGGGAAGGGCAGAATGGATGTGGGGGGGGGTCAACCTCAGTTTGACTTTGAGTGGCACTTGTCCTACTATAACCAGTGGTCATAGCTAAAACTTCCTATCAACAACAGTACTGGTTTTCTTTTTTCTGAGTATTAGCTCTGGCTATCAGTATGAGAAAGGGACAACAAAATACATCAGTTGTCCTCTTTTCTGTCAGTTATGTTTATTTCAACTTCAGTAAGGAGCACTTATGAAGGAAGTAACGCAGAGTGGTTGATTGTAAGATACTGCCTTCAGGGGAGCTTGGGGTCTGGTGGACAAAGCAGAAAAGAATAATCGCCAAATCGGCCTCATTGGCAGGTGTGCAGTTCAGGGGTAGTGATTTGTAGGGATTCAGAATGGGTTTGTGGGGGGAAAGAGCCTCTCTGGTGTACCCCTTCACCACTGGATTGGCTACTTTTCTTGCCTGCCCTGGGGTAATGGCAGTATTTTGATAACAACTTAGTGCAACATTAAGTTGTAAAAAATAATGCCAGTTGAAAAAAAATGTTATCAAAACTCTGAGCTAACCAAGATTCAGCCCAGATCCTTAAAGGAGCTGAGAGAGAGAGAGAGAGAGAGAGAGAGAGAGAGTTTGAGAGAGAGTTTGAGAGAGAGTTTGAGAGAGAGTTTGAGAGAGAGTTTGAGAGAGAGTTTGAAGGAGACGGAGACTTCTAGGTACTATGTAGGGTGTAGTTTGCAAGATGATATGAAAGCCTAGAGTGACAAATCTGAGTTCGATGACTGACAGATGTTTCTGTGAAGTAGGTGACTGCCTTGTCTTGAAGGGCAAAAATAATTTTGCAAGGTGTTCTGAAAACAGGTATAGTTTGTGTAGTGACCTCAGTGTTATAAGACATAGAATGGGCGTGCAGCGGCAGTTTGGTGGGTGTACAGGACATGGGAAGAGGAAGGATCCAGGCACGTCTGTCCGCGCTGGTGGGGGTCACAGAATGCCAAGCACAGGAGAAAATTTATATACAATGGTAGGCAGTAGAGAGCCATTTTTTTATAGAAGGAATTTGCGATTTTATGTAAACAATGCGTTTAAACAGCATTTGAAACTACATTTATTTTAATTCCCTTCTTGTAAACTGGACAGTGAATAAACATTGTTCATCTGCCTCGTCCTCACTGGTCCATCCAGTAGCACACCTTAGAATTCACATCCTAGGGTCATCAGTTTTGTACTTTGCTGCCTGTGGTATTTGAAGAAAATGCTGTTACAAAGCACAAACAGTAGCGTTAAAATGTAAAAAGGGATAGAATACAGAGCACGCCAACCCCTCTCACTTCTTGCTCCCTGTGCTCATAGGTGTAATTTTCTGGGTCACCTGCTTGGGTTTTAAGCGTGAGGAAATGAGCAGCATGTCCCATGAGCCAGCTAATTATTGAGGTTAACTACCTTACGGTCCTTAGTAGGAGGCCAAGTAGGGTGCTGGAAAGAGCAGTGGAACTGGTCCAGTCCTTGTTTCATGTTTTCCGGGTATTTATTGGCTGTGTTGACCACATAAACCATTTATTTTTCTCACCCTCAGTTTCATTCTTTATAAAATGGTGGTGATTATTTTCTGTCTGCCCACCAAATAGAACTTTTATGAGGCTCAAGTAAGGGAATGTGTGTGGGAGCAGTGTGTAGGTTGTAAAGGATAGTAAGCACCTGTCCACATGGAGGCAAGCACCCCTCACCTACCTTTCTGACCGGTGAGGTGAGAACCTCATTGTGGTTCTGATGATAAGGGACGCTGAGCATCTTTTCAAGTGTCTGCTGGCTATCTGTATGTCTTCTATGTCTGTTCATGTCTCCTGCTCATGTTTTAATTGTATTGTTTCGTTTTTTGATCTGAGTTGTATGAGATCTTTATATACAGTCAGGGGCCACATAGTTTCAGTCAACGGTGGACCATGTATGTATACGACGGTGGTCCTATAAGATTGTCATGGAGCTGAAAAATCACTATCACCTAGTGACGTCATCGCCACCCTAAAGCCTTAGCGCAACGCATTCCTCACGGGTTTGCGGTGATGCTGTGGACACAGGCCAGCTGCACTGCCCGTCCTGCCTGTAGAAGCACAGCACATGCAGTTATGTACAGGGCATAATACTCAGTAATAATACACGGCTATGCTACTGCTTATGTATTTACTGTACTTTTTATCTTTGTTTTAGAATGTACTCGTTCTACTTATGAAAAAGAGATTGCTGTAAAACAGTGCCGTGTTACACCGGCAGCAGACTCTTACATCTCATGTTTATTGCCTCTTGCTTGTATCATTTTTTTCTTGTGCTTTATTTAATCTTGTGTTGTTTTGTTCATCATGGCCCCCAAGCATACAAACCCACTTCTAATCTTGCCAGTGAGAGGACAACTTGAGTGATTGCCCTGGAAATGAAATTACAAGTGATTAAGGACTTGAAGGTGGAAAGTCAGAGGTAGGTTATTGCTCGCAGCTCAGGCGTGTCCCATTGCACCACAGCTACGATTGTGAAGAACAAGAACCAAGTGATCAAGCTGTTACAGGATCTGCGTCACTGAAGCAATGAGACTAATAAAGATTTGAGCAGGGCCTGTGTCAGACATGGAGAAACTTCTAAGGACCTGGAGTGAAGACCAGGCACACAGTGTGTCCCTCTCGGGACCATGAAGATCACGGCCGAAGCGAAGACTTTGTTTGCCGCGTTGGAAGAAAAGGCTCAAAGCATATCCCTCTCATTAAGCAGCGTGTGGCTGAATTGTGAAAAGTAAATGTAAAATGAATCCTGTCGTACCTGCATTTTCATGTGTAATTTCCGATTGCCATTCATTCATTCACTCTTCAAAAACTTACTGAGCATCCATTGTAACCCCATTCCAGATGCAGCGATAGATACAGCAGTGAATACATCAGCCTGAAATCTCTGCCCTTGCAGAACTTAGATTCTCATGCAGGGAGGAGACAGTGCACAGCTAAGCAAGTAAAAGGCAAGTCACATCAAGTGCACTGATGAACAGTGGGTAAAAAGCAAGCTGATACAGGGAATATTGAGGCTGGGGGTGCTGCTGTTTAAAATAAGGTGTTCAGAAAAGGCTTCCCTGATCAGGGGAGTCGAGGACACTGAGTTAGCATTTGAGATCTGGAAGGGCAGAGGGCATACTCATGACAAGTGAAGGTTCAGGACACTGGGCAGAGAGAGCTGCAGCCAGTGCGGATCTTAGCGCCACAAGCAGGCGTGAAATGGGGAGGGTCAGGGCTGGAGGTGAATGGATGAGGGTAAGCAGGAGAAGTCAGAAAGAAAGGAGGGAGGGCCGGGCCACTCAGAGCTCAGAGGCCACCAGAAAGACTGGGGCTGGGAACCTGGGGGTGGGGGTGGGTAGAGAAATCACAGGCTGTATTCACATTAGGGACACTGCTGTGCTGAGACTGGGGACCCAAGCGGGAGCAGGGGACTGGGTAGGCAGCTAAAGCGTAGACCTCCAGGAGAGACATGATAGCAGCTGAGATCAGGGTGGGTGTGGGGAGGTGGGAAGAAGCGGGGGATTCTGCGTTTGGCTCTTAGAACTGAGGATCTGCCTACAGGTTAGGTACAGGACGTGAGAGAAATAGACTGTTAATGTGAAAATGTACTGTGTCTCAACAGATTAATGAAGTAATTAATACACATTTACACTCTTGTTACATTAGAAATTGGAAGAGCCACTCGCAGATAATATCTAACTTGTGTTGAGTACATATCACGTGCTAGTGTTCTAAACCCTTATATTAGGTTGGTGAAAAAGTAATTGCGGTTTTTGCAATTATTTTTAACCTTTTAAACTGTAGTTACTTTTGCACCAATCTAAAAATTTCAATTAATTCTCATAGTGACCTTAGGATGTTGTCATCCCTCTTAATGGATGAGGAAACTGAGGCACAGAGAAATAAAATAGCTTCCCCAAGATTACACAGCTAAATGGAATTCTCCAAAAAGCACATTCCACTGTTGAGCCTATTGTGAAGATTTTTTTTTTTTTAATTTAGGGAACATTTATTAAGCATCTTCCATGGGTGGCTGTGTCTGTATTTCCAGGGTGCCTGGTTTACATAGACTGAATGCATTGTTACAATTATTACTTTTATATCCAGGTTCACACGGTGCCCCAAACCCCTGGGGGACAGGAACTATGTTCCTTATAAACTTTGAATTTCTGATGTCTGACACAGAATAGTAATTTGTAGATTTCTAAATTTTTTATAATGATTGTCAAGCGGTGTGGTAGGTAGAACTGGTATACAAAGCGCTCACTGTGAGGTGTGGAGGCACCTGCCTCGGCAGAGATTACCTAGAGGGCTGTCACAGCACACATACACTGTTTGAGCTCAGGGGAGAGAGTCACACTGTCAAAGAGGGCACTTGGGGAAGAGCACTGGAGATGGGACCCTGCCTGGGCCGTGAGGGCCGAGCTGGCCTGGCGGCACATGGGGCAGTGTTCCAGCCGTGCTGGGTCACAAAGCAGAAGACAGGTGATGGGGCCTGAACAGTGAGATACCTGCATGTGATCTGAGCATCACATAAAATTTTAAATTGTAGACGGTGTAAGGTTAGCATATTTTATGTGCCTGTTCCAAAGTTCTTAGAACATTGTTTTCTGTTTAGCATACGGGACAACTCTGAATCAGAGAATGTGGTGAACGTTGTATGCCAATCCTTTGAAATTCTGACTTTGGACTGTATATATTGTTTATAACATTACTTCCTTTCTGATTTCAGAAACCCGACATGCATGTGGTAGTGTTTAGGGCAGTGGGTGGGAGGCATACCCCGTCATTTCCAAGTCGCCAGCTCAAGCACTGGGGGCCCCGATCCTCATAACGCTGCTCATTGAAGGTTTTTGTTCCTGAGATCCTTAAAAGTTCTCCTCAAGGTCGAATATTAGCTTAACTACCAAATGACAAAAACCTGAGCACATGGTAAGTTTTTCTTGAAAAAGACAACTGGAACAAGTTTAACAGAGGCTCTACATGATGGTATATGTCCGTTTTCCCTTCCATGGTAACTAACACTTAGAATTCATTCCTTAGAATTCATTCCACATTGCCCGTAAGAGAAAGGAGGAGGGGGAGAAGCCTGACTGTAATAGCTTTGTATGTTCCTCCAAAAGAAAGACAGTGCTTGGAAAAAGGCAGGCAGGCTTTCAGATGTTGTCTGAACAAAGATATGGAAATGTGAGCCCAGATCAGCACTGCAGCCTTTCAAGCCCTGGGACAGAGGCTGCACGCTGCTCTTGCTGTTGGAAGAGTGAAAAGCTGTTTCCTGTCATTTCCCATCTTGTCACTTCCATGACCAACATCTTGCTACTTCTTGTACCAGCTGTTGTTTTTTACCCTCCGCAGACAGATGGTCCAAGAGCTTTGATAATCGCCCCCAACCCCCTGTTCTAAAGAGGTTTGCTTGTGTGATACCTTTATGAAATGATCATATGCCCCTGTCACTCCCTGTATCCTGTTACAGGGTTTGGAAGGGAGCAGAGGGGTCCAGTGAGACATTGAACAACATGCTTTGCGATGTCTTATGGAAAAGCCTTTCAGGAACCTCATTTCTACTGCTGCAGCTATTTTTTTTCTGACGTTTTACTCCAAAAAGGGGGAGAAGTTGGGAGAGGGACCTTTGGTGCCTTTGCTTGTGTGTGTGTGTGTGTGTGTGTGTGTGTGCGTGTGCGTGTGCGCGCGTGCGTTTCCTCATATCAGTCAATTTTCCAACTCTCGGGACACCAGCTGTATGTCCTGTAATTCAGTCCTAGTCTGACACAAACTACCCAGAGTTACACAGACCCCGCAGGTGAAGGCCTGGCCTCCACGAGACTGTCAGATGCTGGTCACAAGTTCCTAGATGCTTCCTGTACTTTCTACTGACCAGAGATCAATTTGGGGGTTCCCAGTACCCCCTCCTTGGATTCAGTAATTTGCTAGCATGGCTCATAGAACTCAGGAAAGCACTTTACTATCACTGGCTTACTATTAATACTACGACTCAGGACAGGCAAGTGGGAGAGCTGCATGGGGCAGGGATGAGGGTTGGGGCACGGAACTTCCACACCCTCTCTGAGCGCCCACGCTCCCAGCACCTGTGTGCTCACCAACCCAGAAGTTTTCTGAACCCTGTTGTGTGGCGGTTTTCATGGATGTTTCACTGGGTAGGATCGATTAAATTACTGACCATTGGTCATTGACTGTCTCCAGCCTATCTCCCCTGTCCTAAATTGGAGGTAGGGGGTAATTCCAACCTTCCAGTCATGCCTTGGTCTTTCTGGCAACCAGCTCCCATCCTGAAGCCGTCTTGGGAAGCAGCAAGAGTCCTCTCAGAACAAAAGACCCTCCTATCAGTGAGGAAATGCCAAGGGATTTAAGAACCCATGAAAAAGACCAAATATGTTTATCACAGTATTATATAAATTACTGAATTTGTGGCAAATACATCATCAGGTACATGTGGCCCATGCAGACATGGTTTTTATTCTTTACTTCCTTTGAGATACCCGAGGGCTTCACTGGAGAAAGGAAATAAAACAAGATAAATGTAGGTGAAGTTTGCAAGGGAAATGTGGTATTGATTTAAAGTTAGCATCCAAAAGGAACTGTTTAGCTTGCAGCACTGAGAAGCCTGGAAATAACTGGTTAAAGCACAAGTGGGCTGTGTTCTTCCTTCTGAATTGCAGTGAGCAATTGCAGTGACCTAGGTGATCCCAGACTTTCACTCTGCTTTTGTTTAAGGAAAGGAGTCTTGCCTCTGTGGTTTTATGCACATATTAGTACAGCTACCGATGACAAAGATCTTCTATGAGAAAAACGATGTCCCATTTTTGAGTTCTGCTTTACAATTTGAAAAGTGTTTTGAAGTATATGTTTCTTCATTTGCTCTTCATCCCAACCTCACATAGTGGATTGTTCAAGGTATGCTCCCCATCTTACATATGAGGAACAATGAAACTCAGGCTAAAAGACTTGCCCAAGGTCATATGACCTGTAACAATGATGAGACTGGCCTCTAGCCTAGCTCTTATGAGACCTAAATTAGTAGTATTCTGACCTGGTGAATTTCAAGCCCTTTCTTTCTCCCTTCCTCCCTTCTTCCCTCCCTCCCTCCCTGCCTCCCGTCTTTCTATCTGTCTTTCTTATTTAGAGATTTGAGTATCTACCTGCCTACCTTTACAATGTTAAAGAATCTATTTTAGGAGCCTGCCCAGAATGGCATATGTCAAAATATTTTTTTAAACTGTAAAGTACTATTCAGATGTAAGGCATTTTCTTTGTTATTCCCTGGGGACTAACCTGTCTTCCCTATTCAGTGCCATATGATGGCGATTAACAAAGTTGTATTACATGTGAGCCTCATTTAAAAAAAATATGCCTCCACTGTCATGGACATTTGTAACTGAAAGGAGAAATAGTCTTCATTTGTCCTAGTCCAGTTGAAGTAAATGATACTTGAGGTAGAATTGTCAAATTCGTCTTCTGCTCTCTGAATACTAATCATTATTTTTTTCATAATCGTAAGTAATAGGGTTAAAAATGTGCATCTCAATTTATAGTTAGTATTTTGGAAGTTCCCTGCTCCGGCGTATTTGAAATAGTAACACATGTGGTGGTTCTCATGAAGGCTGTCTGCACGTATTCCAGTTCTCACTCCAGGCACATGGCCTCCTCTGACCATTTTAACTTGTGGCCACCTGACTTGCTTTTACCAGTGAAATGTGAGTGTGCTTATGGGCGTGTACTTTACAGATTCTCTTCTCTACACGAGGATTTGGTATCCAAGATGGTGCCACTCTGTCAGCCTGGATTCCTGAATGACTGATGGGAAGACTCTCACTGACTCATAGACATACAGTGTGATGGAGAAAGTAACCTTTGTTACTTTCAGCCACTGACATTTTGTATAACCTATCCTAACTGAGGCAAGCTCATAAAAATATGTTTTATTATGCATCTTTTGGTTGTTTCAGTCTAAAGATCTTAATGATACCTTAGCTGGATATTCTCCAATATTTCCAGGTGGGATCTATCCATTTTACAGTGCTCACAAAACAGGATTTGGAAAGCGGGAGGAAAAGCTTGTAAGGAGAGCTCAGTACCCAGGGTCCAAGCCGTTGTTGGGCAGCCAAGGGAGATATTTTCTTCAGTTACTCGAGAAGTTGTTGACACATTCTTGATTTGACCTTCTCATAAAGGTTGGCCAGATTACTGGTGACTCTTACTGGAGATATACCTTTAAAATAGGAATGAAGGCTACTTAAGTATAGGTTTGAAATTAGGAAAAGAGGGAGATTTCTCCCAAGAGCCCTATTTTCAGCCATGACTAAATAAAGCTTGAGGGGGCCAGTGAGAATGGACAAGGTCACCTACTCAGTTTGCTGATGAAAGAATCAAATTGGAACTGGGTTATACTGAGATGCTCAGCTCTGTGCTGAGGAACTGACTCTTGACTAAACAAAGAGTTAGCATCGGCCCTGTCTCTCGGGTCTTCTCATTTTTCTTGTGCTTCCCCCTTTCCTTTATACTCCCTCATTTCCAACCTCATATTCTTGCTTTCCGTCTCTACTCTAATTTAACTCCTCGCGGTCTTTGATACAAAAGATGGTTTGTAAGTCACTTATTTGGAACTTAGAAAGCATTTTCCTATGAACTAGATGACAGAAATACTCCATTCAAAATGAGAAAACTTGACTTAACCAGTTATGTCATGAAGTTGCATTAACAATTACTGAGTGAGTCCTGGGCCATTGAAACCTCACGGATGTGTAGCTGGAGGCAGGTTGCGTGGGTCTCTGGTACTGGTGGCACTGGGCTTTTCTGCCACCGTTTCATACTTGACAGCAGTTCTTTGCATGCTCCAGGTTGCTTCTGTACCAGGTCACTCGGCCTTCTGGGATTTTGAGCTTCAGTGTGGCCATGCCTCAGGCTTTGCTGGAAGGTGAAGCCTCTGCTGCGCCTGCCTGTGGAGGGTTTGGAAAGTTCCCGTCTGGCTCTGCAGGCATTGCACTGTCATCCTCTGTCTCACGAGTCTCTGACACAGGGGAGGAGTGTGAGGCTGAGGCCTCACTGAGTCCCTTCACGTGAGGCAGGAAGGGCACAGCCCGGGCCCGCTGTTCAGGGAGGGCATCGCCTCCTCAGCTCTCTTCTCCCGGCACTGCCTTGGTCTTCAGCACCCAAGTACTGGGTTCTGAGAGGTACCAGCTGAGGCATGCTGTGAGTGGAGGGGGCACCATCTAATAGCCTCCCTGGGCACTCAGGGCAGTGGGTGCACAGCTGGAAGGCAGATGATCAGGGGTAGGTGGAGGAAGGTGGTCTCTTCACTGCTCCCTCGTGTGCCTGGACCCAGCATCGGGGACAGTCTCTTCTGCCTGCGTGGGCCCGATGTTCAGATCTCTGCAGAGGCCCTCTTACCAACATGGCAGTTGATTCTTTAACATATTTTTAATATCCGTTTTCACAGCACATAATAATGTGGGTCTCTATGATGTTGAGTGTTCTGAAGGCAGGACTTTTCCATCATTTCTTTTGTCTTCACTTCCGTCCATTCTCTCACTTGCTTCACTTCCCCCTTCCTTCCCCTCTTCCTTATGTGGAGGGTGGGGGAGGGACATTGCTCAAGGACCCAGAGCAGGTCATAATGTCATTGTCCTTTACAGCTAATTGTTCATTGAATGGTGTTCGAAGATTCTAACTTTGTCTTCACCATCAGGAAGATCAAAGTAAGCTTATTCGAAAGCACACTGTGCTGGTACTGGGAAGACATCTTGCCCATGCACTTCAGTTGAAAGAGAAACTCCGTGATATGATCAGTATGTGATGATGGCTTTTCCGATCAGATAGCTGAGTCGTACTTATAATTTAAGGTATTTCAGCTGTGGGTCTAAAAGGTAAAACAAATGAGATTCCAGCAGAGGATTTTTCTACAGTTGGGATTAGAGAGAAATTAGTACACGTGAACAGGACAGTGTGTGTCTGTGGTGTGTTTGGCCAGCATGGAGACATTAGGAAAAAGAGGAGAAAGAGGATTTTATACAGAAACTTTCCATATGCTTGCTTTTTATAGAGCTAGCACATTTCAGTGAAAACACATTTTACTGGAAGAATCCAGTTTTCTTTAAAAGTTTGGTGCAGTGGGAGGTAAAAATACGGGGATACAGCTGGAAACTGAAAGCTTATTTGTGCCGCAGGCTTGCAGCTGTATCTACCTGTGATGCAATGAATACAATTTGATTATTAATCCTTCTGTGACTGAAAACTCACTTCCTTTCCTAAAGCTGGTGGCAATAATTTACTGACTGTCTAAACCTTGAAGACTAACTTGAGTTGGAAAAATAAACCCTGTCTCTTGAAATTCACATCTTCTTAAACTCAGAGCAGCCAGCAAAGAGGATGAGAAGGACCTCCAGCCGGGATGCTGGGAGAAGAGAATTATGCTTCAGCCACTGTCACTTTCAGCTCTCCTCTAAATCCCGTGTTGGACTGAATGATGGCAGAAGTGCTGGCGTGACTTCATTGCATCCTTTTTCCTCAAGCTCGCCCATCCACATTTGGCTGTCTATCAGTGAGATGTGGTGTCGACCCATGGAAAGTGGAATGAGAGCTGGACGTATCTTAGATGACGAACTGGGGGGAGTTTTCAATTCCAAGCTTGCCAACTTCATGATACCTGCCGTAGCCAAGCGTCACCCGCTACCCTCCTCAGCTCGCCATTTTGGCCTCTTATGTCATCATTATTTATTCAGCATGTTTTAAAAAAGTTTTGGACTAGTTTTGTGTTTGTTTTTCCTAAACACATTTCTTTCAAAGGAAAGGTTATGCCACTACAGGAGGCAAGTGTTGCTTGCCATTAGAAAGTAACTGTAAAAATGTACATATAACACGATTAAAATGTTGTGAGATTCTAGTTAGATGTTGTTCCTAATGGAAGCTCTGCCTGAGGCCTCCTTTCCTCTCAGGTTAAAAGGAGGTTTAAGAGGCAAACATTTTAAATCCGGTCAAACACCAAATGAGACACTGTCCTTAACTAATGGGGAGGATTAGGAAGGAAAGATTTATGTCCAGCCCGAACCACTCCTCTTAGTGCTTGTTTTCCTGCTGTGGTTTGGAAGGTGAAAAAAGAGAGCGCGCTGAAAAGGAACAGCCGCGGCTGAGGACTGGGTGTGGCCCTCTCACTCGCTGCTGTCCTTCCGTGGTCCAGGGCTCAGGACGTACTGTCCAGTGAGTGAAGACCCGACTATCCAGGCTTCGTTTCCTTGGCCTTCCCTCTGAGTGCGGTATTGGTTTTCTCCCTCGCGCTCTGATTTCTCAGTAGTCCTCTGAGGCTTGCTTTCACACGAGGCTTTTGTTCTGTGTGAGTCCACACAGCCGTGCACACCTCTTGAAACGACACAGGACTGTAAGCCAGGTAACAGGTTATGCCGTCCTGTTAATTAGCTCTGTTTGGCTTGCTGTTGGCGCAGGGTGTTTGGGTACTGTGCCCAACATACTCGCCCTGGTACAGTGGAACTGGTGCGGACTAGCTTTCCAGGCCTTACCTGCAAGTGGCTTCAAACGCGCATTTTCAGGCAAGCAGCTTGTTGCAATGTGGTGTATTTCTCTTTAGGCAACCGCAGTATATGCAGCACTAATCTGTTGCCAGATTTTCTTGGAAGTAGAAAATTATAAACATAATGTTTCTTCTACATCTCTCAGAAATCCTAATACCCAGCTGTTGTGGTGGTAGCAGTTGTCAGCTGCTTTGTTGTCACCAAACAACACCATTGTTTGTCAAGTGTGGAAGAGCTGAAATGTGTAACGGCTCTCCCTTGCACACAGCTTCCAGAAGTCCTATTATACTGGCTTGTTTTTCTCTTGATGAACCAGTTGCTGACTGGCGTCTCAGCTGGAGAAGGTGAGTCCTGTTTGTCCTTCTGTCCACTGTGCCTGGGGCAGGGCCTGACGGGGGGAAGCCCAGCAGGAAACCACAGGCATTTTCTTCAGTGCTTCCTTAGCCGGATACTGTGCATGGTCTCTTCAGACCCCAGAGACTCAGTGACATCAGTGTGTCACTGTCCCCACTTCTACACATGCGGGGACAGGAACGTTGAGGTTAAATAATTGTACGAAATCTCACAGCTGTTAGGTGGGGCTGACCTGGAATTTCAAGGCTGGTATATCTGAATCCTGAGCTCGCATTTGCAACCACTCTGTAGGACATAGTATAATAACTTCATCACTAAATGAGAGCCCTTCATGGAGAAGTTTGACAAGGACAATGAAAAAAGAATTCGGTGTGTTGTGGAAGGATTGTCTACTTCATTCACAGTTCTGGCAAAGAGTATGCAGCAGACTGTGAATAACACTCCAAACTAAATGAGATTTCATTCTTGAATGAATGTATCTCTTTTTAAAGAAAAGTTGGTAAGGCATGTAACTGGTCACGGCTCAGGGAAATGTCTGTGTTCTGCTTCTGTCTGAATTTTAGTCTGTGTAGTCGTTTTCTCAGCACCCACAGGCGTCCTTTTGTGTCTGTGCTGGGCTCGCAGAGCTGCGTGTCTGCTTCCAATTCCCAGTCTTCCTGTCTGTAGGTGTTCAAAGTTCAAATTTTAAATTCAGATGAGTGCCGATACTTCTAGCAATTGCATCTGGTGAACTGAAACAAGACCATTTATTTTCAGAGTGAGGATGTTGCTTCCTATCAGGTGTAAAATTTCACAAGAAGGCAGATCTCAACATATTAAGAAAACTACTCAAAGTTCTAAGTAAAAACAGAATTCAGTGTAAGAGGAGTTATTGAGTGAAGGAAAGGAGAAAGATAGCTTCAATGGTCAGACGAATGTGTTCTAGATAATAGAGGTGACATGAGTTTGACTGACAGCAGAAGGGAGTGAGGTCATTTTAAGAGTCTGTTTGACAGATCTCAATATTCTGTGTTAAACTTGTTGTCATGTCATCGGCATTGTTACTGATAGGGTTTCCAGGTAGGAATTCCCTCCAGTTCTCAGGAATTTTTTTCACTTTCCCATTCCCGAATCCCAAGAAAAGTTGGTCAGGAAATCAGAAAAATCGGCTCCTTGAACCCAGTGATACCCACAATGGGAAATAAATGTACTTACTTACAGTGTATCCCTTAGACATTTTTCCAATTTATCACTAGGGTTTCTGGGCGGGAATTCCCGCCCGTTCTCGGGAATTTTTTTCTCTTTTCCATTCCCGAATCCCAAAATAAGTTGGTCGGGAAATCCAGACAATTGGCTCCTTGAACCCAGGTGGTTGGTAGTATCGGCCATCACTTTGTGGAAACGATTCATCGTGGAGAACAGAAAACAGTTTATATCTTGGGATTCAGGAATGGGAAAGCCAAAAAAAAAAAAAATCCTGAGGAGCGGGAATTCCCACCTGGAAATCCTCGTTACTGACAGTAAGGGATGGATTTTCTATGTTTTCTTCTGGGGCACCTCATTATGTGGCAGTTTGGGAGGAGATTTGGGGGGTGGGAGGTGATTATGCAGAACCATCTGAACCCTCATGGCTGCTTCTGTTGATCAGAGAATGCACTGCAGAAACAAAGGGTTCATAGGAGGTGGTCAGGAAGGGGTGCTGTGAACAACTGATCTTGTTTTATTTGTTTCTGTCACACAGTTTATTCCTTTAACGTCACATTGTGCAGTGCACCATGGAGAGAAACGAATGGAGTTATACATTTCCTTGACAAACTTTTTGGAATTATTGTAGGAATAGCTAGATGGTACAAAGTAACTGTAGCATGCTGATGTATTTGAACTGGTGTATGTGATAAACACTGACGAGGCAATGGCAGGAAACCTCAACTATTAGGTTTCTGTATCTCGGGCAGTCGGCAGCAATGTAGGTTAAACTTCAGTACTTTTCGTCCCTTGTGACATGGACAAGTCAAATACATGAAATAATATTTATCCAAATAAAAGATCATGTTAACTTTGCCAAAATGAATGTAATTTTTTTTCCCTGTGATTTCCCCATAGTACACCTTTCTTTTTTGGGGGGAGGAGAGGTTGGGGATGGGAGGGTAGGAGATTATCATAAATTTCAGATTATATTGATCAGAAGCAGGGTTAGCTAGCTCTAGTATGTAAATTAGAGATTTGTGGTTGAGTGGAATTGATTTTGCTGAGACTAAATTAATCACAGTGCTTTTAATCACTGTACCCTTTAAACATCACAGTCTTGACCACAGCGGCAGGGCCAAGTGGTGTCCTCTGAGCTTTGCTGTCATTCCATGAAAGGCTTGAGGCTGTGGCTTGTGTAGACAAGGGTCCCCTGAATGGCTTCGGAGCCCCCTGCCTGCCCTGCAGAGGTTCAGCTGGAGCATCTCGCCTGGGGCCCAGAGGCTGCCTGGCCTCTGCAGCCCAGAAATTTTCTCTGTTCACTGCTCAGTTTCTCTCCAGGTCAAGTCCAACTGGCCACCACTGCTGAAATGCCCACAGGAAGGTAGTCTTTAGAATTAGAATTGGAAACAGTCAACGATATTGTGATACCTTTTTCTTTTCAGTACATTTTAAAATACTTGAAACACATTTTGACCTATTTGGAAGTGTGAAGTGGAGAATTTGGAAAGAAATTTACGCTTGGAAAGATTAATTGACCCTTCAGAACTCATCCTGAGAGCCTGTAAGGAGGACTGTGAATGGAATCTAGGTTTCCTTTGTGTTTTTGTTGTTTTTGATGTTCATTTCAGTTCTTTGGTCTCTGCCTTATGCAGCCTTCTCTAATCAAACCATCAGTAAGCCTCCCATAGAAATGCAAATTTCCCTGTTTTGTGGGCAAATCTGAAAATAGATTTGTGTTTTCTTTTAAACCCATTTTGGGGGTTGTCCATGAAGTTTTTCAGTTATAGTAGTCTCTCAAAAAAATTTATAACTACCACTACACACACACACACACACACACACACACACACACACATTTGTTTTTCTTTATGTGATTCTTTCTACATTCACAACTGAAAGGAAGCATGCTCTGGGTAATAAAGTACAGCTGGACTAATCGTTTTTACCATCAGTGAACACCTGTATTTCACAAAATCACACCTTATTAAGACTAAAAAGTGTATCAGGTAACTGTTTCAACATCTTGATTTTATAAATCAGGAAACTGAGGGCCATAAAAGCGCATGACATGTTCAAGATAACTTCTTATAGCCAAGCCCAGGCTGAAACTTAGCTGATTTGATTCCTGTTCGGGACTCTTCTTTGTGTCATTGACTCGCTTTTCTGTAAGACAGATCCTGGCTTTACAAGTTTTTCTACAGTCAGATTCCTTATAAATAACAAGTGGTGCTCAATAAACCTGGCCTAACTTGTGGAACATTCTAATGTAAACTGAGATTTTTCTGTATGTGCCTTGGTGAGTTGCTTACAGCGGGAAAGAAAAATACCTTAAAAACCTACTTGTAAATAGTTGTTGTGGGTGTCCTTCCCTTTTCTGTTATACGTTGGTTTGCCTGAGTCCACTTACATTTGTTTTCCTTCATGAGTCAGTAACGTCCATTAAGAAAAGTTGGCCGTGTAATACAGTGGTTTGAACACAGGCTCTGCAGCTGGAGCGTTCCTTCTGGGTTTCGTTTCGGCTCTGCCGCCAACTCTCTCTGTTACCTTGGTGAATTTGGTTAACATTTATGACCTAAATTGTTCTACCTACCTCATAGTCAAGACAGTTAAATGAGTTCATACAATTCAAGTTCTTAGAGTGCTGCTGGACAAATAGGAGTGCTCATTAGATGTTAGCTGATCTCATTGAGGTTATCATTGATTTGTCAATATTTAAAAAAATCATCGGTGGTTTCATGTGGTTTGTAGGGGGTGTGCCAACATAATTCAGGTCTCGTATCCCATTGGTTCTGTTACAGCTCGTCCCCTGAAGAATCTGATCTGGTCACTAGAGTATCCAATGACTTAATGCTGGCTTTTCCTCCACTTTGTGGTCACATTTAGACTAGGACATCCAGACCTGGCTACGTCCAGTGTAGATAAGGAAGAAAGGTAAAATAATATTAGTGCTACTTGATTGTGGAGAGTTTTTTTCCTCAAATACTGGTTGAATGTTTACTGTTTGCCAAACACAGAGCCGTGTTGCTGCCCAGGATGTGGTGCCTATATGAGATGTCATTCCTCCAGGCAGGACCTTTGCCAGCTTCCTGCCCTCTTTTATCCTTCTCCCCAAACTGACACCAAACATTTTTCACAGAGACATTTACTAGGACCATCACACCACCAAGTCAGTATTGTTGAGTTGAAGAAACCCCATCCCATTTTCATATCTGTCCCACACAGGTCACGAGAGTCTTTGAAGATCTGCTCCTTTGAGTTTGTTCATAGTGAGCAATGTAAACATTCTATGCCAATTACCTTTTGTTCTCAGATTCCCCAGGAGAGAGATTGTCAATTCACAAGGAAGGGATAGGTTTTTTTTGGTGAATGAATCCCGAGTGCTCCAGAAAGAGTAGACTCCAAAGGATCTTCTGTGAGCCAGAATTCACACCGAGGGGGCCACACTGACTTCTTTTCTGCACTGACTGCTCCCACCCCTTGAGAATGTCTTCCCAGTGGAAGATGCTTTAGGACCTTTCTCAGACTTCTCATAAACTCTCCCACTGAAACTTCCTTTTAATAATTTGGATTTTAAGCTTATCAGAATGAACCTGTTTTTAATACTTGCTTTTAACTGGAAGATTATGTTCTGAGGGGTGTGGAGCTGAGTGGGCGGGAAGGGGGAAGAGCAAAGAGATGAGGTTATTTCCAGGTGGACTGCAGACTGGGTACCCCAGGGTCCTCACTCAGAGCTTTCCTCTCTGCACTTTCTAGGCCGCAACATCCAAGTAGAACAAATACATCGCACATTGACTATAGTAAAATACTGTGGGAAGGGTAGAACGATCTGATAGGTAAGGGTTAAGGGTTGATAGGGAAAGTGAGTTCATAAAACTGCAGTGTCCAGAACTTCAGGTGTTACAGCACCTCCTGGGCATGATCCTCTGACTTTTCAGGCCATTACCTCCTGCTAGTATGTAATGCTGTTGGATCCTTCCACATTGGCTTGTTTATTTGATGAATATCCAAATTTGCATACAGCCTTCAGCCCAGCTTTGAATCTGCATTTCCTCTCTTTTAGGAAGGGAAATGTAGGCTTCAATACACAGGTTTATCTCTCTGACCTTTAGCTAATTATTAGATTGAGATAAATGTGTGTGGTGACAAATTGCCTCTAATGGCATTTAATCTGCATGCTGACATTAATGCCTGGTGTAGTGTCCCAGCTCCACGGAGGCATCGCACATGGACTTTTATCTTAATTTGACCTATTTAAAAGGTGTTTGTGGTGAAAGTCAATTTCTGATTAGCTTAATAGCATGTTTTACAGGGAAAGCAATCAAATATTGATGTAACAAGAGGCTGCTTACCAGACGACATATTTCCCAGTCTGCCATAGCTGGCTGTTCCAAACAGTGGAGAAAGGGAGAGCCGCTGGTAATGAAAACCAAACGGCGGCCCATAGCTGTCTGGATCCCGAGACTGGTGAGCAGATCCTGGCATGGGGAGAAGCCTCTTCCTGTCACTGTTTATTATTCACTGACCTTTTGTGGGTGTTAGGCTAGTAGATGTTAACACTATTTTGGTTTTCTAACTCACATCAAAGGGACGATTGCATAAGCCAGCCATTGGGTGACTGGAGTGAGGTGTGGGCGTGTGTCCGTTGTGGACCTGGTGCCGAACACCTCTGTCTTCTCCCTGAACTCCTAAGAAAGCCTTTGTGCAGGCAGCCCCCAACTGGTGATTCCTGATGCACTTGGACTTCAGTACCTGCGTTTTATACGACCATTAGCACCGAGTTAAGTGAGATCACGAACCCCTTTCTTCAGCACATGAGGAGCCCAATGATAGCTTCCCCAATTCCTCGCAGCGTTACAAACCGTTCTTCCTGGTGAATGTCATTTCCTTCCATTCCTCTTACAGATGGATTGGCTGTGTCGCTCTGTGCTTCTGTGTGCCCCCTGGGTGGTCTGTGAATGGGAGGCAGCAGGATGGTCCATGCTATGGCCCCCTTAACCGTGTTTAACCATGTGACCGTCGCCAACCTTCTCAGCTATGCTGTGCCCTCTGCAAAGTGGGGATAATGACTCAGTGAATGCAAAGCTTACAAGACTTCCTGGTCCATGTAAGGACTTAATTATGGTGCTTTAGTTATTTCTTCTGGAGTTTGGTTGGAGGATTGGAAGCAAGTCACTAAACTAAACTGAAACTAAATGAAACACTCTCTAATTCACTAAAATGGTTTCCACGTGAAATAATAAATAGAGCAAAGGAGACTGTCAGCTACTTAGGTCCTCAGTCTGATTGGATCTATCTGGGCATGTGTTGTGCCGCAGATACAGTTTCTGTCCAATGTAAAGGATGTTGGCCCATAAAGAAAACAATGTAAATCAGAGGTCCCTGTAACAGCCCCCCCAACCCTGTGATCTGTGATGTCCCTGTGTAATACTTCAGGAGAAGCTTCCGTTTCTCTTCCAGAGTAGAATGGCGGGTGATAGACTGTATTTAGGTAAGAAAGTATACACAAATCATTCAAGGAGGAATGTAGTGGGCAGAAAGGTCTCATGGAAATAGACGAGAGAACTTCCAGGAAGGAATGCTTTTGCACTTCTGCCAGGCTCCTCCCCACCCCACTAATTCTGGATTCTTAAAGAGTTTTATTTTAATGGTGAGCCTTTTTTACCTGGCTTTAAGTAGAAGACAAGGGGTGGGTTAAAAGGGCAGTTCTGGCCTTATTAGAAATGGAGTGGGAAGCAAAGTGAAGCAAGTGTGTGGTGAATTGAGACCAACATGTATGCCATGAAATCACAAACTACAAACAACGGAATGGAATGTGGCTTTTAAAGTCCTGAATGTTGGTTGACTTCATAGGGCAGTGTTGTGAGCATTTATTTCCGTTAATCACGGAGTGATCGTAGAGGTGGTCCCAAGCTCTGTAAATAGCTCTACCTAATTTGCTTTTCTCTCCTTTCTCTCTCTTTCTGTTTCTTTATTTCTCTGTCTTGATCTTTGTTGGTCTGTATATCTCTGTTTCTCTCTATGTCTGTATCAGTTGGGATTCTCCAGAGAAACAGAACCATTAGGAGGGGTGTGTGTGTGTGTGTGTGTGTGTGTGTGTGTGTGAGAGAGAGAGAGAGAGAGAGAGAGAGAGAGAGAGAGAGAGAGAGAAAGAGATTTATTTTAAGGAATTGGGTCACTTGATTTTGGGGGCTGCCAAGTTCAAAATCTGTAGGGCAGGCTGCAGGCCGGAAACTTGGCAGGAGTTGAGGCTGTAGTCTTGAGATAGAATGCTTTCTTTTCTGGGAATCCTTAGTTTTCGCTCTTAAGGCCTTCAGCTGAGTGGATGAGGCCCTCCCACATTACCAAGGGTAATCTCCTCTATTTAAAGTCAACTAATTGACGATATTAACCGCATCTATAAAATACCTTCACAGAAACACCTGAATTCATGTTTGAGTAAATACCTGGCTACTATAGCCTTGCCAAGTTGACACATAAAATTAACCATCAGTCTTTTTTCCTCACTGTGTTTCGCACACACACACAAATGAGTGTGTGAGACATCATTAGTGTTAATCAACCTCAGGTAACAGGGTAAGAACCACGAGGAAAGCTAACAATGACTGACTATTATGTGCTGGGGGTTCTATTGGATACTTCATAGTTATGATCTAGGGCAGGGGTGTTCAAACTTTTTTCCACGTTTTTCACCAAGGGCCATATGCGGTAAAATACACAAACAGCCAGGCCACTCACTCGAGGTGAAGTACGTATTGCCTCACCTGGTTTATTTAAGTAAACAAAATATATTTTTGGAATTTGCTGTGGGCCAATTAACAATGGATCGCGGGCCGCAGTTTGGAGACCCCTGATCTAGGGTAACATTCTTGACAGTTCCACAGATTGCATAGAGTTCCTTTTATTTTATGGGTAAAAAAACCTGAGGCTCAGAGACCTGTTAGCTGTTTAGTGGTTGAGCTTACGATTTAAACCCTGATCTGTCTGTCTTCCCTGTTCACGGTCCTTTCTTCTGTATCCTACTGTCTCCCTAGTTTTTCCTCCCTTATTATCATCGTTGGTTATTTTGCAGTATTTTACTTGGCTGAAAAATATGACATCTTCATACTTTTTTCTCCAAGGCTTATTTTTGAAATAGACAGCTCAGGATGCTGATGAGCCCCCAGGCTTCCTGGTTGGATGACTGAAAGCTGGAATGGGTTGGCCATGACTGTGCCAAGTGGTCAAGATCGTTTCTAATTAGGCATGAAAAGTTGGAAGGAGGGTCACCTCCCAGTGTCCTCTGGCCTGTTTTTCTCTCCGATGGATGACTTTCTCAATCCCTTAGTGTTCTGGCTCATCCTAGGGGCAGATCGGTCCCAGTGGGTGGGCCGAGCAGCTGCGGGTCTGATGCACAAGGCTTCCGGTGGTACCTACTGTTTATTCGGCAGCCAGATTTTCAATGAAGGGAGACGAGGCAGCAGCTCCCCTTGGTTTCACTGGAGTAGCTGGCCTCATCCACAGAAACGAGTTCTAATAATACCCTTTCCTTCTTGGTGGCTCCCAGCCAGTCTTCCATTTTCCCTTGCCTAGTTTTGTTCACTGCCAGCCACGTTTGCTGGGATGCCGATACTTTGAAATGGAATTGCACAGATGGGTGAGAGCAGCCTGTGAGTTCCCTCTGGGGAAGCTGGCTCCTTACAGCACGTGTTGGAGGCAGTGCTGATGATGTTAAAAATACACACCATGGAAGGACTTTCTTGTGGTTCCAAGGCCTAATTGGAGATCTAGGTTGGCAGTTTCCTACGGCTTGGCAAGAAATAGGTTGAATGTTGGTGGATGGTGCTTGCCTCACACCATGTCAAGTTGAGTTCTTGCAGATTAGCTTCAGTGGGTTTTGTCTTGGCACGTTGAAAACGTTTCCCAACTCCAGATGGCTGTCGATCTTTGAGGAGCTTTGTAGCTAGCAGGTGAGGGCTGCCATTTCAAAGGAAACAGACATTGATACGTTCTTCTTTAGTGTATTTGAATGGATATACCTATTTGCTCCTTTTTGTTTTGTAAATGGATAGGGCAGAGGGAAGAAGGAAGGGGCAGAGGAGATAAAGCTGGGTTTGGCCAGGACAGGAAGCCCTGCAGTGCCAGGTGCTGGCTTATTGAGGCTCTTACCTGGTTTGTTCTGCTGCAGTGGTATGTATTTATCTTTGAATTATTTAAGGATTCTTGTGACATCTTTCTTGAAGCTCTGCTCTTGGTTTTCATGATTCTTGTCTTGTCTGGTTCTCTTTGTATGACTTTTAACTGCCCTGGGGTGTTTTATTGGCCTCTCTTCCTTGGATGTCCCTTAAATGTTCGTATGTTTTGATGTTTCTTATTTGACTCTTGCCGCACTTCTGTGTTTCCTTGGACTGGCCCCCACTGCTCAGTCTTCATCTCACTCCTGCATGAGTGATTCTCAGGTGTTCCCTGCGCCGACGGCATCAGTATGACCTGGGAACTTGCCTCAGATGCATGAATCTAACCTAAGACATTAGATTAGGGGGAAAAAAGTGCATTTGACATTTTGATATACATTGTCAGAGAGATGATACTAATTCCATGGTATTAATATGTGGGAGAGCTTGCTGTAAGTAGGTCAAACCTGTGTTCCTAATGGATACATTTCCATTGCCCTTAGAAAATAAAGTATCGTATAATAGAAATAGGATTATCATTAGTCAGATGAATGAGAAAGACTCCAAATGGTTGTTCTTTACTGAATTCTTGTACTATAAACCTAGGTAGACCTCAGGGAAATGTGGAAAATTGTGTTCTTTTTCTTCTGGGTTGTTTAGATACAAGGAACCAAGACCCACTCTAAATTCCTTATACTTTTTAAAATATTTTTCTTTTTTTACTTTTTAATTATAGTTGACATACAATATTATATTAGCTTCAGGTGTACAACATGGTGGTTAGACATTTATATACCTTACAAAGTGATTCCCTGATTAGTCTAATACCCATCTCACACCATACAGTTATTATAATATTATTGACTATATTCCCTATCTTGTACTTTACATCCCTATGCCTATTTTGTAACTACCAGTTTGTACTTCTTAATCCCTTCACCTTTGTCACCCTCCATCTGGCAACCATCAAAATGTTCTCTCTATATATGAGTTTGTTTCTGTTTTATTTGTTCATTTATGTTGTTTTTTAGATTCCACATATAAGTGAAATCACATTGCATCTGTCTTTCTCTCTCTGACTTAACTCCACTCAGTGCAATACCTTCTAGGTCCATGCATTTTGTTGCAGATGGCAAGATTTCATTCTTTTTTGTGGCTGAGTGATACTCCATTGTATATATGTACCACCTCTTTTTTATGTATTCATCCATCAATGGGCACCCAGGCGGCCTCCACATCTTGGCCAGTGTAAACAAAGCTGCAATGAACATGTGGATGCACCTGGCCCTCAATGCAGGGTTGCAGGTTTCTTTGGATAAATCCCAGAGGTGGAATTTTGGGGTCCTTCTTTGTGTCTTGTTATAGCCTTTGTTTTAAAGTCTATTTTGTCTGGTATAAGTATTGCTATTTGATATTTTTTTGTTTGTTTCCATTTTTTATGAAATATCTTTTCTCATCCCCTTTCTTTCAGTCTCTGTGTGTCTGTTGATCTGAAGTGAATCTCTTGTAGGCAGTATGTGTAAGGGTATTATTTCCTTATTCATTCAGCCACCGTGTCTTTCAACTGGAGTATTTAATCCACTACATTTAAAGCAATTTTTGATTTATACATAGTTATTGCCATTTTATTATTCATATTTTTGATCTTTTTGTTTGCTTGTTTTAAAGGAGTCCCTCTTAGATTCCTTGTGATACTGTCTTGGTGGTGATGAACTCCTTCAGCGTTTTCTTATCTGGGAAGCCCCTATTCTGTCCTTCGATTCTGAGTGACAGCCTTGTTGGTTACAGTATTCTTGGTTGTAGGTCCTGCTTTTCATCATGTTGAATATTTTGGGCCAATCCCTTCTGGCCTGCAGAGTTTCTGTTGAGAAATCAGCTGACAGTCTTATGGGAGCTCCCTTATAAGTTACTAGTTGCCTTTCTCTTGCTGCTTTTAGGATTTTCTCTCTGTCTTTAACTGTTGGCATGTTAATTATGCTGTGTCTTCATGTGGGCCTGTTTGGGTTCATCTCATTTGGGACTCTCTGCGCTTCCTGGGCTTGTGTGTCTATTTCCTTCACCAAGTTAGGGAAGTTTTCAGTCATCATTTCTTCAAATAGGTTTTCAATCCGTTGCACTCTCTCTTCTTCTAGTACCCCTAATATATGAGTGTTGGTATGTTGGATGTTGTCCCAGAAGCCCCTTAAACTGTCCTCATTATTTTGGATTTTTTTTTTTTTTCTGTTCTGAGTGGGTGTTTTCTGCTATGTTATCTTCTAAATCACTGATTCGATTCTATGCTTCATGTAATCTACTGTTGATTCCTTATAATGTATTCTTAATTTCAGTTGTATTCTTCATTTCTGACTGGTTCTTTTTTTATGTTTTCTACCTTTAGAGGAGCTCCAGGGACTCCAGCAGCCTTCAGTCTCACTCAGCCACAATCTCCGCTGGTTTCCACAGCCACAGTTGTGGGGGCTTCTTTCCCCAGCTCTGGATTCCTGGGCTGGGGAGCCTGGTGTGGGGCTCCTTCTCAGGGGGACCGTCTGCATCCTAGATATCCTTCCCAATTTGTAACCATCACACGTGGTTGTGGGACCAGCCCATTTTGTGTCTCTGCCCCTCCTACCAGTCTCAGTGTGGCTTCTTCTGCATGTCATTAGTTATATGACCTCTCTTCAGCTAGATTTCAGGCAATTCTTGATGGTGGTTGTTCTGTAGTTTAGTTGTAATTTTGAGGTAGTCTTGAGAGGAGGCGATTTTTTTCTTTTCTTTCATAGCCTTAACATCCCATTTTAAATCATTTGTTGATTTGAGCTGCCTTCGTTTTATTCTTTGACCTTCTTATGTGTGGAGATGGTGTTTTATTTAAACGTGTGTTGGGGCACATTGTAAGAGCTCCATAAACATTTGTTGAATTGGATGCTGCAGCTGAAGACTATCGTTACTTCTATCTGTCCTGTGAATGCCAGTATTCTGATACAGTAATATAATTCTTAAAACTAAGTTTAAGCCTTAAAAATAAAGTGAATTTTTCGTTATTGTATAGGCATACTTGTACTCAAGTATAGTGTATTGTGGTTAACTATTCAGAATAAAAATAACCAAGTATGAATCTGAATCAGAGATTGGCAAGCTTTTTCTGAACAGGACTAAGCAATAAATATATTTGACTTTGCTGGTTATATTTTCTTTTTCGAAACTGTACATCTTGATGTTGTAGCCATAGCTGATATGTAAATGAATAGATATGGCTATGTTCCAGTAAAACTTAATTTACAAAAACAAGTGGAATGTAATTTGCTATTCCCTGGCCTATCCCATTACTGCTCAGACTACTCATTGTTTTGAAATGCCTTTTTCTTTTTTTTTACTTTAATTTTATTTTTCTTTTCCCCCCTTTCTTCCACCTCTCCCCACCCCTCCGGTTCAAACCGTTGTTTCTCAGTCTAGTTGTGTAGGACACAGCTCCCTGGCCCATGCTGGTATTAGGAGCCTTGCGCTCCCCCAGCTGAGGCAGTCGGTTGGCTGCTCACGATGGCTGCCGGCCACTCACACTGGCCACCAGCCACTCATGGCAGCTCATGCCAGCCTGTAGGCCGCTCACACCAACCTCCAGCTGCTCCTGGCAGCCCAACTCCAGGGAGAGCCATTGTTCACAATCTTAGCTGTAGGGGGCCGAGCTCACTGGCCCATGTGGGAATCAAACCCGTGGCCTTTGGCATTAGGAGCACAGTACTCCAACCAGCTGAGCCACCAGGCCAGCCCCTTGAAATGCTTCTGACTGTCAGAGTTCCATGTACTACATCCAAAGGCGGAAGAACCCGTCTTCATCTGCTCATTTCCTCATTAGATATGAGGACACCTCTTCCAAAAGACCTCCGCCGATTCCCCACGTGTTCTGCTTCGCCAGGGTGTGTCACATTCTCACACCTAACCTGGTCACCGATGATGGAATGGGACCAACAGCACTGGCCCATCCACATCAGGAGCCACATGTATGGTTGGCGATGGGGCCCCCCCAACTGCATCGTGTGGTCGTGCTGACGACGGTGGTTCTTTCTGAAGTATGTGTGAAGTATGAATTGCACATTGAATGTCACTGCCTCTTATGTTGTCATAGTAAAGGCTCTTTAACGGGTGTGAGGTTTCTTTGTAAATAGTCAGAGTTGTTTTAAATTGTTTTTACAACATGAACAGTCCTTTTATATTAATGGATAAAATGACTTTGGATGAGCAGACCTGATGACCATCGTGAAGCCTAAGGTTTTCCCTGTGCCCCTTTCGGCTGCCAGTTTTGGTGCCCACTGGTAGGCAAAATAAAGAAAACAGCTCTCTTCCCAGTTGCAGGAGTTAGTCCATTATATATCCTTCCTTTTCTGCTTGAGAAGGGGGTACTGCTCAGGGGGAAATAAACCAGGACCAGCTTCCTGTCGTACACGAAAAGGGCAAGGGAGTGAGCTTCTCAGTGTTTGTCCAAAATGCGGAGTAAATCAGTTTGCTGTCCACTTTGTACCAAGAGCTCTAGTGCGTGATGGTGAAATGCTTTTAGATTCTAAATTAGACTTTGAGGCTTTGGTTTTCCTTAAGAATGTTGCGACAGCCCGTTGGTTCCCATAGCAGGACCCACTCTCTTGGAGTGTGAGACGGAGCTAATTCTGCTCGTCACATCTGATGGAAAGCGACCCACTGCTGCTCGTCTGAGGCTGCATTGTCAGCCTGGATTGCATGGGACTGGCGTACAAGTGGCCTAACTGTTCTTCTGCCTGGTTTTTCCTCATGTAAAACTATCCTTCAGCAACTACAAAATGTCTTTCTTTTACTTGTTGAAAGATTTTAGGAGAGAAAGTAAGGGAGAGAGAGCTTTGAGGGAAAAGAAACCATTGCCATGACATGTTTCTTGTCCCTGCCCAGGCACAACCTAACCTTGGATGATTATTCCCACTGGCTTATTGAGAAGGCCTCCTTCTTGGTCATATCTCAGTTTACACGCTCTAAAATTGGATTAGACAATGTTAATTCAATTAATGACTGCACTGAAAGTTTGTCTTCGTGTGCAGTAAAAACAGGGGGGCAGCCTCGAATAATCTGTGGATTTAATGACCGCAACTTGGAAGAGTGTTAAGCTAAAGTGAAGTTCAGAATGGCTTGTTAACTGGGTTTATTAGCTGCTGACCTTCCGTTTCAGCATCATAGTAGCAGCCCGACCCCAGAGCACCCGTGTCCCGATTAGCATTTATCTAAAGATGGGCTTCTGCCTGTTCCACAGTAAATTAGTTCAATCAGCCGTAAAGAGCTTGCGAAACATTTTCTGCTTTATAAAAAGAATTGGATGTTAGAACAGTTCATCTGGCACAGTGCGTGAAGATGGATTGAGCCCCTTAACATGCTCATTTGAGGAAGGCGCTTTGAGGATACTGAGTAATTGAACAGACTTTCCCACAAGATTGATCAGGGGCCCTGGGTTCCCTGCACAAGACTGATGCCCTGATTTCTGCCTTCTAATAAGAGTGTACTGCATCTGCTCCTATTTCTATGTGTGTATTCACTGAAAGTGAAAATCCATTTCTTTAGCACCTACTATGCACTGTGTATCACTTAGGAAATCAGAGAGCCAGAGTACGCTGCTCACAAACAGTCTGTTGTTTGATTGAGGAAAGGAAAACGAAAACTTGAGAAATGACTACCCACTACAACCAAAAAGAGGTAACTGAAAAGAAGAAACTATAATGGCACTTACTGTGTAGAGATCGTCTTATAAAGTGAAGCCTCTTTTCACAAAGAAACAATAGTGTCATTGGGGGCTAATATGTCTAAACAAGGTTTGGCCAACTCAGTTCTTCTCATAGTGGGTCATAAAAGCAAAGACAAAAATTATAAACCTTTCCAATCACTGAAAATCTTCAATTATGACCCAATTTTTTAAAAATAAGGGCATAAATGTACTGTACAATTGATTTTTATGAGATGCCCCAGTGTACTGTAAAGTATATGTAGAGCATATCAAATCCTAACTCTGCTGGATCATAAAATTGACCTCCCTAAGGTGAATAAGCTCACTATCTAGCGAACACTAAGGAAACGTTTAACGAGTCCCTCTACTTCTCTTTCTAGAGTTTAGAAGGGCTTCCTGGGGACTATTTTGGTGTCAAAAGTTTTCAGAAAACGAAAGAATAAAATCTTCCCATGAAAACTAACATGTTTTTCTCTGAGTAAGTGTTTCAGTAGAGACATTTAGTTTAATTAGGCTGATGAGCCTGAATGTGAGTTTTGTACCCAAACCTGTAATCATCCTTTACAAAGAGAACTGTTGAGACGGTTAAATATGTGGTGACCTTGTGGCCACTGTGTTCATAGGTCATGTATATCCTTGCAGGTCCTGCAAACGAAATTCAAGGGGCACTTGTGAGGGGCACTGTTGTACTGTTGCTTGTCACTGAGCTGTAGGACTGCGGGCTTCAGACCCTCTGAAGGACCATGTAAGGGATTCTCCTTCTCTCTAGCCATCCCTGTCATTGTTAAGTTGTTTTACTTTATTGCAGTCACTCCAGGAAAAATCATTGGAAAGACAGAGCTGAATGAGCAGATGAAGGCAGCTTAAAAATAAAAAGATGAAAATATTATGCTAAGTGAACAAAGCCAGTTACACAAGACCACATATTGTATGATTCCATGTATAGGAAATGTCCAGAATAGGCCAATCTATAGCGATAGAAAGTGGTTGCCTAGCGCTGAAGGAGATGGGGGCTGGGGGTGTGGAGTTGGGGGGAATGACTGCTGATGGATACAGGGTTTTCTTTTTTGGTGTGATGAAAATATTCTAAAATTACATTGTGGTGATGATTGCACAATTATGTGTATATATATATATATATATATATATATATATATATATACACACACACACACATGTATGTGTATACACACACACACACACACACACACTAAGAACCAGTGAATTGTATACTTTAAAGGGGCGAATTGTATGGTATGAAAATTGTTTCTCAGTAAAGCTATTATGTAAAAGAATAGGTACTACATTTCACTGAATTAAATAGTATGACCAAAAGGGGAAAGGTTTTTAAGCAGTGAGCCACCCTTGTAATGTGCATCTGTATGTGTTTGTATAAGTATAATGTATGTGAGCCATGTGTGTGCCATATTGTGCCAGTTATCAGGTGCACATAAATTGTAGAAAGACGAAGGGCCTTTTAAATGAGAGAACGGCATGCATTGGGAAGCAGTGGGGAGCAAGATCTGTGTGGCTCAAGGGTGGCAAGTTTGGTGGGAACCTGTGAGTCCCTGGAGAGATTATCAGGTATCTGGCATTTCTTGGTAGAGAAAGAAGTACGTCCCAAGGTAGAAGGTTTAAGGTGGCAGGGACTACGATGGAGGGAATATGAATCCACTGAATTGGAATTAGTAGTCTAGAGATGTGCAAAGTGGAGAAATGAAAACAAAACAAAAAGAATCCCTTGGGATATATGTGGGGGAGGTTATTGGTGTTTTCATGCTGTTGTGATGCAGCAGCGGCAAATTACAAAAGAGAAATGCACATTTCCTTTCAACTGTTTGGTGCTTACCTAGTGCCTTTCTGAAAAATGAGTGCCATATGAGATGTACCATTCCCAGAGAGGGCTAGATGTCAGGAGTGGGGAAAGCTGGTTTATGATTCCAACTCTGTCTCTTCCGGTGTTACACTAAATAACTTCTGTGTGAGCCTTTTTCCTCCTTTACGTTGTCCTGCTTACCCTGAGGTGATTACACAGGGTCAGATGAGGTAACATACAGCCACTGCCTGTACTTATTCGGAATGTAGCAAACATCTGGGGGATGTACAAGGGAAAGAAAGCGCTTAGTAAACTGTAGAGTGATACACGAGCTCGGAGAAGTAAGTTTGCGAACTTGTTGCAACGATGCTGCTAATAGTATGAACAAAAGAAGAAAGCTTTTAAGCAGTGAGCCACCCTAGTAATGTGACTCTGTACGTGTTTGTATAACGTGTGTGATCCACGTGTGTGCCATATTGATATCAGAGGGATTATTCATTATGGATTTGTACCAACTGGACACACAGTTAACCAAGCTTACTATCTGGAAGTGCTGAAAAGGCTGCGGGAAAAAGTTAGACGACCTGAAGTTTTCGCCAACAATTCCTGGCTCTTGCATCACGACAGTGCACCAGCTCACACGGCACATCAGTACTGTTGTTGCTCGTGGATAATATTGCTGGATGTGGTAATTCTATGATAAATTTAGAGTTGCCTCTGCTGTCACTTCGTTGTTACACTAGCCTTGCACCTAGTGACCGTTTTGGCAGATGTTAACCGACAGGATTACAAACAGAAATCAGGCTCCTAGATGAGTCTCCTTGCCACGACTACACTGTCTGTTGACCCTCCGCCAGAACAAACGTTGGGAGTTACACATGTCCTGAGTCTGAGTGCCATGCTCAGAGTAATTCTACTTTTGATGAAGGTTCTGCTGTATCGGGACCGGGTTTGAGTTATCATTCCCAGAGAGCAAATGGCTAGTATGTGTGCACCCACAGTGCTCTCCCCAGCGGAAAATACGAAAATACAGCATTAGCACTCTCAATTCCTGTTCTATGCCACCCACTAACAAATTTCAAACTCATATAGAATGCTTTTGACGACAGGAGTTGGAGGTCTTCTGTGAGGAATTCTGCTGCATGTTAAGTTCTTGTTGCTTGACGTTTAAATCCCTTTTGTCATCTGGCTTTACTACCTATGAGTTGTGTCAAAGTAGGCAAGTGAGTTACACTCTGAGCTTCCATCTTCTCACATGTAGATGGAGGAAGTAACAGTATTGGCCTGGAGGCTGTGGGGGTTAGGCAACGCATAATGCCTGGCATGCAGGATGCACTCCTGTTGGGTGCTGCTGGGTCAGGGGTACCCGGCAGGGAGAAACGGAGGCTGGAGTCTTGATGTCTTCCTCACTGCTCAGTTAGGTTCCTGTTCTTCCTCATTTTTCTCACACATTCTTGGTCTTTAATCTCTGACCCTCTTTCTACCTATCTCCTGCATCCTTCTTCTATCCACTCTTTTATATGTCCTCGAATTTGTCATAAAAGACTTAATGTGAGGCAAAAGCTTCAAAAATACAAACATGGTTCCTGCACTAATGGAACTTGCAATTTAATGGAGGAAGCACAGAAAGCACAAATCATAATTACAAAATATGACAAACGCTATTACAGAACAAGAGAGACTTCTGGAAGTGGGAAAGCAGGGGTACAGACCCAGTGTTAATAATTTTTCTCAGATTGCATTTCCAAGAGCTAGAGGGCCCGGCCAGGGGCATTTGGGGGCAGATGCAGTGTGGTAGACAAGACACAAGGCAGGAATGAATGAGACAACCCGCTCCCTGAGCTGGAGGTCCCTGTGACTAGGAATGGCTGAGTTAGAGACACCTCAGTAAGAGGGGGCCTGCAAAGGCAGGCTGAGTTTGCAGCCAAGGGAAAGGTTTCATGCGTCACTTTCAGTGTACCCGGAAGCCCATGATAAATGCTAAATGATGGCAAGACTGGAATCTTACTTTAACTTGACTAAAACAATGAAAGCTGCCTTAAAAAAATAAAATTTCATTTTACATGAATCTTAACAGAGATAGAATGTTATGCCTAAACTGAATACAGAGGGTATCTTATGGCTGAAGTTTACACACTGGGGTACTTCTAACAGTGGGGAAGCCTGGGTTGTTCATTTTCTGACTCGTTCTCTTATCTCTTTGTCCCCCTCTGATTATGGTCACCTCTGCTCTCTGCATTTGACCACTTTTTATTCTTCTCAGAAGTCCTTTGGCCCTGAAATTCCCTGAGAACAGCAGTCATTGCCATCTGTAGACCTTCGATAGCAGATATGCCTTTGGCCTGTGGGTCTGTGACTAGAGAGCTGGGAATTACAGACGAGGCCCAGAGAGGGCCTGGCACAGTATGCAACAGGAGGCTGCCTTCCAGCAGAACTTTCACAGCCAGTCAGCAAAACGGACGCCACTGCAACAGGACAGACGCTGAGACCTTGACCGAGCGGCAGATCGCAGCTGTCCTCTCATCTGAGCAGGGCGGTTCAGTGCACTTACCCTGCTGTGTTGATTGTAGGTCACACTTATACTGACCTTTGGTGGGAATGCAGAGAGACAAAGCATGTAAAAGGCAGGCAGGTTCTTTCCCCGGAAAACCTGAGTCTAGCCGGGTAAACAAACCCTGTACCTTGGAGGTCGTATTGGGTGTAGCCCTGGTAAATATGTAACAGGCTCTTCTTTTTAAATAATTATATTTAAACATATTTTTAAATTAGGATCATTGAGAAGATCACATCTAGAATGAAATGCCATAGAACAGTTTTTCAGCCCGTGGTCCATGAAATCTTACTGGTCCCTGATATTATTATCTACCTGTCTGTCTTTCTATTGATTTGGCAAGATTGACTTGTGATGGGAGCTGCACTCTGACTTGGGGCTTTGGGATCAGGGAGGGGAGGCTGCATCCAGGCTGTTGGACGTTGACCAGAGGTGACGACAAGAAGGTGGGCAGGGAGCCCAGGTGCCCCCTGGTGCCAGGGTCACACTCAGTGAGAACGCAGGAGTCAGCACGTGTACCAGGCAGCCTTTTGGAGCAGATTCTGAGGTTTGTGCAGTGAGTTCTCAGGCCACCATCCTGGCATGAGCGAGCCCTGGAGCGCACCACGTTGAGCAGTCTCACTGCAGCAGACAGAGGATTCCCGCCCCACCCAACCTCACTCACCTCCCCCGCGGGTGGAGGAGGGTTATGAAAGGAAGCGCCCATCGGAAGAAGCAAGGACAGCCCGCGTGGAGGTGGGTGGTGCCTCTGCACATGACCTCAGACCCACCCGCAGAGCGAGGACGTCATTGGTGTCCCCCCAACGCTGACAGGAGCACCCCGGGCTTGCCACATGGCATAAGGCCCTTGGCACTTTCCGTCTCTGACAACACTTCGTTTATAAATTGTCACCTGGAAATTCGCTCGTTTTTTTGCCCAATTCGGAACATGTGGAGGCATTTTGATGTAATGGCTATGAACACTGGCGTTGAGTTGAACCATGTGGGTCTGAACCCCACTCTCCCACTTCCTGGCAAGTCTCCGTTTTCTCATCTGTGAAATGAAGGTAATAGTGTTGACTTCTTGGTGTTATTATGTGATTAAGTAATATATTGCCTATAAAATCTTGAATACATACCCTGGCAGATAAGCAACTAATAAGTATTAGTTATTAAAAATAGAATAAGACTTTGGCTTTCAAGAACTTAATCTATAAACATGCTTGAATACTTTTTCCACCTTGATTTTACTTGACCCAGAGCCAAGTTGAAGAGTAATGAGAGACGAAACTGAGAAAGTGGACAGAGAGCCTTCCTTAGAAAAGATGTTAGCCGAAATGGTTCTGACGGGTGTGTGGAATGGCTTGTGGTGCAGAAAGTGGAGACAGTGTTAGCAAACCAGGGAACCAGGAGGCGCCTGCAGTATTTTGGGGCACAGCCTCCTCCGCCTTGGATTCAAGTGGTACAAGTCATGTAGCTCGTCTCTTCAGCCTGTCCGTTCTGCATTCTCACAGTTTACAAATGATGGACTGACTAGTATATTTCATTTTCTGATAACTGTTTTGGTTATAAAGAAAGAACCATAAAACTTTGAAAACCATCTCCACACAATTCCTAAAATGGATCTCCTGAGTCAGGCATAACTGGTCATATGCAGAGAAAATGGGACTCACGATTTATGGCACATATGCCTTCTGTTACATTCTTACCTAATTGTGCAAATTAGTCCGGCTTGGCTTTGTTTTTCGTTGGTTCTTCTTCTTGTACTGATTAATTGTTGAAGAACATAACATCTCAGTTTTGTGGGAAAGTTTATGGATACATGTTTATAATAAAAATTCTGCCTCCACTTGTCTTTGGTTTAGGAGTCAACGTGGTAAAGAGCTAAAACCATAGGCTTTGCTGTCAAATAGGCCCGATTCAAGCTCCCTGCCCTAATAGCTGGTGACCTTGGGAAGCTTACAGCACTTCTCTGAGCCCTGGGTTCCTTATTTGTCATGTGGAGTTAGGATACTGATATACCTTAGAAGATTATCATGGACACTGGTAATAATATATGAGAATTCCCCCGCTGCAGTGCCCGGTACCTGCGGGACACTCCACCAGTCTTCTCATTGTCATCATTTAGATCACCTCTGTGTAACTTCGTGGTAATGGGGCTTAATTACAAAGGGGAGCCGTACCCCAAAAGTAATCCTGAAATGATTTTTAAAAGTTCGCTACAGTGAAAATTCTTCAGTTTTAATGAATTTAACTAAATTCTTTTAAATCTAAAATTCTTTTGATTTATAAATGGTCCGGGCTCAGTTTTAATGATGGATTTTTAAAATTTATTTATTCATTTATTTATGTATTTATTTATTTTTAATTAGTTTCAGGTGTATGAACACAATCTAATGATTAGATATTTACCCCTCACAAAGTCATAACCCCCCCACTCCCCATCTGCTACCCTTCTGACATCGTATATAGTTGTTACTCTATCATTGACTATCGTGTTTCCCCGAAAATAAGACCGGGTCTTATATTAATTTTTGCTCCAAAAGACGCATTGGGGCTTATGTTCAGGGGATGTCACCCTGAGAAATCATGCTAGGGCTTGTTTTCTGGTTAGGTCTTATTTTCGGGGAAATACGGTATATTCCTTATGCTGTATTTTACATCCTGTGACTACATACACACACACACACTATACACACACACCCATATTTAATTATAGTTGACATGCCATGTTATTCTGCTTCAGCTTCATGTGTATAGCTCTTTGGCCAGATACTACACAGTCTATGAAGTGATCCCCCCCGATAAATTCAGTACCCATCTGCCACCCTACATAATCTATACAGCATTATTGATTATATTCCCCATACAGTATGGAGAATATAATCAATAAAGGTTGATTTTTAACGGTAAAATTATTTAAAGAGATTTTCCCCAGTCCCTACATATTTCCTATGGTTTCAAAATCTTTCAATTTATTTTGCATTGTACGTGGGCATGATGTGAGGGAGAATTGATTATCTGAGATATTGATTTGACTAATTCAGTATTACTTGCTAATTTTCAGTCAGTGCATGCTAAATCCAGTCTTGTTGGACACAGAGAACACATCCAAACATCTTTTCTTCTCTCAAGGAACTCACAACAGAACTTAACTTAAATTTTGAGGGGGATGGTGGTGGCAGGATGGCACTTTGCAGAGGAACAGACATCCAAGCAACGTCTGTCCTCATGAACTTAGAATAGAACTTACTTGAAATGTTTTCTTTGGCGGAGGATGGGTGGTTCGTATTCTTGTGTTTTCCCATTCTTTTTCCTTTCTGTTTTTACGAAGGCCTTTTAAATTGGAACCTTACCTTTAAAAATACAAAATAGGGAAAATTACATGTAACTCAAGAGTTGGAGAGGCATTTTCTTTTTAAGTTTTCAGCATTTTAAATTTTTTATACATGTTAAATATTGGTATTCCAAGCATGACCTTTTAACAAATTTCTTATTGAAACAAGAGACTTTAGGAGGAAATAATGTGTATTCAAATCAACTTTGAATGTTATGCCTTTGGAGCAGCTGGGGGACTTTCTGTATTAAAGGTCTTTACCTCAGCAATTGAAAACCTATGTCTACACAAACACCTGTACACAGATGTTTATTGCATCTTTTAATTCCCCAAACTTGGAAATGACCAAGGTGTCCTTCAGTAGGTAAATGGACAAATAAACGGTGTACCTCCAGACAATGGATTATTCAGTGCTAAAAGACACGAGCTATCAAGCCATGAAATCCCATGGAGAAATCTTAGATGCATGTTTAGTGAGAGAAGTCATGTATAGTGGTACCTCAGTTTTTGAACGTAATCCGTTCTGGAAGACCATTCGAATTCTGAAACGTCCAAAAACTGCCAACAGCTAGGCCTCAGGATCTTGCACTCAGCGGAAGCCGGGGGACGTGTTCGACTTCCTAAGCATTTACTTCCGGTTTATGGCATTCGTAAACCGAAATGTTCATCAATAGAGACATTCGAACGGCGAGGTACTACGGTATAGTGTATGATTCCAAGTAGATGGTATTCTGGAAAAGGCTAACTATGGAGACGGTAAGAAGATCAGAGGGCAGAGGGCAGAATAGGCAGAATGCAGAGGATTTTTAAGGCAGTGAGCGTATTCTGTACAGTACGATGATGGTAGATACATGTCATTATGTATTTGTCAAGACAGAATATACAACACAGAGTGAATTCCAATGTAAATTAGGGACTTGGGCTGAGGAGGAAGTGTCAGTGTAGGTTCATCTATTGTAACAGATGTCCCACTGGTTCAGTATGTTGACAGTGAGGGTGTGTGTGTGTGTGTGTGTGTGTGTGTGTGTGTGTCTGTGTGCATGCACTTTCAGCTCAATTCTGTGAAGTTAAAACTGCTCTAAAGAAATAAAATGTATTAAAAAACTGGTCTTTCTGCCTTGGAGCTAAAGTAAACTGTTAAAGAAGGTGGTTGGTTAATGAATATACCATATTCATTACTATATGTTCCTACAGATGTCGTTTGCTCATCAAGTGTAACCTGTTAGTTAAGTAAAGGCCACCTCACTGACTGACCCTTAGGGCACCTGGCTTGGGGGTAGAGCTGGGTTCTAATTCCTTCTGCCACCAAGGAGTTTTGTGACCTTGCGATCCTCTTAGAATCCCTGTGACCAAATGCCGAATGGAAGAGCTTAGGACAACAATGTGGCACGCTCTTTCTACATCGTTTGCTTTGTTGAGCCGTCTGGGTTGGGGGGTGGGCATTCTCTGATGGAGGCTGTAGGACCCAAAGCAGCCCCCGGTCACCCAGACGTCATGTCTGCACTCTGGGCCAGTGCTTGCACAGCTGTTAATTGTGTGTGTCTGGAGTAGGGGTAGCATGATGAGATGATCGCCAAGCTTTTTTCACCTAATTATTTTACTGTCTGTGATAATTTGATTTTAAATACTGTTTACACAGTATTCCTTTCGATTAACATCTCTGTTTTCTAAAGAAAATAATCCATGTATAAGTGTAGAGTCATCATTGAGAAGGTAGGATAATTTCTCACACTCCTCCCTCCCCTCAAACTGTATAAGGAATGAAATAATATGAATTAGCTTCCTCTAGTGATAAACTGCAACAACTTTCAGGAGAAGAAAAACAGGTTAGCAGCACCATCTACAGGCTACTGAAGAGGAAAAGTTTCAGTGTGACTCTTCAGTGCTCAAAAGAACTTGTGGAAAAGGGAATAAAAAAGACCTCATACTCTTTTCAATGTATTACTTGTAAAACTTACTTATTTCGGTATTTTTGTTCTCCGCCAGTCTTAGTCCTCCCCAAACATAAAATATGTCGTCAGGTGTCCTGGACCTGGGGAATATTCACATGCTTAGCTTTGTGTTTTGATTAGGATCCCTGTTTCAGCCCCACGTTTACACATCAGTCTCTCTCTCCCCTCCTACCCGCCCCCGTCCCACTCCCCAGTAATGATAATGCTCATGTGGATTCTAGTATATTCATTCATAATAATTCTACAACCCAAGGCATAAAGCCTACCAGCTGGGGACATTTTGTTTTAGCTTTTCTGTATATTCAAAGGATTTATTGCATCATTTCCTTCTATTCCGAGAGGAAAAATGAAGGCAGGCATTTTCAGGTTGTTTGTATATGTATATGCCTGTGTTTACCTTTTTTTGTTGTTGTTTTTTAAAGATGAAGTAAATATATTGCCTCTTTAGTTCAAAATGGTCTGAGTCTTTCCTGTCCCCAAGATTCTATGATTCTATAATCAGAAATAGATTGGGACATGAATATTTTATTATAAAAGAATCTGGAAAACTTTTAATGGTAATAATAGAGGTAGTGTTTTCTTCCCCAGATACCCCAGTTTCTCTATCTTAGTTTTGTTTTGTTTTCCCATTAGTAAACTGGTATCATTTTTGGCAACATGTAAAATTTTATTGGATTCTTTGAGTGACTGTGTTGTAATATATTCATGGTATTATCAGAGTTGAAAATTTCTGTTAGAAATAGCCCGTTAAAATTAACTTAATAATTGGCCTCCTTATAAATTGTTGGTGAAACTGCTGTTTCATTACACTGTACTTGTTATTGGCAAGTGGTTCGAAGTTTCTGGAATGCACAGAGAATAGGTGTTCAACAAAGCATTAAAAACTGCAAGGTACCGCACCCTCCCCAAACATAAAATATTGAACGTAAGTTACAGAGATTAGAAGACTATTACTTGAACAATGTTATTTCTTATAGAAAACGAGGAATATGAAATAGAGCGCATGCTAAATTGAAGAGAAATTCAAAGGATAAAAAAAATTGATACTGAGATTCTTTAGGTACCTATTGGAACAGATGAGGCAGATCCTATCAAAACTGGCAACAATAGTGATAATGGTTTTTATGTTTATGTTGCTCAGTTGCTGATGTGGTAGGTGGATGAAAACTTTGTAATGTTTCCATTAAAGAAAAAAAAGCCTCATTATATTCAATGTGTAAAAAATAATTGTGCCTGAAACACTAGGCCTTTCTCTGAATACGAGAAAGCATTAATTCTGATACAAGTAGAGACTTAAAATGAGATGCTGCCTTTTAGTTCCTGCTAATATTTTTCCCTGTTTTTCTTGCACCAGATGGCACTGTTTAGTTCTATTTCACAGTCTTGTTCTGGAAGTTTCTTTGGGAGAATCTGTTTTACCCCTGGCTCACCAGTGACACCTCTGTATTATGCATGAAGGCTTTATGGATGCTTGTAAAAGGCCATTGACTCAGAAATGAAGCTGTTTATTTGAGGTCTTATGGTTCTTCCTAGTTGCACATTTGCTGTGAGGTGAGCCTCATAAACCAGCTGACAGAAGAAACCTAGACGCTTGTCATGGAGTTAAGCCAGTGTTTTCCTTGGCAACATGTTGCAGCAGTGTGATTTTCTGTATTCTCACAGGCCAGTCTAATCATCTGCCACGTTTTAGAATTATTTTACATGTGAAAGAGGAGCTACAATCATACAGACACACTCATTTTTTTAAAATCTTGCAGAGTTTAAAATGATTCATTACATTCCATTGAACTTTAGATTCATCCAATTAAATTAATTTAAGAAAATAAAATTTAAAGAACTTTCCTTGCCTTTTTATTCTCAGGGCTGATTTTGAAAGAAATTATGGAAGATCTTTGATGTCATTCTGGATGAGTGAGGCAGGCCGACAGCCAGGCCCACCTCTTTGCTGCTGACAAACAGAAAACATTCTTTTTGAAGCGTAGAATTAGCTTTATGGAATACGAATGCTAGGATCATGCCTTGTAGGAGGTATCTCTTTGCCAAGTTCGCTTTTTTCCTTTCTTTCCCCTTTGCCTTATTCAGAAACACTGAACGTAATTATGGTACACATTTCATCAAAGCCGTGTCTGCATTCACCACTGTCTTGTTTGAAGAACAATGTGGAGGAAAGCGGGATTAAACGCGTGTTGATAAGATGCTTCATTGAAGTAGCTATCAGAACAGGTTCAGTAACACGGTTCCCTTGGCGTAGTCAAGGGCTGAAGTCAGGTCTTTTGTGGGGGTGGGAGCTGGGGAATAGAAGAGGGTTTGGCAGAAGAATCATCTATTGGTTCACTAATTTTATGAATTAACCTCTTTGAGGCAGTTTAGCAAAGAGAGCCTCGCCTGATTATTACTGGGGCCTCCATACACTTCAGCTTCCATTTATCAAGCTGATTTTATTGTAATAGTTCTTTCTCTGTGTCTGAGGACGTGTGAGGCGTAATCATTTTATTCTTAACCAGCAGGTTGTTTTGGACTGTAGGTAAACTCTGTCATTGTTCTGGTTGCCAATTTCCAAGCTCCTTTAAACCTGCCATTTTCTGGACACTTCTGATTTGGTCCCACCTTCTCTCCCCCTGGCGTGTTCCTGTGCCTGGTGGTGGTGTGGGTGCCAGCTTGGGGGTGGAGAGAGAGAGGCCTCTGCACAAAGGAAATGTCGTTACTTCCTGTCTTCAAAAAGACAAGGATTAATATCTGGTGTCGTTAGCTGCCCCTTCCCCAGGTGAGAGGAAACATACACCTACCCACACCCACAGGAAGGCACAGCAGCTCCCAGCCAGCCTCCTCTCCTGCTGCTGGAGAGATGGTGGGCGGCCATGCTGGCTTCCATGCGTAGGTCCCCCTGGAAGCAAGCAGGAGACAAGCCGTTTCTATAAATCAGACCCTGGATTTTATTAGAGTGTTTATGTAACCTCAGTTTATGTGCTATAATTCTTTGCTGTGTAGCCGAGAGTAATTCCCAAAGAGGATGTTTGTTCTTTTCCCTTGTAAATTTTCTAGCATAGCTGTTGTTTTGATATTCTCCTCCCCTTCCTCTGCCCTCCACCTTTTGCTGAGTTGGTGGTGGTGGTGGTGGTGGGGAGGAGTGTTACCAACAGTTGATTGCTTTTGCCTGAGTAAATTGAAGAATCCAACAAAGGTTAGATTCTGTTTTTACTACTTTTTCAGTGGGGGAAACAGACACCTTTTGCTCAGATTAATTTTCCACATTTTCAAGATTATAGAGTGGTAGGGTTCACGTGTACTTAATTGTTGAGTAAATGAAACGTAAGTGGTAAAACACAGCCTTTGATGTCCATGGGGACCCCCGTTCTGCCCGACATCCCTGAACAGATTTAATGTTGATGGCGTCAAATTGACGGCTGAGAGAACATCCGGACTGCAGTTTAGGGTGAAATCGACTTTAAACTGAAGACTCTGCCACAGGGAGATGATCAGATTCAACTATGTTCCATGTGCACATAGAGACATGTCCTTTGGGAATACAGACGATTTGACTTCCCCAGAACACGTTTTTCAAGAATCAGCTCCATATTTTTAGTTCTCGGTTCCTTATTACTCCTGTGTGGCCCCATCACCTGTGTGGTCAGGTGATGGGGCAGGAGATACGGGAAGTGCTACTGAACCCATTCTGCTGGGCACGTGAGAATGACACGCTGCCCAGGAAGGAGCACACTTCAGCCACGACTCACGTTTGATCATCACAGCAGCTTGATGGTGTTACTACAGGGCACTGTTCCTTTCTAGTTGAAAGAAGACAGTCAAACGGGGAGAAGCTTAGGAAGGAGGTGTATGAACAGTGGCATATGTCTATCTTGACTCAGTGGGCTATACGCTTTAGAACGGTTGTTCCCGCCCATCGCCACTGGCCACGCACGGCTGTTGAGCTTGTGGATGATGAACCTTAGATGAGATGCGTGCCGAGTGTGAAACATACACTGGGTTTGGGGGCTCTGGGCTGGAAACAGCAATGCAAAGCATCTCTTTAAGAATTTACAGAGGTTACAGCGTGAAATAATAGTTTTGATATATTAGGCTCAAGAAACTATGTCATTAAAATGAATTTTACCTCTTTTTACGTTGTTAAAGAGGGGTACTGAAAAAAAACCTTAGAATTACAAATAAGCCTTGCATTTGTGGCTCCCATTATTACTGGTCGGTGCTGTTTCAAAGTCGTGTTGTTCAGTGGAGTGAATAACACACCAGTCTATTCAGTAAGGCTTTCAGAATTGTACTTTGGAAAGAACATGCTGTGCTTTCTGTTAACATGTTAATACTCAAAATTGGTGACAAAATATGAGTGAAATTGGACAGATCCTTTTTATGTAGCCTGAAGATTTATGAGGAAATACTGACCAGAATGCCTTTGGCTGAATTACTCTTCTTTATCTGTCAAACCTCCTCCTCCTTATGCTAATGGAGACATCTCATCTGTTAGGGTGCAGAGGTAAAGAGAGGGGCTCCAGGTTGGGTTCCCAGCTCAGCCATTTTAACTCTATAGGGTCTGAAGCAAGTTTAACTACCCTATGCCTCTATTTCCCCATGTGTAAAATGGAAATCACATAGGATATACCTTAAAAGGCTCTGTATATTAACTAAGACAAGGTATAAGGCACACTGGAACTTGCATATATTATGTAACTACTATGTAAGTGTTAACTTTTATAATGATAAGTACGAAGTCTGACAATTAAGTTCACGAACTTGTTGCAGTGATGTTGCTAACATTTTTGATATCAGAGGGTTTATTCATTATGAATTTGTACCAACTAGACAAACAGTTAACCAAGTTTACTACTTAGAAGTGCTGAAAAGGCTGTGTGAAAAAGCTAGACGACCTAAACTTTTCGCCAACAATTCATGGCTCTTGCATCACGACAATGCCCCAGCTCACAGGGCACTGTCTGTGAGGGAGTTTTTAGCCAGGAAACAAATAACTGTATTGGAACACCTCCCTGCTCACCTGATCTGGTCCCCAATGACTTCTTTCTTTACCCGAAGATAAAGGAAATATTGAAAGGAAGACATTTTGATGACATTCAGGACATCAAGGGTAACATGACGACAGCTCTGATGGCCATTCCAGAAAAAGAGTTCCAAAATTGCTTTGAAGGGTGGACTAGGCACTGGCGTCGGTGCATAGCTTCCCAAGGGGAGGACTTCGAAGATGACCTTAGTGACATTCAGCAACGGGGTGTGTAGCACTTTTTCTAGGATGAATTCGTGAACTTAATTGTCAGATCTTGTATCATTTGTTGTTAAAGAATCTACACATTTGATAGATTATTCAAGGTTAAACTCTATTCTCAAGAAAATGGAAGCTTTTGGTTTTCAGCAAGCAGGCTGATGTATTTTTTAAAACCCAGAGTAGCAAGAATTAAAAAAATTGAAAAGTAAATGAACAAAAGGGGACGCTTATTGGGACGTATAATTAGAACACTATAAAATGAAACTTCTGGTAGTTGTGGATTAAACCAATTTCCTTTTGATACAAATTCAGTGGTACCATATCTTTTTATCATATTTCCCTGTCACAGAATATTTGTCGATAACTTGGAGGCTTTGATAGTTATCTTTATATTTGTTATATTCTGATAAAGAGAGTATAATCCTGTATTAGAGAGCAGCTTCTGTTATCGACCTGGAACTGTTTGACTTTAGGGCAGTGTGTGTATATGTAGATAAGAACAAGTTTAATGCATTATTATAACGTGTTCTGTAACAGGGCTAAGCGACCTGAGAGTCATTTGGTTTTTATTTTGCCATTGAAAACTTGTGGTCAACACACGCTAGAGCTATTCTCCTACGCTAATGGGCAGTGAGCGGGTGACCGGTGACAATGCCAGATTTGTCACGGTGCAATTGATATTTGTGATAGAATGTATGAGATTGGCCATGGAAGGATCTTTTTAGGGTAGAGAATGGCCCTTAGGAAGAAATGTATCATCAAAAATCTTACACAGGCTGGTACTGCCACTATATCTCACATACAACAGTTTATATTTTTAATTGTACGTGTCGTGTGAATGGAGCAGGAACTTCTCCTCAGCTTTTTAGAAGGCCCCGGGTACCCCAGGTAGAACGTCTGCCCTCGCAGTGCTCTCAGGGGCACGCACACAGGACACGCATTTTAGTGCGGTTTGGAGCTGCTGCACAGACACTCACTGATCTGTACCCACTGCTGTGCCCTTCTGGAGTGGCCTTAACGTAGAACGGAACCAAGGGTTAGTATATGAAGAAATCCCCTACGTAAAATGTCAGTATGGTAAGAAGCTGAAGAAAGCATCGGGAGGCAGAGGTTGACTTTATGTTTTGTGGGCGAGGCAGGAGGGAGCCCTCAGGGGCTGTGCACCAGGATGGAGGGTTGGTTTCGGTGTTTGGAGAGGTGCCTCCCAGTGCCAGTGCTGGGATGTGGACAGCAGATGGGCGTTTCAGACCCTGAGATAGCGAACCAAGATACATGGTCAGACATCTGAACGGAAGAGTAGGTGTTCACGGAAGTGGTGAGAGGTTTGAAAAAAGTTAAAGCCAGTTCTTCATCTTTTAAAGTAAGGGCGTGTGACAGGAAAGAAGGGAGAACGATGATTTGGGCTTGGTTTCTAGATAGAGGAATTTAAAGATTTGATGAGCAGTTTGATGTGGGACAGCTTAAATTTGAGGGAAGTGTTAGATTTCATGGAGCATCTGGAAAATAAAGGATGAAATACTCAGCTGGGAATATGAGTCTGCTGTTCAGGAGAAGGTCTGAGCTAGAGGCGTACTTGAGGGAGCCATAGTCTAAAGATGGTAAGCCGAAGCCGTGGGAGGCGGGTAAGATCATTCCTATCTTGTTGGTGATACAAAATCACATGCTTTTTTCTCTGTGCTTCCAGAGGATTTCCAAACACGTAAGGATGCCTTGCAAGGCTCTTTAGGGTCTCTCTCTACTTCTTAAGTCTTATTTTATACGAATCCCTGCTGTTCTCTGCCATGCTGCGTGCATTCCAGCATTCCATGTCCCCAGCAGTTGATTGGCCCTCACTTTCCATGTGGTCCTCTGTCTTCATTACATCACACGCGCTGTTTCCCTGCATGAGGCTTTGTCCCCTTTGTCCTCCTACCATACTTGTACCTTCCTTGATACCCTGTCCCTGAACCCCCACACCCCGGCTGGTAGCTCCATTCTTGAGCCCATAATATTTGTACAGACTTCTTTTCATCAGAACTTCTCCCTCACTGTATAGCAGTTATTGCTTGCCTTTATCTCGTTCTCTATAGTCTGTGAACTCCTAAAAACAGAGAAGTACCTTTACTTATCTTTACATCCCCTGCACTTAGCAAATCGGTACTCAGTGAATAGTTTTTGATTGAATTAATTTATTTGTATGTGGGCCACAGGTGTTATCTTAGTGATCCTGGATGTGTTCAGAAGTGTATATTACACCTTAAAAATATAATGGTCTGCAAAATTTCAATTTGTTAAACGTAAGCAGGAATAAGAGGAAACCTAAGGTCATTATCAAAACCATTGTTTCTTCTTGTAAAATCAGTATATTTTTCTTCTAGAAAAGTTGGTTAATACAAATGAACTAAAAGAAGAAAACTGAAAATATCTCTATCCCATCACCCAGTAATGTCTTGCTTTAAATCCTTCAAGTCACTTTAAGAGTGTGTACATAAAATAACAAAAATAGTATCAGTCTGTGCATATTGTTCTTGATGGTTCTTGTACCTTGTTAAGTGGCTAGATAATAAATTGACTAACATTTCATCCTATACTTTATTTAACCAATTCCCTGATGTTGGACTTGTAGGTTGTTCCAGATATTTCATTTAAATAATCCCACTTTAATGAAGTAGTAGTCTTCTCATTTTCATCTCTTTTTAGGACTTTTTTTTTTTGGCGAAAGAGAATGTATATCTTTATGTTTTATAACCTTGTATTATCAGATTGCCTCTTGGAAAAGCTGTACCAATTTGTATTACTGCTAGCCGAATTCTTTTCATTATGTTTTGAGGTTTCAAATTGCCTAAAACTTAAAAATATATGAAGATAATCCAGCTTGCTAACGTAGGAATGACAAATTTAGGGCTAAAGAAATATGAAACCGTAGATTTTTTTGTAAATCTTAAGTATTTTTATAGAATTCAAAAATAAGCTTTCTGAATAATTGTCAGGGTTTTTAAGTAAGAGAAATGTGTTTCATAGTCCAGGCGAGAGGGTTTAGGTTATAGATTTGGGCTCAGGACCCTCTGGGGGATACGGTGTGGGTGGTGATGTGAAAGTAAGCTCTGGCATTAGCTGGCCGGCGGGGGTCTCTCATGGGGCTGCCTCCCACTCCAACCCAGACTTTTATTAGGATGAAGTCTTGGATCTGGGCCCACGGATATCGAATGTCAGTGGTTGAATTTAGGGGTTGGGATAACTTCTGCACACTTCTGACTTCTCTGTGCTACTCCAGCTCCTTTTTACCTGTACTGTCTGTAACGAAGAACTACTTTAAGTGATTATTCATAAAATAACAAGTACCTCCCCCAACTCCTGACAGGTTCTTCAGTCGAGCAAATGCATGTCAGCTCATTTTGAAGAACTGGCCAGACCTTTGAGTGAAATGCCTTCCCAGAATCTTGAACTCTTGCTAGATAATTTGCTAATTTGTCAAGCTAACTTGCACAGTCTTAATCACTAAGGAAACGAGAAAGGCAAAGGTGCCACCATTTGATATTGTTGCCCGAAAGCCTAAACTGACCTCACAGTGAGGTACTGGGATCTTTTAAAAGCACTGTTGTCTCTTGAATAAATCTATTACAGGTTTCTGTACAGACCACCACCCCTTCACTCCCATCCCAAACATCAGAAAGAAACACAAGAGAACATCGAGCCACAGAAAGCAAATCACGGGCAGAATAAATACACTGTTTTGCTGGCAAAATTAAAAATCCACTTGTGGAATCTAATAGCTGTAGGCAAGAGATATTTACTGCAACCAAGATTTCAGTGCGGTTTATTATGTTTGTGGAGTAGTTTAATACTACTTTTTTCAAATGAGTTTTTAATTTAGGAAAAAAGAATTCAGATTTGTTCCCAGAGTAGAAATGACTGAACATCATGGGAGTGGTTACGGCTTGGGGTTTATGTGGGTAAGATTTTTGCTGACCCACTGTAGTGATTGGGTGGATTGAAAAGCTTTCCCAGATGGAATTTATGGAGTGAAATTTAAAACTGGTGTCTTGTGTACTACAATGTACGGTTACAACAGGCAATCAATTTAGGAAGAAATGGGTCGGAGAAAACACAGGTTAAATGATTAGCACCGTGCCCTGCGGTGGGATATGCACGCAGAGCGGGCTTGCACAGGGGGTGCTGTGCCCACACCCAGCTTCTGTCACAAAGCTCCTGGGCACCAGCTGACCCCTGGGGCCCATTGACCACTCGCAGTGGCAGAGTCTGATCCGTTCTTAATAGCAAGTCCCCGGGGTGTTGACCATATAGATGGTGGACCCAGGGGAAGCTGAGAGGGAAGGAGTCCCATTGCCAGGCAGTTGGCCGTGATCCCCCAGACTCCATGCTGGGGCCTTTATTTCTCCTACCCTTCAACCTGAGGGGGTGCGGGTGATAGTGTATTCACTTTAGGGTGAGGTGACTGAAGCTTAGCGAGACTGCCGAAGTCAAGCATATACATATATACAGGGTCACAAGGTGGTCACTGCATGAGGGCAGGCGGCCGAGGTAGCAGATGAGGACTGGTTTGCCCAAGGAAGCACCGTTTGCCAGTTGATACTAAGTCTTGTGTAGATGGCCGGCTATGGCCCTAGTCGTCACGTTGGTTAGTGGCAGAGCTGGCATTTGAATTGAACCTTGTGTAGCTGCAAAGGTCCTGTCATTTTTATTAAATGATGTTGCAGTATTTCTCTTTCAGTCTTATTATTCCCCTTTTATAAAAACTGAAATTATTCTGTGAAATGCATAAATGATATTGAATGACCGAAAATTATTTGAACACAAATGCTGAGGTCTTACTTCCGTGGAAGAAGAAGACTAATTTGTTAACTTGGGGTGGGGGAGTTCAAGCTTGCCAAGAACTTGAACTTGTTTGATACAGTTTCTCATTTTTCTTGTTTCCTATATAGGATGAATAAATACGGGTGATATGTTCACTGTAAAAGTCCTATAGAGATTACTTTTGATGTAGAAATACAGTGAAGATTCGTCTGTACTATAAGGACCTGAAATAACATGCTGGATAGGTAGGAAACACTTTTGAATTGAAAGAGAATTTGTAATAGCATCAGATTGTTAGAAAACATACAATTAGGGCTTCAGATTTTTGACCCAATCTCATGGCCATTACCTGGCTAAATATATGAATGAAGGTAACTCAAAATTACCTATCCAAAAAGCAAAATATTAAAAAAAAAAAAAAGTGCGCCTGATTTCACTCTTCCAGTGCTGTCTTGCGTCTGAGCCTCAGTGTGTGGAGACAGCAGGAGCTGAGGGGGAAGGCTTTACTCAGGACTGAGAAGAGTGGAGGTGTGTTGACACACTCAGGGGCTTGTACTGAGGTCCTGGTCTGAAGGCTCGCTGCCAGCTGGTTTCTTTCGGCCTCATGTGATCCAAATGGTTTCCTCCAAGATCCCCCTGTGGCTTCTACATTGCGAATCCGATGCTGTTTGGCAGACAGACAGACGAGTGTTGTGAGAGTCACAGCCAGGATTAGAGCTTACAGTGCTGGGTCCAAGTCCTCCATGCTTTCTGTAGGAGATGATACCCCAAAAGTTAGCCAAGACAAAATGAATTTGAGGTAAGTAAATAGAGTAGCTTAACAGATCTTTCTAGAACACCTTATATTAATGGTTCACTGGCCCTGTGCTCAGCAACATGCTGTTTGCTTGGAGGGATATAGAGATCTCTGCTTTCTAGAAAATTAGGGAGAAAAAAATCAATACGTATTTTATAATATAAGACAAGAGAAATTGCACATAACATTAAATAATACCAAGACACCTTGTTAACTGGTCATGTCCACATTTCTTTACCTTGTTTTGGTGCTTCTAGAGGTTCCATTCCAGCCTCCAGTTTGTGGTGGGAGAGCCAATCCTTTGTAAAGGGCCCCTACTCCAAAGGGTCTAAGTGCTGGCTTGGGGTTCATATGAGACCCTTCTGTTAGCAGTAATTAAAAGAATGTTCTGTCTAAATTAAAAGCTTTCCTCTATAGTCATCTTCCCCCGACCGCAGGCCAGGTACCAGAAGAAATACTAATGAGGTATAAAATCTGAACCAAAAGTGCATCTTCTTTGGCATTTGCAATTTCAGTCAAGTGTGTGTGTGTGTGTGTGTGTCCGTCCCCACAACTGACCTTCATTTTGGCAGCCACCATTCTGGGTGTTTTTAATATCAGAAGCTAGTAATCGGGCACCAGAGATAGCAAAATAGGTATCGTTTGTGCTTTGTGATGTGATTATATTTGTGTTCCCAGCTTCCAGTGAAAGAAAGCAGGGGTAATCACCTACAGTACTCAGGAAACTCTGCAACTCTTGAAAAGCAGCAGAACAGCCTTCTTTTTCCACTTGGTGATGTCCTCTAGAACTTTCTCTGGTGAGGCACATGTTCTGTGTCTGCTCGATTCCTTCAGTAGCCACCAGCCCGAGGCACATGTGCCCGAGGCGCTGACTTCTGAGTGTTATTTTCACCGACTTAAATTCATATGGCCACGTGTGACTAGTTGTCAGCTTATCAGGTAGCACAGGACTTCATGTGTTTTTTTCTCTCTCCCTTTTTCTCTCTCAAGTTGGCATTTTTAGCTTTTGTTTAAAAACTCCCGTCTTGTTTGTTTGGCCCTTTCTATGTTCTCTTTCCCACTCCCTCTCCTGTCATTCATCCCTCCCTTCCCCCTCACTTCTCTTCTCCCCTTTCTGTGCTGCTGTTAGGCTGAAAATAGCACCATTAATTCGAAATATTTATTCTGCTTTCACCTAGTTAGACTTGCCTACCTGTGTTCTTTTTACCACAAAAATGTGATCCAAGATGAGCATTTGCCAGATACACAGTGTTTACCAAGCTCCTGATACGCTGGGAACTTAGTTAAAATAAATAAATAAGATTTTTCTGACAAGATATTTTTGGTGAACCCATGCTGACTCCTGAGATCACTGATTCTTTTGGTAAACACACAGAAAGACTCTTTTGATAATTCATTCAAGAATCTTTCACAGAGTGGTATCAAAATCAGTGATGTTAAAAAACCATAAGCCCATGCTCCATAGTTCTGGTTTCCAGAACGATCGATTAATTGTAATGACTGGGCCACTGGATTTCTCTGGCCAGATTGTAAGGTGTGTGTGGAGGGGGGTGGGTGGGGGGGGGTGGAGGCGGGGGTTGGGTGCGGAATGGCCTCTCAAAGTTGTTTTCTAATTTGAACAGTAGTTCTAATCTTACTACTTTGGTCTCCTCTTCCTACTCCTAATACAACTTTTTTTCCTTTTAAATGGGAATGCTACTTGTCTCTTTCTAGCTTTGGGCACTTTTCTCTGCCCTATTCCTTCCACTTTAATTCACATAAAAGTACCAGTGAGATTATGTAAACACACCTGCTTCATGTTTTCCCCATTCAGTTAAATGGTATCCCTACTCAGAATCATGATTTTCATCGTTTGTTTTTTTTTTAACCTCAGATTTGATTTAAGCCTCCAGTCACTTCAGTGCTAGTGGCTGTCCCCCTGTAAGAGTCCTTGTGTAGCTGTTTTCCTCCATACCCTCAGGATGCCCTCGATCATAGGTCACTGCAGACGTCGAGTTGTTTCCAGTTCCCAGGCAGAAGCTGTGCTCAGTCATGTAGCTGCATAAAGGCAGTTTTTTGCCTCTAAAGGTTAAATGGGTTTTCACAAACACTGGTCATGGAGCTTTTTAAGGTGAGTATGACGGGATCTGCTATTCCCAGGTGCCCACGACCCTTCCCTTCTAAGAGTCCTTGCAGTTGTTCCTCAGACGGCTTCGAATGGTTCTTTGCTCAGCCTTCATACTCTCAGTGTCACTCTGTGCTGTGTCCCGTGTGCCCCGTTTATTCCTTGCATCCATGCTCGCCCTTCGTAGCGCTTGCCCCTCAGCACTTACTTCGTCTCCCCCCCACTGGACTAGGCTTTCTCTCCCGGTTCCCGTGCTAGGTCTTCAGTGCCTTGGACCATAGCTGGAGGCGCCGTGTGCTCAGCGAGCAGCTGCTCAATGTATGTGTGTAGAAACGTACCGATGTGGGATAACAGATTTGTCAGGCAGGGGACTCGGTTCTCTGTTGCTGGAGCGAGACAGAGGATTCGACAATCTGCCTTAAGGCCCTAGGTGGGAAACATGGTAAAGGCGGAATTGGTGACTCTGCGAGGTCTCTACAGGTTTTAGAATCTGTCCTTAAAAGTGTCTTAAAAATACCAGAGGAAGGGTCCACTGTGGGATACTCACTATTTTGGGTACTCTACCTACTCTACCTACATTATCTCAAAACTGTTCCTTAAAAAATATTCCATGTGGCATAAATATTTCCATTTCTACTGTAAAGACAGAAAGCTGAAGCACAAAATCTACTCTTTGAATGATAGGCTCTGTTTCCTACTTGTCTGTTAAAAGCTCTCCAGGGTCCCCAAACCCATTGCCCTCTTGCGCCATGTTAGGAAACGTGTCTGCCAGCATAAGAGGGAAGGCGTCCTTGGGAGGCAGTGGTGTAAAGAGCTTCCACGGTGCTTGCTACCTGCTGGGGGCTCATGAGAGGACCGCTGTGTCCACTCTTAGTGTTAGCGTGGCCTTCCACTCTACGTTTTCCCACCATCCAAAGAGTTAGTAAAACTTGAAGGGTTCTGAGGTTACGGGCATGCTTTGCCTGTGTCTATCAGAATCAATAAAAGGACATTGAAAAGACGTTGAATCCTGGGCGTAAAGCTAAGGAGACACACATTCCATTGGAATGGGCTTCTATTAGTGACAGAACCAACTATATTTTTGAATTATTCCTAGACGAAAGATTTTGCTGAAATTCGGGCTCTAATGAAACTAATGTAAGCCATTCAGTACAGTGTGATTTTTTTTTAGCTTTGTGATTCAAGAGGCATATTTTAAAAACCTAGTAATGTAGCCACGCTGAATGTTCACCTAAATGTCTGAGGAACCAGCTGCATATGGGGCCAACCTGACTTTCTCCTCTAAAGTTTGTCATGTCTGGAGTTTCACAAAACCATCCAGAACCTCATACTTGCAGAAGAGTAGCATTGAGGTCCTATAAAAAATGGTAACTTGGTTCAGAGTAAATTTCCCTGGAAAATATTAAAAGAAAAGAAGGATTCCATGTGCACCTGCCCCCAAAATAGCATTATTTTAACTCCAGGAGGCATTTGCAGTCAATTTCCATGTTGATTAGAAAGAAGCTTTAAAAATTCTTAAAATCTTAAAGACTTTTGAAACAGAAGAGAAGGAAAGATTTATAATTTTTCCTTCAGGAAGAAATGTGCTGCATGCTGATTTTCTCTCTTTAAACTAACTAGAATCCAATGTCTTATTTCTTACATATCTTCATGTCTTTCCTTATTAAGAGTAACCAGTTGGTTTGGACATAAAGATGGGAGCAGATGTGTCCTGTTGTAACGGGGGCAGGATGCGATTCCCTGTTTGCCTGGAGTGCATGGTGCATGTGGGGATGTCATGGATGACACACTTTGGGCTCCTTTCATGTGAGCTGAAGAAGATGGCCTTCCTTAGGGAGGCTGTGCTAACCAGGGTAGATTTCTGAGGTGGGGACTGCTGAGAAATGTCACTCATTCACTTAAGCAGCTCGTTAAGCCTTCACATGACCTTTCTTGGGTCAAGATAATTGACTTAAAAGTAATAAAATGCCACTTATTAAGCAATGCTTTATTGTATTGTATTGCTTAAAGTATAATTGCTCACTAGTTTTGACCGACCTCCCCTGTAGTTGGTCCAAGTGAATGAGATTTCCTAAAGAGAAGTATTCTAGCACAGTATCTTCTGTTGTGATATTCAAGATTGTTGCCCACATAAATGCAGAATTCCACAGAATATGAAACCACACTTTTTGGCACTTAGGGTCCACAGGTTGTAATCACAACGAACTAGGGATTACATTAAAAATACGTTTTTGGACAGTCTCACTTTGCTGTGCTTCATCTCTTCCACTGAGCAAACAGTCTTCAATTTAGGCAAAGAAATGCTAGCTAGAAACAAGAACATTGTACAAGGGCAATTGAGTGACAGGAAACTGCTTCTCTAAGTGCAGAAATTTTTAAAATAGAGGATAAAACTATCAAAGCAAAAGTGTGGCAGCGTCAGCTTTCCTTGGGAACTCATTAGAAATGCAGATTCTCAGACTGTCCCCCAGAAACTCTGTGGGTGGGACCCCGCAATCTGTTAGGAGTGAGAACCTCTGATGTAAAAGCATTGACAGACGGGGAACATAAGGCTTTTGCTATAAAAGAGACGAGACAAATTGCAGTAGTAGTACTGTTTATTGACCACTTACTTTGTAATGTGGTTTTTACAAGCCTAGCTCATGTAATCTCAACGCTAGGAAGTACAGTATTATACTATGTCATTTCATAGGTGAGGAAAAAAGAACAGTTTAAGAAGTAGCACAGTGGGGGCCGGCCCGGTGCCTCAGGCGGTGGGAGCTCCATGCTCCTAACTCCGAAGGCTGCCGGTTCGATTCCCACATGGGCCAGTGGGCTCTCAACCACAAGGTTGCCTGTTCAACTCCTTGAGTCCCGCAAGGGATGGTGGGCAGCACCCCCTGCAACTAAGATTGAACACGGCATCTTGAGCTGCCACTGAGCTCCTGGATGGCTCAGTTGGTTGGAGCACATCCTCTCAACCACAGAGTTGCCAGTTCAATTCCTCGACTCCCACAAGGGATGGTGGGCTGCGCCCCCTGCAACTAACAACGGCAACTGGGCCTGGAGCTGAGCTGCGCCCTCCACAACTAAGATTGAAAGGAGAACAACTTGAAGCTGAACAGCAACCTCCACAACTAAGATTGGAAGGACAACAATTTAACTTGGAAGAAGTCCTGGAAGTGCACACTGTTCCCCAATAAAATCCTGTCCCTCTTCCCCAATAAAATCGTAAAAAAAAAAAAAAAAAAAAAAGTAGCACAGTAGAAAACAAATGCAAACTTCTCTCTGGCTTCTGTAACCTTGCCAGGCCATCAAGGTGTATAGATTATTTCCCTGAAGGCAGCAGTCGGGTTCAGGCAGCACCTCCTCTTCCCCTCCTCCTGCAGACCCTCTGCTGCTTTCCTTCCCAGCCTCTCTTGCTTGCTTCCAGGGGGAGGTTCTGTGGTCTGTTAAAAGAGCTGAGTATGAGTGACAGGAATCTGGTGCTTCCACTTCTCTGACTTGTGTGAACAAACCGTCTGACGCTAGGCTTGCCTTGCGCGTGTCCAAGGCTCCCTTGTATCATCTAGAAAATGAAGAGTTAGATGGACCTCTAGGTTCTTTGTGCATTTTATCTGCATCTGAAACTTACTTAGAGGCAGATGGTCAAACGAGGTGACCCTCTTGAGGGTCCATTCTGGTTCAGTGTTGAGAGGAGTTCCATACTGGAAATAACAGATTTTTGCTGAGTTATAAAATGGACACTGTAACTTCTGGTAGTGGTATGATGCCGAAATGAAATCATGAGTGCGAAGAACCTGGCAGAGTGCTTAACACATGTGGAAGCTACTTAATAAATGCTAGTTCTTCAGTCCCACGTGCAAAACCGCCTCGTTCCTGCTTCTGGCATGTTCTTTCCATGAATTTAACAGATAAGTATTTTAATTTTCTTGAGAGGGGAGTTAGAGGTGTTAGATTTGCATTAAAATATTAAGTTAATTAAAGCTTCATATTAAGATTTTAAGACAGAGATAAAGAATGGAGCAATATGACCAATAAATAAAGCAAATAGGTCATTGTATTCGCAAAAAAGGTATTATCCCTTGCCTCGTAGTAGTCTTTGTAATAATAGTAGTTTGAAAGATACTACTATAACATCAATAATAAAAGATACTTGTGGTGATCTTCTGCTAAGTACTATAGAGACATGCAATACTTAATATCTCTAATATCATAGCTTGCTTGGCAGAAGAAACTCCTAGTGGATAAGCTGTTTATTTTATGAACTTAACTTGGGGTCAGCTTGTGGGTAGAATTTTAACACTTATTTCTTTCCTAATTTCTCTCACAGTCTTTCCATTTATATAGAGAAAGTGCTGTTACTTTTCATTTGAAATTATTTTTTTCTGAAAATTTTATGCAAATTAAGTTACTGTATGTATCAGACAAAAAGTGTTCCGTGAAGACAGTATATCCTTCTATAGAAATAAGACATATTTATCCCAATACACACTGGTTTTTTAAAAGTTCCGATTTCAGTTCCTAAGCTGGTTTATTCATTCCACAGCGACATTTAACCCCATTAGGACATTTTAAAATTATAGCCCGTTTTTCTTATATTACACAGGTCCTATGCTCTTGAAATCTATAAAATAGCTGGCTATTGTAATATTTAAGAAAGTTTAGGCTCCCCTCCCCCTCGCCAGGTATTGCGTTAGTGACAAGTTGCTGTGTTGTCTGGGGAGGAGGTCAGCTGAAATAAACCTGGGCAGAATCTGGAGAGGGACAGGATTATGGACTAGGAGGCAGTGTCGGCCTTGACCCTTCCTGCCTGTACCACTCTGCAGACTCCCTTTTCCATCTTTCTTACTAGGTCACTTACGAAGCGGATGTGATACCTTCTTTTCAAGAGGGTAAGAGACTGTCTTAGCTTCCCTCTGTTAAGGAGGTCTGTGATCAGCGATTCTGATGTGATGGCGAGTCATGGTTGCACGAGTTGGAAACTGCTAAGTGATCACTTTGAGCCTTGCTGGTATAGGAGAGTCCACACCGTTAAAAGCTTCTCTTCAGAGTGTAAAACAGTCTGCCCACGACCCCTCTCCCACCGTCATGACCCACTGGCAACTTGATGGATGTTGGCAGTCATACCATGTTCGGTATTTCAGGTTGGCCTTATTTTTCCTCACATATGATCATCAAGTTTGAATTAAAAAAAAAAGTTTGAATTTTACAAGATAAAGGAGGGTGTGGTTTCATTTTGGTTTATTGTCCTCCTTGAAAATGGTTCACTTCAGGGGTCCTTTAAATAGCAAGTTACTCTGCTGGATTTAAATGGGATTTGATATATAAAAATTCCCTTTACATACCTTGTATAGGGGGGTATACCTATGCTTGTGTAGCAGAGGAATTAACAATAAGATTCTGCAGTCTTAGCCCCAGGCAAGTTTCGGACCCAGCCTTCTGGTTTATTGCCAGTGATCACGGGCGTTATTTATTGTCTCTCAGCCTCAGTTTCCTCACTGGTAAACCAGGAATCATAGTGTCTCTTAGACAACACCGTGCAGTGTGTTTAAGATGACACAGACAAAAAGTGTTCCGTGAAGACAGTATATCCATTGTGTTAGGAAAATCATAGCTGTATGGCAGCACACCAGTACCGCCGCTCCTTTTAAGGGTCATTTTGTCTGAGTGTTTGTTCGTCTCTCCTCCCTTCCTTTATTGGGATGTGTTTGTCAACTTGAAGAGAAGACCACAGAAGAGCACTCAGGCTCCTGCTAGATGACAGTTCCTCTGCTCTGGGGCTTGGCGTGATTCCTTGCCAGGAGGGCCTGCAGAAAAGCAACGCCGGGAGTTACCCTGCACTAGGTAACGGCGGTGCTTCGCTGGCATTTTTCTCATTTTTGCGTTGACTTCTCTTTTCTCCAGGCAACAGAAAATAGGGAGGAGGCAAGAATATGCCTTTGAATTCCTGAGTTCTAAGTTCGTGGAGTGGGTAGTGTCTGTTTTTCTCAGGGTCAGACTAGAAGGCGCCATTTTCCTACAGAAGAGCCAGGACTTGTCCCGAATGGATACGGGTTCGGTAAAGCATCTTTGGCCTACGGGGTGAGGATCGGCATCACACTTGGTGTCCGTCTTTCACTAGGCCAGTCTGTGTCCTTCCAGTGGGTCCCTTCTGTCTGTCCTGTCAGGCCCGTGTATGCCATGCGCTGTTAGCGCGGACTAAGGAGCCGCGGAATGCCTCGCCCGCTCTCAGCTGGACCTGAATGGGTGTCGGGACTCTGTCCCTTCTCCTCAAGGAAGGTCACCCTTTGCTCTGCTGCTCAGTCTTATAGGCAGGAAAGCTCAGCTCACTCTAGCATTTAAACAGGGGTCAGCTCCAGAAAGAGCTCCTCCCACAGCAATAGAAGCAGCACACATTCCGCAGACAGCATACAACAGCTGAGTGCAGGTCTCGGAACAAAAGAAAGTGGCTTATCTGTTCCACGCACCACTAATGCTGCCATTTACTAGGGAGTTTGTTATTCCCGGGGGCCAAAGCCTAGGTTTTCTTTTCTTAGATGCCTTCTAAGTGGGGCCTGCTCGGTGCACTGGTCATTGTTTCCAGCCAGCATTGTAATTTGGGGTCACTTGGTCATATAGACCTAAGGGTAAATATGGTTATTTATTTATTTAATTATTTTTATTAGTTTCAGGTGCACTAGACAAGGTTCATCATTTATATCCCTCACACTGTGGACCCCCCTCCCCCATCCCCCCATCCACTATCCCTCCGACCTCACACGGAGCCATCACATTATATATATAAAATTATAGTTGGCATTCATTATTGTTCAGCTTCCGGTGTACAGTGCCGTGATCAGGCATCTACAGCATCCCTGAGGTGGTCTCCCAAATGGGACACGTGTCCATCAGATACCCTACAAAATCTTTACAACATTATTGATTATGTATGGTAAATATGGTTTTTGATGGACTCTGTATTGAAGCGACACCTCCCAGAATGAATGGTGAAAATCATTTTAAGGGCTGTAGCATTAGGGGAGGGAGTCCCCTTGTGAAATTCCGCCTTGGAGCTTAGAATCCAAAGCAAGTGCTATTAAACTTGCGAAACCCTGTGAACTTCAGTGGGTCGTACTGTGAGTTGCTGCATCCTCATTCCCTTCTGTCCAGACAGCAGTAGCAGACATTACCCTGTTTCCCCGCAAAGAAGACCTAGCCATACAATCAGCTCTAATGCGTCTTTTGGAGAAAAAATTAATATAAGACCCGGTCTTATTTTGCTATAAGACCCGGTCTTATATGAGATAATGTAATGTAATATAATATAATATAATATAATACCAGGTCTTATATTACTTTTTGCTCCAATAGGCACATTAGAGCTGATTGTCCAGCTAGGTCTTATTTCCAGGGAAGCACGGTACTTTGTCAGTGGGTTACATGTCTTTCTCCTCTAAGATTTTAACCTGGGGATTATTCTGTTCATATGTGTAACCCAAGAGCTGATAGGTGTTATTAATTATTGAAAAATGAATGAATGAAAAAATGATTAAATTAATGAGTAGCTGAATGAACAAAGATGTGAAGTGTCTAGGGGGTATATTTATTTATGTTTGTGTGTAAAGAGCACCCTAACATAGCATCTAGCAAATCACTTTTCGAAACGTACTATGTCCATCACCTTCCTCTCTCATTCCTATCCAGCCCAGCCCTCCCCCAGACACATTTTGGTGATGTATTCATTTTGTATTTCTCTGCCCCCAAACCCCCATGATAAATTGGAAATGACATGGCCAAACCAGTGCATTCAATTAACATGAAAGTTAATTGTTTACTGTTTGTCTACCAAAAAACAAGGAAAAAAATGTTGTTTGGGTGAAAAGTTGGTCAACCAGAACCTTTTCTGAATTGTGTTTCGACTAGAGAAGAATTAAATCTTACAAGCCTACTGGAATGTTAGCACTGAGTTTGCTCACAGACCTTTGCATTCTCAGGGTTAGTCGGTGCTATAATAAGAAACAAATCATTGTAAACAATTTTGCTATACTTTAAAAGCAGTTTTGTAAAATCGTGGTTCAAAGTCACATGTGCCATATTTTGCCAATTTTTACTTCAAGAGCACATACATGTAAGGCAGTTGAAGTAACTTTCGACTAATTTCTCAGTGGTGATTGATCATAAATGATAAACTTCACTAAGATATGTTTAAAAAGAGATCATTTTAAAGCATTTCCTGTTTTATTTTCCTCCTACCTAGTAAAAAAAGGGTCTTGATTTTCATTTTTCATTTTTCTCAAGGGAAGACAGATATGTGAGGTTATCCTTGATGGATGAAATAAATGAAAGCTGCATGTCTCTTCTCTGTGTGTAACAATCACGGTTATGACCCCTTTCTGAAGTTTCAGTTACAAGTCTTACCTTCCAGATCTTAACACAGGGAATCATTTCAAGAATCTTATGGTCTCTTATTTTTTTCTTAACTTTTTCTTAACTTTTGAAACTCACTCCCCCACCCTACCCCCCAGAACTGTTACTATTTAAAACTTTGTGTAGCGCTCTAGAGTGTGGTGGTATCAACCTCAATGCGCGGTCAGTCAGGAAGCCTGCTACCTTAGGTGAGGGTGTCAGCTTTGACACACATCTTTCCCGTTTAGGCACTTAATCATAATCGTCTCTCATTTCTTCAAGAAAAACTACTTACTGGGGAAAAAGAGATGAAAAGTACCATTTGATTAACTTATGATGCATTTCCAATTGCTTCCTTTTAACCAAAAGAGAATCATCATCAGTAATTCCTCTGTAGGCTTGTGACATTTATCTTCTCACAATCAAATTAGTTCAGTTACTGCTAGTCAGTAAAGTCTGGTTTGCAATGAGGATGGGAATTAAATATCAAAGAACACAGTATACATACTAAAGAAATGACAATTAAAAGTAACAAGGAGTTACCATTTTGCCACTTAGGAAATTAATAACACTTGTAGAAATGAGACTAGTCACTTCTGGGAAAAACACAGTCACTTTTTTACAAGCCTTTTTATAATGTTTCTGGATTCTTTAAAATGTTAACATTTTTTTGACCCATTAATTCTTTGTTGAGGACATTATGCTGGGAAGGTACTCAGATGTGAATAAAAACTTTATACAGTTTATTCCATATCATGCCAATGCATGGTTCATTTGTTATTTTTATATTTGGGAGTATCATGCAGCGGTTAAGTGATACAAAGAATAATTTACTTTGAGGGAAAATATTTACAATATGTGAATTATATGGAATTATGTTTAGAAAAAGAGGGTAAGAACAAGAATAAGCCACAAGCTAGAAGAAAATGCACCTGGATGTGTACAGTGATTGTCTTTAGGTGGGCAGAACAGAAGTAGATGTATTTTCTACAAAGAGTCTGTATTTTTATAATCCTAAGTGGGTGTTTTTTCAAGGATGCCTCATGGACCCTTTGTATTCCGTCTGACATGTTACAGCCACAGTGGCAGCACCTTGCCAGGACAGAGTTGTGTCTTGAAAGTGAATTGACAGTATTTGTTTAATAATGAATGTGGCTTAACAAAAGAAAGGCCATCCTATCAGCGAGGTGGTTAATAGCACCACTTGAGCTTCCTATCCGTTCTTTGGCTGACATTCTCTCCTACCAAAGCAGAAGTTCTTAACTAACCACAGAGAAATGCTCACACATGTCAGAATGAAATCCGAGTGATCTCTTGTTTTGCCTTGGGCATTGCCTCTTTTTATCGACCTGCGCTCCCTTAGTCTGAGACCTTCCGATAAGCAGTGGTAATCCGGAAGGATTGAGGTAGTCATCCTGGACTAGACATTTCTTTGTACCACTAAGACATTTCACTGTCACTTGCGTCTTAATGCTTTCATGTATTTTCCTGAAGCATTGGGGAACTAGGTAACGTCACTTTTCCCTTTTAAGTATGTGGCCAACTGATCCCAGGGCCTACCAAAGCCTATAACTGATTAAGGAGGGATTGGCAAGAACCTGACCTCTGTGGAGGTCAGGGAGGCAGAAATTAGCCCCAGTTAAGGGGTTCAGGGAGTCAGATACTGAAGGAAATTCTCAGTCTACTTGGCAGAGCTAGCGAGGCCTCTGCCCTTTGTGGTGTGTGTGAGCCAGAGAACCCTGCTTTAGAATCTCTTTTATGAGGGTGACTGAGTCCCAGGTGTGCCAGGCCAGATTCCGGACACTCACACATGGATTCACACGTCCGTTTGTGAATCAGGTGGTCTCTGAGGACCATGACATCACCATTAATTTCCAGCTGCGTCATGTAGGATCCGTTAGGTCAGACCTTCCGTTGTAATTAATCTTAGTTGTCCAGGCTGTCACGTTACCAGTAACTGTCTATTAGCCATCCTGTTTCACCCTGGGCTCCTTTATTCCAGGCTACTTTGTGAGCTCTGTCACGTGACATCGCTGATACAGATTAGCTACTTACTATGTAATAATTCCATTATTCCCAGCAGTGAGGGCCAGTAACCTTGAATCAATATCACAACTAATTTTCTTTTTCCTGTGAGAGAGAGTCCCTCTATCAACTTCTATCAAAGGCCATTTTTTCTTAGCTGAGAATCTTTGTTAGTGACTTATTTTACCTTGTACCTTCTTTTTCAAATTATAATGTATGAATGTCAGGGTATAAAATATTAAATATGCTGGCTCAGTACCAACTTTTCAAGTATCATTGGGGACCATCTTGTTATAATAGGAAAGCATTTGGTATGTCTTTTGGAATGTAGATCATTTTTGTAATTATTATAGGGAGTAAAAAATGCAGAATAAAGAATAATTTAAACACAATTAGAAACTAAATGAGAGCAGGTCAGTCTGACCAAGAATATGAGTCATTAACCTCTCCATTTTCTATCCTTTCACTCCAAGCAGGGTAAATATCCAAACTTTTATTTTTAAAGGAGCACTGGATCCTGTAAGCTTTGGTTTGGGGCAGCACTTCTAGTGAGATACTGTTTCCTGTCATGTTCTGTGCCTTCCTGTGCCGTGCGCGTCTTAGGGGGAGATGACGAGCGCAAGGTCAGCTGGGTACTGGCAGTCAGCCTCGTGGCATCCAGGACATCGGAGGAGTGACAGGGATTTTGTGTTTATGTAAATCTGCACAGAAAGTATTTAAATGGGACAGGAATTTACTAGGTACGGTAGAAACCTTAACACTTGAGACTATGAAGTTTAAATGTTAAAAACCAGTGTGGATTGCTTAAAACACAATACGTCTCTGTGGCAGTTAGAAGGACTCCTGAGACCTTTCTTTATCTCTTCTAGATGTAAGTCTGTGATAGATTCACTTTTGGTGCAATGGTCAGTCGACTTGAGCTTTCTGTCATGTGCTCAGAAACTACTGCCTGACGAATTTAATTCCGTTTGGGAATCCTGGCTGGAAGCTCTTCTAGGGTCTTCGTACGAACGAGTGTATCACTTCTTGGGTGTCCTGTTGGTCTGTGGCTGCTGCTTTCTGTGTCATTGGGGGACAGAGGGAGACTTCTGTGCAGTCTGACCAGTGGTGTGTAGGAGAGTTGACACCTGGCCGTGGTCCCAGAGAAAGCACACCCTCATGTCTCCCCCTCAGACCCACCTCTAAGGACCCTCCATCATTTCTGGGGAACAGTGGTTGTTACTGATGGCGCACACTCTGAATGCTTCCCACAACATGAGGAACTCCTGCCCTCCCCCCCCCCCAACCACCACCAGAGAAGTCACAGAGAAAGAGCCTGTCATCAGTACAGCAGTGGAGAACAATCGGGCTCTCATGTCACAGGGGCCTTGGTGGTAGTGGGCCGGCAGCATGGTTTCCTTCATATGAGCTGTTGCTACGGGGGCTGATGCTGGCAGATTACAACTCTGTAGCTAGTCGTTTTCGATTTATTTGAACCTATTTCTCCAGTCTACTGAGCTTTCACTGGCTAGCATCAATTCAGACACATTGCAATTCCTCAGAATCTCTGTCCCCATCAGATGGTTCGATCTACGAGAAATTCAGCTAGAGGCGTTTAGACAAAAAAGAAATATTGTGGCTGGGGAAGCATTTAAGTTAGAGGAGGCAGCCAGGGCTGTTTTCTTACTTAGGCCTGTGTCACCTGTGATGACCCAGGAGAGTGGAGAATATTGATCGCTTGTCACTCAAGGCATTCAGCAGATTGCATTGACAAAGCTTGGCAGGCTTCTAATAGCAGGGTTACTGGCCTTGGCTGCGGCCCGAGGGAGAACTCTGCAGGCCTATTACTTGGCGGCCTTTGCCTCTTGCAGAATGGGGAGGGAACGCTGGCAAAAGTGAGGACGTGAGCTTAGGGTTACAAGTGCGTTTTCCCGCTTGTTTGCTTCTCCCCTTTTTCATTTCACGTTTCTTCTCTTTCTCTCTTACCTTTTCTCCCTGATCCCTGCTAGCCCTTCCTTTCTTATTATAGCCGATCAGGGCCGTACTGTTTTTCTAGAATAAAAATGAGAGTGTGAACTAGTGCAAGGCCTGAGTTATTTCCTCTTTTAGGGTAACCATGTCTGGCGGCACTGTTTCAGGGGGTCGAATATGTCTGGGCATAGACATGAACTTGATACTGCGGCCATTCACAGCTGCTGTCTGAAAAACTGCCACTTTGTGATAGAGATCCCCCCTTTCTCCATTCCCTGGTAGCCAGGCTGAGTCAAGCCTTCAGCATCGCGGGGGCCAGAGGCCCAGCCGAAAGGAACGTTCTGACGTCAGAGTGGCAGTGGTGTTCACTCACAACAAGAATGATTTTAAAGAACAGTAGAAAGAATTCTGTCTGTCGTAGACACTGCCTGCTTTGTACAAGGAGTCAGATCATCCCCATAATGAACAACATGTTCATTCCTATCCGGGGTTGGACTTCCAGTGGACATTGTGCTGTAACGCGCCTTTCTATATTGTTGCCATTTGCCTTATGAAGCAAAGTTTGGATTTTTTTGTGGAACTTGCTCCAATAATGTTTTGTTTGTTATTTCCTTTATCCTTCCCAAGGAGGAAAACACAAACATCATTACCCCCATTTCAAAGAGGAGTAAGTCGATATATAACTGTTGTCCTAATTACAAGCGAGTTCAGTGTTATAGTTTTAATTTTGTATTCCCATTAAAATTTCCAGTCCTCCGCTAAATCAGATTGTAAGCAAAGACCACTTATCTACTCCAGGTGAACCTCTGGTGTTTCATTCTTTCTTTCTTCCCACATTTCTGCTACATAATTTCTTCCGGGTTATCTCTTCACTTTCATTTCCTTTGTGATGCTTTGGGCTGGCCAGAATTCTTCCTCCTTTGATCTTGTGCCTAATCTTTGGAGGCAAAGAGGTTTCCGCTCTTTGCTTAGGTTCCTCTTCTCTAAATATCTGCATTTGATGTCTAGAATTGGCAACATGGCCCTTGTTTTCTAGGCTCCCCAGAGGGTCAGGCAAGCCTTGAATATTGAAGATTTCCTTGGCTTTGCATGTACAGTTCAGCATTTTTTGCCGCAGATGAGTTCCCCGATTTTGGGGGGAGGGGGGTTAGTTAAGATCCCTGAGATGCAAGTCCCTCATCTTTGAACTGGCGGATGATACTACTTCTCAAAAGTAAATGAATATTATAGTGTGTGAATTGTATCTCTGTTTTTAAAAGAGTTAACTTGTGTAAAGTTTCTGGCATAGAAAGGTCCTTCTTTCCTCCCTTCTCCCTTATACAACTATGGGCTCAAGAAGGCAGAATAAGAAGTAATGTGCAAGTCAATGTTTGGGGAATAGGTGGCATTACTGGAGACAGAAATGTGACAGGATTGCAAGAAACTGTGGGTCTATTAATATTCTATAGCACTTTGAATTAAAATACTTATCTGTGAAAGGTTTTATAATTCATATGACCTGAAATAATTTACACCTAATTAGATTTTGTCAACTGAATAATTCCATCTCATGTTGCTTCCACAGAATAATTTAAGCAATTGCATTTTATTCTCAAAATAGCTGTAAATGTCACATTAATTTTGTTGACATGATCAACATGTAGAGAGCTACTTGGCAGAATTGTTTGTCAACTGAATATATTATCGGTCCTTACCAAATATGTGGAATGATTAAGGTTTAGCTGGCTTTGCCATTTCTTGCTTTCCTGGAAAGAAGTCACTGGCAGTGGTTACAAAAACTGTGATGGCGTTTCTGCCCATCTGGTTAGAAGCGCTGATACCTGGAAGTTGTCCCTTGTCCTTTCATTATACATACAGTGTCTTTTTCTCTGGGAGTTAACTTTGCTCTGGGCGCAACTGATCCCATGTCATTGTTTTGGTGTTTGTTGTGTCCTCATTAATAGGGTGGGGCCCTCGTGGACACTGGCACATGTAAATCATCACTCAGTCTTGCCTACCTACATGTATTTTGGACCATTCCTGTCATGTGAAGGGCTCCTCCTTGAAAGGCTGTCTAAGATGAGTATCCTTGTGGTTTATTTCCAGCTAACTCTGGTTATCCCATTTACTCCCACGTCTTTGTCCACTGCATATTGCCCACCTGGTCCAGCCTTCTGGCTGCTAACCCTGCAGGCTTAGCTTAACCCAGTGCTTCTCAGCTCCTGTCGTAGCGAGACAACGTAGAAAATGATACTCTGTACAGCGCATGGGGGTCAGCAGACACGACTTCCTGGTGCTGGGGGCAGCTGGCCAGCCCTAAATGGGAGGGGACCGACATCTCGGCATGTGCAATGTCCTGGAAGTTTTGGCTTACCCAATCTCCACATTAGAACTAACCCTGCCAGGTACTAGAAATGCACTCATTTGCTGCTATCTGGAAGGAATCCGTGTTGAGCTCAGCTAATCTGGCTAAGCTCAGTACTCATTCTGTGTACTATAAAGATATCTCTGAGTTTTCCTCCAAATCATTTCCATTTGGATCTGGTCCTCAGGAAGTTGAGATTTCTTCCTTGAATGCCTTGGGATGCTGACACCTCACCTTTGCCAGTGTCTCTCCTAAGGGAACAGACCTATATTTTACCTTCAGCTTTCTCTTAGGATCTGGCTTCGTCCAGAACAATTGTCCCCCCCACCTGGGCATCAAAGGACTGCTGTCCCATTGGCCACAGGTATGAATGCAGTTCAGAGACCACAGCTGACAGTACCTATGCCCCCTACACTAATTTTGGACCCTTAAGAGAATGAGTCAGTCAGTGTCCCCTTGAATTCAGCTCATTGGACATTTGGACTTTGCATGGTAGCCTCCTGGGGGTTGGGGGTGGGGGTGGGAATGTCCCACTGCAGAGTTGGCCTCCCTAGCTCTAATTTCTTCCAGTTTCTCTGCTGATCTGCTCTTGATGGCCCCTTGTAGCTAAAGGCTCTCTTATTGGGTATATGCTATGAATATGTACACCATACATGTTGTATAGAAACGTAAACTGCAGGCTATTTGCTAATATTTGCCATAGAATTGATTGCTCAGAGACAGTATATATTCACGCTCTATGATGTACAAATAAAGACCCGGCTACTTGTGATTTTTATAAGGGAGATGAAAGGGAATTTTAGACACAATGGACAAATACACCAACCCAGAAAAGATTTTGGATGGTGTTATTAATGAATACTTTCTGAGGCTTTGTCAAAGAGAGAGTCATCAGTGGGAACCATTGTGGGTTCACACAAAATGTTATGCTATATGAGATTGATTCCTTTAGAACAGGGATTGGCAGACTTCTTCTATGGAGAGTCAGATAGTAAATATTTTAGGCTTTCGGGGCCATTCAGTCTTGGTTGCAACTACTCCTCTGCCACTGCAGCGAGCGCAAAAGCAGTCGCAGACAGTATGTAAATGGATGGATGTGGCTGGATTTCAGGAAAATGGAAACGGGCCGCGTGCAGACTTGGCCTGCGGGCCAGTGTGCTGACCCTGCATTAGAAGGATGTCTTAGGAAATGCGAGCCTGGATGTCTGCAGTGATTTTGCACAGTCTTACGAAAAGTCTTTGTAGAGGACACGGAGAAGTCTGCAGGCATAATAATAGCAGTGTAGTTTGGCAACAGGATAACAGTGTGAGTAATTATGTCAATGCGAAGGTTGGTCTGTGGTTGCAAGCTGTGCGTTTGATTCAGTTTTGTCAACGTTTTTATTTGTGACTTGACTCAGGTCAGGGTTGGCTGGTGGATCACATATGCAGATAACCTGATGGAGAGAGAGATCATTTGTGCTGGGTGACAGGAGCAACATCGCAAAAGGTCTGGGGTTGGAACAGTTGCTCAACTAGCAGGTTGAAATACTGAAAAGAAATAGACGAGACATCCTATGTCTCAAGCTAAGAATGCATCTCGATAGTCCAAATACAGCTTACAGCTTGTGAGTACATAGTTGAGTAGCAGCCTGTTTGAACAAAGCTCGGGGAGTATTGAAGTTAGAGTGCATGCGGACACGGGCTTGTGGGTGGTTGAGGGACTCGGAATCATGTCCTCTTAGGACTGGTTCAAAGCACTGGAGATATTTAGCCGGGAGGGATACATAATAACTGTCTTCAATTATTTAAAGAGCTGTCATGTAGAAGAGGGATTGGACGTATAATGGGGGGTCCCAGTGGACAGCAGTGGGAACGGTGGGTAGAAGATGCAGGTAGATTCAATATAGAAGGGAAACTTTCCAAGAATTTGAGCTGTGCAGAAGAGGGACAGGCGTTATTTGGAGGGCTTTGGTCACGCGGGATATCATAGACACCTGTTGCTGACCTTACAGAGATACTTTGAGGGAATATGAATTTTGACTTATGATTGAATGAAATCATTTTTATGGGCACTTCCAATTCTGAAAGTACATAAAAATGCGCAGGACCTAGGTCCTAGCAGTTGGCAGAGTCCATAGCCTGGTCTTTCGAGTCCCCCGCCTTGTTTATATGGTTCAAATGCTGCATGTTGCATACACGTATGTGTATCTATAGCTGTCGTCTTCATGTGATTAGTCAGAGACCATGGCACATGCGCCTTTGTCATCTCACAGAGCCTAACACGTGCTCGATACATAATAGGAGCAAAATAGATGCTTGTTGAGATAAAATAAATAACGACTGACACGGAGCCACACTGCTTCCTGGTACTAATCCTGGTTTTGGAATGAGGGCCCCCGGGGAGTCTCCGAACTCAGACCTGCAGAGAGTGATCGGTGGGCATTGGAGTGAACGGTTGTGTGTCTGGCTTCTCTCTGTGATACACGTGCCCTTAGGGGGAATGGAAGCCATCAGGCTGCCCTCTGACCAAGTCGTTTCACCTCCCGTGAATGGCTGTGTGCTGCCCACCTGCTTTACTGCTTCCTGAGCAGGCCTCTCTGCTAAACTAGGCTCCAGACCCTAGGATGTCTGCACGGTATTTTCCAGTCTTTGCAATACTGTATTCCTCAAGTAGGCGTCTGCTGTCCTGATTAATTCTGGAAGATTTACTGCTGAGGTGGACAGTGGGTCTACCAAGGCCTCATGCTTTGATGTTTTATGCTGAGGCAGTGGTCAGGGGTCAGAGCCCATTTGTCAGTGCGTCTTGCATGGCCTGGACTCAGGCTCCGGCTCGGGGAGGTCGTCAGTGAACCTTCAGTCGTTTGCTTCAGTGGAGCTCTGGGTAGTCTTTCCTCCTGTCTCAGCCTACTGAAATCAAGCTTGCTTGTTCCTCACGCAGTGTTCTCATCTTTTGTGCCCACCGTGCTCTGCCTACCACATAGCTTCATTTTCAGTGCTGTTTTCTAGCTGTGTAGATAATACCTTCGAAGAAGGTGCAAGAAGGCCAGAGATACAGTAGTTAAATCTCTCCCACTATCAACTTATCCCAACTCCTGGAAAGGAAGGAGGAAAAGAAGGAGGGGAGGAAGGAAGGGAAGAAGAGCTGGGAAAGAAGAGAGAAAGTGAGAGAGGGAGTAGGTTGAAGCTCCCTTTTGTATCCCGAGAAGTCTTTGGTATTGAAGGACTTTGACTATTACTGCCCTACGACTCGTGCACCTCTGCGTAAGCCCTGGTCGGTCCCCAGATTTCGTTGTATTTTGTGGGTAGGAGCTAGAAGTGCCTTGAGACTTTTCTGTATTGGAAAATAAAATAATATCAGGACTATTTCTTTGACTTCTTTCCCCTCAACTAGTTGACTCAGTTGGTAGAAAACCTGGTTCAAGGGTTAGGATTGCCTGGAGAAGTGTTCTGTTGGCCAGTGTTTCTACAGATTCAGAACCATCCAGAACAGCCTGGTTGTGAATGAACTTGGGGAATTCATAGCCTTACACACCACTTACCCACCAATGGGATGATCCCCAATCCCATTTACCCAATGACAGGCAGGTAAGAGGTTCATTTTTATAACAAAAGAAGTTTACTTTGGTTTGTTGGAACCGGCTTATTAGCAACTCACAAGAACCAGTTATTAAATTTTCAGGAATTTTGTAAGCCAGTTGTCAGAATTTTAAACAGCCTTTAAAAAAATTACATTGTATAAACTTATCTTTGCTTTTAGTGTAATTTACTTGATTATAATCACTCTTCAGAGCTCATCGCTTCCTAATTATTTTGCTACATTTTCCTATAACCTGTGGCCCTGAGGTCACTGTATGGTGGAAATACTCCACAATGACGTGTTGCTGAGCGTCTCTTCCCAACTCGCTCTTTAGTGACCTCACTTTCATAGCTTGAAAGTAGCCCTGATTGGAGTGTTCACACCACAGAAGGTCTCTGGTTTTGTTGATTGTCAAGACTTTTGAAAAATTAGGAAGACAATGTTATTAATGCAGACTAAATTTAAAAATGTGTTGTATCTGTATCCACTACATTATGGATAGCACAGAGATTGAGAAAATACTCTTCCTGTATTAAAACCATTACCCAGCCAGTTCAATGAAGGAGTCATTCATATTGTTGACAAATGAAGTTCTGACATATGTCTTAGTTGTTCCAATTTCATTTTACTGGGTAGAAAATGTTAGTCAAGTTTCACATCAGAATTATACTCATTCTTCAAATGTAGCCATCTAATAGCTGTAGATATCAGAGTTCCACATAGTTTCAGAGCACTCTGTGAAAACCAATTGGCTGTTTGGTTGGAATTACAAGATAGAACATGAAATACTATTGTTATATTTATAAACTAATTGCTACACATCCTTTATATCAGTAAAACTTGTAATGAATCTGTGTACATGTATTCATGCATACATCTTTTCCCAGGGAGCTGGTCATGAAGCGTTACCATGTAAAATCCCAATGGGGATTTTGTCAACATTCCTTATGGGCTGTGCTCAGGGGCAGGACACGGTAGGGCATCAGTGGCTAGCTCAGTGGGCAGAGTGTCACTCTTAAAATCCAGATGGGAATAGAGATCAGTGATGGCCTGTGGAAGTGGTGAGATTTTTGCTTTCAACCTAGCAAGGGGTCAAAATAATTTTAGGAAACCTTCCTGATTATAGATATAAAGTTGGGATCTGAATGCCAGCTGCTATGGAACACTTGAAGGACAAAGTGTTTATTGAGTCCTTAAGCATGTCTACAGTATTCAAAATAACGAGGGTGTTAAGGGAAGTGTTAAGTATCATTAGAACCTAGGCAAGACTTCGGAATCCAACAAACTGAAAGCTAATTGAGTGAGGAGGAGCTCTGGACACAAAGCAGGCAGTTTAGTTATGTAAAGCATTTATGTCAAGTAGCAGATGCTGGAGGATTTATCTGTGGTTTCTCTCTTAGAGCCTAAATTCATGAAGAGTAGGGAGTGAGGGTGGGATGGCGGCTAGCCTTATTTGGCCTTGCTCTGAGAAGTAATGCAATACCAAAAGAAGCTTAGAGTTCTGAAACATTATTATAAATGAAAAAAATTTGTAATATGAAGAAAGGTTTTTTTTAAAAAAAAAAAAGGATTAGAAATTCAAAGCAAAATGATCTTCTACCTCCTTCTACTTAACCAGCTAAGACAGCTCAAGTGAAAATATTTTTGTGAGAGAATTTTGATTATAGAGTTATTTCCATTCATCTGTTAGATTCAGTATTGAGGAATGCTTCTAAAGTGGATTCACTTTAGCAACAAAATGGCTTGCTAAAGTTTGTTGATGGAATTGCGAAGTGATCTAATAACTTTGAAAGTTCCTTTAGTAAATGGAAATCAGAATTTTGCTAATGGTGAATGTGAAGAAATGAAAATCTAGTCAATGCCAGTTAATGTTAATTTTTAGTAAAGAAAAAAGTTTGGTGGGTTTTCCTTTGAAGTGTGTGTGTGTGTGTGTGTGTGTGTGTGTGTGTGTGTTTTGTCTGATTTGTCTGGTGTTGTGTTGTTCATTTGCTTTGTGTACGTGTGTGAAAGGGGGAGGAATCATTAGCATGGTTCCCTACCTCCATGTTTATTCCAAAACTCATTTTATTAATCCGAAGAATGTAACAGAGGAAATAAAATGGCTTTTCAGTCTTGTGTAGACTACGTGCCTACGACGTTGACTTGCTAATACCTGAAACTTCCAAATTAAATTTTATGGCATATGGGTGATTTATTGTAATCTCTCCTACAAGGAAATTCCTCTTAAAAACTTCTTAAAATCATTCTATGTCGGGGAGGGTAGCATTTCTAATTCAAAGCAGGAGTCAGGCTAAGATCCCATGTCTCTATAGAGGAAAGGGGAGGTTTTACTTGTTGCATATGTTTTAAAACTATTTATGGAGACAGCTGGACTTTTAGTACTTTACTTCTGGTTTTAATGATGGAATTCCCCAGGGATTAAAATTGTTCCAAACAGTCTGAACTGTGTCTGAAGTTCAAGAATGGTATATATTGGGTCTAAAAACTTTAATTCTCCTTGGAAACTTTGACTGGGAAAGCTCGCCTTTTAGTCCTGTGTTTCTTGAACTTCCTGTTAACAGAACACCACCTGCCTCCTCTCCTATTCAGTCCTCAACCAACTGCAGACTGACTTTGGTCTTCTCTATTAAAACATTTTCTCCATGAGCTTATTAGTAAATTATTGTCACAAAATCTCGTGAATCTGCTTATTTGTCATTCATCCAGTCACGAGTCATCGTATGTAGTGCGTGTCATGCACCTTGATGCTGGGATGTGTTAGTAAACGAGGAAGACCTTCCTCTACGTCATGGAGATCCCAGGCTGCCGATGCCACTGACCTTCCTCCCTCAGACTTCATGAAATCTGAGACATCACTAAGCTCTGGGACATGCCAGCATTTATATTGATTCTTCTTCTAAGGCCGATTCCCGTCTTCCCCTCCACCCCTGTGATTCTGCCCTTGGCCCTCTCTTTACTTGATAATTTATTTTCTTGATACTTTCTGGGGAGATTCATATGGCCAAAGCTTTCAGGTCATAACTGCCTAGTAACTTCTTTATATACAATGATGTACTGTAATTGTAGACTGTTGCTTTAGTTTTTAACAGCTTTATTAAGATGTAATTGAAATATAATGAGCTGCTCATATTTAAACTATACAGTTGGTTAAGTCCTGACATAGGCGCACACCCATGAGTCTACTGACACTATCAAGGGAATGAACATACCCACCACCCCCGGAAGTCTCCTGTTGTCCTCTTGTAATCCCTCCTCTGTCACCTCCCCACTACCTGCCACTGCCTGTTCTTACATAATCGCCAATTGCTTTCTGTTATACTGTAGGGTAGTATGCACTTTCCAGAGTTTTATAAAAATGGAATCCTCTCTCTCTCTCTCTCTCTCTCTCTCTCTCTCTCTCTCTCTCTCTCTCTCTCTCTCATGGCTTTTTCACTCCGCATAATCATTTTGAGATTTATCCATGTCATTATGTATGTTAATAGTTCATTTTTTGTTACTGCTCATATTATTCCATTCTGTGATTATACCACAATTTGTTTATACATTCACCTGTTGGTAGCTATTTGGGTAGTTTCTAGTTTTTTGTCATTAGGCATATTTGTGTAGGAGTACAATATGCATTCTTTTCTCTTAGATGAATACCTAGCAATAGAATGGTAGATGTATGTTAAATGTTTTAAGAAAATGCCAAAATGCCATTATACATGACCCCTAGCATTGTGTGAGAGTTCCGTTGCTTCCATATCCTCTCTAATACTCTATATGGTTAGTCTTTTTCATTTTACTTATTCTAATAGTTGTATAGTGGTATCTCGTAGTGATTTTTGAATTGCATTTCCCAAATAACTAATGATGTTGAACATTTTTCATGTGCTTATTTGTCATCAGTGTATCATTTTTGGTGAACTATCTGTTCTAATCTCTTTTCCATTTAAAAAAATGGAGTTGTTTGGGTGTTGTTGTTGTTGCTTTAATTACTGAGTGTATGGAGTTCTTTATTCTGGATTCAAGACCTTTATCAGATACATGATTGGCAAATATTTTCTCCTAGTTTGTGGTTTGTCTTTTTATTCTCTTAACAGTGTCTTATAAAAACAGAGTTTCAAATTTTTATGAACTCTAATTTATCAATTTTAATAGATTATTCCTGTGGGATTGTATCTAAGAAATCATTTGTAATCCAAAGCTGCAAGTTTTTTCTTATTTTCTTGGGGAGTTATGGTTTTAGGTTTTACATTAAGGTCTCTCATCCATTTTGAATTATTATTTTTTTATATTATGAAAGATGCTGAATTTATTTTCTCTTTTGCACATATATATCAAATTGTTTCTGTAGTATTTGTTGAAAAGACTGTCCTTTTCCCACTGAATTGCCTTTGCATCTTGTCAAAAGTCAGTTGTCCATATTTGTCTAATCTTGGTGTCTCAAAGATATTCCACTGACCAATTTGTTTATCTCAGGGTTCTCAAACTCAGGGCTGTGGGCCAAATACAACTCGCTCGCAGCCTGTCTTTATATAACCTCTGAGTTAAGCATGGTTTTATGTTTCTGAAAATCAGGGGGAAAAAGAAGAAGAAAAGCAAAAACTGTGACAGAGACCATATGTGGCTTGCAAAACCTAAAATTTGTCCTCCCTGGCCCTTCTCTGAAGAAAGCTCCCCAGCCTGGTATATCTTCCTGCCAATACCTCTTGTCCTGACTACTGCAGCTTCATAATATCTTGAAATCAGGTAGTGTTAATCTTCCAACTTTTTTCTTTTTCAAAATTGTTTTGGCTATTCTTGGTCTTTGCATTTTCAGGTGAATTTTTGAGTTATTTTGTTAATTTCTTCAAAAAGCCCACTGAGGCTTGATTTAGATTGTATTGAATGTGTAGATCAATTTGGGAAAAATTAACCGCCTAACTTTTGACTTATGACGTAGTCTATTTCTTTAGGTTTTCTTTAATTTCTTTCAGAAATGTGTTGTAGTTTTCAGTGTACAGATCTTTCATAGCCTTTGTCAGATTTATCTCCACGTATTTTTGATGCTATTGTAAATCGTATTGTTTTATTGCCATTTCTAATGGTTCCTTGCTAGTATATACACATACGATTGATTCTGATGTATTTCTCCTGCATGCCGTAACCTTGATAAACTCACTTATTGGTCCTGGTGGCTGTTTTGTGGATCCATTTGTATTAATATATAATCAACAATGTCCTCTATGAATACAAATAGCTTTACATCTTCCATTCTAATCTGGAAGCCTGTAATTTCTTTCCTTTTTCTTTTGTCTTATTGCAATGTCTAAAATCTTCAGTACAGTGTTGGTAGAAGTGGTGGCTATCTTTATCATTTTACTGATCTTAGGTAAAAAGCATTCGGTTGTCCACCATTATTTAGGATATTAGCCATAGGTTTCTCATAGATGACCTTATCAAGTGAAGAAAGCTCCTTTCTGTTCCTTGTTTGCTGAGGGATTCTTTTCAGCAATTGATACTAGATTTTTGTCAAATGCTATTTATGAATCAGTTGAAATGATCAATATTTTTTTTCTCTTTTTTAGTTTGTTAATATGATAAATTCTACAGATTGATTTTCAGGTGTCTGTCATTTTCTTCCAATTGCTTTTGTTTTGTTACCAGGGTAATTTGACATTATTGAAAGCCAATTTACTGAAAGAGTTTGTGTAGTATTGTTATTTCTTACTTAAATGTTTAGTAGGTTCTATCAGTGAAGCTGTTGGGGCCTATTATTTTCTTAGTAGAAGAGTTATAACTACAAATTCAATGCTTTAAATAAATAAAGGACCATTAAGGTGTCCGTTTCTTCTTGAGCTTTGGTAGCTTCTTGAGCTTTGGTAGCTTCTTGAGCTTTGGTAGCTTCTATCTTTCAAGGGACTTGTTTATTTCAAATTTATTGTCTTAAACTTGTTTAAAATATTTTCTTTATATATTTTTCTGTACTTGCTTAATATTTCTAGCATCTGCTCTGATGTAACCTTTGTAATTTTTGATGTTAGTCATTCATGTTTTCTTCCCCTTTTTCCCCTTGATTAGTCTGGCTAGAAGTTTATCAATGTCATTGACTTTTTTTTCTCAAAGAACCAGCTTTTGGTTTTTTTTGATGTTCTTTATTGCATTCAATTTTCTCTTTCATTGGTGTCTGGTCTTATTTTCTTGATTCTACTCACTTTTGTTTCTATTTGATCTTTTTCTGGTTTCTTATGGTGGAAGCTGAGGGCATTGATCTGAAACCTTTCTTTTCAAATAATGATAGTTTTGTAAATTTCCCTCTCAAATACTACTTTTAAGTTTATCCCGCAAATTTTGATATACTGTTTTCATATTCATTTAAATCGAAATACTTTCTAATATCCCCCCTTTAATACTGTTGTCATAGAATGTACTTTGTATCATTTGAATTGTTTTATATTATCAAGACGTGTTTTGTGGCCCAGAATTTGGTCTATCTTGGTAAATACTCCATTTGTGCTTGAGAAAAAAATATATACTCTGCTGTTGTTGGAGTCTTGTATAAATGTGAATTATTGTTGATAGTGTTCTTCAACTCTTCTATAGCCTTCCTGATGATCTGTTTATTTGTTCTATCAACTATTAAGAAAGGGATATTGAACTCTCTGACTATATTTGTATATTTGTCTGTTTGTCCTTTCAGTTCTATCAGTTTTTGCTTAATTTGTTTTGAAGCTTTATTATTGGAAACGTAAACATTTCAGATTGTTATGTCTTCTTGATTAGTTGATTATTATTATAAAATATTCCTTTCTCTGAAATTTACTTTGTCTTACATTCATATAGCTACTCCAGTTTGTGTGTGTGTGTGTGGTTTTTTTTTTTTAAGTTAGCGTGGTGTGTCTTTTCTATCCTTGTTCTTTTAACCTATTTGTGTCTTTGTATTTAAAATGTGTTTCACATGGAGAACATATATTGACGTCTTTTTTGTTTTTATTGAGTCTCACAATCTTTGCCGTTTTATTTGTGAATATTTAGACCATTCATATTCTGTATGATTGTTTATATGGTTAGTTTTAAATATTTCATCTATTTTTTTTCTGTTTCTATCTGTTCTTCATTCCATTTCCCTCATTTTATTCTGCCTTTTGAAAAATCAGTTGGATATTTTTTATTACTCCATTTTATCTCCTTTCTTGGCCTAATGGCTGTAACTGTTAACTTAGTTGTTGCTTTAAGGGTTATAGAATATCTTTAAAATATCATATTATATCTTCAAGTAACATCACCCCAATTCATATATAGCATAAGAACATTACAATAATGCACTTCCATTTCTCCCTCTGTTTGTGCTCTTATTGTCATACATTATGTACCTCAATGCATGTTATAAACTCCACACTGCATTATTGATTTTTAATTAGTTAATTATCTTTTAAATAATAAAACAATTTTTTATGCTAGCTGAATCATTAGCATTTCTGGTGCTATTCATTCTTCTGTACAGATCTGCATTTCTGTCTGTTCACTTCCTTTCTGCCTGAACGACATCCTTTGACATTTCTTATAGTGCAATTCTTTTTGTAGTTCTGAAAAAGTCTTTTTTTTTTTTAACTTTGCTTTTGAAAGATATTTTAATTGTGGATAGAATTCTGGGCTGATAGTTTTTTTTCTCTCAGTACTTAAAAAAATTGTTCCACTGTCTTCTCAACTGCATTGTTTTCTGTGTGAAAATCAACTGTTATCAGTGTCTTTTCCCTTTGTATCTTTTTCCTCTGTCTTTTTTTTTTGATGCTTTTAAAAATTTATTTATTGTTACTAATTATGGGCAATTTAATTGTGATCTTTAATTATGGTGAAATTTTCTTTGTTTCTTGTGCTTAGAGTTCTTTGAGCTTCTTAGATTTGTGAGTTTATAGTTTTCGTCAAATTTAGAAAAATTTCAACCTATTTTGATTATCCTCAGTGTATCATTTCATTACCTAATGATCCAATTGAAAAATACAGTCCAGGTGCTAATAAAGAAGAAATTTTTAAATAGTTCAAGTTGAACTAGCATCCGATGTTTAGAACGATAGAATTCAGTCTCGATACTTGTCCACGAGAACATTGTCTGTTTTGACTTTTAAGCTGTGGGATTGCTGAGGACTTAAGGAAGGTCAGGTACTAGAACCTCTGCCTTTATAATGACCTGTTTTCCTTTTTGGCTTTCTTTACACCTGGGATTCTTGGAATCTGGGTGAGGAATAGATAAATGGTCCTCAAGCCTGAGATGGCCCTGCACCATCATCCTGTGGTGATGATCTAAGCACCTGCTTTTCACTTGGGAGTCAGCATCAGCACCAACTTTCCAGAAGTGCCGTCTGCTTCTTTCCAGTGTTGAATTTCAATGAAGGCTGCCATTTTTTAGAATATATTTAACGCAAAGACCTATTGGTGTGTACTTTGTCCTAGCCCTATAATTTGCTATGGTGATGTGTAAGGGAAAGGGAACAGCTTTAAATGTTCACCTGCTGGTTATCAAGTAGAGGGGATTATCCTCTTAATCTCATTTACATTTTGCTATAGCTTTAGCAGAGAACAGTTCCTCTGGCAACAGTCAAATCCCCCAAAGCATATGAGTGTGCCCCTTGCAGGTCTGTGACGAAGGAAGGGTGGTGTGAAAACCATAATCTCTGCAGTACATTTTCATTCTCTTCCTTTTTAATAAACCAGCTCTGACAGCTGAAAAGAAATCTGTACTATAGCTCAGATTTCCTATGTTAGGCATATTTCATACATAAACTTAATTATCACAAGAATTTTTAAATGACTCCAACTTTTTCTGCACTTGGTACCAGAGGATACCAGGTTCTATTTTTGAGCTGATAAAATCCTCCTTCTGAAAGCATTTGTTTATTATATTACAGCTTCACATGAGCTGAGCTCCATCCTGACCCCGTGTTAAGTGTCTGTGGTAGATTTCATTACATCCATATACTGGAAGTCCTGCCAATATACTGGCAGCAAAATCCTAGTGGAAAATAAATGGCAATAAAAAAGAGAAATGATAGCCTGTGTGAGTGGCGAGGAGCACAGCTTTATTGAGACTGGACAGCCCCGGAGTAGTGACTTGGCATGCAGACATGAGCTTATGAGAGTGTGAGTGAAAACTGATATTGGAATGACTCTGTGGCACAGACATGGGAATAATTTAATTAATTGCACTGAAATTTCTTTGATGAATAGTTATGTGGTGATAAGCATGAGGTCGAACAGCAGAATGAGTTTCAGCTTTTTAATGGGCCAGCACAGCTGCAGTTTTGGATGCCTTCCCACTTTATTTTTTCCCTGCAAGCTCTCCACCGCTTTACCGGTCTGCTTCTCTCAGCTAAGTGCACCACTAGCGGGGCTCCCTCTCCAGGTCTGATGAGCTGAGGGGCAAGTACACTTGGCCATGGCAAGCAGTCTGGAGACTGCTTTGAAATGAAAACAAGATCAAAGGAAAATTGTGGAATGGTTTCCTTATGATGGCTGCACTGCCCCCTCCCCAAATCTCTAGGATGCTTTTGCAGAGTTTTTGCTGCTAAGTTGCCTAAAGAGTTTAATAAAAATGTCTTGTCCCTGGAGAAAGAGGCACGTCTTTGTTGTCAGAGAGCTAGAGGGAAATGAGCAGTGCGGCCAGCTGGAGCACGGGCATTGCTCCCCGAGGCGTCGCCCGTGTTTTCAGACAGATCGGTTACGTAGGGCTGTAACCAATCTCTCACCATTTTCTTGCTGTGCAGGGCTCCATTTCCAGGCTTGGCAGCCGACATAACCTTCCAACTTGATAGAACTTCAGCTGCATCTCTTCAGGCCTGTGGCCTCCATTCAGCGAGGTTATACAAATGAGCTGTTAAATACAAATCAAAAATCAAAAATTGTGAGTGGTAATCTCTGCCTGGCTCAGTGACACCTGTGGATGTAGGCAATATTTTCAGTTGAATTTTTTTTTTTTTTTTTTAAGCAAGATGAATGGTTCAGTTGTCTCACTTTCTTCACTTTTATGGATAGGCTTTGCATGACAGAAAAGTCTTCTCCAAAGAGAAGAAATTATCCACAGTAGATGCATTTCTGATCAATTTCTAAGTTGAAAGATTAACTCAGAAGGGAGAGAAAGGCGATGCTGAGGAGACACGGAGGGTGCGTTCAGGGGAGCTGTGTCTAATGCATTTCACACACAGTGAGTCACCCCTTTTCAGCTGCAAGGCTGCCTGGGCGTAAGGCCAGGAGATTCTATATCAAAAACAGTGACCCTTGCTAACACACAGGTGGCAGAGAACGTGTAAGCTGTTTATAGACTATGTCAGTGTGTGAATATAGGACTTCTGTCAAGTCCCTAAACTCAGTGGCCTTTGAGGACTTTACCTGGAATTGATTTACTGTCTGTCAGACATACTACTGCTCTGTGTATAGTGAAGCCTTCACAGCTGTGTCAGGATAGGCCAGCCTTCCTGGAAGAGGCGATTTGGGCCAGATGAAGGAAGTCACGGCAGTGTGCTGCTACTCCCTGGGGCTGTGCCGATGGGTGGCTATTGGTGCAGCACGTATCACCTCTCTTCTGTGCTTCCCCCTGTCCTCCCGTCCTTTGCATTTCCCTGACATGGAGTCCTCTGAGGACATCTCCACTTTACCCAGAATTAGCAGCTGCAAAGAACTTACAGGAAGGAGAAAGGAGCAGGGGACATTAGAGGAGATAAGTAGTTCATGTTCCACCTACGGGGACTCGGGATTGCTGTAAGGTCTGTGTTCCGGGAGTGCTTGCTTTGTACATCCGGAAAGCAAGCCTGTCCTGCTTGGGCCCATTGGTGGTGTCCTATTGGAACACACTGATGCCCTCTGCTAACCATTACGGGGTGAATCCCTGCGAGTACAGGCTGGCAGCCACACATTCCCCTGGGCTTGTATTTCTTCGGACTTATTCCAAAGAAGCAGAGGAAACCCGCAGCACATACTTGTCTGATTTGAAAGCTGAAAACCTGTCTGTGCCTGTGTCTGCGCTCCTCACTCTAACCTTTCCCAGGCGTCTGAAATGAATAGTGAGATAAACTGAATAGTGAGACTTAAGGCTGCAGCGTGGAAGCCCAGCTTGCACCATGCCCTGCACTGAGGTTTTGCGGGTCTGCATTCTATTAGGATTCATTAAGGTGCATGGAAAAGATACATTGGTAACCATGCGTGACAGCCCCCCATCCTCAAAGCCGGCCAACGACTGGAACTTTGAGAGTCAGAAATTAAAGGAGGGGGGTGAGATTTATAGTTAGTGAGTTCAGTTGCTTTTTTCCTCCTTGGGGCTGTTGCCCATCTTATTAGGAGTTATTTAGTGAAACAAAGTGTAGTGGTAGTTTGGAGAAATTATGAATACTTTCCAGCAGCCAACCCCCCCCCCTAAACCCCCAGAAGCTTAGGAGTCTGTAAGCCTTCTCCCTTGGTTGCAGTTAGGAAGCAGTTGACAGTATAATAGGCTTTTGGAAGTGGGTGCAATGGTTTGTGTGTTCTGTTTGATGTTGCAAATACCAGGCCCTCAGGGAGATCTGCAAAGAGGATGTTCTGTTCTTAAAGAAAGGAAAAGATTAACCTGAAACGTGAACTGAAAAATTCCTGAGTTCTCCAGGACTTAGGTGCTACCAAGGAGTGATCTCATTTACTTGTGTGGAAACGGTTGGCAAGCTGCCTCCTACAGATGAGCAGAGGGCTGGGCAAATATTTTTTAATGATTTTGATTAATGAAAGGGGGTCACCAGTAAATTTGAGAGGATTAGACCACAGATTGACGGTGTGTATGTGTGTGTGTGTGTGTGTGTGTGTTTATGTTTTATGTGGTTAAGGCTTTCTTTGTAGACATGTGCATACTCATACACATAAGTCTTATAACCATGTGTACTTCTTGGAGCCTCTGTAACAATGCTTTTCATCACATTCAAAAATAATGCTCCATAATGCTCATTGGGAAAGGACATGGCACTTCTTATTTTGGAGATCTCTTTAGGAGTGGTAATGAATGGGCTTTAAGCTACTTATGTCATTCAGGAAAATATGCATTAATTTGACAAACATTTATCGAGTACCTATGATATGTCACATACAATGGTGAAAAAAAGATGTAGTTTCGGCTCTACTGTAGTTTATAAGCTACTATAGAGACAAAGTACAATAAATCATTTATACCCACAGTTTTTACACTGGTTTTTTACTCAATACCAATGTATCAAGCAAGTCCATCTGCTCCAAACCAAGATAGGTTCTTGAAGGAAAAGCACCTTGCCTAATTTCTGTTGGTCAGTGGTTGGCCATTGGAAGCAGTGAAGTGGCAGTTGCTTCTGGGATTGAGCAAAGCCGGCCGACCCACGTCGTTCCCGGTAGTAATTCAGCAGCCGTTCTAAGGCCGAGCAGGCGCGTTCCAGCAGCACGCTCTGCTCTGCACATGCAGAACACATGTGTTTCCCGAAGAGATGGTTGTATCTCCATGAGTTGGACGTCAAGAGCTGGCCTGCATCTCCCTGTCTGTGAACCGGGTGACTATTCAGTCTCTCCAAACTGTGTCACATCTGCAAAATGGAAATAATTGTGAAAATTCTTTGTAAAGGACGATATTCATAGGAGTTAGTTTTGTTTTCATTGTTACGCCTGGAGAATTTCTAGAGAGAATAATGTTTCTAGAGGCCAACTACGCTCCATTCCCTTAAACCAAAAGAAAATCAGAAGGATGGCAGTTTTGAAGTTCATGTTCAAACTTGAAATTATCATATCTTTTCCTTTAAGAGTGTTCCAGAAGCATTACAATGTAGCCTTGAAATTAGGGTAGAAATGCAGTTTTTCTAAGGCAGAATAACTGGTATCCACATGTAGGAGTCATCGTTGGAATGTGACCTGTGGCAGCACTGACAGGAAGCTTTGCGGTCACGTAGCCTCTTTTTGTGTCTTCCGTTTCTTTTATTTGTTGCCCCCAGAGAGAAATGGACGGAAAAGAATCACAATGCATGCGTTCTCGGTGATGGGGTTCTGACACCTTGGCCAAGAGCTTCATGCTCTGCACCAGTGAGCCAGGTCCTGTGCTTAAAGTAAGAATCAGAAGTAGGAAGCCGCAGGAGAAGTCGCTATTTACACTGGGTGCTGCTAATCACCTGGTTGTGTTTTCTGGGGGGAAACCAACAGGGAGGACGCGAGAGTGCAGTGTGCACGCGCAGTGTGGTGCATGTGCATGAGCTCTGGGCCTCTTGCAGCTTTCTCTCTAAGGCTTTACGCAGACCCTTCTGTCCTGGGAGGCGGCGACTTTCTCCCTAGCCCTCGATTAAATTGAGATTCTTTTTCCTTAGCCCTCGATGAATTGAGATTCTAGCCCTCGATTAAATTGGAGAGCACGTGCATGCCTTTTGATGTCTTCACTTTGCATGTGAGTGTGTGCGCACGCGGACGTGTACAACAGAAAGGTTATCACAAAGCAGGCCGGGCCTTGTGGCACCTGCACTGCCTCCTCACTGTCAGAGGTGGAGCTTGGACAGCGTTTCTGTTCTCCTTCCTTTGTCCCTGATCTCTCATACTGAGGACATCTGTGCGGTTAACAAGTGGTGTAGCTTAGAACCTGTTTGGGTATTGACTCCTGTCTGTGTTCCCGACACTGGCCGCCCTGTTCCTCGCTTACAGTAGGCACTTGATCATAAGTGGGAAATTCGCATGAGATGTGCCTTGGCTTCGTGCCTTCCTCCCGGCCCGTCTTCTGGTTAATTTGGGTCGAAATGGCTTGATGGTGACCAGGAGCTAAATTTCATGTTAATCCAGGGTCAGGCCTGGCCCACACATCTGAGGCTCAGCTTCTGTCACCATGCACGCCGCATATGGTCATCAGGCTGCTCCCTTGTGGGGTAAAATACAGCAGTCTAGAAAGCGCCACTCTTCAGTGGGCAGAGCCAGTGGGGAGTCCGGATAGAACAGACCACACCGCAGCTGCCTTCATGTATTTGCTGATGGAACTCTGGCTAAGGCGGCACCCTACCCAGCACGTCGAATCAGCATGCTATCTCCAAAGCACGTCATGTCACGTCCTTTATCAGCAGGGCCTCAACTAAGGTGAGCTCCCATTAAAATAAAAAAGAAAGAAAGAAATCTTTGTAATGATTGCTAAGGGCCCTGTATAATGTAAGGTATTCTTTGGAGTTTATAAATAGGGCCTCATAAAAAGTGTGAATATAAGTAAACTGTGACTTTAAGTCATTAGAAGCCCAGTGGTTTGATAAAATAACAGGAAACAGACAATTTATTATGAGCAGTCTCAGTAGCTCTGGATTATCTATAAAACTTTTACAGCCTTCCCCAAGTGGCAAAAAGCCATAAAACTTGCCTGAATGAGGGACTTGTTAATTTACTTGTTAAAGCAAATTAAAAATTTATAAGTGCTTTTAGGTAAATGAGATCTTCTCTCATTGGTGCCCTTGCGGGGCCCCGGAGCCCTGGGAGGGGAGAGTGGCTGTGCGCAGACACCACTGCAGAACAATCAGAGCTATTAAATTGCTCCAGTTTATTATAACAGCCATGCAGCTGTTGCCGGCGCTGGCTTTGGGGTATCATTGGTTGACAGCCGGGAATTTCACTATGTTTTCTGTCTCGCTCAAAGAAAAAAAAAAAAAAAAAAAAAAAGGAAGGAAAGGGATGATTTCTTTTACCTTTACAATTCCCCAGTAGCTGGTGTCATAGACCACGTCTTTTATTTTTCCTTGATCTCATGAACCCAGAGGTTTTCAGCTACATTTTGCTGTTTCCAGATGTGTTTTTCTTTAATTCCACAGGTTGTTGGTACATGTAAATTCCTACCCATCACCGTGACTTTTAGCCATTTTAGCCCATGGACAAAAAAAGCCCAAGTCGTAGAGTGTTTCTGTAACCTCAACATTTCTTTGAAAAAAACAACACAAAAAATCTCTTTTTTCCTTTCCCTTATCGAGCCTGAAAATTAGGAGGAGGAGGTCAGAAAGAGAATTTGGTACGTGTTCACGTGTATTCAACCCAAAAAATTGTGTATTTCACTCCACAATTGTGTATAATCAATATTTTTTTGTGGAATCCAAAGTTTAAAGGTATTTGTGTATTCTCCTTTGGATGAAAAAAAAAATCAACTTAGGTTAAAATTCTTGGATCTAAACACCTTCCTTTACTTTTTTCTGTTTTCCTTGACGGATTTTGGAGGGGTAGGTTCTAAACCGTGACTGGCTGGTGAGGATCTTCTCGTCCTTGCCTCTTGGACCTGCTTCATAATTGGCATAATTGTTCTCCCTGCCCCAGTGACTGCGGAAGATTCTGGGAAATATGAAGGAGCTAATTCTTTCACATAGACAGAAATTTTGATTTAGGAAGATTTTTTGCATTTGTAGGGCAGAAAAATACATTCTATCTCAATGACAGACCCTACTTAATATTAAATAAAAAGGATGGATAAATCACAATTATATTTAAATTTCAAAGATCTCTTTAGCAAGTCAGGTTCTGCAAACACTTTCTTCTGGTATTATTTCCAGTCACTGCAGTGGAAAGATACATTTCATTAATTTTAAGAACAGAAATGATGAAAAGGCGAAATTGGCACAAGTATTTGTTCTTCTGCAAATTACTTCAGTTACTTATGTATATATATCCATAGCTCAGATTTGGATTTCACCGAAACTGTGTTTGAAAAGCATATTGTTGGCAAGGAAAGTGTCACGGAAAAGTGAGGATTGGAGGAAAAGTGATAAAAGTGGTAAATAAAAATATATTTAAATAGTATTCCAGGGTTTTAGAAGGCCTCAGCTTGTGAACAAGGAGACTCCTTGAGGTTAAAATTTGCTTCATCAGGGACTCTTCTGGTGACTGTCTTGATTACTTTAGAAATCTCCCTGTACAAAGCCACCGCGTGCTTAGTGTACCTTCGCTAACTTGAACCTGAATGTATTTTGGAGTCTCTCATCTTCATAGAGAACCTCAGCAAAAATGCTTGGTTATGTCTATCTTGGCACAAATTCTCTGTGCAGTCCAGGACATTTTCTGGTTTTGGTCTTCCGTCCTTATGGATGGAACTGTGAGTGGGACATAAGTAGATCTCTTACCGTGTTACCCCATAGACCTGAACACAGAGCCTGTGAAAAAGAGAGCTATAACGGCTGAACAAAAGTGCTTCTGTTCAAGGGGACCAATGCCAATTGCATGTATAGAAAAAGTTGATGCATTTTAACATTTTTGAATAGAAAAAGCAAATGGCATTGGGCCACAGCTGCTGAGGCACTAGAGTTGATGAGGAGATCCAGAGAGGACGGTGTTACAATAGGGCGGTAAAGTGGTGTGGACAGCTGTAATGATAAACCTTCCGCAGGAAATAGTAGTGCTCAAAAATAGTTGTTTATAACAGCGTGCACATTAGAAATTTAGTATATCTGCTCACTCGTTAGTAATATTGATATATGTTGTGTAACGGTTGCTTAATTGCTAATTTTCCTATGCTAATTGATGTTTTTCTATAAAACTAAATTCTTTAGCTCTTTACGTTTATTGAATACCATCTGGCTTATGAATTTTCATAAGAACTGCCAAAAAAAAGGTACAGACCCCTCCTCCAATCTTTCTCCTAAATAGGTACTGAATGTGTATCCATAATGACTTTTCGATGCGTCTTTAGGAATTAAAAAATTTTTTTTTTCTGTAGGAATAAAATGTCATTCCACTAAAAATATTTCCTTTCTCTCCCAACTTGAATTTTCTTCCCATGTCACCACTAGTTATTGCTGTGGTGATATATCCTCTTATTCTTTTTTAATGATATTCTGCATATTATTGCTCTGGGTAATTATTGAGTATGTACTACATTTAATATACTATGCTTTTCCTGATTACTAGGAAAAATCCCAAACTCATTTTGTATTTTTAAAAATAGGTTTATATATTTATTCATAACATTTTGGTTTAAAAGTTTAAAGACATCATTAAACTTTTGTTGTACAATAACAAAGAGGTCTGAAGTGGGTGCCCCATACAATCTTTTTACTATGCAATGATTAATGTTTTTGGTGATTTCCTGTCACAACTAACTACCATTTCTTTGGCATCTTTGTGTAGTTTTGGTAGTATTATAGTTTCTGTTTGCTTAGATAACGTATGTGTATATATACAGAGGGTGCCAAAAATGTATATGCATTTTAAGAGAGGAAAAAACTGTATAAAAATTGTAGTACTCAATATATACCGATAACAAAAGATGAATACAAGTCACGTGTATACATTTTTTTGGCTCCCAGTCTGTACATTAGTCCATTAGTCCATTTGAGCTATAACAAAATACCACAGACCTGGGTGGCTTATAAACAACAGAAATTTATTTTTCACAGTTCTGGAGCCTGGGAAATCCAAGATCAAGACTCAAGTAGATTCTGTATTTGTGGAGGGCTTGCTTCGTGGTTCACAGATGGCCTCCTCTTCCCCTTACCTCGCACTGTGAAAGGTGTGAGGGAGCTTTGTGGGTGTCTTCTCTAAGCGCACAGACCACTCAGTAAGAGCCCCACCCTCATGGCCTCATCTCCCAAAGGCCTCCACCTCCTCCTGTCATCACATTGGGAGTTATGTTCCAACATCTGGATTTGAGAGGGAAGCAAGCATTCAATCTATAGCATGTATACGAAGGTCTGACAATTAAGTTCACAAACTCATCCTAGAAAAAGTGCTACACACCTCAATGCTGAATATCACACGGTCACCTTCGAAGTGCTCCCCTTGGGAAGCTATGCACCGATGCCAGTGCCTAGGCCACCCTTCAAAGCAATTTTGGAAATCTTGTTGGAATGGCCATCAGAACTTTTGTCATACTACCCTTGATGTCCTGAATGTCATCAAAATGTCTTCTTTCAATATTTCCTTTATCTTAAGGTAAGAAGTCATTGGGGGCCAGATCAGGTGAGTAGGGAGGGTGTTCCAATACAGGTATTTGTTTACTGGCTAAAAACTCCCTCCCAGACAGTGCCCTGTGAGCTGGTGCACTGTCTTGATGCAAGAGCCATGAATTGTTGGCGAAAAGTTCAGGTCGTCTAACTTTTTCACGCAGCCTTTTCAGCACTTCCAAGTAGTAAAGTTGGTTAACTGTGTGTCCAGTTGGTACAAATTCATAATGAATAATCCCTCTGATATCAAAAAAGGTTAACAACATGGTTGCAACAAGTTTGCGAACTTAATTGTCAGATATTGTATACATATATGTGTTATAGGCTTAAGTACTAGAATTTAACAGAGCTTTATTGGTAAGTAGGCTGTTGTGTATGCTTTTCTATGTTTATTTTTCCTATAATTATCATATAGTAAATATGAGTAAATAAGAGTAATAGTTAAGTTATAAGCAGGAGAAGAATTGCTTGGCACCTATGGATTTTGAATAAGATGTAAAAATAACTACAGTTTATTAGATTTTTTTTAAGACATAAAAATAACTAGTTAGAGTTTTTTTTTTTAACTTCATCATTAAATTAATCTAAATTTCTTACTTCAGATAGCTAACGTAGATGAAATTGTGTTCTAAATTGCTTGTCTGGGCTGAATATGAGCAAAACAAATCAAAACAAAAACCTGTAGTAAAGAGTTTTTCAATGAGTCACTCTATGGAAAAATTTGAGATAGTTTTATAGAATTTAGTTCCTAGGTTAATACATTTAGTATATTAAGGTTCAGTCACATTAGATTATATATTAATTATTCATAATTTAGAGATGTTTATAAAAATAACCAAGATATGTGATGGTATTTACTTATTTTTCTCCATTACAAAGGTCATTATTTATAGCTAATTTGCTAATTGCTTTACCGCAAATATTTGGTCATTGAATCCCAAAATGTTATAATTGTCACTTACCTAGAGGAGCAGACACACTGTGTGCTGTCCACGGATAGTAACGATATTCTGGAGGACAGCAGAGTAATGTGGAGAAACAGATCTGGGATGAAGGCTGCTGGGAATCCCAGGTCCACCTCTTCACACCTGTTTAACCTTGAATTAACATGGCCTCCATTTCCCTACCTTAAACTGGTGATAATCATGTGTGCCTCACAGGTTGTGTGACAGGAATCTTAGTGCAGCCAATTCTAGTCACCGCTGGGTGGCCCTTGAGCTAGTGTTCAGCTGGGAACTGGGACGCGTGTTTTCCAACCCTCTGCAGGGCTCCCTGTGGGTCATTCATCTGTGGATTTTAGTTTCTGTGTCTGGAAAGGGGACACATTACAATTAACTTTGCTTACCTCAAAGATTAACAGGATGATTCAATTAGATAAATTATGTATGATTACTGGAAAATTATAGAACAGCAAATGTGTACAGCATTGTTCTCATCCTAAAAGTGAAAGCAGCTTTATGGGACCTGGCCATCCTGCCTTAACCTGCCAGATCGAGACTGTGATACGTTTAGCTGTACCTCAGTGTTCCTGGGATTGTCATCTCTGCGTGTTGCTAAAATGGTAGTAGCTGCAGCCGAGGGTATTTTGGCAATTTGAGTCAAAAGTTAGCTGCATTACTAAACAAACACACTGTTTTTGTAACACCTCAATAAGAGTTCCTATTGTACACCAAAGGTCTAATGTGACGTGAGTTTTGGGGGGAACCACCTAATTAGATAATTGGATCTATTCTTAAATTGTGATTGTGTGCACATCAAAGCCATCATAAGAATAAATTTAAGTCTGATAGTGAACGTGGCTTCAGTATACATCGGTGAAGTATCCTGCTGATTGCTGATTGAAAACAGTTGTTAATTCTCTACTTCACTAAATTCAGAGTGGAAAAACTTTCCTTAATAAAAAACAGATTGAGGAGATGCAAGACCTTACTGTGTGGGAATTAATGGCAGATGCATATACTGGTAGTTAAAATGTTTCATTAGATGTTAATGTCTTGCTGTGTTTTTAATTGTTCAGGAATTAGCCTCCGGAATATTAAAACCATCTGTTTGTTATCATGATGAAACAGAATGCTTAAATAGTTATTAATTTGTGTTTCTTATCCTTTTTTTTTTTAGGGATCATCTGTAAAACTTTGATCTGTTTAGAGTTTAGGGAATTTGGAATGTGGAAGTGAAAAATAATTTTAAAACACATCAATGTCCCAAATAACTGTATTTTTTTTCCCTTCCTTCGGTGCATATTTTATACTCTTTTCCACATTTTGTTTTTAAAGTATGATGACTTGACTCTTTTTTTCGAGATCTGATGAGAATGATCGTAGAGCTGGTTTAATACTTGATTTACACTGTAAGGCCACACTTATAGCGATTATTTTACATTCAAGAGCAAGATAAAATTTAGATATTGGGAGTGACGACGGGACACTAACACCTGAAATTCTAACTCTGTGTGACACGTCGGGTGGTCAGTCAGGCTGCCAATGGCTGCGTTCTGCCTCAGCTGCTTTCCCCTTCTGCGACTTTGCTCAGATCATTTTGTCGTTCAGCGTTGGTTTCTCCACCTGTAAATTAGGAAATGCAGTATAACTTACAAAGCTTTTGTGCTTCTTAGATGTCATATGAAGAGTGCTTATTTGTTCTGTATAGTAAGCTTATTAATTGCTGTCTTTCTTGGTAACATGGAGCCAGTGGGGTATTTGGGGTGTGACCGAGAAGGTCTCTTAGCACTACAGCTGTGTGAGCCGGGAGCAAACGCTCCAGTCACTGGTCTTTGCCCCGGGTTGACAGCCAGAGATTGGATGTGTTTAAATCCTTACCGTCAAAATGACCATCTCAGCTCGTGTTAGTTCTAGTTAACTGCCCAATATGTAGCTCTACAATGGAGAGAACGAATTTACCTTTGCATGGGATCCCCATTTAAGTCTCCAAGAAACCTGGTAGTATTTGTCTTCTCGTCTCTAAGTTTAGTTAGGAAAAATTGTCAAGTTCCTTTTTTATTAATTTATGCAAATCAGCTTAAAATCATGCCAAGGATTGGAAACTATGTATTTGAATCTTTCTGTATCTTGGAGAAATGCCATGTGTTTCGACCCAAGAATTTTTGATAGTTGGGAAGTGTACGGTTTCTGTGTAAGCTATATTTACTTTACCTGCCCCTCATTCAAAATTGGATTATCCCACTCACTATGTCTATTTTGCCCAGGGTAAAAATGGGAAAGGATTCATAACTTGGAAACTTCTGGAGCCAAGTGAAAAATTGCCTGCTTTGTGGTAGTGGAGTCTGTTGTGAAGCCTGGGTTTCTGGTTCAGGATCCCCAGAGGCCAGGCAGATGATACAAGTAAGTGATGTAGGAACCTCGTTGCATGGTGCTGAGTTCACCCCGTATAAGTACAGAATTAATTCAGCCCATGCTCTTGTTTGCAGTGGAGAGAGCTGGTACTGGAGGCCATACAGGTCATGACCCGACCCGCCGTGTGACAGAAATGTACGGTTTCCCCAGAAGGACCTTCTCATTTACAGATTTCCTTGGGAGGATACTTTTACTTGTATAACCAATTGGGTTTCTCCTACAAATGTTGTTGTTAATGAATCCATGTTTGGTAGCACACATATTTACACATTTCGGCCTTTGTGTGCAGTGTGTTAGAAGAAAGTTTTTGCTGGATTGATTAAAAAAAAAATAAAGCACTTGTTACAAGGTAAAATACATCAGATTTGTAAATGTTTCATATTATCCAAATTACTTAAAGTGGCAATCTCATCAATAAGCGTATATAATACTAAGAGCTATTAGCTTTTCTTGCTCGTGGTTTTTGACCTTTTGCTGAACAAGTACTTTTACAATTCTCAAATGCCAGAATGAAGTTGTATTAAACTAACTAATTATATGCCACTCTTCATTTTGTAGTCCTATACCTGATATCTAAAATGATTATCTAAAACATCCTAAATTACGTGTGATCACTCTTTCAAGAACAAAGTTAGTAATAGCTCTTGTCGAAGAATAAGGCATCTAACAGCTGATTTTGTCTGACCTCCACATTCACAAGCTCACGAGTGTACGTGTGACTTTTCATGGTACCAGGGAGCTTTTGAGCACTCCTTGTTCGCCAGTCCTGGCTTTGTTTGATCCAGTCACACTTTGGTAATAGCTCCCAGGGCCATTCTGTGGGAGATTTTAAAGACTGCCATCCATGTTGTGCATCTTAACAGTTAATGCATACTGATTAATGAAATAAATATTTATTGAGCATCTAGTAAATTATAGGTATTGTTTTATATTCTGCAGATATAACAGACAAAAATCCAGGTTCTCATGGAGTTTATAAACTGGTTGTGGTGTTGTCGAGGGAGCAGGAGTTTGAAGGAGACGGAGAACAAATGAGAGAAGTATAATAGATACTGCATTAGAAGGCATTAAATAGAGGTAGGGTTGCGTGTGAATAGGATGATCAAGGAAGTCCTCAATGAGAAAGTGACACTGAAGCAAAGATCTGAAGAAGGCAGGTAGTGAGCCTGTGCCTTCTGGGGCTGGACAGAGGGCAGCAAGTGCAAAGGCCCTGAGGAGAGCGCATGCCTCGTTTCTTTGAGGAACAGTATCAAAATCAATAAATTGTGACAGAGTGAGGAAGGCAGAGAGTAATAGAAAGGAGGTCGGAGAAGTGATATGGCAACCAGACAGGGTGAGCGCTGTGTTGTTAGGCCATTCTAAAGACCTTGATCTTTACTGTGAAGATGGAGAGACTCTGGAAGATTTTGAGAAGAATAAAGGCCTTAATTGACTTCAATTTTCCCAGAGCACTCTGGCTGGTGGGAGAGATACGGGGATGTGTAGAGGGCAAGAGCGCAAGCAGGGAGCCCAGATAGAAAGGCATTGTCATAATGCAGGCAAGACATGATGGCAGTTTGGAGCCGAGTGTCACTGTAGAGAGGAAGAAGATTTTTGACTATGCAATTGGAAAGGGGAAGATGCTATTAATAACAATTGGAAATATGGAGAATATTGCTTTATTCAATTTGGGTTTGAGATGCCTACCAGACATCTAAGTGAAAATGGAAGATGCAACTGGATTTAGAAGACTGGAATTTTGGGAAGTGATTGGGGCTAACCATAAATTCAGGCACCATCAGCACATAGGTAGTATTTAAAAGCATGAAACTGGACGAGGTTGTCACTGAGATAGTGAGAATAGAGTGTAGAGGGAGGAAAGAGGCGGGTCCTGAGAGCCGCACTGGAAGAGTCTGCAGGACGTGGCCCGCATTGGGAGACTGACAGGAGTGGCCAGAGGGGTCCGAGGAACGGCAGGAGTGAAGCAAGTGCTTCCAGGACGAGGACCTGGATCTCTCGGTGCTCGTGTCAGGGGGGACACGTGACCACTGGGTCTCGCATTTGTACGCTGTTACTGATTGGCAGGGCAGTGAAGCTGGCGGGGGGCCTTGTGCCGGGGCCCTGCTCTGGCTGCCCTCAGGCCACGCCCCTTCCCCCAGCCGAAGGGGTCCCAGGGCCCAGGACGCGTGCCCATTGGACAGCGGGTGGTCTGGGCTCCGGAGCCCCGGCCGGATAGCCTCGGCTGGGCGTGCAGGGTGTGCTCCCTCCTTCGGCCCCCGACAGGGACGCACCAGCACTGCGCTTGTGTGTGAGCCTGAGCCGGGCGCTGCCACGGGGTAAGGTGGGCCGTGTGCGTGGGGCCCGCACGTGCGGGCGAGGCTTCTCCACGTGTGCACAGAAGTGTTCACGCAGAGCGTGTCCGAAACGTGCATGCGCATTTTAAGGAGGAAGAACAGCTGTTACAATTGTAATACCCAGTACAAACCGGTAACGAAAGGTGAGCACAAGCCACGCGTGTACGTTCTTTGGCATCCCCTGGTCGCTGGCGAGAGCGCGGCACTCGGCAGGCTGCCCTTCCGCACTGTCACACTCCCTCAAGAAACTTCAAGGGATACAGAACGCGGAATTAAACAGTCTTCGTTGTCATGATGGGCATTCTCTTAAGCAAGGTCAGAGGTCAAGGCATTTTATTTAACTCTGTATGAGCTTGATTTGTAATTTATAACTATTTAAACACAAGTTTTGGGTTCTCTTGCCCCAAGTTCTGCACATGTTTTTGACAGCCTGTTGCTGAGTTTGACAGGCACGATTTCATGTATCTGTGGGGACAAAAGCCTCACTGGACCAGGTTAAACAGAGAATGGGAGGAGAACAATGAATAAAATGTTCGCAAGAATATTTTTGTAAAGGGCATGAAAAAAGTGGAAAGGTGGCTGGGATTCTTTGTCTTATCTGGATTCGGGGTCTTCTCTACTAAAATGGGAACAATAATAGCCAGAAAGTTTGTACTCTGAAGGAAAGCATTATATTAGTTTGCTAGGGCTGCCATAACAAAATACCAGAGTTGGTGGCTTAAAAAAAGAGAAATGAATTTTGTCGCAGTTCTGGAGACTCCAAGTCCAAGTTCAAGGGCTCGGCAGGGTTGGTTTCTCCTGGGAGGCCTATCTCCTTGCCTGGTAGTTGGCTGCTTTGTCCCTGTGCCTCCAGGTGGCCTTTTCTCTGTGCCTGTGTATGTATCTCTGGTGTGTCTCCCCGTGTCTCAATCTCCTGTTCTTCTAAGGACACCAGTGGGATTAGATTAGGCTCATTTTATTGGGCTCATTTCCACCTGTTTTAAAGTCCCTAAATCCAAGTACAGCCATATTCTAAAGTAATGGAAGTTACGGTTTCAACATATGAATTTTGTGTGGGCACAATTCAGTGTATGATAGGGATCTCAAATATTCTAGAACATGCATTTGTGGAACCCATCCCATCTATGAAATGTCTGTGGCTTCTCAAAAAAGTTGAATATTGTACTTGCTAAACCAGTTTATTTCTGTCCTCAGGGAAGTACTAATGTAGCCTAGTATGAATTAGTCACTAGTTGGTGATAAGTTTAGTGGTACACAGGTTACTAAATGCTGTGGACTGAATTGTGCCCCCATCCGTCACCCGTAGGTCAGATTCGTATATATTTGGAAACAGATTTATCTTGTGGTCCAAACTCAAGCCCAAGGAATGCCACATCCCTCTGTTCATTCAGGCTTTAACCCCATTCTTCAGTATGTCCTCCTCACCCCCGTTGTTCAGGCTGCCTTTTTAGTAGAAAATGAAGTCAGGTATGTTATCATGCCTTTTGTCAACAGAATTCAACCTAGATATAGTATCCAAAATGTAGATAGAGATCTTAGTTATATATCAAGTATTGCTGTTTTACACTCCCATTCTCTTTCCTTCACATCATTAAGTTGTCAAGAAATAGTATTACAGTAGCCTCTTGGCCAAATCAGAGAGAGTAGAGTTTTGATTTTCTTGAGTAGCTATAGAACAGTAAGTAGTGTTGCCTGGGTTCCGTGTGTCTTTTGGAAGGATATCACAGTTGGTCAGATTATTCTTGATTGTCTTAATAGCTTCTCGCCAACGTTTGAGACTGCAGTTACATTGATCTTCACTTACTTTCCTCTATTGTATTGATGTGCAGTTTTTTCTTACTGCTATGAAGTTCACTGAACTCTCTTAAATCTTGAATAATATATGTGATTGGCAAGTGGAATCGCTTCAGTAGTTTCTATTTTTCAAGTTGTATCAGTGCAGTACCTTTAGTATTTATTTGGGACTATCACTGACACAGAGAAATGATACAACATAAGTCCAGGCATATCCGTGGACCCTATCTTACTTTACATTAATAAAACTGTTTTTAATCTTTAGTAAATTTGGGGGTGACACTTGTTAGTGAAATTACACAGATTTCAGGTGTACAATTCTGTATTACATCATCTATAATCCCACTGTGTGTTCACCACACAGAGTCAGTTCTCCTTCCATCACCATATATTTGATCCCCCTTACCGTCATCTCCCACCCCCCAACCCCTTACCCTCTGGTAACCACTAAACTATTGTCTGTGTCTATGAGTTTTTGTTTCTCATTTGTTTGTCTTGTTCTTTTGTTGATTTTGGTTTATATACCACATATCAGTGAAATCATAGGGTTCTCTGCTTTTTCTGTCTGACTTATTTTGCTTAGCATTATACTCTCAAGATCCATCCATGTTGTCACAAATGTTCCTATATCGTTTCTTACCGCCGAATAGTATTCCATTGTGTATATATACCACAACTTCTTTATCCATTCATCTATCGAAGGGCATTGTGGTTATCTCCGAGAGTTGGCCACCATGAATAATGCTGCAGTGAACGTAGGGGTAATAACACTTGTCTAATTCTCTTGGAGTCACTTTCTGAGACGTGGATTAAAAGGCAGCCTCTCCTTTCCTTGTCTTTGGAAACTCACTGTGGGAGGTGGAATCCGACGATGGTCCTCAGGATACTTGCTCCTGTTTGCTCCCATGATTAGGTTTTCATTTTCTTTTCTTTCTTTTTCTTTTTCTTTTTTTTTTTTAAGAAAAGTTGAAACACTACCACTTGCAACAACATGATTAGATTTTATGTGGCACAGTTGACTTGACCCAATCGGGTGAGTCCTTAGCGGGGACCTGACTCTTTCTGGAGTAAGAGATTAAATAGATGGAATCTTTTACTTTTTTTAAAAAAAAAATAAACTGCTTTATTGAAATATAAGTTACACGCCATAAAATCTACTCATTGTAAGTGTACAATTATATGAGTTTTGGTAAATGTATAGAGTTGTGCAACCATCATCGTACCCCAATTTTAGAACTTTACTATCACCTCAAAAAAAATCTCCCTTGTGTGCACTTGCAAATTGGTGGACTCAAATTCTTGTGTAGGATTCTATCAGATTTTATTATTAATTTCAAATTACTATATTTCATCAGATGCTTGCAGCTCTTTTAATTATCATTCCATGTTTCCCTTTTTGTTTTGTTATTATCAGATTTGGGCACAGATTATCTTTGCATATTTTTTTCTAAATCCTCTAAATCAAATTTTGTTAAATTTTCTTTAAAGGTTTAAACCATTTGATTATGATTTTGACAGTACCACCAAAAAATAATGGTTACTACTATAATTTAGAAATGTACCTATTATATTTTATAAATAAATGTGCCTATTATATTTTATAATTATAACATATAAGTGTGCCTATTGTAATGATCACATTATTATTATCACTTTATATATTATGTTATCACATTATATATGGATATCTCATTTCTGTTTTTGGTATTGCTTTTTATCTCTTTATTAGATTTGTCAGAAGTTTCTCTCTTTTATCTTTGTAGGTTTTGCTCTAATTTTACTCTAATTTATTGTACAATAATTTAATTTCCAATTCAATGTTTAATTTTCATTTTTGGAATCTTCTGCTCTAATTTTCCCTATAGTTGCTTTTTGGTCTTATTTTTTTTTTCTTTTTGATTTCTATAATTAAGCTATTTTTTTTCTGTTATTTTCCATTTTATTGAAAATACATGAGTTAGCCTGCACAGATTTTATAGGTCCTGTAAAATTTTAACTTACATGTTTATAATTTTCATTTTTTTAATACCATAGTGTGTTTGTGATTTTCTCTTTAACTCAATTATAATTGTGGAGAGAATTTTTAAAGATATATTTTTTAAAAGAGTTTTAAAAATCTTTTAGTGATATGGCTATTTAGATTAAAATATCATAATTAATTTTCATCAGCGAGAAGGCTGCTTACGTAATTTCTACATTTTGAATCTTAGTTTGATATTCTTTGTGACCTAATCCATTTTCAGTTGGTGGTAATTTCCTTAGGATGCTTTAGAAGGTGTGGTTTCTTACCAGTATTTACTACATTTTGCCTAAGTCAGACTGAATTTTTAACCTGTAAGTCCTTTCTCTTATTTTGTTTACTTGCTCCCTGATTAGTAGGATGCTAAACTCTCCTACCTTCTGTTGATTTCCTTTATTACTTACAATATTTTTTACTTTACATATCGTCCTATGAAGGTTTATACCTTATTCCCTTAGTATAAGTACAGAAGTGTAAAGGTAAGATTGCACCTTTTGTCACTACTATAAAGTGACTGTCTTTAATAATATGACTTCGTCTAGCCATTTATTTGTAATACTTTGTCTTTTTTCCTATTTTTTAAAATTTAAGAGTCTTTTTAATTAACAAATCATTGAATATTTCTTTTAATCAGTACAAACTGGAGTCCTTGCTTTTTCTAAATAGTGGGAGCTTAATCCATGTATGTTATTATAACCAATACACTTAGTCACATACTTTTGCTTTCTTGCTAGCTCCTTTATTTTGTCTCCATTTCTCTATTGATTATGATTTTTATCCTTTTATGTTTGATAATGATTTGGAACATAAGTATTTTTAATATCTAAATTTTACTAATGGTTAACTTCAAGATTATCAAGTTCTTGCTTAAAATTCTTTCTCTAACTATTGAAGGCAATAATAAGATAACTTTTGATTCTATGATCCTAGAGAAATTTTGCACAAATTCCTTGCCCTGCCCTAGTTTCCAGAATTTAATTTTTAGCTTTTTGGCACAACTTCTTCGGATACATTGTGTTATTATTCTACAAAATATTATTATTCATACAAAATATTCATTTCTTCAGAAAATGTTTTTTTTTTCTCCTCAACTTTGTAGTTTTATTTGTAGTAGTAATTTCCTGTTAACTCATTTTGATATGTCAGCTTTTTCATTAAGTTCTTTAGTTTGGTTCTGTGTCTCTCATTTGAAATACCTTTTATAGCCTAAGGAACAGAATAGTACAGATCTCATCCAATCATGAAACTTTCCCATTTGTGGACCACTATTTTTTGAAACAACAAAACAAAAACATGTGTACAAGATTAAATACTTGCTGCTTTGATGTTAGTGAAGGTGAGTTACAAAATGTCATTGAATGAAGGAAGATTCTGTGCATATTGAAACATTTGAAGCGCCTTGCATGCAGGTCCTGTAGCGGCCTGCCTGCCGGAGGACTCAGCAGTCCGAGATGGGCTTGTGCCGCCCTGAGGAGCCACAGCTGTGGGGGAGATTACTTCTGGGAGCTTTGCTGCCTGCGCTGCATAAGTCACGGCAGTCCTCGGAGTTCCAGACACAGATGTCTTCTCCGCGGCTTTATTCTTCTATGAATTGTGTTTGAAGGGTTAATGACAACTGCTGAGCAGCTAGCACCTTATTGGGACTTGCCATAGTCCAGCTGAAAAGGAGCGGAGTGAGCGCTCAGACCTGGGCACACGTGCCCCGATTCTGCACCTTCACTCAGTCCGGCTGATGGGACTTGGTGACACGCTCAGTACCAGCGACCAAACTATGGATCGTTATCTTCTTAAATAGCCGTTAATAACAGTTAGGTCTGTACCGAGCTCACACTTTCAGTTTGGAAAACATGTTGTTGACAGTGAAATCTAATGAAAAACAAAATGGCTTCTTATATTTTATAAAATATGTTAATCTTATTGATGGAATTCCTGTCACTCATGCCAGACAACTACTGTCCTCTTGTCTGTTTTAACTCTGGTGACTAAAACATATAGTACTCTAATGGGAAGGAACTTCTGGAACTAGAGACTAAATTACAATAATTGTTAAATAAACGAGGTCCTGAGGCATCTATTAGGTTGGTGCAAAAGTAATTGCGGTTTAAAAGCTTAAAAATAATTGCAAAAACCGCAATTACTTGTGCATGAGCCTAATACCAGCTGATAGTGAGAAATCTCATTCCATCAGTTAGAGCACAGCTGTCTTATAGCAGCGCCGCCATGGATGTGGGAGAGATCAATGTGAACAGATCAGTTCTTGGCTCCTTAAATGTTTCAGCTAGCACCTGGCCTTTGTGATGTCTCTTGGTTGCAGGTAATAGCTGGGGACTTCAGGTAAAGGATTACAACTTCTGAGTTAGTTATACTACCCAAAAGATCCATTGGATATGGCTGAAAGTGCCAGTTTTAAATGTATTCATGGGATTAGGAATGAATACTTCTTTTGCCTGAAATCGTGTGGTTTAGCTTTAGTACTTACTGTAGTCAATCCATTTCTTTGAAATATTGAGCTGTCTGACAGCTTAAAATCTTAAGTTTCCTTTAAACTTGAGCCTGGCTTTGGAGGAAAAAGAGGTATGTGGGGTGGATTTTCTGTAAGGCTCTCTGAAGAACATTCGCTCAAGTGCTTGTGCTGGCAGAGCACAGGGGTGGCGAGCGAGCTGCTTCCTCTCAGCCTTTCTTGGGTTTTGCCCTTAGCCTAGATCAACATTTACTCAGATAATTCACGTCAGGGCCACTGGACGCTCTCATTGGGCCTTGTTGAACTTATTTGTGTTCATGAAGAAGTGGGGAAAAGGCCCAAATGCTAAATCCAGATTCTGTTAAGCCAGCTGGATATTAGGAAAAGTTTCATGCTTTTGTATCCTTAATTACCTCCTGGATGTTCATTTCTCAACTAAGTTGGGGGTCTGAGGTTTTAATGAACATCTCTTGATCAAATATCACCTAATAAGAGTTGTTTGTGAATGTAGTCAGATACCACAAATGTATCAAAAATATATCCTGCAGAGCTGCGAATATGCTGCAGACTGATTATTTCCATGTTCAATGTAAACATTGAGCATTAAAATGCAGTGAGCAGGAGGCAGTACGTGTGGGCTGGTCCTGGACCTTGTGCCTGGTTCTGAGCACTCGTTGGCTATGTTTGTTGCTTCATCCATACACTGGAGGTAACTTTACCTGCCTGGGCTTAACTCAGCGCTCCAGTGGCCTGAGACTTCTGCCATTGCTTATGAATTAGGGCCCATTCTACATACAGATTTTATCATCAGTAAAAATGTGTGTAACAGGCTGTTTTAAACTTTAAAATATGTGATAATTATCAAAGGCATTTAATAAAGAGTGATATGCTAGCTAACTATGCGGGCATATGTTAAAACATAAATACAGTAAGAAACAGCTCTTCAAAGACTAGTGGACGATATACTATTATATCTGAGCTTTAATAAAATCTTGACTTGGAAAAGACAGAGAAGGTGAGAGTGAGCATTCCAGACAGAGGAAATCTTGTGTGAAAAGAAGAGGGCAGAAATGGATATGACGTGTTAAGAAATTAAAAGTGATGTTCATTTTAGATTAAATCCCCCTTTATTATAAGTATAAAAATGAAAACTTAAGAGAATGACAATATTCTGAACTTGTATTCTATAGTAATAAGGCTCACATAGCTTGCATCCGAATTAGCTGAGAATTAGCAGGTTTTGCAGTAACTTAGGAGGAAACTAAGTATTTAAGGGCTCAGAAGGATACAAAATAAAATTAGCATCATTTTGGGGGTTTCCATTACAGAAGACTTCTGGAGAATGGGATTTTAGAAAAAAGTGGTAAAAGTGGATTTGTAGAAAGGTTGAAAGCAAAAAAGAATGCTCTGTATCGTGGGGATATCTGGATAGCTGATTAGGTTGTACGGTCAAAGTTGGGGTGGGTGTAAGCTGCAGTCTGGAAAGAGGCACATTAAAGTACAGGAATGCTGATACAGATGCATTGCCCATTCATGTTGCTTCGTCTTCCCCTTGGCCCAGAGCCACATGGAAACCTGCAGGCAGAAGTTTTGCTACCTGTTACTCTTGCTTGCTCTTTCAAGTTCTCTGCCCAGAAATATGGGGCTTGTCTTTTGTTTGAGATTTTCCATGTTCTGACCCATGCACCCCTCTGTAATGTTTCTCCCTTTTTCTTCCCCAAAGGAACCCTGTTTCTGGGAAGAGTCTGATCATTTCCTCGCAAGTTTCTCTCCCTGCCTTTGCTTTCTGCCTTTCTCCAGAAGTGTCTTCTTTCCTCTCAGCCATATGAGCTCAGTCAACTTTTAATATCCCAGCAAGCACTTCTCCGAACATCACTGGCTACTTTGGGTTTTCATGTAACATGTATTTGCTTATGTTGTTAACACTCGCTTTGCTCACACTGCCTTGCTAGACTGAGAATGTTGTAAAGAGGCTCGGTCTTGTAACCTGAATGAATTGCTTGGGGTCTCTGCAGATGGGGTTGCTGAGGACGTCACAGGTAGACTTATCTTCCATATGTGTGTGACTCAGTCTCACACAGACTGACATTGGCAATTCTGTGTGTTTGCTCATTTTTATGGAAATCAGAGCTGGGTAAATGCATGGAAACTGCTAAAATGTAAGCTCCATAGGACCCAATGTTATTTTTGTTTGTTTTGTTTTGGTTTGGTTATTTTTTGTTTGGCACCCTATCTCCAGTGCTTACTACCAGGCCCAAATGTGGGGCTTAATACCTATTTGTTGAATGAGTGCTGCCTTAATTTACTTAAGCTGCATATCTGGTAGGAGACCTCCAGAATGTTGTCTCATCAAACAGAATCCTTAAGTGTCTTCTCAGTGGTTACAGTTTAACGTCCTAGCATCTCATCCTTTTCTTTCAGGGCAAGAAACCTTGTGTTTTGTTCTGTTTTGTTGTTGTTGTTTCAGGAGAGGACAGAAGAAATGAGGTGGGAAGTCATAGTCAGTGTAATTTGACTAGAGCATATTCAGTGTTTTGGGTGTTTTTATTATCCACAAAAGAAATCACAATGGAACAGAGGAAAAATCTGAGGGAAGATTACTTTCCAAGACTTATGCACCTTTGTTGAACTTCTCACGTGTTTATGAGTATGTAAGACTTGCTCACTCTTTTATCTCTAGTGGCATTTTATGGTGAATGTTTTGCTTATCCTGCCCTCTATGTTTCTTTCTATGGCAGCTTGCCTGGCACCTTTCAGAAACTGAGAAAAATGTTAAAGATCAGGAACTTAAATGATTCCCTTCTGACCAGGCTTAAAGAAAAGGGGCAAAGAAGCAGCTGTGTGAGGAGACCACTGACTTTCCTTGTTTCTCTTGTCTTGCTTGTAGCTCAAGCCAGGACAGAACAGCTGCAGGGACAGCGACAGTGAGAGCGCCAGTGGGGAGTCCAAGGGCTTCCCCAGGAGCAGCTCCCGGGAGAGACTCAGCGACGTAAGTATGAAACGATCAGACAAAAGCACCAGCCCATGCGTTCCATTCCGTGGGGCAGGTCTCAGCCTCCATCACTCCCTGCCTTCACACCTCTTTGCATATCCGGCTCCCACGCGTTACCCTTTCTTGATGTACCCGTGGTTGAGCCTTGCATTACAGTGTCATTACATTTTCTAGTTTGCCCAAATATGTGTTTTCACAAATTATAAGGTAGGTGGGAGTATTTGTCACCTCAGCAAAAACAGATAACAAAGGAAAATGATAATACTTTTAATATCAGTGTTCAATGAAAGAAATAGGCAGCGCTACAACTGGGAAAACGACATCCATCAACTGTGAGCTCTGTGTGATTTCTTCACCTATGAGACTGGTAACAATCCCTTGCTGCCAGTTTATTTCTGTTGGGAGGAGTGGCTAACCAGTCACTTACTTGGCCGGCGAAGGAATTAAATTTCTTGACTGATTTCTCGGGGAGAGACTTGTGAGAACCTCTTGAGGGATGTGTCAGCTCTCTGGACCTGGCTCTAAGCCCTTTCCGGTCTCCTGTCCGCCAACACACCCGACTCGCTTTGTCACTTCCGAGAAGCACCCGGCCCCCTGAGGATGCTCTTGCCTTCTTCCCTAACGTGTCATATAACAAGATTCTTGACCTATCTTTGTCCCTGAGAGCAACACTTGGAAACGTTCTTGTAAAACAGATTGAGTAGGGAGAGACATTTTTATTATTGATACCAACACAGGAACACCAGCAGACGAAGGAGACAGTACTCTTAAGATGCAGCAGCTCAGTGTCTTAGTTTCAAGAAGACGCTGTCAGGGTGTGTAATAGGAGTAAAGCCATCACCTCTTCTTCCTTACATGCTCTAACGCAGTTGTCACCATCATGGAAAATATTAGTACTTATTTATTTTTGGTCTAAAAGAAATGAAACTTCACTGATACCCAATTTAATAAGCAGGGAATAGTTTGTCTATAGAATTTACAAACACACTTATCTTAAGAATGTGCTCAAAACCTTTTTTTACTGGGAGGTTTCCATAAGTATCAAAGGCTGGGGACCACTGCAGTACCTGGAGTCATTCCTACAATAATCCCCCACCCGGTTCTCCATCAGCCAAGTGGACAACCCGAGACAGGTAGCTTCCTACACCTCTCAGGAAAGTCTGAGATCGAGGGTGAGATGTGACATATGGAACGTTGAGTTCTTCCAAGGTTAAGTGGGATAAACAAAGTATAATTGTTTCTATAGTATTTTAGTGTCTTGTAGATAATTGCCTCTTCCTTTAATATTGCATAATATCAGTCATGTATATAAGGAATACTAACTCAGCTTTTGCTGTATGAGTATGTCTGTGTAAAAGAATATTTCTTTGTGTGTTTATGTTTCATTAATTTTATGATGGAACTATAAATTATAATGCTAAAACTATTGCTATAACAATATTTCTTACTTATGTTGTAATGTTAACAATACTTAACATTTTGTTTTGTCTTTTTTTTAAATATTCAATCAGGGTTTATTAGTGATACATTCTCAGGGAAGAGAAGGGGTCTAGTGAGGTAGGGGAGAAGGAGGGAGGCGGGGACGGAGAGAAAGGGAGAGAGTGAGAGATAGAGAAAGGGGTGGAGAGTGAAGGTCAGAGCGAGAGCTGTTTGGCTTTTACGACAAGGTCTCTTTGGGCTGGAAATCATTGCAGGATTAGTTCGTCATGATTTCAGCATAGGGCAGAGAAGTGAGAGCCACATAGGTCAGGGGACAAAAGCACAGTCATTGAGATCCTTTGACTGGTTGCCCTTAACTTGCTTTTCATTGGATCAAGAGAAATTGGCAAAAGATATCCTATGTTTATGGATAGGAAGATTTAATGTTAAGATGCCAGTACTGCCCAAAGCAATTTATAGATTGAGTGCAATGCCTGTGAAAATTCCAACAGTCTTTTTGCAGAAATGGAAAAACAGATACTCAGATTCATATGGGGTGGCGTGAGGCCTCCTGGCAGAAAACACAATGTTGAAAAAGAAGAACAAAGTTAGGAGACTTATACTTCCTAATTTCAAAACTTATTACAAATCCACAGTAATCAAAACAGAGCGGTAATGGTTTGAGGATAGTCAGAGAGAGCAGTGGACTAGAATTGAGAGTCCAGAAATAAACCCATACATCTCTGGCCAACTGAGTTTTGACAGGAGTGCCAAGGCCATTCCATTGGGAAAGATTTTCTCTTCAACAGATGACACTGGGACAGATAAATCTCCCCAAGCAAAAGAATGATGTTGGAGCCCTATGTCACACCATGTAAAAACTTAACTCAGAATGAATCAGTGACCAAAATGTAAGAACGAAAACCATACAACTCTTAGAAGAAAACACATGGGTAATTCTTTATGACCTTGAATTTGGCAGTGGCTTTCTAGATATGACACCAAAAGCATGAGCAACAAAAAGGAAAATAGATAAATTGGACTTCATTGAAAGTAAAAACTTTTGTGCATCAAAGGGCATTATCAAGAAAGTGAAAATATTGTGAGAAAATATTTGCAAATCATGTAACTGATACAGGTTTAATGTCTAGATATATGAAGAACTTCTACAGTTCAACAATAACAAACCAATTCAAAAGTGTGGCAAAGAACTTGAGTAGACATTTGTGCAAAGAAGATATACATGCAGTTGTCCAGTAAGCATATGAAAGATGCTCATCCTCATTAGTCGTTAGGGAAATGCAAATGTAAACCATAATGAAATAGCTGAGATGGCTAAAAATTTTTTTAAGAAAATAAGTGTTGGCAAGGATATGGAGAAATTGGAACCTTTGTGCATGCTGGTGGGAATGTAAAATGGTGCAGCCATTGTGGAAAATAGCTTGGTACTTCCTCAAAAAGCTAAACACAGAAACATCATATCCCTACCAACTCCCTTTAGATATAAACTGAAACACGTTAAAAACAGGTACTCAGATACTTATCCTCCAGTGTTCATTCCAGCATTCAGTAACCAAAAGGTGGGAACAACACAAGGGTCCCTCAGCAGCTGAATGGTAAACAAAATACCATATTTCCCCGTAAACGAGACCGGTCTTATATTAATTTTTGCTCCAAAAGATGCATTAGAACATATTTGCAGGGAATGTCTTATTTTTTCACGTGCAACAATCTACATTTATTCAAGTACAGTCATGTCATCTTCTGGAACGTCGTCATAATGTACTAAATGCCCGTCTCGCTGATGATCTTAACTGGGGCTTGTTTGAGGGGAAACACGGTATGGCGTATATGGACAATAGTATATTATTCAGCCATAAAAAGGAATGAAGTTCACATACATGTTACAACACAAATTAACCTTGAAAATATGATGTTAAGTGAAAGAAGCTAGTTGTAAAAAAGACAAATATTGTGTGATTCCACTTGTATGAGGTATGTAGATTATGCAAATTCCTAGAAACAGAAAATAGCAGATATCAGGGACTGGTGTAAGGGGGGGTTGCTAGGGGAATTCCCGCTTGATGGTTACAGAGTTTCTATTTGGGGTGATGAAATAGTTTTACACAAATTGCGACTAATTAATATCACTGAATTGTACACTTAAAATGGTAAAAATGTCAAACTTTGTGTTATACTCGTATATGCATTTTACCACAACAGAAATAGTGTAAGAAAAAATTTGGGCTTCAACAATCCTGACTGTCTACAAAATACTTCTAGTGCATATTCCTTATTGATTATTGAAATTCATACTTTCTGCAACAACATTGTTAAAGACGAAAGAAGAATAGAAACAACATTTAGTCTAAAGCTAGTTTTCTCTAGTCCTGAATACTCTGCCTGGTTCCTGAGGTATCCCAAGGTTTTTCCACACCAGCTGGTGGGCATACCAACCCTTCTGTGCCCTGCATGAGCTCTGGGCATTGTTACATGCTCCTTTTCCGTGGTTTCTCCTTTTACCTCAGGCACTATCCTCCTACAGACACGCTGATGTGGACACAGGCGAAGCCTGGAGGTGAACCTTCTTTAGATTTCGTGATTCTCTGGGAAGCTCTCGCCTGTCCTGGCTTTCTCTGATTATCCACTCTATCTTCTCAACTCGGGGATGACCATCCCCCACCTACCCCATCCCCCAGCATGAGTGAGGCTCACCTCATTTGCTTCCCTTTTCTCTGAGATCACTGTCCCGTACTGCCTGTTGCCCAGTTTCTGAAAACCCTTTCTCATGCAGTTTGTCTGGTTCTTTAGTAGCTTCAGCTTAAGCTACTGAAAATGGGAGAGTATGTTGGGTCCCTGTGAGGCCAGCATGCCCACTGCGGGTGTTTCAGCTGCAGTGAACGTTCCCAGAGGTCAAAGTTCCCAGAAGTCATCTCACTTTTCACATTTTTAGAAGCTTTGGCAGTTGACACTTACTCTAAAGTGCAGTTAGGTAAGTTACGTAATTTACGTTATTCCAGTTTTGTTTTTTTTAGTTGGACATGCAAAAGAGTAAGAATAAAGAATCGCAGTAGAACTAGAGGATTTGGCTCATGGGTAAAGCTTATAAGCCAAATGTGCTTGGCTTTTCTAAATTACATACCCCAAGCCATACTGCCAGGCGAGAGTATTTGTCTATACGGAGTTCAGATCATCCACCTCAAAGACACATAGTAACTGATTTAGATTAGTCATGAAGGGAAAAGTGAAGGGGAATAATTGAATACATCAATGTTCACCATGAATTTGTTATTCAAGAGGGAACGTACTGCTTCTGACTTAAACAGAATTTTTCAATTGATGAAGTCACAACTAAGGGGCTAAAGTTAGAATCTTAATAAACAAAACCTTAAATTATGAATTGATCATGGACGTTCTTTACAAACACAGCAACTTTTAATAGCAGTTTAACTATTTATTATCTGTGTGACGTTGAGCAAAGAACTTGGTTTTCTAAACCGCGGTTGATCTGTGAAACGGCTGTACCAACCTTGTAGGTCTCCTTTACAGATTGCCCGGTACTAGTGTCTGAATCACATAGCACCGTTCTTGGTGTTTAAAACACATCCTCTGCTCAAAAATACTCATCCTCTTCCTCTTCGCATCAGATTTACAACTTACCTTAGGAACCTTCTCACCCTTTTAACTTAAATTCCCTTGTAACTGTCAACTTGACAAGCAGTACCTGCTATCTGAATCATGATAAACATGATAATACCTGCTATCTGAATCTTCCTCACAAACAAAATCCTCACTATCCTATGTCTCCTTACCTATTTTTCTCAGCCCTGAAGTGTCCCTCTTATTTCCCTGTCCCAGTATTGGATCCCAGGGCTAGGATTCTCAAAGTCAAGCTCGTTCCTTCCTCTGCCGTAATTATCCCGTCCACTTCGTTCCTCTCCTTCACCCACTCACATCATTTCTGACGAGGTGTTTGGGTCTGACTTTGCTCTCTGACACTAATGATGTTTCAGACGCCCTCACCATGCCTTACACAGGTAACTCCCGGTGATTGCATCTGCCCCACCGTTCTTTCCTTTGCACCGTGCTCTCCAGTGCTTCCAGAGTTGTTTTCCTCTGGAGTCAGAACTGACACTTGAACTTCTGTGTTTAAGATCTTTTGGTCAGAGTCCACACTCCTGAGGGTTATGTGCAGAGCCCTCCAGGAAGTATGACGCTGCTTCTGCACGTGCTCCGTTCCTCTGCCCACCCCACCCCCGACCTGAACCACCTTTGTTTTCTTAAATGATGTGCTCTTTCAGATCTTCCTATCTTTATTACTTTTATTCCCTCTTTTCTTTGTCCTTTCCTTCTGCCAGCCCCAGTGGGATGCCCTATAACAAACCCTTCCCAACACACTATGGAAGTAAACTCCGAATGCTTTATTCAGATTAGTATGTGGATATGACTCTAGTTTTTCTCTGAAAGAATTTTGGGCCTGGTTTTTAGTTATGAGAAGGCAGAAAATGTGTTTTAATACTTTCTAAGTGTTCAAGACTTTGAAGGAATTGAAGCATTTCAGAAAATAGTGAAAAGGGATAGAATTCTAACAAGTGCTATGCTAAACGGTTCTGTCATCTGACTGTCCTATAGCTAGTTAGTCCGTTTCATAGGATCACAGTTGATGCATTTCTTCTGCTTCTTTCTGAGATACCACTTCTACCCCAAATCGTCCAGGATTCAGGGTTATTTATCTATCCCACCATGCCATCTTCAGTCGGTCCACGTCCTCCCTTCTCCCCACCCTACCCCAAACCTCGATTGAGGTTTCACTCTGTGCCAGGTTGACTGGCTACTGTGAAGGGAGAATAGACCCAGACCACACTGTCCGTGAACGTCTCTGTCCTTCAGAAGAAAAGCTAGTCCAGCCCTGAAGCACTCTTGGTGTTCCGTTTCTCCCCTGAGTCTGTGGTAAGGAGGTGAGGTGTTGTATTAGTTCCCTGGGCTGCTGTAGTGAGTGACCACAAAGGGAATGGTTTAAAACAACTGACATCGATTTTCTCAGAGTTTGCAAGGCCAGCAGCAGTCCACCCTGAAGGTGTCAGCAGGACCACGATCCTCGGAAGCCTCCAGAGAGGCATCCTTCCTTTCCTGTTCTAGCTTCTGCTGGCTTCTGGCCATCCTTGCCTTCCTTGGCTTCCCACTGATTCAGCCCAGCGTCTGCCTCTGTCTCCACAGGGCCGTCCACCCCATTTGTAGCTCTGTGTGTCCTCTCCTTATAGGGCAGTGATCATCGGCGTTAGGACCCACCCCGATCCAGTAGGCTCCCAACTTAAGGCCGCTGTTTCTAAACAAGGTCATTATATCACTCAGGGTTCTCACAGAAACAGTGCATGGAATGTACAGGTGTGTGCAGTGAGGAAGCCTGACAAGTCTCAGGATAGGGGAAGGAAGTGGGAGACCCACGAGAGGTGGTGCTTAGCCGCAGTCCTAGTCCAAAGGCATGAGAACCAGCAGAGCTGAGGGTGTGATTCCAGCCACAGACTGGAAGGCTCGAGACCAGAGACAGTCGATGGTTCAGTTTGAGTCTGAAAGCAGGAAAGACTGTTGTCCCAGCTTGAAGGCCATCAGCCAGAGGAGTTTCTTCTTATGCTGAGGATGATTATACTTGTTTTATAAAACTGATTGGATGAGGCCCAGCCACATCCGGCTGGGGGCAGTGTGCTTTATTCAGTGTTTGGGATGAAATGTTAAACTCATCCAAAATCCTCCTCACAGTAATACCAACAAAATGTGGGACCAAGTGTCTGGGGGCCCGTGGCCCAGGCACGCTGATGCCCAGTCACGTTAGCCTTCAGCCACATTCTGAGGCTCCTGGTGGACGTGAGCTTTAGAGAGACGCTGTTCACCCCACTGCAAGTTATTATTTTAAAAGCCTGTCTGGAATATGTTAAAGCAACGTTGTTATAATTTTTACTTTAAATTGTTTGCTTTGCCTTTTATTGAAGAACTGCAGATAACAATGAGAGCAAGAAGGAAATCAGTGAAATGAGCCAAGAAGCTGTTGAGTGTGGATGAGAGCTAGTGACAGCTAGAAGAGGGTTATAACAGAGGTTGGGAAATTGAAGTGAGAAGTGACCATATCCATCATGCCCGATGCTCTTTTCAAGTTGTTCCCTTCCACCCATTTTTACTTGAATTCTCCTAGGAGCTCATTTCCCCATTCAGATATAGTGTTTTGCGTCTTTATCAGCTGTTAGGAATCTTATTTCCAAGGCACATGTCTTAGGCTTAAGATTTCATGTTGTTTTAATTGTCATTGTTTCCTAAAATACTATGGAAAATCCATAAATGAGCTTGTTTTGTGACCTTTGCAAGACCTGCACTTGGCTGTGATGCCTCTACGTCGTACTCCCAAGAGAGAACAGCACTAGTGGCGGTGGGTAGACAGGGATGTCAGCCACAATTGGTGATGTGGAACAATTTTAAATATCCAATTTAAATTAGCCCTGGGGTCAGAACATACGTCTCATCCAGGGGTGGAGCTCATACCCGTTTCCTGCTCAGGGAGAGGAGATGGTCCTCTCAGTCTCCGTGCACATCTCTCATGAATGGAGCACATCTCGTGTAGATGGATAATCAATGTTGAAATCCCTTGTTGTAGGTAAGCTGTTAACACAGAAATGTTAACTTCACGAGTTTAATGAGTAGCTTCAGTGATAGCTTAGTGACTGAGATGGAAAGCAAGCCAGGTGGGGGCAGTGAGGAGGAGTGGCATGAGGGTTAACGAGCACCCCCTCGCAGACTTGAATGTCGGTAGCGTCATTCTCCTCCTGGAACATGTCTTTCAACTGCACATCCTATTACTGTTCCTGCAGCCCATGGAAGCGGGGAGAATGAGGCACTGTGTTTGTAAGAAAGCTCTCCTTTGCAGCATAATGAGATCGAGGTGGGTAATTTGCAGCAATTGCTCGAGCAGTGGTCAAATCTGCAAAAAACACAGCAGAATGAAAAGACCATGTTAAACAGGAGATGCCTTATAATGAGCCTGGAAATCATGTCTCATGCAGCCAGCTGGCTGGCACTTTTTCATACCCTTGTCTCCTCATGCAAACAGCTACACATTTTCTCCTACTCTATTTTCTCAGTTTCTCTATACCTCTCATTTCTATCTAGTACATGAAAATATGAATGAATTGGCAACTCTGCTACTTGAAGAAATAAGAACAAAGTCTTTTTCATTATTCAAGGGAGGTATTTGCTTAAACATGGGTGTGTGGTATTATTTCAAATGCTTTTGTTCCATTTTTAAAACACATCCTGTTACAAACGTCTTCTTTTCAAGCCTCAGTTTGACTCACAGTCTTTTCTGGATTCTATGGCCACTTTAGGTATATAGTTTGGCCAGAGTTTGCCTTCTCTCTTTAAGCCAGAAAAATGGAAGACCCCTCCTCTCATTAAAAATAGACTGGAGAGATACAGAAAGTTGAAATCAACTTTATTTCATCAAATGGTTCAGTGGTCAGGAAACCCCCCCAACCTGTCTGTTTCCCTAGGCCTCTCCTTTTTGCTGTCTATCTCTTTTTCTATAACATGAGAAAGCAGTACCAATCCCTAAATGCTGACCTATAAATGAATAACCTAACACATTTCAAACAATAACTAGCTGTTTTTAAACATCTATTCCATTTTTGTATCATAATCTATTGTTGCCATGGTTTGGGGTATGCATGGAATTTCTGACTTGGAAAAATGTTACTGTTACCCAATATTTGCAGCTGTATTTCGATACAGACTTCCATGAGGCATACATGAGGAGACTCTTCTGGGCCTTTGTGTTGTGAGCTGTCAGTGCAACTGACTCCTGGGCTGTTGCTGCTCTCAGACTTGTTCCCTGTCTAATGGTGGAGACCCTGTTGGCGACCGGGAATGGTGACCTACTGAACTCAAGGCCACCGCCAGAGTCCTGGAAATGTAGAACTGGACCAGGAGAATCTCTTTGTTTCAGAGATGTTGTTTCTGTTCAAATTCTCCAGCTATGATTGAAGGCAGCTGGCAGTTGGCTGAGAAAAAATATGGTGTAGAAAGGGGTAAGGGGAGGAAACGTCAATGCCATGGACGTTTGGCAAAGTAGATTAGAAGAATTTTTCGACAAAGTTTTCTGCCAGGTCCACAAATCAGAACTTAATGTCACAAACCTCTATGCCTATTAAAGAAAGAATAAGAGAGTAGAGTGGGTTAGAAAATGTGGGTAGTCTGACTGACAGGGTCTGTACGCTTTCTGGCAAATGCTGACACTCCAGTGGACCTCTAATGTCCATGAGAAACTAGTGTTGTGTTCTTCATGTGTCTCTGTATGTGCTGCTGTGGGGGGTGTTAGAAGGCAGGGTCCTTAACTGCTTTGTTGCATTATGTTAATTCCTCGGCAGTGCAATCAAACTCATGTCGTAATTAAAGCTGTCAGTTGGAAGGCAAGCCAATCGCCACGAAAACACAGCATAACAAATGAAGTGAAATGATTTTGCGTGTAGCTATACAATGCTTCGCCAGGCATGAAATTAAATAAGTAATTTGATGTTGACATCAGAAATTGAAATGATACCCACTGTTCCCTCATTCAGTCAGACCTGCATAAACAATAGCCAGAACAAATATGCACAACAAAGCTCTCTTCTCCACCCAGCTCCCTGAGTAATGTACAATATATATGCAAAATGAGTTTAACAGAGCTTTCGGAGACCTGAAGGATGTAATTTCCTTTGATATGCACAATAAGATGATATGTATGTGGGGGTGGGGAAGTGCATTTGGAGGGGTACTTCTGCTTCTTGGATGAAATCCGTTTGCAGGAAGGGGGAAAAAACCCTGGAATAAACAAATTCCACGTTGTCTCTGAGTAATTCATCCTAAAATGATTTTCCCTCCCAGGCATGACCCCAGGCTGGGGGAGACCTGACCCGGGTTTTGCTTTCCTCTGTGGGTGCTGAGAACACGTGATGTCACGTGACTAAATGCCGCGTGAAAGCCGTCTCCATGACTACTGTGGATCTCCCTACACACCATTTATGGGATCAGGAATGCAGCAGGATTTTTTAAACCAGGTCCAGTGTGCGAGATGACACATCTGCCAGCCTTTTACTCCCCTGAGCTCGTGTGAAACATTGAGGCGAAGGAAGTTTTGCTTTGGGAGCTGCGTTTAGGAGTGGCGGGGATCACACTACCCCCGTTTGATGTGAATGCCGTGTGCTTCCGGCACTGCATTTCCTTCTCAGAAACAGTTAAAATCAAGAAGAAGCACACCTACTGCATTTTTTGAGATTCTGAGTTCACCTCAGCCATTTTCCTCTATACAGTCCATTCCTTCCTTTACATACACGTACACTGAACAAATACTTATGAAATGCGTGCTGGGCAAGCTGCGGTGCTGAGCTCTGAGGAAGCAAGCCTGGGTGCACCGGGTGGGGCCCCTGGCACCTGCATTTTGCAGAGCAGGGCCTGCCGTTAGGATGGAGAGCTGGATGCCAACTGAGTCACTAGCATCAGAGCAGAGGTCAGGCCTGTCCAGCAAGGGAGACCCGACCCAGCTCCTCAGAGGGGGTCTTGCTCGTGGGGGGCACTGAGCGGAGGCCTGCAGGCGGCCTCAGCATTTGCTTTCTGTTTGTTGCAAACTTGTCTGGGGCCTCTGTTCTTACCAAAGAGGACACTCAAAGAATTTGTAATGAGATGTTTTAGGAAAAAAAGCAACAAACATAACACACAACAAAGACTCACAGGCAAATTTAAAACACAGCCAAATTCGTTTTTCACCTTCTTTCCCAAGAAGTGGTGCACTGTAGACCTTACAGAAGTACCGTTTTTAGCCTCCATGTGTCAGAACTGGGAAGCCCTGATTGATAATTCCTGGGACTAAAACATTGACTAAAACAGTGCTTTTCCCTGCTTCCCTTTACCCACACATTCTTTGCATTTTAGTCTACTAATTATGTTTACAAAATGTCTCATTTTTGAAAAGCGCTCTGTGTGTACTAACTGGTGCCTTTAGGGAATAAACTGGCAAGTAGGTCATACATTGGAAAAGTCATCCAAACCCACTGGGCTTTTTCTTTTCAAGTCAGCCTGAGCTTTTTCCTCTTGCCTGCCCCTTTGTGGCCGCACAGCCCAGGAGCTCGGGACCAGGCCATTGAATGTCAGCAAGTCAGGGAGGCAGGCTGACGTGTGTCTGTTTAGTCTCAGTGCAGGGTGAAATGCCATCATTAATTCATTACCCAGCTGCCTGTCAAATAAATTGGCAATTACGTCCACCGCAGAGGCTCGGAATTCAGTAAATAGCACGTTAGCATCTCTGAGTTGTTGAGAGATGTAAAGGGGAAAATTAAGCAATACGGTGTTTGTATCAGGAGCAGATGACAAGGGGCAGCACACACTGGTCGTGTAATGTAGTGATGAAAAGCTCGCACAGGGCTGGTAGTGAGCTGTGTGGACAGGAACGTGTTAAAAACCATCGCTGATTTTCCACTTTGTCTTTATGCTTTATTGCAGAGTTCAGCTCCTTCCAGCTTGGGAACAGGCTACTTCGTAAGTTTATCTCAACTTCCACATGTGTACCTTGCTTCTCTAATGTATGCTCATTAGGACGCGAAAACACCTAAGAGGTCCCCTCTCAGGCCTAAAGAACAGGCTGGTATCCATCCTCTTATTAAGAATTGTTTCATTTTTAAAATAAGTAACTTGCTGGGCCCGAGGGACTCTCAGTGAGCCTGAGACGCGTTACCTGGCAGCAGAAGGGGGCACAGGGACGCCTGATTGGCTCCTGCCACCTTTCCTACATAATGTTTTCTAGTGAGAAGTGTCATGTGGAGGATGGATCTCATATTATTCTTTGAGGTATTTATTCACTTTTAAAATCTCTTGAACAACTTCCCCACATATACAATGAATCACTTTTTAAAAAAATTTCGATGAGGTGAAGTTTTAATGGATGTTTTCCCTCACAGTCTGGGTAGGTGGGCTTTATATTTCCTTTTAGCATCATTAAACTCCTCATTTTAGCAAATATAGATGTATTATTTTATTTCTAGACTTTCCTCTGTCCTATGGAAGGGCTGGGGATGGTGAACATATCTTAGGGATTATCACAGTATTTCTCATAGAAAAATAGTCACTTTGTTTCTTTTATAGCTATTTACCCTTTTTGGATTCAATAATCCTTTTTAAGATGTAGAATTACAACTAGGCCTTCCTTACACATGGGCTAACACAGGGTATAGAGCTTTGTTGTGATATTTAGAGGAATCTGATTTGTGTTCAGAAAGATGAACACTGATACACTAATGCCCGCTCAGCATTTTCTAGGAAATTATGAAATCATGAAAATAAAATAAAGCAGAAAATAATTACTGATTCAGTTTAGCCGCCTGTAAATTTCTTTTCTTAATATGCTAATTACTCCAGTTTTCTTTGCCCACACATTTCTTTCCATACATTTACATTAAATAGATGAAAACCAGCATTATTTCATTGAATAATAAGCCTTTTTCAAGCTTGGCAGAAGTGGTATTTTTTAAGTGTTGATTTTTTTTTTGTCTTAATCTGTGATAGGAGAAAAGGGATAAAGATTTTTTTTGGTACCTACCTAATAGAGCCAGCACTCTTATCCTTGCTCTTTATTATGGCTGAATATTCATGCTTGCAGAGATAAACAGGACGCTTCAGCAGTGGAAATAACAGAAGCAATCCCGTCTGCCATCGCTTCACACCCGGCTGGATGTGGGTTGAGATGCTCCAAGTAAAATCTGGAGCCTGCCAATTTCTGTTCTCTTTCCAAAAGCTACATTCTCCCTCTGTGCTTTCTTTAGCAGAACAAGGCCAAAGCCAGTAACTTAGCCCTTGACCACTTCTAGACTGAACATTCTCTATGTTTCAAATGTCAGTTTGATCACCCTGAACGAAGAAAGTCATCTCTAGAAACACTGAGATTTTTATTATACTTTTGGTCACTTTTTTCGTAATTCTAGAAATGTTTATTTTTATTCTCTAACAATACATCATTATGAGTAAAGAATCTGCAATTATGAATCTGAAATAATTCTCACACAGAGTGTTGGATGAGTATAAAAGTTTTTCCTTATTTTGGTAAAATTATTCTTAGTATTATTTTGCTTATATAAGAACATCTGTAATATTAACTCACATGGAGAAGATATATACCAGATGTATATTCAGCTTTCAACCGTGGCAAAAATGTTCTACTTAGAATGTGTTTTCAGTAATGGGATCATTATGTTATCAACGTGCAAAATCTGTTGATATGATTGCCAAGTCCTCATCAAGAAGTGTCTTCTGGTTTGGTTTTCATTCCATCACTGTCACATGTAATACTTAATTTCAGGTTCTGACTTCAACATTAGTGAGTTTCACACTTGTGAGTGGAAATAGTATATTCATAACTCATAGTATTTTCATGGTAACATATTATGTGCACTGTGCTTTACGATGTGTGATGTTATCATAATCTTATGTCTGTAATGAAGGCTCAGCGTCAGGTAAGTAGAATGGTGATATTTTTACTCTATCCTTAATCCTCTTCAGCATCTCTCTGAAATGTGGACTGAGGCAAATCACCTGCAGTCAATGAGGTATTAACACAATTGAACCGTAATGTGAACTCATGTTTAGGAAAACTGAAGGTATCACCTATTGGTTTAACAACCTGGAACTGTTTTCTTAAACACTCTTCAAATATTACTCGGACTTCAGAATCTTTCATTTAGATTTTTATGCTTCCATGGAGCTTTTAGTAAACTAAGGTGAAATGCTGATCATCATGCGTGTTAATAAAATAGACCCCTGCCCAAGTATATGCACGTACATGTGTGTACACACACACACACACACACACACACACACACACACACACACACACACACACACCCTTATCCACATTCAGTATATTCTACTTTCAGTTCTTTTCATTCATCAGTAGTGGTAAGTTAAAGAGTTTTGAAGAAGAATCCTTTGTTTTTGATCTACTTGTATTTGTTTGTATCTCCTTGGTTTTGTGTTCCAATGATGTCTGCTTAGGTCTGTCACTTTTCCAATCCATTTATGAAGCTGAAGATTTGAGAAATGAGAACAGCAGCTAAAAATGAGTATTTACATAAGCATATTGCAAAGAATGCGTAAAGTAGGCAAAATAGAGAAGGATTGGAACAAACTTTTCACATTTTGGGGAGTTTTTGAATGATGTGGGTGTTATATACACAGAGACACAGACACATATATATTCATTACATAATCATGCCCAGCTCATATTCTAAATATAATTGGAAGTATAGACTACTTGGAATCTATTTGCTTTTCTTTCCTTTTTTTTTTTTTTTTTTTTTTTGGCAAGAGGAGCAAAACGTGTTGGAGTGTGTAACATTTTTCTTTTTTTAAAATGGTAATGCAGTAAACTTGTTTTCATTTCAATTTTAGTGTTTATGGCTATATTCTCTCCTCATACATGTATTTGAAGTTCATTATGCATAGTGGATAATCAGCTTAGACACAGAATGATCTGAAGACCAGTGATCTGACCTTAGGCAGGGTATCGAATACCTCTCCTGTTTCATTGTGTGTACCTGCTTAATAGAGTTGTGAATATTAAATGAGTTAAGATATTTAATGTACACAGAACAACACTCAATAATAGCAACTAATAAATGTTGTCTTCTGTTATTCCCACTGTAGTGTGTGATGGAAAAAACTCGGTCTCATTAAATGGCTTGTAATGCTGTGATAATAGAGAATAAGTACCAGAAATTAATGACACAAAAATAAGTTTTGTAATTTGTCACTGTAGGATAGGAATATTTTATTTTCATTGCAGTCTTCTTGTAGCTTTCTGTGGAGCCTAGGATTTTGTATTTGGGCAGTGTGTACCAATTTACTCTAGATGTAAATATAAAGCAATATGGAATTCATTCTCCATGATCCTCTGTGCTCATGATAATGTTGGAATGAACTTTTCTACAGGCTGCATTCTACAATGAACGTTGCAGAAGTTTTTCTGTAAAAATTATTTATTTTCTTCCTCAGACTTGAGGCATTTAAAAGCGGCTAATAGCACAATAGCCCTTAGGGTTGGGCTGGGAGGTTAAGAAAGCTCTGTTTGACATATCCTAGTTCTATGAGGTTGTGTCACATGTTTGCTGCTCTCTGACACCAAAAGGAAATGTGGGTGCCCTGGGAAGCCTGAATGAAGTAACTGAGGGAAGTAGAGTGACAAGCCCAGTGAACACATCTCATGGTCGCCAGTGGTATGGTGAGTCGGCCCAGGAAAGGCCTGGACTCCTTCTTTACAAGCCCTTCACTCCGTATGCCACAGTTGCGATCTGCCGGTGGGGTATGGTGGATGTCGTGTCAGGCTGACCTGCGTCCCCGCTCTAAGGCAGAAGCCTTCCTTTATTCAGATGACATGTCCTGCTAGCTGCTCTGGCTGCTTTTCAGGCTTCTTCCAGGTTTGCATCTAAGTGTCTGAGGCCCATAGCTTGGATCCTGCTTTTGTAAACTCCAGTGATTCCGAGATTTTTCCTCATGGTTCTCAGTTAATAATTTTCATCCTCCTCATTTAGATCATACCTAGCAATGTACATGCTTTAAGATTATCAAGGAAACCAACCTACCGTGTTTCCCCCAAAATAAGACCGAGTCTTATATTAAGGCTTGCTCCAAAAGACACATTGGGGCTTATGTTCTGGGGATGTCCTCCTGAGAAATCATGCTAGGGCTTCTTTTCCGGTTAGGTCTTGTTTTTCGGAGAAACACGGCACTTCCACCGAGTGTCTAAAATGAGTGCAGTTGTGCTAACAGGAATGGTGCCGTGGCGCGTGTCTCCAAGTGCGGGTTGTGCCGCTGAAGGACTTCAGAAGTTGCTGGGTGGTGCTGAGCCCAGTGCTGGCCGCGGCTGTCCAGCCAGTCGCAGGCTCCTAAAGCACCTCAGTTCCTTGCCATCGTCTAAGGTTTCGAGTCTAGACCCTTGAAATGTCTCCGGTTTTTCTTTGCCATAATTTGTATAATTCTCAAAACTGATTTGTGGTATCTTATATAACCATAGTTGCTGCTTTTTAAAATCTTTAAGTGGATTTTATTGTTAGGTGAAAGTGGAATGAGTTTTTTTCCAAAAGATCACGCTTTTTTTTAGCACAGCTGTTTATTTGATGGGCTAGGTTTAGACGCTTACGACTTTTTGTCTTTCAATGAGTATTAAAAGGCAAAAAAATACCTTCTCTGTCAGGTACCATTCTAGGTGATGGGCCATCCATGCCCCCTCACCCACCCACCCTCAAGGATCCTAGTCTTCCCTAAACCCCATCCTTTCCCTTCCTTTGTGATGTTTTTAAATATTTTGGACACATTGTATTTAAATAAGAGGACTTGGGCTCTACAGAGAACCTAACATTATTTATAATATTTCTGTGGGTTTTAACTTTAGAAGTTCAGATTCGTCAACCTGGCCTTGACCACAGCCCCATCCAAAGCAGACGAAAATCTTCCTCCTCCCCACCTGCTAGTACTTGCCGGTGATGCTGAGAGAGGATTCATTCATCAATTGCTGGATTCTTATCTTTAAGATAAATAATGCTGAGAGTTTTTAACGTGTCCCTCAAATAAGCCTCTAACATTTATATTTATTAGTAATTAACTCTGAATGCTTAATTAACTGTAAACGAATTATTGGTCATTATTTACTGACAAGTTTCCATTAAAATGGAAATATTTTTTTAAATCAAAATTCCATCCCTCAGCAATCTCCAGTTTTTATTGGGGTGTTTGGATTCATTGGGAAAAGCTGAGTTGGATAACAGCTCACCAGATGGGGAGTCAATTCACTTTAATTCTCAAGAATGTATGACACATCTCCTCTAAATCCTTAAGATCGATAGTGTGTAAGCCTGGCCCTCAAGGCCAGGGACATAGTTGAATGTGATACGAGGCAAACTGATCAGCCCTGTGAGAAGGGTAAGTAGAGCACTTGGGACTGTCTTTTCGGGTCAGTTAACTGTAGGAGACTTCAGTTGTGCAAAATTTGATGGAGGCTCAAATCTTCGGCAGATAAAGAAAAGGCAGAACAGAATTTGAGGCCCAGGGGACAACAGAGATAAGAGCACAGAGAAATAGCATCCTACTGTGGAGATGGTTTGACTGTATCATGTTTCTGGGAAAAAGCCACACTTAGGTTGGTTAATTACGGGGAATGTGGAACAAAGCCAGGGAGGAAGTTGGGTGAGCCCGAAGGAGAAGGTGTATGCGTTACATGTACATTATTCAGTTAGGACTAGCGCTTAGAAATCTGGAGGCTGTGGGCTCTTCTGCCCCACACTTAGCACATTCCGTGGGTTTAACATTGATGCCGCATGGTGTGTGGGCAATCCCTGAGCGAGCGGACAGGTCACGCCATGGAATTCAGAAAGGAACTTTACTTCCAGTTTTCTTTTCTTTCTTTTCCTGATACTGGCTTTAAGGAAGATTGTCTTCTTGTTGGAGATTTCCAAATTGAAGAAATGTGGAATTAGTTGCTATGAGCTATATCAACTGAGCCATGGGCAGTGAAATCCCGGGCTTTTTTCCAAGTACTCACGTAGCCTTTGATAGATTTAACTGGCCTGGAGTTTTATGGGGGATCATTCAGCATCTTTCAAATCAAAGGACTCACTTCTTTGCTTAACTGCTTTAAAAAATATTTTCCCTGGAATTGTAAATTAGATGCCTCCCAATCCATTGCCTAGGAAACTTATAGCTTGGTGAAACACCAAGAGTATCATTTGAAAAGAGGTTAAAAAACACAACTGGGGCTTGTTAAAAAGGAAAAGTGCTATTTTAACTCCAAGTGTCACATTTTCCTGTAGTCAGCTCTAGCAGTACACAAGAGTTATTGGAGGTGTAGATGGTTTGAGCCACTTCACTTATCTCCCAGCACTTGACTTCAGAAGCCAAACATTTAAAATGCATTTTGCTCTTGTAAAAATGTTTATCCGTTTAAACTACAGTGTTGTTTTAACAAAAGCACCCTGGTGACAAGCATCCTGGTGACAACATACAGCACAGTTAAGAAACTGTCAGGTCCCTTACACATGTACTTGAAAAGACCAGCACAGTTACCGAGGATTGGCATACAAATCACTGTTAACAAACCTTAATTTGCTTACTAGGCTAATGAATGATCTCCAATTTTCTTGTAGTAATTAGCTTCACTAATAGTCATGTTAGAGGGACCTGCCTTATACTACACTTAATTTCTGCTCTGAAATCTCTGGTATGTGGTTTGCAGGGTGAAAACAAAACAAAACGTAGGGGGGGAAAACTACTCTTCTCTACTGACAACCTCCTGGTAATAAATCCAGATTGTGGCCGTGCTCGAGTAGAGCACTGCCAGAAGTGACAATTGCCTGTTAGGGCTTCTAAACTGGAATGTGCTAGCAGACCTGCAGTGGAGTGGTGGAGCCAGACTGTGTAGTGTTTCCTGTCTCAGTGTGCTGCTGCATACAGTGGTCTCCGATTTTCAGGCACCATGAGAAATGTAGCAAGGTATAGCAGCTGTGCTTCCTAGTGTACTCCTAATATTTCACATGTTCATCACATCCCGTGAAATCTTGCCCAGACCAACAAATGGCTATACGTACAGCTGGACTACCGCAGAGAGAAACTGGGGAGAATCTGGATCATGTAGGCAGCCTTACAGAGACCCACCAAGAGCTCATCTAAGCCCACGTGTGCTGTATTTCTCTAATCACTCCCAAGAGTTCTGCATTTCCATTTTAGTTCCTAAAGAGAACATTCACGTTTTACCTTTTGCAAGAGGATCCTATGAATAACCCACTTTGTCTAATCTTGGTGAGAAATAGGCTTGACTTGGCTAAAGAAAAGTAGGGCTTTTAACCTGTCCAGAGATATTCAGGGGAAGTTAGCATTTCAGCCCTAAACACAAAGGAGACAAGAAATTTGGTTCCTTTAGAATTTATTTAAAATATATTTCTAAAATAACTTTGTAGAAAACTAGTTCTGTGATATGAAAACCTGATTTCTCTGAACGAAGGAGCATTACTACTAGAACATTCTGAGAAGCAAAGGAAATTGGGGAATCTTCTAATCAAATATTCTTCTAATCAAATATTAAACAGCTAAGCATATGACCAAAATGGAAGCCTTCAGCTGCACTTTGTGCAGAGGCATAATATAGTTACATTATTTTCATGTATGTTGCTAAGTTGCCAGCTTTCAATCTGCTAATTAAAATAGACCTATATGTGGTGTGATCAAAAATATGGCGAACGTTTAAATTTAAAAAAATACTTACAGTAGAAGACACATGGCCATTAATCCCCCTCAAAAGACTCCCCTTTGCTTCGAACACACTTATCCCATCATTCTTGCCACTTCCTGAAGCAGTTCTGGAAGTCCTCTTTTGTGAATGTCTTTAGCTGCACTGTCGTGGCTGCCTCGATGACCTGAATCAATTCAAAATGTTACCTTTCATGGTCATTTTGACTTGAGGGAAGAGCCAGAAGTCGCATGGTGAATAAGGTGGATGAGGACAGTAATGTTTTTAATTGACAGAAATCGCTGTACCAGAAGTGATGTGTGACACGGAGCCTTTCCGTTGTGATCAACAAATACGGTGAATGCTGTTGCCGAGTGACATTCTATGGAAAGGCAGGGATCTTCAATACGGGAAGCAGTGCATCAAACCTTAGTAACTGTGTGACAAGTTTCAACTTGTTCAGTGCCGTTAGTTGGGTGTCAGCTACGGTTGAGAGAAGGTGTGTTTTAAAGTGTGCCGTAAATCATCCTCCATCATGACAGTGCTCCGTGTCACCCATCACTTCTGGTACATGGCAATTTCTGTCAAATAAAAATATTACAGCATGTCCTCATCCACCTTATTCACTGGATCTGGCGCCGTGTGGCTTCTGGCTCTTTCCCAAAGTCAAAGTGATTCAGGACATTGAGGCAGGCACAACAGTATAACTAGACACTCACAAAAGAGGAATTCCAGAACTACTTCAGAAAGTGGGAAGACTGATGGGATAAGTGTGTCTATTCCTGAGCTCTAAGTTCTGTTACATTGATCTGTTTGTCTGTTTTCACTGATACCACAGTGTCTTGGTTACTATAGATAAGTAATAAGTATGTTACTTGATACTTATAATGAGTCTTGAAGTTGAGTAGTCGTAGTTGAGTGTTGTTCTTCTCTTTCAACATTGAGTTGGCTATGCTGGGTCTTTTGCCTCTCCATAGAAACTTTAGAATCAGTTTGTCAATATTCACAAAATAACTTGCTGGGATTTTGATTCCAATTACACTGAATCTATAGATCAAGTTGGAAAATACTGACATCTTGACAATATTGAATATTCCTATCAATGGACATGGAATATCTTTTCACTTATTTAGTTGTTCTTTAATGTCTTTCATCAGAGTTCTGTAGTTATTCCCATATAAATTTTGTACATATTTTGTTAGATTCATAACATATAAATATTTCATTTTTAGGGGCGCTAATGTAAACGATCATGTGTTTTGAATTTCAAATTCTACCTTCTTTACTAGTATATAGGAAAGTAATTGACCTTTGTATATGAATCTTGTATCCTTCAACCTTGCTCTAATTGTTTATCAGTTCCAGAAGGCTTTTTTCCTGATACTCTACATAGGTAATCATGTCATCTGCAAACAAAGACAATTTTATTTCTTCCAAATCTGTATACTTTTTTTTTTTCTTGTCTTACTGCATTAGCTAGGAATTCCAGTACTATGCTGGAAAACAGTGGGGAGAAGGAACAACCTTTTGTTCTTCCTGATCTAACAGGAAATTTTTGAGTTTCTCGCCATGAAGTATGATGTTAGCTGTAGGCTTTTTGTAGATGTTCTTTATTGAAGTTAGGAAGTTCTCCTGTATTCCCAGTTTGCTGAAACTTTTTATCTTGAGTGGGTATTGGATTTTGTCAAACACTTTTTTCTGTGTCCATTGATATGATCAAGTGATTGTGTTTCTTTGACCTGCTGATGTGATAGATTATATTAATTTATATTTGAATGTTGAATCAACCTTGCTTTTCTGGGATAAATTCTACTTTGTCATGATGTATAAATCTTTTTCTACATTATTGGATTTGATTTGCTAATATTTTATTGAAGATTTTTGCATCTATGATTGTGAGAGATATTGGTCTGTAGTTTTTTGTTGTTTTTTTTTTTCCTTCTAATGTTTTTGTCTGATTTTGATATTAAGGTAATGTTGGCCTCATAGAATGAATTAGGTAGTATTTTCTATCTTCTGGAAGAAATTGTAGTGAATTGGTGTAATTTCTTCCTTAAGTGTTTGGCAGAATTGACTGGTGAGCCCATCTGAGTTTGGTGTTTTTTCTTTTGGAAGATAATTAATTATTGATTCAATTTGTTTAATCGGGCTTCTTCAGATTATCTATTTCTTCTTGTGTGAGCTATGGCAGATTATGTCTTTCAAGGAATTGATCTATTTCATCTAGGTATAACATTTGTGGTATAAAGCTCTTCATATTCTTTTATTATCCTTGTAATGTCTGTGAGATCTGCAGTCATGTCCCTCTTTCATTTCTGATATTAGTGATTTATGCTTCTCTCTTTTTTTCTTGTTTGGCCTAGTTAGAGGCTTATTGATTTTATTGATCTGTTTGAAGAACAGCTTTTGGTTTTATTGAGTTTTCTTTATTGATTTCCTGTTTTCAATGTCATTGATTCCTACTTTAATTTTATTATTTCTTTTCTTGTGCTTACTTAGTATTAAACTGCTCTTTCCCCGTCTCCCCCCCCCCCCCATTTTCCTAAGGTAGAAGCATAGGTTACTGATTTTCGATCTTACTTCTTTTCTAAAATATGTTCTCAGTGCTATAAAGTTCCCTCTGAGCACTGCTTTTGCTGCATCAGACAAATTTTGGTAAGTTCTATTTTCATTGTTATTTATTTCAAAATATTTTTAAATTTCTCTTGAGATTTCTTCTTTGACCCATATGTTATTTAGAAGGGTACTGATTCCTTGGAAAGTTTTTGCTCTTCAAAACTATCACTTTCAGAGCTTTTATCCCTGGACAAACAGAAGCATTGATTTATAATAAGGTTCTCAAGAGAGTCTGGAGTAGTCAGCTCAACACATGTTCATGGGTTTTAGTTATACATATGCATAATGTAATTTGACAGTAACCTCAGCAGTTGTAATTACCACTTGATTTAATTAAAAGCACACTTGTGTTAGCAGATTTTACTTGCATTTTCCCTTTCCTTACTATAGTATAACTTTTTTAGCCGTCATTTAGATATTTATTAAATCTGACCTTTCACTTTACTTGATCACACAGTTACTTTGTCGTACTTATGTATGTGAAGACTTTCATTACTTTCTGGGTAGGGTGCTTTCATTTGGGAAGAGCAGGAAGAAGACTGCATTGGTTCTTGCTAGAAGTACGTTCATGGGTCCAGTTACTCCTCTATTTGAGAAAATTGCTCAGCAAGTTTTATTTATATTAAATTACTTTTTTGGAAATAGAATCTGTATTTTTAAACCTCTCAATTTCAATGTACACAAAATTTCTAAAAAAGCAAAAGATAGCTTTTTAAATGTTTTTACCCCAATTTCATTCATCATGCTAATTTTATTACATTTTAACTCATTTCACTCTTTTCCAGCATTCAGAAATAGGCTCATTCTTGGTTCATTTACCCTTTTGAAGCAATGGAATTATTTATGTATTTTTCCTTTTCTCCTTTTTACTGCTGTCCTTTCCCCAACCCTATTTGGTTCTATAACATGGTAAAATTGCAAAACGTGAGCCTAAAAAATAAAGAGTCTCTTTAGGGATTGTTAAATCTGTATTATATGCTTTTAAGCTCATTTCAGGTCATTGTACTACCAATTAGTTTGATTACAAGCATTTAAGCTGTCACACATAAAGCCTTCTGCTTCTTAGGGTTTCAGTTTCAAGTCATGAAAACGCAGTGCTCTGTAGTTCTCTATATACACAGTTCACTTTTAATATTTTGGAAGAAACCTATGCCTCTTACAAAGATCACTCATAGTTTTCAGCGCCTAGATAAACCCTGTGTGCAATTTTGGAATAGTGACACAATTTTATTTAAAAATTTAAAAGGGTGGATGTGTCCATATGTGTAGGAAGGTGCCTGTCAAAACCACCTCTTTGTTTTTATTTTTGAATAGAGTCCACATGTGCACATAATGAAGACTGGAATTTAAACATTATTTATGACTGATAATTTGTCTGTGAAAGTGGAATGCTTTCAGAGAACTAAACGAATAAGAGGTTCAAATGCAACAACCCTGAACATAAAGAAATAATCCAAGAGTGTTTGTGGATAGAAATATAAAAGCCTAGGGAATGAAAGTTTTGTAAAGTTGATGAGTTTGTTAAAAGATGGTTTTCAAAGCAAAGGTAAAATTATGACTTTCATACAGTATAAAATATTCATGTTTTAAAGAAAGATATTATTTACTAATGATTGAACTTGGCAGATGCTATAACCAATTCAAAGGAGAATACGAAGAACAGACACAATTATAGCTGAGGAATATTGAAATGAATTTATAGACACAAAACAGGCTTTGAGGGGAAGTCAGTTGAACTTCTACCTGACAGGACAGAATTTGTTCAATATACACAGTAATTATTTTGCATTGTTGTTACGTATCTGCAACTTACAGAGTTGGAAATTACCTCCCATGGAATCAGAAAAACATAATGCTGATGAGTATGCCATAGACAATGCACCGTTTTGCTTTGAAGCCCAAAATTTCTCGTTTGATCAAAAATAGTCTCAAAGAAAGGTAGCTTTCGTTGGATTAGTTACATGGGTACAGAAGAGTGTCAACTTTATGTATAAGACTTTTTAAGTTAACTGTTTTGGATGGTTTTTAAAAATCTTATACTGCACTTTTAGAAATCTGTACTGTTTGCTCTCTCGAGGTTAGAAAGTCAAACCCAAGAAACTGTCCACCACCTCCAATATTTGTATGTTTGTGTGAATTTCTTTCTTCTTAAAGTTCCCCCAAATATCCCGAGGCGGCCTGCCAGGAAGTGATCTTCCTTCCTGTTTATTCTGCTGGACCCTGTCAGCCAGGTACCAGGCTGGTTTTTCTAGGAAGATTTTTTTAAGTAATAGCTCTATAAACTCAGCCTTAATTCCTTAAAAGTATCTATTTGTATCTGATTAATTTAGCATCACCTCTCAAATACAGTGTTTCAGACAATGTCTTGGAATTGTTCCAAGTGTATCCTGGTAAACAGGAAGACCAATTCGGATTGAACCTGTGCAAATAACTATATAGCCATGAAAAGTAAGAAGACTTTCTGAATTCTGGGGGGTGGGGAGTCAATGAGAATAAGAATCTTTAAAATACTTCAGTTTATAAAGTAAAAATGACTAAATTTTTATGCTATAGATAACTTAAGAAAAAAGAGAAATAGCTTTCTTATATATACAGAAAATAGTACATTAAAACAATCAGTTTGTTGCTAGATGTGGGGCAGGATTGGAGGACTGGGTGATAAAGGGGAAGGGATTAGGAAGTACAAATTAGTAGTTATAAAATAGTCATGGGGATGTAAAGTGCTACATAGGGAATATAGTTAATAATGTAACAACTACGTATAGTGCCAGCTGTGTACTAGACTAATTGGTGGGATCACTTGGTAAATTATATAAATGTCTAACCACTATGCTGTACACCTGGAAAATTACTATAAAATAAGCTTGAATGTCACCTGTAATTTAAAAAAGAAATTATCAATGATATTCCAAACAAATCAACCGCTGATGAACCCTCATCAATTCATTTCGTTTTGTAAAATTCATTCTTGATCCACTGGATCTTGGGTTAATTTTATGAATTCATCCACTTCTCAACTAAAAAGCATTCTGGATACGCTGACTCAGCCCACTGGTCTGGTTTTAAAGTTGTTAAAGCAATGACATCAGGAGTCTGTACACAAGAGCATCTTCTTTGAAGTCTTAGTTATTTGAAGTGCCTGGTATCATCCTTTACATGGAATATGACACAGTCCTTCTTTGTTGAAGTCCAGAGCTCTGGCTTAGCCTGTTGCTGAATGCAGAGTTTTCAAGGAAGCATCAAAGTAAAACAAAAAGCTTCGTGTAAATGACAGAGAATTAAAATCTGTGGTTGATCAATCACTTATAATTTTTAAAAGTGAAAAATCTTGATGAGAACTTATATCAATAATAATATAACCAAAAAGGAAATTTGATTGTCGCTGTGGCTCATGAAAAAAAAAGTAATAAACTTAGACAAAATTATAAGGCAGCAAGCTGAATTGAACAGATTTTGGCAAGATCTGAATACATTTCATTGCTTTTCAGACTCAGTTATTACAAGCTAATGCAAATCAAACTCACTTTTCAGTTTTGTCCTCATTATGCTCTTTCATATTCTGGAACAAACTGACACTTTACCTCAGGACTGATCATGGGGTGGGGGGGGACGGGGGGTCCATAAAAAGTCAGAACTAATTTTATAATATTACTAATATGTTGTTCATGTGCAGCATGTTAATTATTACTGGTTAGAAATGAATGAGTAAATAACCATTTAAATTTTTCCAGTTTCAAATTTCAATACAGTAAATATTGATAGTTATAACACACACATGCACACCGTGCACACACAAAATAAGCTCATTGTAGTCCTCAATAAATTTTAAGATTAAGGGTGCCTAGAGACCAGAAATCTTGAGAACCACTGTTTTAAGGGCAAAAGTGTTCTTTTCCTTGAAAACACAGAATCACATAGAGTTATAACATGCACAGTTATATTTCTTAGAAACTGTTGTTCTTAAATATAGTATCAACTCCCTATGTTATAACTTTCAACTAAAGTAACTAAAGCTGATGGGGTAGGTAATTGTGAACTGCCTGTCATATATTAGCATTTTAGCAGAGATCATGAATAAATACAACTAACTTTCTACAGCCATGCAGATCTCTTATATAACTTCATAAAGTAACAAAAATGAATAGATTCATTAACTTTACTGAAATATAGAGACTCTATAGATTAAAAAAATAAAAACCAAAAGCACATACATTTAAAATTAGGATTAGTAAGCAATTAATTACATATGGCCTAGGTAATGAATAAATATTCATTACATAATTTAATATTAGTTCAAGGTTTTAAGTTACTTGAAGACCTTGGAAATTATGTTTAAGCTAACTACAAAACATGATTCCTGTTGAAATAAAGTTCATCAGAATAATGATTCAATTCCATCAAATTTCCATTTTTCATAATCTTAAACATGAAATGGAAATAATGTTAGCTTACTTGATGAGTAAACCTGTACACATTTGGGAATAACATTCCAAGCAGAATTAAAATATACGCTTGTATTATACTTAACACTTACAAATCAGAAAACACATAGCTATTTTTATTAAACCAAATTTTATTAAATTAATATTGTTGGCAGAATTTTACATAAGTTATGTGAATTGGGTTCATAAATATTTTCTGAGTTGGTTTATGTAAGAAATTTCTTTTTTAATCTACCGCATTTAAAGTACTGGAAATTTAATTTCCTTGCTTTCTGGGAATTTGAGAAATATTTTCTTTATATTAGCCATTATTTATACCCAGTAGCCTATTTAGAACAAAATTATTTTAATTTTAGAGACTTTATAATCTTATTATTAATACCATCTGGGTGTAGAAAAACATTGCACACTCACTGAAAGGTTACAGAAGTTACAGACACATAGACACACAGATAGAGGAAGAGTTCACAACTCCAATTCTAAAATTTCAGCCAAAGGTCAGGAGTAAACACAGAAACAAAATCTCTCTCTCTCTCTCTCTCTCTCTCTCTCTCTCTCTCTCTCTCTCTCTCTCTCTCTCTCTCTCTCCCTCTCCCCCTCTCCCCCTCTCCCTCTCTCTTCTCTCTTTCTCTCTCTGGTTCAAATTGCAAAGAGATGTTTTCCTTCTCAGTGGTCACAAAATTCTGTTATTTGAGCTTAAAAGACAGCAATAGACAAAAATGATGAACAAATCATAATTTCTGTTATTTCAAGTGTTTTAAGGATAGAAATCCACACTTAATTTTTGGCACATTTTTTTATACAATCTTTTCTGTGTTACAGTGTACAGTTGTAGTTAGCGTTGTCATTCTTATTCATAATTCAACAAATTTGTGTCTGCCTTTGTTTTAGTTTCTGTGAATAAAGCAGCAGTGACTAAAGAAAAATATCTGTTTATGACACTTCGAGTCAATACAATTAGTTGATAATATGCCTGGTGATGGTAAGATACGTAAAATATTTATGAAGAAATTTGGGCTTTCAGCCAATATAGAGTAACAGGGACTGAATTTACTATCTCATCAGAAATAATAAAAAAAATGACAAAATACACAAAATAAGTTTGCAAGACATTGGATATAAGGCAATAAAGGACAGTGGTTCTTGATGGACAGTAAATGAATGTAATGATTCCTATGATTGTCCCAGCTTGCTGTATTGAGAGTATTTCAGGCTTCCCTGCTGGGTAGAGGGAGCCTAGTGGTACCAGCTGGAGCCCAGCAGACTCTTTGCATTAGGAGAAGAAATTGACTGGGAATCAAGGTAGCTAGAATTCACAGGACTAGAGAAGAAGGAGTTGCATGCAGAAAGCATCCCAGAACTCTCCAGAGCATTGCTTTCAGTTATTTAGCAGATCCTGCATGTGAGGAAACTTCCTGAGTCCTAAGAATGAAGCATCAAAAAGAAAAAAAACAGTGTCTGGCACTCTCACATAGTCAGGAATAGTGCCTATTCTCACCAGCCAGATTGAAAACCTCAAGATTCATGGGGCATTGGGTTAAGTACACAGTAGGGTCTTTCCTCAGTATTGAGAAATAATTAAGCCTAGACTGAGCACAGTTACAGTCTCTCCTAACACATTTTAAAATGAATGATCTGAAAGGATCAAACTGTTTTTAAGTAACTTAACTGAATCCTGGAAGAATTGTGTGTTTCCAATTAAAAAGTTTTGGATATGCAAGGAATCAAGATTATATGTGAAAAAGTGAACCAAAACTGACCCAGAACTGATACAGATGTTAGAATTAACAGACAAGCACATTTTAAAAGTTATAATTGTATTCCATATGTTTAAAAAGTTAAGTAATATAAGAACAAAATTAAACTTCTAGAAATAATTAAGTTGTGAGCTGAAAAATATTAATATGCTAGATGATATTAGCAGCAGTTTAGATATTGCAGGAGAAAAGATTAGTGAACTTGAAGTCATGGGAATAGAGACTAATCCAAAATGAATCATGAAGAGAATAAAGAAATTTTAAAAATTGACAGCATCGTTGGGCTGTGTGTCAACTTCATACAGCCTAATATACATATTCTTGGAGTTCCCAAAGGAGAGAAGGAAGAGGAAACAAAAATATTTGGAGAAAAATCTCTGAAAATTTTCAAAATTAGATGAAAATTATAAACCTACAGATCTAAACAGAAGAAATATGAACACATTATACAAGAAAACAACACATATTGTAGACACATAGAGAAAGCCATCTTTTTCAAAAACAGTGCAAAAGAGAAAATCTTTTAAGTTTCTGGAAAAATCAAACAAACAAGAATACCTGAGAGTGGGGGAGCAAAGATAAGGATAATAACAAATTTCTTGTTGGGAAAGATGCAAGAAAGGAAATACTGGATCGACATCTTTGAAATGCCGGTAGAAAATGCCAATCTAGAATTTTATACCCAGTAAATATATCTTTCAAAAGACACTAAGATAATGAAAAGATAACCAACAGGCTATGAGAAAAATTTTGCAGAGTATATTTGTGAGGGAAGACATATTCAGAATATATAAAGCAATCTCAATACCAAGTAAAAACCAGTAACCTAATTGAAAAATAGGCCAAACATTTGAATAGGCACTTTACTAAAGGAGATATACAGATGGCAAATAGACACGTGAAAGATTTTCTATATTTTTATTCACTGCAGAACACAATTACAACTTTACACCTATTAAAATGGCCTAAATGAAAATGAATGACCATAACAAGAGTTGGTGAGGATATGAAGTAATTGAAATTCTCCAGTATTGCTGGTGGGAATGCAAAATGATACAATCACTTTGGAAAACAGTTGGCAGTTTCCTAAAAGGTTAAACACAAATTAACACATATTTGCCATACAATTTAGCCATTCCACTTCTATGTTTTTAACCAATAGAAGAGAAAGCACATGTCCATGCAAAGACTTTACATGAGAGTTCGTAGTAGCTTTATTTGTAATTGCCAAAAATTGGAAATGGTTGAAATGTCCATGTCAATTGAACGAGTGAATATTTGTGGTACTGTGTTTCCCTGAAAATAAGACCTATCTGGACCATCAGCTCTAATGCATCTTTTAGAGCAAAAATAAATATAAGACCCGGTCTTATTATAAGACCGGGTCTTATATTAATTTTTGCATTAGAGCTGATGGTCTGACTAGGTCTTATTTTGGGGAAAATATGGTATATGTGTATATACAAATAATATACATATGTACTCAGTAATTAAAAGGAGAAAAACACTTGATGCAACAATTCAGATGAATATCAAAATAATTACGCTGAGTGAAGGAAGCTACACAGAAAAAGTACATGACATGTTTTCATTTATAGACAATGATAGAAAATACCATTGAATCTACAGTGACAGAAAGCAGACCTATGATTGGCAAGTGTAGAGAGGGAGGGTTGGGATGGAGGGATTACAAAGAGGTGTAAAATATTTCAGGTAATAGAAATACTCTTTATCTTGATTGTGGTAAGTTTTACAGATATATGTCAAAATTTACTAAATTGCATACTCTAAATATGTGAAGTTTATATCTATACACATATACAAAGTATATATTTTATGTATAAATATATGTATATGTATATAAATATATGTGTATATATGTGTATTGAAGTGTATATGTATATACACTTTAAAAAGACTTATTAAAACTCTTTTCCTGTTGTTTGTAGTGCCTGGGGATCTGTCTCCATCTTTTCCTATGTTCCTGTGTTTTAACTAGACCAACCTATTGCACCCTAATACCTCTCTCTCAGACAACTAAACACTAAACTCACTCTGAAGAATGTCTAAATGCATATTTCCATCAGATAAATGTGTCATGGTCCTTTGTTACATGTTCAGAGATGCATGATTGGGCCTTGTGAAGCAAATACATCTTGTTTGTATAGAATGAGGGGAGAGAAAATGCATACAAAAAAGCCTCCTCCTTTTTGTGGCAGTCTTTTATGTCAGAGCTCAAAATTGCTGTCTGATAAAATGTAGGCCACCAGATTGAATTACTTCATTGAGCTACTGCTGTCCTCTGTTAATGGTAATTGCACAGAGATAGCAGTCTTTCTCGGCAACATCTCAGATATTTACCTCCTACTGTTTTTCAATTCAAACCTTTGATGAAAATATTCCCAGTACTTCTTTAAAGCAGACATCCAACTGTCTTTCTTGACAAAAGCAAGGTCTCTAAATCAGATCCTGACAATTTGTGACACAGCAGTCTATCCAAATCACCTTTTACCTCTGTCACTGTCATTTCCTGGAGAAAAAAGTGTCCATCAGGCAAGCATTTGTGTAGGCTTGGAGGACTGGAATGTTGGCGTGCCAGCAAAAATGGGAGAGGAGAAAGGGCAAAGCAGCTTCCTCCTTAGCTTGAGTGGAAGGAATTCAGTGAAGGGTTGACCAGATCTAATAAGCAAATCTGTATATTTTAGAGATACGTTTTATGGAGAGAAAAATTGTTTAGATATTTGTTGTTTTCAAGATAGTCGTGAGTGAAATGATTTCTAAAAACTACTGCTTTTAAAGTAATGGAGACAGTAAAACAGTTTATTTTTATTCTTTATCTGTTAGGTTGCTTGAATACAAATACATTCAGCATTTTGTTTTCTTCTCGGGACTTGGCTCCTTTCTGGTGTGCCTCCTGTCTTAAACTGAGCAGATTACATCGCACCACATAAAAGTTATAAAAACAATGCCATTGGCACGTACCGTGATCAGCTCTGTGTCTGACGAGAGTGTGGCAGCTCAAGTGCGGAATACGGTAACAAGGAGGGCATGGCACGGCATCCGCTGGATTGGCTGCAGAGGGAAACGCACTGTTTGTACTTGTGGCTGTGGTTGGCTCGGCACGTTTTCCCTTTTTGTATTGGAAGGGTACACTTGATAATTGCTTTCTTGGATCAAATTTTAGCATCATCTGTTTGATGCGTGGGTCAGCTTTAGGAGCCGTGGAGCCCCTCCGGGGACGTGCTTTCCAGGGTTGGTGAGAAAGCAGCTGGCAGCATGGTAAGCACACTTCCTGCTGCCAGCCTGGTTTTGTTCTTCTCAAGTGGAAGTCTCATTACAAATGAGCCTTGGAATGTGTTTGCCCAGAAATATTGCTGGGTAGTGGCCTTACTTGGTGGCCCTTTATGATGATGGGATGTCTTTCGTGTGGTGTGGTCTCACCCAAGGCCTGTTCAGCTTTTGGGAGAAAAGTGAGCAAAACCAAGGGTTGAACACTGGGGAGAATTTGATTTGGGAAGAAAGCATGTCTTAGACTGTCAAAGTTGGCTTCCTACATTGAAGAAACAGTGAAAGGTTCCTGGGAAGGTCCGGCAAAGAGGTAGTAAGAAAAGAGGTGTAAAGAGCAAGTCTTTGCACAGTCCTTGATTCGAACTAGCCCTTGCTCTGTTCGTAGCCTCACAGTCCATTTAGGAGTGTGAGCCCTTGAAGAGCCCTGGCCTATCTTTTTTAGAGATCAGGGATTTTTGCTCTTTAGACAGAGAAAGCTACAGCTCTTCTAATGAAGTACTCATTCATGGCTGCCTGCCCTGTGTTCCTAACGCTCTGTCTTGGGAAGCTTCCTTGGCTGTCCTCATTGTCATGAGGAATCAAAATGTACGAAGAGGCCACCAGGAAATCCAGGATATTCAGAGCACGAGTTTTCAAATACCCAACTTGGCCTTAAATTCTCCCAGGTGAAGCATGGGATTACACATCACCAGGGTGACCTCGTTTTCAAGGCTCAGAAATAAAGGGGCTGGCCACCAGACGTGTTTGGAGGTAAGAGAGGAGCCAATGTGGGTTCATTTGTAGAAGAATCGCTTGCACCTGGAACCTCAACCCAGACTACTGCCATCTGCGAGGCAGGGATTGCTGTCAGTCCCTGGCCTGGCACGGACATCTGAAGCATCTTACTGGTTTAGTCTGCTGACACGTGCTGGCATAATGTCTGACCTGATTGTCTCTATCCACGATTTCATGTAGCCAGTTTTGCAGAAGAATGTGTGCAAGTGACAACCTCAATGAACCTTGAGAATGTCATTCCCTCACTGCCACATCACTGTCCTCTCCTCTTGGCTCCTGTCCCCTCATCCTCCTCTCTGTTGACACAGAGGATGTGAAGTCCAGGAGACATAGCAATGCCAGTAAGAGCTAAATTACTTGCAGCTGGCAGTGCCACCTGTGCCTATCGACTTGCAGCCAAAGCAGTTGCTTTCCTGGATTGCCCTGCTTTGGGGAATTGGAAAGTGACCCACAGTGCGGGCTGCTGGGGGCTGGCTGGAGAGAGGGCTTTTGTCTGGCTCCCCTGTGAGGACAGAAGTGCGAAGGAGAGTTTCAGATGGTCCAGTCCCCTCTTTCTGCCTCTCCATGGAACCACTGGGCTCAGAGACAGTCCAAGACATTTCTGAGTTAAGTCTTTGTCCTGTAAGTGGGTCTAAGATAGAGCAGTCTTTAGCAAGCAGACCTCGTTTGGAGCGCCATACCTGCCTTGGTTGTACGGTTGAGGATTCTTATGATGTCTTGTGACTCCACAAGATGTGTCTGCTTCCATTTGTGTCTGCTTTATTTTGTTTGGTCATTTGTGTACTTGGTTTTTCAGTTTTGCAACCTGTCTCATAAAAATTCCTCCTTACAATTTTGGAAAAAATGATTAGCATAAATCAAATTAACATTTTTATTTAATCCGACTGCATTATTCTACAATTTTCTAAGTGCTTAACCATTTCTTAGAATTTTCTCGTCTCTGTTAAACATTCCTTATTTTCAGTCAGCATTCATCGCTTTTGTCTTGTTCATCCTCTGGTCAGTTTTTCCTTGTATGCACTCTCTTTTTCTTCTTTGCTTGTTCATTCTTATTTTTTTGCTCCTCTTGAGCCTGTAGTAAGCATCCAGGCACTTTGAAAGCTCTCAGCATAGGGCAGTGAAAGATTTAGTTTCTGCTCTTAAGGGTTGGATTCCTAAACTGGAATGCCCTTGGGGACTTTGAAAACGACAAGTGATGGAACAACTACCTTGTGAGTCCATGGCCTTGTGATGGGTGTTGGGGAGAGAGAACTTGAGGCAAACAATTATAATATGTGTCCGATGCCCTCTCAGGAATATAACTGCACACACTAGGAAGCTTTCCGGTGTGATGCCTGCACTGGTCCTTGGAGTGCAAATAGTAGTTAGTCAGATGACTAGAGGGTTGGGGAGGGTGGAGAGGTTGCATTCAATGGAGAACCATGTGGAAAAGCCCAAAGGCTGGGGGCTTGGTGCTGTCTGGGGCCTGCAGGTGTTTTGAAATACTTGGAAATTGCAAAACTGAGGTCAGTAAGAAGCCAGGTCACAGATAGTCTTGACAAGTCTTGTTAAGGAGTTTGCGTTTTATGATGAAGGTATTGGAGAGCCACTGAAAGATTTTAAGTAGTGGAAGGATATAATTAGATGTGTGTGAGACGCATCACCCCACGGTGTTGTGTACAGTGGCTTTGTAGGGGTATGTTTGGAGGCACAGAAGATTACAGGAGACCCGATGATGATGCCGGTGCTATTGACAGAGAAGAGGAAGACATTTCTAGAGGTATTAGGGATACAGGATCGACAGGACTAAGTCATACAGGAAACGTGGTGGTGAGTTGCAGAGGAGCCTCCAAGCACGACCGCCGAGAACCTGCTTTCTTCAGCCGAGCCAGTGTTGCTGAGACTCCTGAGAGGCAGTGTAGGGCATGGCCCACAGGGGTTCTGGGGGGGAGTGCATCTGGAGCTCAGAGCAGCAGCCTGCGCTATGCTACCCACGCGCTCGGCATCCCCTGCAGTCCATGGATGGAGTTCCCCTTTCAGAAAAACAATTGTGATTGATTTGCAGTCATTTAGTGTTGAGCTTGTGAGATACTTGTTTCTGTGTGGCTTACCTGAATGCCCATTGAGCTGACTGGATCAAAGGCAGGAAATATGGAAATAATGAGCTACCCATGACACAGTCCCCTCATTCTCATTAGTGAGGGTATATTACGTATTTCTTTGAACCAAAGCATACTTTTAGATAACTCGGGATAAACAGCTTTCCTTTTTATTTATTGCTCTGCTTTCCTTTGATTGCTTTGCTGTGGTATCAACTGCATCTTATTTTAATCATCTCTCAGAACATTGATGCTTCTGCAGCCTTGTTCGAATATATCTTGGGAGATTCCATTTCCTCAAGGCTGTTTCAAGGACATATGGCATCAGATGATGATGATAGGGCGCCTTTGGAGTGTGCCATGATTTCTATCCTGCTGACTCCCGCACACGTTTGAAGCATTCAGTGTTCTCTCTGCTAGCTCATGTGACTCGTCAGATCACTATTTGTGGGTGTCACAAAATGTTGGCAGGACCCCAGTGTGAAATACACGTGGTCAGACTTCTCTGAATTTGTGTCAATCAAAACAAAATGGCTTAAAAGAGCAGATGAATTTCAAAAGAAACTTGAGAATTCTAGAGCAGAAATAGAACATGGACCTTTTTAGGTCAATTTTTAAGTTGAATTTTTTAATGGTTAATACGTAGGGGAATATGTAATATGGTAGAAGTCTCAGTAGGTAGGGGTACAGCTGATAGCATTACAAGTTGACCATTTTTTATTACAGCTTGTATGCTTCCCAAATGCAGTGCCATGGGGTACTGGTGATGTCTGGACACTAATTTTGTGCAAGTTTCAGGGAAAAGCCAGATAACTTTAAAGATCTACAAACTGTTATTTATTTATCAGAAAAAATAGTTTGTGAATTGTCAAACAGTGAGCATTTTATCCATGTTATCTTTGATATATTTTGCAGTTTTTCATTTAGCTTCACTAATTCTTAATATGAGCATCTAGAGAATGAAGACCATAGAATTTTATTATAGTTCAGACATAAGATTTTGTTTATGCTGCTCATCGAGGTAGGCTGGACTGGGGGATTTCTCAGTGGACTTTAATAGTAAATATACAGACCTTAATGGAATCCTTTTAAATCCAGGAAGAAAGGATAAACCCCTGGCAAAAAACAAACAAAAAATATATATAATGATATCAGCATGGTTCCTCACTTCCTTTTAGGGTAGTTTTACCTCCACTGCTATTTCGTGGTCTTGAATAGATGTCTATAGGACATTTCTTGTGGCTTACCCATTACGTTTAGAGCTTCCAGCTTATCCAAGGCTCATTATTTGGTCTTTTCTATGTTTATTGACCAAGAGTATTTTTTCATATGTGACTTTTTACCAACACCCGTAGTTTAATTGATATTTGCCCCAATTTTGTTTGTACTCTCACCTTTAGAAAAGAGTAGAGGATTCATTCATTTAATAGGGTGTGTTATACTAATGAAATGTTTGATGACCAAGTATATATAGATGAGTTACATAGAGACCATGAGGTTGCTGCTGAAATATTTGAGGAAGGTAGCCCACTGTATAAAGAAAACTGGCCTGGATTCTGATGACCCTCCTGCTTTATCCAGAGATGCTAGATCCTCTTCCTAAGAAAGCTCTCTGCTCACCTTAATTCTCTGTGTGTGAACTCTTGACTTGAGGACTTTGTCAGCATTTACCTTCTGCAAGGCTCATTGGAAGAATAACTCCTAACTCATTAAACAATTCCAAAATTACCCAAAATTAGCCTCATAGATTATGTCTTTGATGGCTTGTTAGCTGGCACTGGTAACTAAATTTGACACTCAGAAAAAATGGCCTTACGAACATTTTTTTCTTTTCACACTGTTGTAAGCTTTCTAACATTTATCACCCAATGCGTCGTGTTATAATTAATTTTTCTACTCATGGCTGTCAGTGTCAGAACTGTGCTTCTCTGTCCATTAGCAAGAAGTCTGAGACTGGTGAATTGAAGAATTATGTACTAGCTATATAAAACTGTATATTCCTTTAAAACTGATTGTTGTCTTTTGCAGTATTACCAATGAAATTGTGATTTTTTTCAAGCAGATTCTTCTTTGATGAAGCTGTGATTTGCAATAATCTTGTCATAGCAAGCTCAAAATACTACTAAATTAAGACATTTGTGGAAGGGAATGATTGTAAATCGCATGCAAATTTCAACTCTGCTGGAATTAATCAATAGGAAACAGAACTTGTATGTTCCTGATATAACGATGCTGAAGCTAATCCCATGGAGTTCTATTTCCATGGGAATTAGGCATTTGTTTTGATTTAAATCTGTCTTTTTTCTTGAAGACGAAGTCCTGGTTTTGAGTCTTTTAAGAACTTTTGGTGGGGATAGAGAGATGTTATAAAGAAAACAGGAGTAAGGCTAAGATCTGACTTCTGTGGGAACAGCTGACATTTCCTATTTAATTTGCTGTGCCTGTTTAATGAATCTTTTTCCCAATTTTTCTTGTTCATTTCTTTCCCACTGAAAATTATGAGGCGTATGATATAGGAGGTGATGCAATCTTTATTACTTGTTAAGGATGGAACACTGATGTAAATGGCATGTTCTCGTATCAGTTTCCTGGGTGAGGGTGTCCCAGCTCATCTTTGATTAATGGTGTGTGTGTGTATTTGGATTTGTTTGTGTGTTTGTTTTTAGCATTGCCATAAAATCTCACTTCTGGGGAGCAGAACACCACCTTTGACTTTTTAATGTCTACTCACCTTCACATTTCTCATTTTCTTTGATTGTCAGAAACAAGCTTGTTGCCTTTTATTCTTATACTTGGCCACCAGATCTGTTAGCCTTATTTGTTCCTCACCTTTTCTACGAGCTTTTATTTTAGTTCAAGACTTTGCAGATAGAAGGTCTTATCATTGGCATATTGCGTATCACCAGTGCATTAGTGTTATACCCATAAATCCTCCGAGCCTGACAGCTTACTTCCCAACCCCTTTAGCGTGCTTTAAGAGTCCCTTTATTTATAGCCCAGTTTAAACCCTAGTGGGTAACACTCCATAAACCTGCAGTGACATCCAGTGGCTTCATGGTGTAATTTTTAACAAAATTTTCAAAAGGAATTACAGGGGCAGTATTGCCTGTCAAAGAAAAATACAGCTGGAGTTATTGAAGGGGGTTCCCTAAATACATTACCTTCCAAACAATTACTGACATACTTCGTCGTAGGATTACTAGGAGAATAATTATTTCTTTATTAGTTTTTGAGCGGAAGAATGGCAATTTCAGTTATTCCAAGATCTGAGGAAAATACAAAATTGAGGACAGTTTGTTTTTTTTTAAGAGGACAGTTTTTATGGAAAACAAATCTACAATGTCCAAATTCATGTTCTGGATCTTTTTTAGAGAAGGTTTAAGAATGAAAGGAGAGCCTTTAGTTTGTGCTTCTGAGTATGAAGTTAGAAGTTCTCTGTCATTCTTACTTCTTGGTTCTTGTGCTGGCAGCTTCTTTGAGAGTCTTCCCTAGGATTTTTGCAGACTTTTTAAGATTGCTACTATAAACAGAGGCAAGTAACTCCCAATCTGATTACTATTCTTGAGTTGTGTTATTAAAAAAAGTGATGTTATTTTTATAAAATGATATACCATTATTATAAATGTGTTTTCTAATAGTAGAAAAAGGCAGAAAAAATGCAGCACAGCAGTCTATATCTTTCCCTTTCTGCAGAAACACCCCCTATTAACGTTTGGAGAGCCTCATATACAACTGCTGTGTTGACTGGTTTCTTACCACCACAGTGTGTTATTCCAGGAGGGGAGGGGGCCAGGGTAGAGGATTGCTGTGTTTCGAAGTGACTCTGTCTGAAAGGCAGAACCAGAAAACAAAACCAGCTAGTGAAGATGAGGTTAGGGAAAGAGGGAGAGGAGTGGTGAGCAGCCGCCTCCTGGCCGAGGTAAATTACCTGTGGCTGGAATGGGTCAGCATAGTTTACGTGTTTAAGCACCCAGTGTGATATTTTTCCAGAGCCCAGAGAGTAATGGAAGTAAATCTAGCATGCAAAAACTAAGGTAGTAGTATGTTCTAAACTGGTACTAGGCACATTGATACCAAAATGAATGTTAGGTTCAAAGACAAAAAGAGACCATTAGATCTTTCTCACAGTTGATACTAAAGCAGAAATTTGGTATTTGGATTTTAATCTGCCATGCCCAGTCCCCAGACCCTTTTCAGATACAAAGCAAAAGCCATATACCACTGGGAGAGGGGCAAGAAACCCATCTGCCCTTCTAGTCCTGCACAAAGATCAGCTAATATGAGGAGAGGGCTACGCACACACTCCCCTTACCCCCTCTGAATGACGCGGGGCTAAATCACCTGCCACTGGAAGAGACCATGGTGCCCAGGACTCATCACTGATGCAAAGCAGGGGTCAGCTGGCTGTGGCAGAGGAGTAGGAAACTTCCTGCGGCCCGTGATGGTCTGCCAATATAAGGACGTGTTCTTCCTCATGCCTGAGATAGTCTGCCAATACAAGAATGTGGCCTCCCCATGGGAAGGATGAGGGGAAGAGCAGGAAACCTGATTGCAATCTATATCCTGAACTGAGTAGGAAGCAGTGGTTTCCTACCATTGCAGGAAAGCAGAAATGCTGAGAAAATCCCACTCCTGAGGCTCAGAGTTGCAGTGTTGGGTTTAGACTGAGGCTGGAACAAGAGGATGAGAAACTCCCCTCCCACACCGCAAGCCTTGCACCAAGAAATTAACAGTAGTTGTCTACTGCTGGAGGCGTAGCAAGGCATGGGAGTAGACTTCCCCCACCCTCTCACACCCACACCCATAACACACCCCCATATGTGCACGGCCTCCTGTACGTTTAGGGTAGATCACAAATACTGAGAAAGACTATTTGATACTGCTAGTAAAATAAACACTTTTGGAATAGTTTTAGATTTTAAAAATTTGTGCAGACTGTGCAGTTCCCATATACACACCACCTAGTTTCCCCTATTGTAAGCATCATACATTAATGTGATACATTTTTATAAGGAATGAACCAATATCGTTATGTTATGATTAACTAAAGTCCATGCTCTGTTCATATTTCCTTAGTTCTCACTTCATGCCTATTTTCTCTTCCCGCATTCTATCCAGGATACAGTGTTATGTGTTTAGTGATGGTGTCTCCTTCGGCTCCTCTAGACTGAGATACTTTCTTAATGTTTTTTGTTTTGTTTTGTTTTTTTTTGGTGACTTTGAAAGTTTTGAGGAATTCTAGTCAGGGATTTTGTAGAATGTTCTTTGATTGCTGGCTTTTAAAATGTTTTTCTGATGTTTTTCTCATGATCAGACTTTAAATTGTCTTCAACTTTGGAACTTTTGGACTCGCAAACAGCTAGGTCACAGCAATCTTTCAAAGGGTGAATTTTCATCCTGTGGTGCCCTGAAAATAATTACATCAACAACAAAGCACAAACCCAGTTCAACTACTTATTAGATTCATTCAGTGCCCGATGCTAATAGTCTGAATTTACCCATTTCCAGGCAAATCTAATTTACTTAAGTTTCTTTCACACACAAAGTCTGGAATTCAATAAAAAATTCTGAAAAACAGACTCAAAGGGAAAAAAAAATAAAACCTGTGTCAAGAGATTTAACAGTCAATAGGACCAAACCAAGAGATGGTTTAGATATGCAAACTTTAGATAGAAATTGTGAAATAATTATGATTACTATATTAAAAGTTCTAATGGATAGGTGGACAATATACATCAGTGGGAGGAATTTCAGTAGAGAGATGGAATCTATAAATAAGAGTCAAATGGAAATGCTAGAAATGAGAAACATAATATCGTGAATGAATTTTTTTTCCCTGTGGATTTATTAACAAACTGGACATAGTAGAGACAGAATCAGTGACCTTGAGGATAAGCTAATAGAAGCCATCCAAATTGAACTAGCACGAAGAGTGGAAATAAAAAGCAGAACATCCAAAAACAGAACTATGGATCAAACCAAACAATCTAACATATGTGAAGAGAAAGAAAATAAGGCAGCAGAAATATTTGAAGAGATAATGATGGAGAATTTTCAAAAATGAAAGAAAATAAACCACAGATCCAGTCAGGATAAATATGAATAAAAGCACACATATATACATTGAAGTAAAATTGCTAAAAAACAAAGATAAGAGGAAATCCCGAACTCACTCAGAGAAAAAAAAAAAAAATACATAATGAGTCATATAGCTAAAAGTTCAGCAGACTTGTAGTCAGATACTATGAAAGCCAAACGACAATGGAATGGCAGCTTTCAAGAACTGAAATAAATAACTTCTTTCTAGAACTTTATATCTAGGAAAAATATCTTTCAAAAATGAGGGCAGAGTTAATATTTTGTCAGATGAACCAATGCCAAGAGAATTCTTTGCTAGCAGACCCACATCAGAAGAAATGATACAGGAAGCTCCTCAGGCAGGAGTACGCTGCTAGATGGAACACCTGCTATTACACGATGCAGTGAAGAGCGCCCAAAATATAAAAGTGTAGATAAATGTGAAACACTTTCATCCTACTTTTAGTCTTTTGAAAAGAGGTTAGAGCAAGATTGACATAAAGCAGCCCATGAGATAAATGCTACCTCTTACTTATTTTGTACAGCCTAATGGCTAAGAATGTTTTAATTTTTTAAAGAGTTATGAAAAAATTAAAAAAGCAATAATCAAGGAATATGCAACATAAACTTGGTATGGCTTGCAAAGCCTAAAGTATTTATTGTCTGATTTGGTCTAAAGCAAAATAATAGCTAATAATAGCTATGCATTGTAGGGTTTGTTAACAAATGTCAAAGTAAAATTTTGGCAATAGTAGCACAAAGGACAGGAGAGAAGAAATGCAAATATACTGTTGTAAGGTTATCATGCTGTATGTGAAGTAATATCAAATATTTTGAAGTACACTGATCATTTAAAGATGTATACTATAAATTCTAGGACACATGCTGAGGGAAACATGAAGCAAAAAATATAATTAACAAGCTTATAAAAGTGATAAAATGGAATCATAAAATATGCTCAACTAAAACAAAAGAAGACAAAAATAGACTGAAAAAAAAAAAAACAAAGACCCAGATGGGGCTAATTTTTAAAAAGTATGATGATATATACCCTTCCTTACCAATAATTATATTAAATAGAAATGGTCAATTAAAACACAGTTTATAAAATTGGATAAAAAGCAAAACCCAATTATGTATTGTCTACAAGAAAACCATTACAAATGTGAGGACGTAGCTATATTGAAACTAAATGGATGGGAAACAACATATCATGCAAATTCAAAACAGAAGAAAGTTGGAATGATTATATTTAATATCAAACAAAGTATACTTCAGAACAAGTAATATTATCAGACGTATATAATGATAAAGAAAACAATTCATCAAGAAAACTAAAGGCCTACACATCTAATAACAGAGCCTCAGAATACCTAAAGCAAAAGCTTATTGAACTGCAGAGAGAATTAGGCAAGTCTACCAATTTAGTTGGAAATTTCAACATGCCTTCCTCAGTAATGGGTAGTACCAGTAAACATAATTTAGGAAAGACAGAATATTTGAGCAATACTATCAGTCACATTGTCTCAATTGACTTTTATAAAATATTCCCCTCACAACATGATACAGTGTTTTTTTATTTCAAGTGCACTTGGAATATTCATTAATATAGACCATATTTTGAGATATAAAATCTCAATAAATGTAAAATCATTTAAATTATGCAAATTATGCTCACCTACCAGAGCCAATTTGAACTAGAACTCAGTAACAGAATGATACCTAGAATAACCCCAAATATTTTGGAGTTAAATGGCATACTTTTAAATAACTCATAGATCAAAAACAGAAATAAAAAATCTAAAGTCTGATATTACTTTTTAAATTGTTCTTATTTCTAGGCGTTTCAAAATATGCAGATATACATTGTGTGCTACATACATCTATATAATTAATGATAATTATATTCACTTGAGATCTGTAATAATGTAGTACACAATATATTTTAAGTACATTTGGCTTAAGGATACAGTCAGTCATGTGACCTGTTTGGGGAATGTAATTTCTTGGAATAAAATTAAATACCTGAAACTTGACAAGTGGTAAAGCTTAAAAAAGTCATACTTGACGCCTTTAGAAATATCAGTAAAATGTCACGGAGTTGCCATGAATCTACTTTTAGCTTTCCACTGTTAGATATTTTGTGATTGAACTTGTTGATTTTGAAGTTTGAATTGTTGCTTGCGATATATGACCCATTAGTTTGTGAACAAGCATTTACTGTGTGCTGGCTGAGCAGGGGGCGCTTCGCATCGTGTTTGTAAACACGGTAGTATTAACTCCCTAAATTGGAAGCATTAAGACACAGATGGTGTCATCGAGAGACACAACCCAGTAAACCAGTGAAAAACCATCGCAAGTTCTACTCAGTTTTTAAAGACGCAGAATTTGAGTATATATTTTGGAAGAACAGTACGTCATACAATAGCAGTAAGATAATGAATTCTCAATATGTGTCTAAGTCAAGGTCTGGAAAAACCTTTGGAGTATTCAGAAATTTTTATTAGGTTAATGTGGCAGATATAACTCTTCAACAATGAAAAACAAAGTGACCTTTGTGGGCTGATGAGTGAGTGAACTTTTAAATTTTACTCCTGGAAATACATATTTTGAATCAGTAACTGTTGAAATCGTAGTTTTTGCCCCACATATTCACCATAAGTTTTGATCATTAACCTTATGGTGAGGTTAGCCAAAATGAAAAAAGTGTTCTCTATTAAAAAATAATATAATTTCAGTTTTGATATTTATAACTTAACTTTATAATAGCTCCAATTCTCAGGAGATGTATGAATAATTCTTCAAATTAAGGGTAAGAATAATTGAATTTGTATTTACAGTCCTACTAAGCTGATGGAGATTTCAAAAGCGTGGTATACTCATAATCCCGGTAAAAGATTCTTATTTTGCACACGTGTTTAGATGTTCTTGACAGGTTTAGGTTAGTAACATGATGGATATAAAGCTGGAGCCCAGGGCTTACGGTTTATTTTGATCATTTATTGCATACAGCAAACATGGCCAGCCTATTGGCAAATTTTCCTCAAATAAGAGGGTTTATTTGTCTGTCTGTTTATTTATTTATTTATTTATTTATTTAAGGACAATGATCATTTCTGGATTGAGTACTTCAAATGAGTTGTTCTTGGAGAACTGCTACAGAGCTTGTGGCAAATGATTGTTAATCCTTCTTGAAAGCAATTATACTACCACCCAAAGTCCCATTCCTTCCCTTAGCCTTGGGAAAACTTCAGTTATGAGTTTAATATTTTGATTTTAATTTTTAAAATTATGAGTGCCATATGGCTGTAGAATGCAGAGGTTTGCATGAAATAAGTTCAGTGTAAGTCAGAAGTAATTTGTGATGCCTAGGATTCATTAAATATATATGATTTCAATATATATAATAATTTTCACAATAAATGTTAAGGGATATGATTTTGTACTTGATTGTAATACTTGCTAATTATTTTCTCTTAGTGCTAGTAATAGTTAAATGTGGGTTATCATGTCATAGATAGTGATATTACAGATGTATGGTCAGTTACAAAGCATTATTTGCTGCTTAGTTTCTAACATTGCATCATTCCCTAAGTAGTCTCAACAATCAAATACAATTGTAGTAATATTTGCTGAAAATTGGAAACTATTAAACACCCTCAGTTTGCTGAGAATCAGGAGAGGAGAGAGCATTTCAAACAACAAAGCTTTCTATAGTTAAAACAAACAAACAAACAAACAAAAACCCAAACATAGTCTCCTCCACCATCTTTCAAAAGGCAGTTTGATAACTAAATACTAATTTTAATATTTTATATCATTTCCATGTCTTTTTTTTGTTAGTAATGGTAAGAGCACAAGCACCATAGTTCACAGAATTTCATGTTCAGTGGTCTCTATTTGAGGTCCAGTATACTTGGGGCAAGTTACCTTTGTAACATTTCTTTATTTAATTCCCTCACTTGCACATTGAGTTGATTGAAAGGGATAGAGAAACATTAAATAATGGTCCTTAATCCCACTTGGTTGTGTTAAATTCACCAAATGATAGATGGAAGTTTCCAATGCCAGGTACAACAGCTACCTGCACTCACGGAGAGATATTCATTAGTTACACTGTATGGCTCACCTCATTTGTAAGAGATGACTGATCTTGTCTGAAATGGGAGATTTTCTTTAAAATGGGAAGTCAGTGAGGCATTGTTCTCAAACTGTCCAATTGCATGCTATTGTCCCAAGCTCACAGGAATGGATGTCCAGAGATTCAGCCATGTAGGGACAGGGGAGGGATGACAACAGAAGTAGTTCTCTCCCCCTGTTCCTGACTATTCTGACAACCTGTCCCTCACCCCTGGCTCTTCTGTTCTGAGGGGAGCCCGCGAAGAGTCCTGAAGATGGGGCCACTGCTGGGAGGTTGTTGCCATTAACCCGCTTTCGCGGCTTCTCACGGAGCCTCCTTTTCATTAGTATTTGCAACATGTTCACCAGCAAAATGATTATGTTAGGCAGAGACACCACATCACTTACATTTCATAGCTCAGTGCAATTTTCATAAACTGCGAGGCAACATCCAAAAAAACATGACTCAGAATTAGAGTTTCAGAAGATTATTATATAGACATTATTTCCCTCAGGTCACAGGCTTTAGTCAAATTTGGAGGAGAATGAAATTGCCAACAGTGAAAAGCAGACAGAAAGGTATGAGTTCATGAGCAGAGAAATAACATTTTCATTTGTTCCTTCCCCATGGGAAAGATTCAGCATTCCGGTAAATGGAGACGGTTATAAGAAATGAATTTTTGTCAGCAGGGATGTGATTTTAAGGCTCACTTATCCATTGGCAATCTAGATTTCTAACCCCAGGAATCTAGGAAATTGCTACAGAATGTAGTCTTTATTATAAACAAGTTTTTTGTGTTTTTTTTTTTTTGGTAGTTTTTGCGTCCTTTCTTGCTCAGAGATTTTAAGATGGACTACTTTTTTTTTTTTTTTTAACCTTTCAGGAATCAAATGACTACAGAATTTCCCCATCTCCCTGAGTTTTTCTCACTGCGCTTGATGTGTGATGGCAACCTTTTTTTCCCTCCAAGAGACCCCCACTCTCCCCTTGCCATTCCTCACCCCCTCTGCTCGGCGTGCACAGGGAGACAGTTTTGGGAGCTATGAGGTTTACTGGTGCCAGTTCCCTGGCCTCGGCCTCTGTTGCCAGCACTGGCCGGATGACTTGGGATGCTGCTACTTCTCTCTCCTCAGCCTTTATATGCCTGGACCTGAGATAGTAAAGCAGGAAAAAGGGCTCCCCAGGTAGCTCTCATTTGATGCAGGTATAAAGAGCAAGGATTTGCAAGATTTCTGTAGGGTAATCCCAGACAACCTTCTTCATAATTAAAGAACGTTCTCTCACGGGAAATTTTACTTTCCTTCTCAGTTTCATCTGATGCTTGTCAGCCCATCACTCTTTCAGATTCTGTGCAAGGTTCTCCTGCTAGATGTAGTGCATGTTTGAGAGCAGACGGTATTTCATAGAACCTACAGCCTTCACTTCTGGAGATGCAGATAGGTTCTGTGACATTAATCTCATCTTCATATTTTCTCAGTCTTTAATAACTTGAACATGTGTATATCTAATGCCTTCCTCCCCTGTGCATTTTGGCCTATTTTAATATCTCAACACTATACACTATTTTCCTGGCCATATTCTTACTAGCAAATGTTATTACCTGCCAATGTTTACTATAAGCAAATTCCATTGGTTTTCATGATTATGTCAACCATATCATGATTACGTAATATTGTGATCGTCCTTGATTAATACATGAGAATTGATTGCTTTAACTTAGTTCATTGAATTTGGCCCATGAAATGCACCATGCTCTATAAATTCTGCTCCCCCCACCCTCCAAAGCTTCTAGAAGGAAGAAGGAATGTTAGGGTGAAGAGGAACCTCTAATTTACTACAAAGTACCCCTAGTCACGTATTTCGATTTCCTGTGTGTGGTGTGGTAAAGGATTCATTGAACTGGCAAGAGCGCTGGCATATCCTGATACTGTGCGGAGTCTGAGCAGTTACCTGAGTTACTCACTGGCCATAGCCAGGCTGAAGGTCCACTGTCTGGAGCCAGGGACAGGATGTCTCACTTCTGCATTCCTGACACTTGATCAAGAGCAACTAACTCGAGAGAAACTGTTCAACTTTCTGGTATTCGGTTTCGGTTTCTTCTGTGAAATAGCAATGATTTTGCCTGTCCAAACTACCATTACTATTTTTCTCAGCAATACTGCGTGAATGAAGTGTTATTACAGGATTTGAACTCCCAGAAGTAGTTAACCTACTTTGCTTTCCCATACTGTTTCATAATACTTAGTCTTCTTGGTTAAGAAGACAATACAGTAAAACCTCTGTTAACTGGATTGATGTGGTATTAATTTAAGCTTGGATCATTCTTAAAAAACATGTTTTTTCAATATACTTGCTCCTGAAAATCTTTCTATGGTATAGTCAGTATATTTTTTGCCTTAGAGAGCAACGTGTAACAATTGTAAGAGAATCTCTCTCTGATGATGGATCGTCTTTCACAACCCTGGGGCCATGCTATTGGAGTTCAGTTCTTTCTGTACCAAAAAGTGTATATAAAATGAGAGTCTTATGGGAAGTTGAGTTGGATTTGCTCTGTTCTTGAGCAACTTCAGAAGTTGCTTTTTAATAAGTAAATTGCTTATATGAATTGTTTTCTCAGTGTTTTACCTCTTTCTTCCTAAAGTGAAATAAAGAGTGCATTAGCCACACTTAAAAAAGTTCACTGCCAATGCAAAATATTATCATATCGAGGTCTTCACAGGAGACATACAGCATACTTAAAAGGTGTGACTGACTAAATGCTTTGCGTCTAGTTTTTCAAAATTTCAAAGGAGATATTTCCTCCATCAATGAGATTTCAAATTTTATATAATAGTCATGATCCAAGCTAGCAGCCACTGAGCTCTGACTGTGTGCCAGGCACTGTTCGCATTATTTTCTGGGTAATAACTCAGTTATTCCTCACAACTACATACGGAAAGAGGCACTATTACCATCTCCATTCTTCCAGTAAGGAAACTGAGGCTTAGAAAGGTGAAGAAGTGTGTCTGAGGTCACTGCAGCAGTCTGATAGGAGAACCTGTGCCATAACCGCCACACTGGAACGACTCAGAGGTGTGGGGTGTGGAAGCGCAGATCCACACTCACAGGCTTGCTGTGGGCCTTGTGTGGCATTTGATTAAATACTTCTGTTTGTATTAGATCATTGAATTTCAAAACAATTCTGCCAGGTAGATTTTATTATCCGCATTTTACAAATGAAGAAATCGAGACTCAGAAAAAGTGAAGCATTTAACCACAACTTTGAGTGTAGTGATAATTGAGGGAGCAGAGATTTGAACCTTATAACACAAAATCAGTTTCTGGCCAGGAATGTCATTAAGGAAAGCAACTTTCTTTCCCAGAAGGGTCAGTTTCACCATGTGTATGACATACAAGTTTCCTGTATACCAACCATCCCATCCCTAGCAAGGATTTGTGGTGAAATGTATTTTGTGGTGCTGCAAAGGAATGACCTCATTTCTTTCTATCCACAGAATTGCTTCAAGTCATTGCAGGTATGCATTGGTTCTCCTTCCTGTTAGTGGTTTGGGGTTGATGGGTTGATTTTCCACAGTTGACATCCTTCTTTCTTCATTTGTCGTTCTTGAGAAATTAATTTTCCTTTGTGTTTTGGGCCCCTAATAGTATGTCCTTTAGCCCCCTGAGGGGTGAGTGTCCCCGTGAAGCTATTAGCCACTTGTACAGTGTTCTGAGGACATTCTAAGAGAAATAGGAAAGAACACCACTTGGATACCAATTAAAACCGAGTCTCTTTTTGAGTGAGCTCTGTCTTTAAGCCTGTCAGGACACAGAGGGCTGGTTATCTCAGTTTCCTTAACCATCTGACATCATGTAGAACTTCCTGGTGTACTAAAAAGGAATTTTAATGTAAAGGTTTTTGTTCCTGCAGAGAAGAACCAGTTTTCACGTAGCTATATATTACTGAAAATATAGAATGGCATTTTAGCAGGTCCTGCGAAGTCCTGGTGAGTCTCCAGTGTGGTGTGACAGTCTAGGGGATGTCTTTCGGAATGGAATGCCTTGGCAGCAAGTGGGCAGCCGCTTACCAGCCCACTGGACTCACGGGGAGGTCTGCTCCGTGTTGTTTATGACTGGGTTTTAATGGGCCAGGCTTCCCCGCCATCTCGTTTTCCCGCTCTTGTCTTCTCCTCTGTTTCCCTTGGCTCCACGTTTGGCTCAGCTGGACACTGTGGGTTTCACCTGAGTCATTTGGAATGCAGGCCCATCACACAGGCCTCCGGTCTCTCCATGGCAGCTGATGGCTCGGACAGAATTAGAACTGCACCCTGGGAGGCTGGTGGTTGGTTGTCCCCAGTCAGGTCTGCACACGTGGAGGAAATGCATGGGCTCCTGCGTCTGCATCTATTTCACATCCTCACAGACATGTTTTTGAGTCCAGATAAATACATTTCTTTTCCTCCTGGATTTTAGCCCTTACTTACACAGGTCCTGGAGACTGAGTTGTAGTTACCCCCAGGGCCAGGAACAGCCAGGATTATCAGAGGTGTTACACTGTGCATTTCTCCTCATACATTTTTAACCCTTCATGTCATAGCTTTCCTGGGCTCCTCCGGCAGTCAGTTGCTAGCTTGGCAGACTAGAGACTCTCAAACCCATTGGTTTGTCTATGTGGATTACTTTTATCACGTGACGATTTGGCATATGTTCTCTGAAAATTTCTACTTACCTTTTCACAACTTTGCTAAACAGTGGTGAAGTGGACCCACTTACTCAACTTGTGAAGTGGGATTCCCCCAGAGACAGGAATGGGAGGCAGAAACCTAGCAGAACAAGGCTCCTTCTTGTGAAGGTTGATCTCTAAACTTAGTATAAAGTTTCTGGTCTAGAAGGAAAGATGGGAACCTAAGACCAGTCCTTTCCAGCTTGCCATCGGACTTGGGGTATCCTTCATTGCAAATGCTAGGATCAATGACTTGGTGGTGCATGGAGATTATTTCCGGGTGGTATTTTATCTTCTACTCTCAGACTCCTTCAGCTCCAGCGGGGATGCTCAGCCTAATCCGTTTGCATCACTCCCGTGGGGCAGTTCTGTAGCTGGGGTAGTGCTCAAAGGAACTCTAATGCCAGAACATACGATACTGTTAACAGAGAAGAATAGGAGTCTTCTCTGCAGAATGCCTCACAAAGGAGACTTTCTTTGCTGCTCCTGGTACATGTGGTAAGCATAGAAAGAGTTTATTGTGAAAGTCTTTCAGCCACAGGTCTTTCTAAGGCATAATTGTACCCTCCAGGGAAACCAAAATAAATACCAGCCTAATAAACTTCAGATTTTTAAAAATAAGTTATCCAATTGCATTTCTGTAAGAAGAAAAATATGAGAGGTCGACATGTGTTCTTATTCTGCTTTGATTTTACTTCCCATGCTGTCCTGTCCCAGTTCGGCCTTTAAATGGAAGAAAATACTTTGTCATTTCAAAAAGAATGATAGTGCAAAATCTAGTCTTCCAGAACAGGGGTGGGGGGAGTAAATTTTAATGCCAACTTTGGAATTTTATTCACACACACACACACACACACACACACAATTTTTTTTCCTGGAGGTTCATGATAAACATGTTCCCCATATCCCTCGCAAAGGAAGCCTGCCAGCTAGGCTTCCATTCTCTTGTGTTCTGTGTGGCCACGGTCCACCTGGACCTCCCACTAGCCCCCCTGCCCCCTCCTTGCCCTTGTGTCAGGCCCTCTTGGCTCCAGTTCTCTCACTAGTCCTGGCTTCCTGTCTCCCTCTGCAGCCTGGACCAAGTGTATGAACTCCCGCCTGCATGCTGCCTGCCCTTGAGCTGCGTGTGCCTGTCACCTCCCAGGTCCGGGGGGGTGGGAGGGGGGGGTCAGTGGTCTGACTCCTCCCGTGTTTTCACCCTTTCTCAGTCTGCTTCACTGCCAAGTAGCTTGTCACCCATATCCTTAAATGTGCTAGCCCCCAAGACTCCCTTGACTCTTCATTATTATTATCGCTTTATCTGGATTGTATTAAAGTCATGTACGCGACACCAGCTTGAAGAGTACGGCATTTCCAGTATAGTTGAAGCCCCCATTGTAATTTTGACCATATTCTCCTCTCAGAGTCCAGGGATAATAACCACAATTCTGAATTTCTGATTTATGTTACGAATTTCTTCATACATATTCTACATGCATTAATCAGCAAAGATTATGTGGTATGTTTCTATTTTGAAAAATTACATCTTAAGTGTATACACTTTAGTGACATTTTTTAACTAAGCAGTATGTTTGCGAGACTCGGTTGCTCTGTTTCGCCCTCCCACTACGGTACAGTGTTCTCATTTGAGACTGTGCCACCGTTGATCTGTTCTACTTATGGATGATTAGATTGTTTTCAATTTTTTGCTATGACAAACAGTGCTGCTGTGAGCTCTTGTACAAACCTCCTTGCACATGCGCCCATTTGCTCTTCCAGTAAGTGCGACTCGTCCTTATCTTCAGGCTGGGTACTCTAAGGACATACAGGGGTGTTTCGTTGCAGGAAGCCTAGCACCGGCCTTAACACTCACCTCACGTCTCCCTGGGCACCCTTTCACATGTCTGTTAAAGTCCACTTCTTAATCATAGTTCTAATCTTTACTGTTAACGCTCAGAAACACTCAGTGTCCTCCTGTCGTTTATGTGATGAGGCCACAAGAAGCATCCCAGCCTAACCGTGCTGGTCTTTGGACTTTTCACATCTCACCCATACACCCTTACCTTCCAGCGTCCTTTCTCTTTCATGCTCCTGGGGACATCTCTTGATGCTTAGTTACCTTTCCTGTTTTGAACTTTATCCAGGATGTCGAAATTCTACTCGGTTTTCAAGATCCTAATGAAATGCTTTCTTATCTATGCACATCTTATACTTCTTGTCTGATTCTAACTTTATATTACAGCTAGTTAAGTATACATTTGCTTAACTGATTGTGAGCGGAAGCCACGTGGTAAATACTGCAAACATAGTAGGACCTCATTAATTAAAATAATAATCAAATTGAATGGATCATTTGATTCTCAGCCTTGCTGTTAAAACACTTTAATGCCGTCAGTGGAAGGAGGGAGTAGATAGAGAGCAGATGTTTAAATTCTCTATTGCAGTTTTCAAACATTTCTGGCTCCCCGTAAGGACGTGTGGCTTACTAACCAGGCAGCCATCCTTAGCGGGACCCTTTCCCTTTCAAAGTGGGACAGATTGAGGAGAAAACTGACTTTGGTAAGAGAGATGCACCGTTCATTAAAAAAGAGCGTATTCTCAGTGCAGCAGGACCTATGTAAAGCAGCCCCATGCCAGTGTGTTCGCTAGGTTCATATAGCCGTCTGGGTGGTAGTACAGGCCGATGACCTGGGCCTAATGATGCCCTTTCACTTTGCTTCTGCTCCCAAGGTGGAAGGCACATTGTGGCAGCTCTGCATAAGGGAAGCCCGAGTCCAGTGGCCGCGTTTCCATTTTGAAAGAAATGGAAGAAATGAGGCCAGTGGTTTGATAAATTATATCAAAAATAGTCCCTTCATGCTAATGGAGTGTGAAGAAGCTGATGTACTGGAGATGATCTATAATATTTCATATTTCTCTGAGGAGAAAAATGATAAACTTGATGATGTGTGATTTATTCATGTTTCTCCAGATGAAGAAAAAAATCTTAAAGTCAACTGTCTGTTTCTCCGTCCCAGAAGCTGGCTTGTGGGCTTTACACTCACACTGGAGGCTCGGCTTGCCTAGAGAAATGCCTAGACTGATGAATCGCTAGACCTTTGGCAGTTACTTGGGAGAGGGTGATTATGCCAGCGTTGCTGCTATTTTATCATCACAATTTTATGGCCCTCCACCACCAGGTGACAAATGTGCCAATTATTGCATTTCTTATCCAGGACTTCTCTTGCTGCTCCTCCCCTCATGGCTGTGGCCCTTAGTCCTTCCCTGGAGCTCAGCCCTGGACAGCTGTAACTTCTGCAGTCAGACCTGCTCTTTGGAAGCCATGCTGAGAGGGCCATGCTTTCCAGCCCTCGGTCTGTAGACTAACTCTGGGAGGTCTTGTTACTTCCCTTTCCTCTACCCTCTGCCCATCACCCTTTGGGTCAAGTGCTGGGCAGAACCAGAAGCTGTTCTTGCTTCTTCAATAACTGAAAATGGGCCCACTGGCCTGGGTCATTTCACTCTAAATAGCCCAGAGGAGGAGGTTAGAAACAGGTTGTCTTAGGCAACGTGATCTATCAGGTAAAACTCGCTCTCTTTTCCTTCCTCAGTCCCTTCTTCTCTCCCTCCCTCCCTCAACCCCTTCCTCCCTGGGCATTACCCACAATAGAACTCTTTGCAAAGCCCCTGCCCCACCTGGCCATTTCCTTCCTGGACTCTAACCCTTCCTCTCATCTTAGATCACCTGCCCTAATTTCCCAAGAATGCAGTTAATACATTTGCTAATTTTCCTTTTGTGATTATGTTAGTGGATACTAAAGGCTTAAGACTGACCTTTATGAGATAAAGGATTTATGTTTTAATAAGACTTTTGGAGATTCCTTATAAAGGCCCTAATAGAAAGATCACTTTCATGAATGTGCAGAGATTTTAGGAGTGAAGAAGGCTTTCCAGGGAGTCTGAGGACATGTTTTGTAAAATGACCCTTTTTTCTATGGTTGTAAGATCAGCTAAATGGATTATCTCTGACATTATAGCTGTCCATCTACTTAGACCCTTTTTCAAACTATACATTCATTTCAAATGGGCTATATTTCCAAGTGAAGGTACCATGCTGTAAACAGATTTCATTGTATAAGTAGGTTTCAGGTTTTAGGTTTCAGTGATTTAGAAAATGTAAAGACATCTTGGAGATATGTGGGGAATGATGGTTCTAGACATACTAACCCAAAATATGGCTCCGGGTCATGTTGAATATTTCAAGGTGAAAGAGTGACTATGAGAATGGCAGGTACAAGAAAGACTTCCTTACCTTCTGTCATGCGGGAGACCCTGCTGGCCGCGCCGTGTGTCCTGCGGGGCGGACTACAGGGTCTCAGCTCCCGCTCCCCACATAAGAACAAAGGACATGGTGAGGCCAAACAGGAACACCCACGGAGCCACAGGTAGGGGAGTCACACCACTATGGTCTCACTGGTCGCTGGGCGAGACACGCAGTAGTAGCCACACCATCCGCAGTCCGCCATTCACTCTCTGCCTGCCAACCAACCAATCAACGCAGCCCCGCAGTTACATCAGTAGCCAGTTGGCTAACCGGTCACAGCCAACGGCCAGCCAATCACAGCTGATAGCCATTCACCACCTGAGCCAACACATTCCCCACGCGAGGCCGAGAGCCTGGAAACTGCTCTCTGGGACTCTGTCCCCACACCTTCCCCTAAAGCAAGTCCTAAAACCCTCAGGTGAGCGAGGCCCTCCCTGGCCTGGAAGAGAGAAGCATCCTTATCTCTGAAAATAGAGGAAACCCTAGAAGAGTCTGAATGAACAGGCCTTGCTTCCGTTCCCCAGTTTGCTGAGCTTAGCTCATACCCTTTGTCCTATCACATTTTCCATGGCTTTCCACTCCTCATCAAACCTAGCAAAAAATGGCCAGGTTTCACCACTTTTTTGGGTGTTCATTTTCTTATACAGGCTCCTGCGTCATGCAAGACTTTAAAATGAACTAGATTTGTACACTTTTCTCTTGCTAATCTGCCTTTTGGTACAGGGGCCGCAGCTGAGAATTCAGAAGGGGAAAAGTAAAAACTGTTCTTCCTCCCCTTCAGCAGTCTGTTATTTCCCTTCCCTGGGACCCTGTTAGAACAGCCTGCCTTCCTGTCATGTGTCTCCTGCCTGCTTCCCAGGAGATCCGCCATAGTGGCAGCCTCCTGATTTAAGGATTCCCACGCAGAAGAATCTCAGCATGTGACAGGATGGGATCTAATATTAGACGTTTAGGATGAATAATTATCAAAGCAAATCAGGTCCAAAAGTTCTATCTTCTAAAACTTTCTTTGAAAAAATGGTACGTACAGACATAAACCAGTTTTGTTTGTTTAACAAAAGGTCCTTTACTCTTGGAATCTGGATACCTAGTTTTGGGTATCACTTTATTCAGGTTATTTAACTACTCTGTGCTTTAATTTCCTCATCAGGAAAGAGTGGTGGCATTAATGTTAAATGATGAAAATGTAAGTACTGTTTTGCATCAAGTGCCATTTAACTTATATTGTATTGAACTTACTATTGTAGGAACAATACTGTAAAAGTCTTCAATTTGGTTACTCATTTTCTCAGTTGCTTTTTGTGTGGGAGCCATCTTCTGTATTTGTTTATAGTCAAGACATTCTTAGACTTTCTATGGCAAGGAAAATCCCACAGAACAATATTGTAGAGCCATTATCTGCTGCTACCACACCCTGCTGAGTTGCACAGCTGGAGAACCCCCCTGACCCCTCCCCCCACCCCCAGTTTGCATGAAGTATTCTCACTAATTAACCCTGGAGTATGGGAGTTTTCCTCTAACTATTCCCTGGCAAAGTAGATTGGGGCCAAAGAAAGTTTCACAAATATACCTGTAATTGTGTTACACCATTTTGTAACAGCTGAATGAGCTGAAATTTAAAGTAGAAGTATCTTTTCCTGTTTAGCCAAAGCGGGTGGGTCTTAGGGAGAAATTCCAAAGAGTAAGATTTTCTTTAGGAAGAAGAGTCAGCATATCATTTTCTCCCATTGCTTTGGTGTACTGGTGATTTGTCAGTTCTTCAATCAACAACTTTTGCTTAGATTCAAAATTGCTTTTTCTTTGTTCTTTTGCTGGGGATCATATTCAAATCAAATAAGTATAATTACCATGCCTGAACAGAAGAAAACCAACTAGTTATATACCCATAAAAAGTTGAGTAGCTACAGAATGCAGAAAGTAATTCTCAAACTGGCCATAAAGAAGGCAGGTGTCAGAGCTGCAGGTGACAGCTTGTGCAGAGAAGCTAGGGAAGGTTTCTCTGGGAGTCCACCTCCCAGAAATGAGAATGTCTTGTTCTGACCCTCCATTTCTTCTGGAACTAAGGTGCCACATCTTTTTCCCTCTGGGTAAGTCTTTGTTGATTGTGTGTTTCTCCCACTAGAATGTCATCTAGTTGTTATGTTCTTCCTTGTATTTCTGGTTTTAGGACTATACCTGACCTCATTTATGGTCAGTACCGTGTTTCCCCGAAAATAAGACCTAGCCAGACCATCAACTCTAATGCGCGTTTTGTAGCAAAAATTAATATAAGACCCTGTCTTATTTTAATATAAGACCAGGTATAATATGTAATGTAATATAATATAATATATAATATAATATAATATAACATAACATAATATAATATATTAATATAATTAATATAATTAATATAGTATAGTATAATATAGTATAGTATAATATAATATAATATAATATAATATAATATAATATACTGGGTGTAATATAATATCATATGCTGGGTATAATATAATATAAGACCGGATCTTATATTAATTTTTGCTCCAAAACACGCATTAGAGCTGATGGTCCGACTGGGTCTTGTTTTGGGGGGAAGCACGGTATGTACTTTTTGAGTGGGGAATAGGTGAGTGAAGTAAAGGATCTTATATATAAACCTCTTCTTGTTGACCAGAGAAGGTTTTGACTATTTCAGTGTTTGAGGCTTCATCAGCCCTCTCTCTACTTTTTGGTCCAAAGGCTGAAACCGAAGAAGAAAAAATTGCCTTGTGTTGCTCTAGTATCTACAGACACGGAGCACCCTGGCGTCTGGTGTCTTTTTAGAAGTTGGAGATGTGCCTCTGAGGAAAGTGAACCCAGGGAAGGTCCTGTTCTTACAATATTAAATTCTATTTTGGGACTGAGCTAGACACTTACATGGATTTCTTTGGGTGCTTCTTTTCTTTCAAACCTGTATTTTGGCATAAGCTGTACACACACCAGAACTTTTCATCCTAATTATAATTTATAGATGGAAGTGAGATAAATACGTCTGCCATCAAATGTGATTATTAGATACTTTTGAAATACTGTCTTCAATTCCTTACATTATATAGTTATTTATGCACATCTGTCTCCTCCATTATATTTTGAACTTCTTGGAGTAATGTTTTCTTTATTTTTATATCCTGTTGCTTAACTAAGAATGGCACATAGTAGACCCCACATGAATTGATACTAGAGTTCTCTGGGAATTCATTTCAACATCCTTGGCATCTTTCTTCTCCATCAGAGACAGCAAATGATTTGAGCTTTACTAACCAAAGGTTTTGGTTCAGGCGCAGGTGACATTAAACTACTTTTCTGACAGTAATTAATAATAAAATCAGTGCCTCTTTGAGGCCTTTTCTGGTGTGCGAGGCCACTTGTCTTACTACACAGGATGGCAGAAGGATATGTATCCCATTCATCTAACGTTTGAACAGTTTATTTAATTGTGATTGCAAAGAAAGAAGAGCTGAAATGGGGCCATGTTTTATGCTATTTAGGATTGAAAAGGAGTCAGTCACGAAGACATTTTTCATTTTAGTTTTGGAAATCATAAGCTTTCCAGTGGTATTAATAACCTAGACTCATACCTATGTAGTTTGGAGCTTCAAGTCTTTCCATATGTGGAATCAAAGACCCATAAGAGTTGACTGATACATGGTATGAGTTTCACATTATCCTTGGAATGTGTCATTGCTAGTGTTATAGTGGTGCTTTACCCTGCTGTCCGGAGGGAATGGTTGAGACTGAGGGATGGAGACATAGAGTTCATTGAGGAAAAGTGTTGTTGGAAGTATTGAAAGTTTACATAAAAAGACAAATATGTGTTGCCGTAAGAAATGTGCAAACCTGTGGAAAATTTTTATGAGAGTTTATTTGAGCCAAACTGATAACATATACCAAGGAACAAGATCTCAAATGCCCTAGAGAATAACGGTTTGCAGTTTCTTCAATGCATTTGAAGGCAAGGAGAGAGTTTAAGGAAGATTATATGAGGATAGAAGAAAGCAAAGAAGGGATTGGATTACAGGATAATTAACAAGATTATGTGCTTTCTTCAGGGTGGTTATTTATGGCTTACTTCAAAGATGTGCTTACCTAGATGCATGGAAACCATGAACAGGGCTTTGCTTAAGGCAAAGATAAACCTTTTACTAAAGAAGTTACATGCCTGGGACGTGACCACCCACCTTCCCAGTTGGGAATTTATGATCAGATCACCTTGTCACGTTACTTTCCCTAGCACCCCTTTTCTCACCCACAATAGTCACATAGGCAAGAATAGTGTTTACATGGTGTAGAGGATAAGTTTATTGTTTAAGAATAGTTTCAAGTTTAAGAGTAGTGTTTATAGTGTTTATGGTAGTGTTCAGGATAAGTTTAAGGAAATGGTAATCACTTTATGCTAGATGTAAGATACAGATGTTAGATCATGTACATATGGAATAAACTAAGATAATTATGGAAATAAACTAAGATAATTACCTATTAAATCATTTCTGCTGGCTTTTTATCAAGATGTTCACATGAATATTTTTTCCTTAAGACTTGTGCTTCAGAGGCATATAGACTGGATTATTCTTAAATATTCATTGGGTCAAGTCTTTCTTCTTTGATTAAGAGGCCATCTTGTGAAAAGTGAGGCTGCAGTAAAGCAGACATTCCAGCCGTGATTTTCTGTGGGGGAAACTTTGTCACAGCTGCTACCGTTCTGACATTAAAGTCATCTGAACTTGTTATTCCCGTTCATGGATTCTTAGTCTGCACTCATGTCAAAGGACTGTTCTGTGGGTGTCAGCCATCCAAGAACCAACAGGTGCAGTAATACAGGTGAGACAAAGAGGAACAATATAGACTAAGACATGCTCAGCTGGCCTTGCTTTGGAATCACACCAAAAACAGGAAATTCCTGGTGCCTGTACCAGGTAACTGTTAGGATACTGCAAAAGTAATTGCGATTTAAAAGGTTAAAAATAATTGCAAAAACCACAATTACTTTTGCACCACCTAATAGACGGCATCTCCGTAATGTCCAGTGTCCCTCGGCGTCCTTGCTCCTGCCACGATGACTTCACCATTTCTGTAGTAAAAGGAAGGGTCTAAGGCCTTGAGCGTGTAATAACTCACCAGGTAAAACCCAGGTTTTTGATAAACAATTTTATGAAAACCTCTAAAACTAGGTAACGTGAGAAATATCGTATTTACTCCCTTATCCCATTACATTCGTTAATGTGGGTGATCCACTAAGAATTACAGAGCTGTTCCGTGTCAGGGAATGGCTGAGTGCATTTATACTCCTGTGTCCACTTTTCTTTTATTGCGGGTAGCATTGCGATTCCATAGCTGCCGCTCAAGGAAGAGCCAGGGCTGAATGGCCAGTTGTCCAGAGAAGGTCTTTGAGGAGAAAAAGGAGGGCAGCTGCTGTGAGAAGGGCCAGGAGGCTGCAGGGTTTGCCAGTGCCCTGAGATTGGGGAGAGTGGGCAAATGCAGATGAGATCTCTCTGGTGTGGGAATAACCGTAGAAAGAGGTTTAGGAAGACATGTGCTGAGGGACGGGGTAGATTACGTGGGATTCTGTCTGAAATCAGCAGCCCATCAGGTGTGAGCTGGAGGAAAAGAACGGTTGGGTTTGGTGACTGCTCCATGAGTTTGAAGAATGATGAGAGCTGAGCCCTACGTAGTCTTCAGAACTTGTGGAAGAACTTTGTGTGAGGCTGACTCATGAGCTGTGGGCCTTGTCGGCGAATCCCACCGTTTGCCAGCATGTGGACATAAATGGGTGGTCTGTTTCCTTTATTAACTAGTTAGTTGTCTGAAAGTCAGAGATGTATTTCTCTATATCTGTAGTAAAGGAAAGGTACCTATAGGAAATTTGAAGGAAGCCAGCAATTTCCCAAAGCTGTAAGAATGAGAGTGAGAACTGCCAGGATTGCTGAGCACTAGTGGTCACCCAGAGTGACCTGACCTGTCCTGACCAGAGAAGGACCGGAAGGCATATGTTCCGAAGCTGGTGTCGGTGCTGCGAGAGGAGTGCTGACTGCATGGGCCACCCAGGTCCACCATCGTCTCTCAGGACAGCGTGCCTTGAAGTGACCCCACCAATTCCAATGAGATGGCGATGAAGTGAAATGATGGGATCACATACCAAAGAGGGACATTCGGTGGTCAACACTTGATAAATAGGGAATTCCAGAAAGAAGACAGGAAAGCCAGAGGAGGAAAGCTGAGACTGGACTATTTTGCTATATATAAGCCCGGTTCCCTACCGTGACATTGAATTTTGGCCAGACAATATTTTCTTGCTAATTTCCCCAAAAAGGAAAGATTCTTATGTACATAAGGCTTGGAACGGGATTAATGCCCAAGTTACCATTTGGGGGCTAATAAATACATCTATGTGAAATGTTACTTTGCCTGCTTGATTATCAGTTTCTGTATCTCCAAAATGGGTATAAACATAGCTGTAAGCTATAAAATAAGATAGTATATTAACAGTTGCTTGTCTTCTCTCCTGAGTATCCTCACAAGTCCTTTTCTTCATTTCTTGATATTGAGGGAGGGAAAAGGAATTGTGACATGGAACTCATTTTTGGAAAGTGCTGGTCCTCCAGCACTGAGCATGCCGTTAGGCACCTGTCACCACCTAGTGAGACCACTTTATGTAGAGCAGTGTGTACCCGCTTGGAAGGCTTACTCAGTGCTGACCCAGTGCTGGGGGTGTGAAGTGGAGCACGTCCGTCGAGGGGGAGTGCTAGCCGAATGGCTCCAATGTGTGAGCTTGAGGTCTTTCTGAAGTTTTTGTAGTGATGTCACAATTGCTTCTGGACTCAGCAAATTGTTTGTTATGTTCTAACAAAAACCACAGTAAGAAGGAACATTGCTCTTCCAGCTTGGCACCCTTTTCCTGCTGTCATTTCCCTTTGTACTTTCTTCCATACCTGAGGCTTTAGCCAAAGATGTGGTATTAAGTGTTGATTGGTATTTAATCAGATTAAAACCTTTTGGAGGTAATGCCTTTTAGATGTTATTTTGCCAAAGTGTATATTTGAGTGGAATGAGAAATACTGTATATTAAAGAGTAAAGGGGGTACTCTTGTTTTCTTTTGAATATGATAATTAGTATTAAAACTGTCTTTTTTCTGCCAGTTGGCTCATCTCATCTCCTAGCATCTGTTTGAAATTCCTTAATTGTCTATTACTTACTCAGCTATTGTTTCACAGATTTCCTCACTGCTGCATTTTCTGCTGGACCACATTCTGACAGTGGGGGTGTCAGGCGAGGTGAGCTGAGTTCCAGTTACCCTATTTCAATAACAAGATTAGTTCTCCTTGGTGTGTTATTGTGAGGCGACATTTCCCTAAATATCCCTGGAATAGATCATTGTAGAAATGGGCATTTGGTGGAGCCCTGGGTTGCCAGTTGTGTTACTCTTGTTTTACTGATGTTGTTGAATTCTATTTAACCTAACATAGCCTTTTTTATGCTTATAAAATAGGAATAAGAGTTTACTATAGCATTTACAGTCTACACACTCCTGTGTAATACCATTGCTTATAATTTGTTCAGAATGAAGAAAGTGGACATTTTAACCATAGCATTTTCATTCCAGTGTGTTTAACCACTTGACACTTTGTTCAGTGTATCATATTTTCTGTTAAAATACTGTAAAATTTATCTGTAGGTAATATATACCCCTGAGATTACAAGGCCTGTTCTTTCCAGAAGCACCAACACAGGTTATGCTTCAAGTGTTGGGTTTAAGTACAGTGTATTATTGAAGCCTTATTGAATTGGCTTTCAGATGCTGTGCATTTTGGTGGCACAGTGATCTGTCACGTTGTATATGAATCGTCCATACTGATCCACTACTTCCCTAACGATGTGAAAGCTGGTAATACAAGCCCAGGTTTCTGCTTATACATCAAATTAACACCCTTCATATCTTATTTCATAGTCGCGCATCGCAGGAGTGTGTACTCTATAGAGTGACTTGGTCATTTTTTTCTTGATTCAAAGTGCAGCTATGAGATAATTAACAGATTTATTCAGATTTATATGCTGCAATATGTTCTTGTCTCCCATGTGAATAAATGCAATGGATAATTTGTAACCATTTTAATTATCCTAATTTAACTTTCAGTGGACAATTTTGTCATATAAGAAGAGACAAAGGAAGTGTTCATTGGGTTTAGACACCTAGATTTTGAAACATGAACTGTGGTTTTAGGCAAACCATTTAAATTGACTGTGTCTCATTTACTCTGACTATGAAAGTGGGGCTGGTAATACGTCCCTCAAAGTGACCTTGAGAAGATTAAATGAAATCATGGTGACAGTACCCTGTCGCAGAGTATATAGCAATCCCTAAAAAAAAAAGATGTGTTCCTTTCTTCTGTTAGGAAGAGTGTCTCTTTTATTCATTATACTTTTCCTTCAAGGAGCAAAAATCCCTGTCTCTTATAAAATTTCTTAGGAAACGCATATATTTAGTGTGGGCCTTCTAATTCTGACAAGTTAGAATACTGATTTGGAGTTTGTTGCTGTAAATTTGCCGTATGAAAGGAAAGTTTTATGCTCCTCCTTTCAAGTCACTTCTGATATGTCTTGAGCAAACAAAGTCTGTATTTAATAGTAGTTTGCTAATTGGAAAGTTCTACTAAATCAACACAGATGTAGAAAGTGTGAAGCTGAGAGGAGATCATGAAACAAATAAGAGAGTCGGATAAAGCTGCCACTTCATCATGCTCCCTAAGAGGAGCTCGACACTGTGCAAGGCCTTGGGGCTAATTGTTTTTAGCGTGTTTAACTCTCACTTCTCACTTGGCAGCGTAGGCAGGAGCCTGCAGCAAACTGAGGCACAGAGGAGCTCGGAGGGCCTTCCCTCCACAGACATGCTGATGTTCCAAATGGAACATGGGCAGATGGGAGTCTAATTTAGGGAGCAAAATGACATGGAGGGGCCAGGGTGTTCGGGGAGTCTCCTTGCATTCGTTGTCATCCTGCTTGTTCTGTGTGAAAGTGCGAGTTCTGGCCACAGGCCAAACGCTAGCAAGACTTGAACCCCCAAAACCACCATTAGACAGAGATTAGCAGCCACCTGAGAAAGTCAGTATGTGCAGGAAAGGGAGGAAGGCAGCCAGATGACGAGAATGTTCCTAACCCAGTGGGATTCCATACATGGCAGCCCCCCACCTTTGTCGTCCATCTGCACTAAGTCTCATTGCTCTGGACCTGCCTTCGGGCCACACCTGTGGGCCTCCAATGGCTGCCGTCGTGACAGTCAGAACCTGTGGGCCCTGAGCCCTTCTTGGCTGCTTGACATGATATAAAAGCATGCATTCCCACCTTATGGGACACAACAAGGAAAAGAAAACTGCTTTTGAAGAGACTAATGGGAAATGGTTGTAAATCAGCGGTGTGTATCTTGAACACAAACACTAGCAGGGATGAACACGCCGCGAGCCCTTGCTCTCGAGTCCAGGCGAGGTGCAGGGCTTTCCGTGCACTGTTATGTTTAAACCATACCACTGCCTTCGGAACGGTGGTCCATCTTCCAGATATAAATCTTGAGGTTCAGAGGGGAAAAGTAACTTGTACAGGGTCACATAGTTCATAAGCAACACAACTGAGATTTAAGGACCAACCATCTGATTTCAGAGCCTAAATGAAGAGCCTTTTAAAAAATCATTGACTTTTGCAACAAAACAAAAATGCCACACCCTGGGAAGAAGATCCCTGCAGAGGGCACTTCAGATTAGACTGGCCCAGCATCACTTCTTACCATGACAAAGCAGGCTTGTGCTAGCCACTGACTGTTTCTGATAGGTTTCCTCTGGGGAAAAAAGTATAGTGAGTCACATAACCTACTGTCAGGGTTATTTACATCTCAGGTCCAACTTAGGATTTACTTTAATAATCTTTTATTATTTTCCTGTGTATTGTTATGATTTCTTCCTTCTCTATAAAGAATATTATTCAGCAAATGAATTCAGTTAGTTCTAGGCTTCTTCATGTCTGTGTTTCATATTCAAAGCACTTTCTTCTCTGGGGTCCCTGATTTACCCAAATCTGCCATTCCGTTATAAGAACATGACAGAGGGACCATCTCTGAACCTGGACCATGTCCGTATGAGTTGGCAGCTTTGGGAATAGAAGCGGATCTCCTGACCAGAAGCCTGTCTGCATTGCCCTTTTCTACAGCCCACGTCAGGTCCCTTTTGGGCTAACCATGACCCGCAGGCTGGTCCAGAACTAGTTGCTGCAGTCAGGATGGTCGCACCTTCTGGGCAAGGGCCACAGTGACCCGAGGCCTTTGTTTTCATGAGGGCTTGTGATGGTGCTTTTTAGAGCTTATTACTACGCGTTTGCACTGTCCCCCATCCCAAGCCAGTCAGGGGTTTTAACTTGGAAGATAATAGTAACTGTCTTCCATCGGAAAATCCACGTCTGCTTTGACCTAAAAGATGATCTAGGAAGACTTACGGAACCCGAAGCAAAATGTCAAATGTAATTAGATGTCACTTTGTGTCTTTCCTTAAGAAGAGAGCTGCTGAGTTCCAACAGTGTGTAAGAGCTCATTGGATTAACTATTTTGATTCTTTCCCACATTGTAAAAGAGGCATTATCTCAGGCAGCACAGAGATTGTTCCTGGGGCATTAGGAGGTGTTAAAGTTCAGGAAATAGCTATCCTATGTCTTCAGCCTGACTTTCTCAATCCTTCTTCTTGAATGCACATCCTGGGTGGCACTGCACAAGATGTCAGGAATGCCATCTTAAAGTATATGTGACCTTTTTAAAAGAAGTTAGTTTTGAAAAAATAAGTAGACTCTTTCTAGAAGTCCATCCCAAAAATGTTGAAATTATTGATCAGGAAAATTTTAGGAAGCAGTTATTAACGTAGTGCTAAGGATTAAGAAAAAGCTAAATGATATCTTCCCATGGGGGAAATAAAGTGAGACCTTGAATACAGTGACACCTCCCTCTGGAGATCAGACTAATTTTAGAAACATAAACCCAAATCAGAACTGGAGGAGCCTTTTAATAGGTATTCTAAATCTCCTCCTGGCTAGGGGAAGAAAGTGGGACTATTTTGAAATCGTTGTCTTTGACCTCTAGTAACATATCCCAAAGACCTTTGGAGTTTCAGAAAAGACGCATTTTTCTCTTACTTTCTTATTTTCTCCCTCAATCCTAAAATACTCTCTGGGCTATCAAATTCAGAGGTCTTTCAAGGAAAGCAAAACTTGGCTTGCCTGCCTGTTAACTACTGCAAAGTATATAGATTCCCGCAGTGCGCTGTAACTGCTAACAGTAATAAGGAAACACCTATTATTGTCATTATCTGGATGAAAGAAGCTCTGAGATTGGATTAAGTGAGGTTGCTGTGCCCTTCAGAAACACAGATATTAGGTAGTAATGAAGGTATGGCAGCAGGAATGAATACTCTCCTTTATCAGAGTAGTCCCCCCACCCCGCCTTTATTATTTTTTTCTGTAGGAGGAAGATGTGGAGAGAAGAGCTCTGATCTGTTTGGGGGAAAAGTATCACAGCCTATTAGTTAGAAGCTATGAAATTGAGACAGCTTCAGGGAGTGCATTAAGTGTGTGGTGTTTAGGCAGCCTGTGTCCCTAGGTGAAGCGTGCTGTTGAGGAGGAGAAGCGCAATGAAATAATTGGGCTTGGGAAATCAACGTGGCTGCCTCGGCCTCATGTCTCCTAGTGGGGACTTGGGAGGGAAATGCAGCTTTTCTCCCCCCCCCAACACACCTCCTTTCTTACAGTATAAAAGCTATACTGAAGAGAATAGAGAAGAATTTCTTGCTGAGTAGATGGACTGCCAGTATATTCTGAATAATAAAAACAATGAATATAATTAAATTTCATGTGGCACAGGAAGGATTCAGAACTTGTCACCTTGGAACCATCTCGTGCCGTTTTATTCTCTCGGCATTTGAGTGTCTGGTTTCAGCAGGTGAATGAAGATAATCCATATTCGAGCAGTATTGGCAGCATCCATAGGGACATGTAGTAATGCCTTGATGTGTCTGGGGTTAGTTTCTTAAATAAAACATCATTTCCATGTATTTATTTTCATTTTAAAGGAATAAATTGAAAGCAGCAAATAGTGCGAACTAGGCTGACTTTCCCATCGAGACCTACCAACAGCAAACTGTGTGTGGACAGTAGTTGAGGTGGGCCGATAGTTCGGGTCCTGTTAGGATTCACCTGCCAGGATCTGTTTTAAGGTCAGAAAAGGTTCAGTGATAACAGGTCCAAGGCTCAGGGAGTCACCATTGTGCTCTTAGGAAAAAGGCTTAAGAAGCTGTCTTCTTTACATAAAGAATACATAATGATAGTTACGGCGAAGATCAAGAATAAACAGAAATTTATAATATTAGTCACTGCTAATTAAATATTTTTCCGTGTGCCAGACACTTAACCAGGTACTTTATGTTTGCATGTGCACATGAACACACTGTCTTACACACATCTGTTATTTATGAAAACAGCCCTGCCTTTGGAGTCAGAAATGGTTCTTATTTCCACCTCTGCCCTTGAGCAGCAAATAAAACTCTTTTAATATCAGTTTTCTCAGAAAAATGAGAAAACTACCAAATAATTGCTGAAATTGTTTCTACTACTACTACTACTACTACTACACACACACACACACACACACACACACACATTCTATTTTTAGTCACTGTCTAATGCTAGTTGTTCGAACATTTGTATATGTACATACGTATATATCCACATACACACATTCTAAAATAATACCAGTTATTTTCCATCTTTTAAGTTTTATTTTCCGTACATTTTTTCCTGATTGATGCAAGATGAGCATCCAGTCCCCAAGGAAGAATATGTCGTACTTTGAATAAATACGAGGTGTGATAAAAAAAACATGGTAAATGTTTAAATTAAAACAATTTGTTACCATAAAATTAATCCCCTCAATATACTCCCCTCACTTCAAACACATGTATCCCATCATCCTTGCCACTTTCTGAGCAGTGCTGGAAGTCCTCCTTCATGAGCGTCTTTACTTCATCCTCATGACAACGCTCCATGTCACACATCGTTCTGGGACAGCAATTTCTGTCAAATAAAAACTTTACGGTGTGTCCTCCTCCACCTGATTCACCGCATCCGGCACCACGCGACTTCTGGCTCTTCCCCAAAGTCAGAGATTCAGGACATGGGGGCGGCCACGACAGCGCAACTAAAGACACTCACGAAAGAGGACTTCCAGAAAGTGGCAAGAATGATGGATAAGTGTGTTTGAAGTGAGGGGGAGCATTTTGAGGGGGATTAATGGCAATGTGTCTTTTACGGTAATACATTTTTAAAATTTAAACATTCTCCATATTTTCTGATCACACTTCATAAAAATGCTTTTTCGTGCTTCGTATGTCCAGATTATAAATGCAAATTACTGGCTGGCTGCAGGGGACCTATTGCGTCTGGTGTTGTACACCTGAGTCCTCACTGCTGTAGTCCCACGTTGTTAGTAACAGGTTGTTTGCCCAGACGTCTGTCATGGAACTGCAGGCTAGAGAGGCCTGCTCTGCTTCCTCCAGGAGCTCATTCTCTAAACTTCATGAAGAACATTGATGAATAGAGTCAGCATTTCATCATAATAATCTGTTTTTGCATTATTCCACATTGTCCAAGAGAATAGCAAAACCCAAAAAGAGAGTGTGTGCACGTGTGCACGTGTCCTTAAAAGGAACAGGGCTCTGTGTCTCACTAGGAGACCCTACGTTGCAGACTAGGTTGTCGATAGTTAAGAAAAGCTTGGTTGAAAGGTTTGAGCCCCCTTAGGATTCCTTTTGGTTCATTGTCCCCTTCCACTGGAATGCATATTCCTCAGAGGTAGGACCCTCCTACTTATCATTGTAGCCCGAGCCTGTCACAAGCTCCTGGTCACCAATACTTAGATCTGATGATAGAGGAGATGTCCCTGATCTTAGAGTTAAAAATTGCCCCGTGCTCCAGTGGGATGAAACAGCCACACGCGTACCATAGTAACTGCGTTTCCATTCTTTGCCACTTCAAGGCTTAGTTATTATTTGCGATAATCTAAGCTTACAGAATTCAAGACTAATTCTTCAAAATTGTCATTTGGTCTGTATAGCAAATAAAGCAGATTATTGAGTTTTGGTGGCTGTGCTCCTCTCCTGGGTTTCACCACTAAATTCACAGTAGGTAACCTAATAAATATCTACATTGTGTGTGTGTGTTTGTGTGTGTGTGTATGTTCACAGCAAGCCCCAGATTTCCTTTGTGATGCTTATGGTTGTGGTTGTCTTTGTTGTGATGCAGTGTCTGTGGTCACCGCTAGCCTGTGAGCTCCCTGAGGTCCGCTACGTTGTCAGTGTGGTAAGCCCTAGAATTCCCTGGTCTTGCATGGGCTTGGCACATAGTAGAGACTCCACAAATATTTGTTGAACATTGATGGAATGAATGAGAACATTATGTGAGGAGCAAAGCCCAGCTTCCCAAGGTTTACGCTAGATATCAACCACCACCATCTACTGGTAAATCTGGGTAATTTCCTGTGTGCACCCTCATTTGTTGAGCATCTTTTGGGTGCCAGGTGGGAGAGAAAGAGATGGATAAGTCACAGTCCATTCCTATCAGGGGCTCACGATTTGGTGAGCAAAAAGGCATATACAAAAATGAGTATTCCCTTGAACCAGGAGCACTGTGGTTCATGTTTCTTTAGCTCTTAAGGTTTTGAATTGGTCGATAAAGGAAGCAGCCATCTTTAAAGCTTTGCAAATCATAGAAGGTAAATAAGAGGTGTGATCTAGAAACATAGGGTGGGATAATAGTATATCTGAGGCTGAGTGAACAAATAATAGTTAGAACCACGACTACTAACATTCATTCAGCACTTTTTATGTGGTAAGAACTATTCTAATAAGCACTTACATACATTATCTCATTTGATCTTCTAAGTATCCCATCAGATAGCTACTATTGTTACCTCTGTTTGACAGTTAAGGAAACTGAGGGTCAGATCGGTGAAGTCACTTACCCAAGGTCACACGGCTAGTAAGTGCTTAGGATTTGAACTCAGGCCTTTCTTTGACCAGAGCCTTTGATCACTACAGAGAGGTACAGACACAGTAGAAGAAGCTTTGAAAGGAGGGAAATACTCATTCCTACCAGCTATCTCAGGGAAGATGTTTTGGAACATTTGTACCTTGAAATGGATGTGTACTAATGCTGTAGAATTGTACACTATTAGCTCAGAACAGTAACCTTGAAAGGCCATCTGTCCTAAGCCCCTAATTTGCAGCAGAGAAAACTGGGATCCGTGAGGTTAAGAGACTTGTTGTAGGACATATGGCTAATTAATTGGCAGTGGAGCTGTTCTCCTAACTCCTCTTTCCATGTTATTTACCCCCATTATGCACACTAGCTCATGTTATGTCTGGTTTTCCATGACAGCATTCTAATATGATTTCCTAAAATATTTTGCTGCTTGGAAATGGAAACTTTCTAGCATATTTAGCATGATGATGTGTCAACCCAGAAAAGGGTCAGTATAGGCATGGGAGAGAGAGATGCTGGAGATACGTGGAGGGAAATACGCTTACAGAGATACAATCATATCTATATTTTTATAGTACTGTATTTTATTGTTGCCTCTGTTTCCTACTGTAACTGTAAATAGACAATAGGGAGTAGAGAGAAAGGATACAAATGAAATCCTAATAAGGAAAACTGGTTAAAGGCCTATGACCGCATGCCACAATGATTTTTCAACCTGCTAAGTAAGTAACCTGGGATGTTTCTAGTTTCCACTAACGTGTATTCCCCAGTGTGCTATCTGCCACTTCCCCACTCACAAGGACATAGTGAGAATAAAATGAGATAATGTATGTGATTGTACCCTTCTGATAGTAATGCAAGGCTCTGGCTGGCAGGCCTGTCTCTGCCCCGGGCCTGACCTGTTCCTGACCTCAGAATGGACCTCATCCTGTAGTGTCCGTGTTGCCGAATCTGCTTCATTAGCCCAGTGCTTGGGCCAGATTTATGTATTTCTAAACAATCAATGTGGGATTTGGGTGAATACTCATTGAATAAACATTTGTGTTGCTCTGAGTTCTTTCTGTTAATCCTCTTAGATGGCATTCTGTAGCTAGGGATTGCAGTGGGTTTTTTCTCCATTCTTTTTTGTTGTTGTTGTTGCACTCAGTGATTTAAAATATAAAACTAAAGTTTTTCAGTACAGTCTGAATCAGCACATATTTACATCACTTGGGTGTAGGCTTTTTATAGACCAGCTAGAAGATTACAATAATTAGCCTATGCATTTCCTCATTAAAAAGTCATTAGTGATGGCTTTGTTCTTTTAAGATCTTCCAAATAAGGTTTATTGCATTGCATTCTATCGTTAATAGTTTACTAGAGCCAGATGTCTTGTATAGGTGTGCAGAAGCAAGGCTTGCTTTGGGCTGCCATAGACAAATCGTTTTGTTGACAGTGGGTGGAGTCCTGCTTTATGTGTTGTTAGTGCAAAACCGAGCCCTTTCTCACACTGCGCTGGCAGTGCCAGGCTCCTTCAGGCATCGGGCCACCTCCCAAAACTAGACTTATTTGGAAGAACAAGAGTGTGCTCGTCTGCTCTAAGGGGTTTCCCTGAGTATGTTAGTAAGTTTGTGGGCGATTCAAAACCTTAATAAAGAACACAAAGGAAATAACTTGATTTTCTACTCGAACATATCAGTAGGGATAAGAATATAGGCTTTAGAATCAGACCATTGTGGGTACAAATCCCAGCTTCACCATTTACTGTTGTTGTATAACTTCGATCATGAGTATAAACCTCAGTTGTCTCAAGTGTAATGTGGAAATAGCAGTGGTACGTACCGTATAGAAATGCTTGAGAGTTCCGTCAGATTATGCAGGTAAAGAATTTATCACAACTGTATGACATACATGATTTGTTAATATATTATTTTTATAATAAAAAAGTATGTGTGTATTTGTATCTGTGTTCCTGTTTTGTTGTTATCTTTCACCTGATCTAAGACATCTTAACATGAAATTACAAAATAAGTATGTATTTAAGGGGTGATCGCTAATAGCATTATGTGGCTTAAGAGAGTTTTATTTACAAAGCCACTTACATGGTGCATCGGAAGTCAGTTCACTTATTTTAACATGATTTCTACTGTGGACAGCAACTTGAAGGAGCAAATCAGGAAATGCACGTTGATTGCCCTATGAAATCACTAGGTTACTAATTAAATAACTACAATAAGCTGCGGCACTGCAGTATTCCAAGGGTGGTTTGTGTGTCTGTTTGTTGGTTTTTGGTTTTTTATACCATTGCAATATTTCAGGGATTTTTTAAAAGTAATTACATGTCACCCTGTGGTTATGGGAAAACTTAGATTAAGTCAGTTGGATACAAACTCCTTTTATTACGTGTCTGCTCAGCCAGGCATTGTTCTTTGAGCTAGGGATATAGTGCTGAGCAAGAAGAAAGCCCGTTCTCAGGGAGCTTACATTCCAGGGTAGATGGACATACGCGCGTAAAGAAGTGAATGACTCATTTGGATGCCTGCCCTGTGGAAAACGGGCTGTGTGCTCACAGGTGTGGGAGCTAGGAGATCGCCATGCGAGGGCCAGGAGGGAGAGAGTGGGAACCTAAGGCAGGATGAGCAGGTTGGTTACATTTAGGCATAATTTTGGGTATAGATTTGACAGGACTTAAGGCAGAATGGGTATGGGAGGCAAAGAAAAAGAGGGATCAAGGATGACTGCCAGGGTTTTCGCTTGAGCACCTGGGTGACTGATGTCAATTGTAAGTACAGGGAAAGACTGTATGGGGAGGAATTTGTAGGGGCCTTTCTGTAAGACAACAGACAATACAAGAAATTAGGGGAAACGTTTTTTTAAAAATAATTCATGGGAACAAAAAATTAAATGAGCACGTAGGAATTAAGCTGTGTGTGTTCTGTTACCTCAGTTTCACAGCATTTTGCAGGGCACCTTTACCTAGGCGTACCTGCTTCTGTGCCAATCTGTACCGTCTGCTGTCCCTCTCACCCCTGAGTCCCCAGCCCCCACTCTACTTGCAGACAGGCAGTGCGTTTCTCAGTCAAGTTTTAGCAACACCATCTAAAATGAAAGCCTTTCCTCTTCCCAGTGAGCATCTGTTTATAGAATAGTTCCTATTTTCGTAATTAAATCCTGCACAGAAATGCAAAGGCTGCCATGTAGAAGGATAATGAATCTTTATTGCACAGTTGAAATCAGATTTGTGCAAAAGGCACTTTGAAAACAGTAATAAGCGGAGACATGTATTAAATCACCCAGATAAGGCACCCTCTTTATATTTTCTATTTATAAATGGAAATTATGGCTACCCAGTGGATTCCATATGACATTTCCTATTACCAGCAAAGGCTTTAGCTTTAACCAGAGAAGTTATCTAAATTCAAAAGCCCCTGTGGATTCATGGCTCTAAAGAATACTTCTGGAAGGGGCCAAGACAGGATGGAGAGGGTCCTTTGTGTTTTTCCTTTGTGTGTGCGCTCTGGCAGAGGTCAGCGGTAGCGAGTGGTATAAGAAAGAAGCCATTTGAAAGAACTGTGATAAGATCTAATCGGGAAACGCAGTGTCCGTTTAACATATGCAGTAACATTTGAAGAATCTCTGGTTGGCCTCCTTGAGAACCAAGTCCATGTCCTTATATTTTTCTATTGTGCACATCATTTCCTGGCAAACATGGGATATACTCCCAAGCTAAAACCTTGAGAGGTTTGTTATCTCTTCACCTCTTTGGCAAGTCCTATAAAGCTGGAGCATTGCTGTGTGGAGAGTGAGAGGAAGAGGCCTTGGGAGGAGTAAGAAAGAAAACAAGATTGGGAAGCAGGGAAAGTCAATGTCAAATGAACTCTGCTAAGGATGGATATTATGGCTGCTGGGGACCTCAGAGAGTATCATGTGTCTTTTGTGTCTATTTTACAGTCAGTGCTTCATGTAAGATGGCAGTCTCGCCTGGACGATGGTTAGCATGGATTTCCTCTCAGGCATGCCAGTCCATTTTAGCATTACTAAAGGGAGAAAATCCTATGTATTTCCCTTTATAAACAGACGTATCAAAAGTGTATCTCTTTAACTCTTTGTTTTCCTGTCTTTCCTTCTACAATTCTTTTTCCCCTTTCTGAAACTTTCCCCTGGGCCTTTTTTTTTTTTTTTAAGGAAAAAAAAACAAAGAGCCCATATTGAAAACATTGTAAATAGAACAAATCAAATAGAATTTTCTGGAGAACAGTCCTGTCAGTAACAACTCAGACCTGTGAGATAAAGGCTTCAAACGTGGCAAATTCCTAGCCTGTCACTGGAATTGGAAAGACCTTATTTCCCAAGGCTAGCTTTGTGGGGGCAGGGTCTGAGCACTGCTGAGTATTGACACAAAAGAATGAATGGATGCTAAATTTGGAGACAAAAATAGCATCAGTTTTCACCTGCTTGAACTCGCCCTGTTTCCCTGGGTGCTGCGTTGCACTTTCCAGTGTGGGGAGAGAAAGGTTGTCTGGCTGGCTGTGTGAGCGGGCATGTGCTTCGCAGTTTCAGCAGTTCAGAAGCTGGGAAGCTCCCTCCTTCTGAATTCCTTTTTTTTTACCTGTTCTGTTAGTGGGGAGACCGGGGACCAAGCTCCTGAATTGATTTGCATCCTTCCATGCTACCAGGCTCAGACAACAAATGGCAGCGCAGAACACTTGAATTTATTGCTCTTCACTCAAATTCCTAATAAATTTGAAAACACCAGCGTTTGTTTTGTGTTACAAGAAATCTTAGTTCCTTCTTGGGTAGGCAAAATCAGCTCGATTTCAGCACAAAAATCTCTGGATTGGTTACTTTAAAAAAGGAACGTTGGTTGGCTTCCGTTTTTCTCTTATGGACCCTCTCAGAAGAAATGGATGTGGGATCTTGCGACCCTCAATTATGCAAAATGGCCATTTAGGCACATTGAATAGAAAGGGTCTTCAACTCATTTTTATCTTGTAATTCAGTGATTTTATTTCTATTTCTATTTCCTTTCCATTTTTCTTTTTCTTAATTTTAACTATGTAACTAAATGCCTCAGACTTGGGACTTTTCATAGCATCATCCATGTGTAAAAATAAGTAGATATACTCATACAAAAAATAACTGGATTAATGTGAAATTGATACAAAAAGTTGACCATTTTAAATGCACTTCAATTTTGAACAATACTAATGTATAAAAATCATGCTTTCTTTAGGAAAAGACTTTGCTGCCTTAATTAGGGACAGATGTCATACACTGTGGAGTAAGTGAGTTCTTAAGAGATGTCTCTTAAAATGGGAGCCAGTTTTCTTTGTGTCCTCAGAATTTCTTTTCTAAAGATTACTGGGAAGAGGCAGTGTGGTAAAGGGGAAGTCACGTGGGCACCATAGTCAACAGGTCTGAGTTTGAATTCTGCTCTTTGATTGGTCCTTCTGAGATGATGGCTTTAGCAAATAACGTAACTTCCTCAGTTAAAGACTCATCATTATGGTAATACATACTCACACTGTTATCCCTAAACAAGGTGAGCATGTGGATGCAGGGTACCTGGTACAGTGTTTGGCACTTGGTGGTGAATAAGTATTTATATCATTTCATCCAGAGGGTAACTGTTGTACTTCTGGAGAGGTGTGTGATGCCCACAGAGGAGGATTGGACCTAATTACACGTAGAGTCTTGGAAATGGTGAGCTAGATTTTTCAGCTCCTGTAGGGTATTTTGTTGCTTCTCCCCTTTAACTTTAAAACCGAAAGCAATTTATTTCGAACTCTGTGCTCCAACCTGTTGACTTAATTAAGCAAGTTCATTGACTGTCGCAGAGGCTGTGGCTAGAAACTGGCAAACATCCTGTGTCTCTATGATCGTCTCCAAGGAAATAAAAGGAAAAGACAGGTTCCCACTCTTCCACATTTTTTCCTTCTCTTTTTTCCCCAGGCTCATTCTTGCAGTGCAGCATTTCACTTATAATCTGTTAATTAAATCATTTCACTCCATTTTATGTAATTTTTAATTTAGCATTCATTTTCAACTTAGCTTTTGGCTTCATTTACTGATAATAAACAGTGTTGCATACAACACATGTTCCACAAAACACTCAGTCATACACATACAGATGCCAATAATTTTTCCAGGATGTGGGGCACATTAAAATTAAAGGCAGCATCTCCCCTCACTCACCCTTTCCATTACTGCATGTGCACCCTGTTTGAATGATACATGCTTCCTGACAGCCAGAAGTAGGCTGATGTGTAAAACTTATGTGTAGCACATCACTAGTACCTTTTTGAAAATTCATGGCTTTCCCAGACAGAATTCTGTGGAACGTTTCTGGAATGGTCTCTCCGACACCTTGGGTCTGTGCCTTTGGCTTCATGTATGCAAGCAGCAGTGTCTTTCTAGAATAACTGTATACTGGTTTTATGCATGGGTGATAGTTTTTGAGACGGAAAGCTCTAGTGTGGTATTCACATTACTTCCTTCTAGATTATCTTTTGAATCATAGTCTGAATTCTAACAGTACAGACTTCTTTAGCTTTAGGTGACATCCAAAAGTTTCCAAGGCTATGAACTCCCCAGTTGATGGATGGCTTCTAAATATCAGATACCTGTGCTGCTGGTGGCGCTGCCCAAGCCCTTAGAATCCCTGTACTTGCGGTTTGCGCCCGTATAGCATCTGGACACTCCTGGTTAGAAAAGCGTCCACAGGTACAGTTAACGTAACATTTTCATGTGGTAACTTCAGTTCTTTGCCCACCACCTGTCCTTAGCTACAGGAGGTCCTCTTGGTCATATTCTTCTAAATACTGGCCAACGAGTCAGCAGAATTTATTGTGCATGTGGGTGGGATATGTGGGCGGTGCTGGGATGAGATGGCAATCAAAAGCAATATGGCCTCTTCCCTCTGGAGATGACATCCTAGCGTGGGAGACAGTACTTGTATCGTACAAATCTTAGCCACGCGAGAGCAGAGTTCTGTGAGAGGTTCCGGATGTCTGAAAGAGCATAACTGGAGATCCCACCTTGGCTGGGAGTTTGGAAAGCTACTCTCGAAGCAGTATTACTGAAACTGCGGTGTGAGGCCTGGTTGGGATTTAGCCAGGTGAGCAGAGGGGCGTGGAGGAGGGGTGTGGGGGAGGGGCGTGGGGAAGGGGCGTGAGGGAGGGGCGTGGAGGAGGGGCGTGGGGGAGGGGCGTGGGAGAGGGGTGTGGGGAGGGGCGTGGGGAGGGCGTGGGAGAGGGGTGTGGGGAGGGGCGTGGGGGAGGGCCGTGGGGAGGGCCGTGGGGAGGGGCGTGGGGAGGGGCGTGGGGAGGGGCGTGGGGGAGGGGCGTGGAGCAGCAGCGTGTACACAGTCCATGTGGAGAAGATGGCTTGTTTGAGTCCGGAGAAGGCAAGAGGCAGAGTAACACGTGGTTAGCAGGCCTCTGATTCCAAAGGGCGATAGAACACTGAAGGTGCATGCCAGATTTTATTCTAAGGGCAGTGAGCAGTGAGGGATTTTAGGCACGGACTGGCTCAAACACATCTGTTTGTATTTGGAAAAACATCACTGTGGTTTGGAAAATGGCTGGCAGAGTGGTTGGAGAGAAGTTCGGAGGTGTTGCAGTAGCTCAGGTGAGAGATGAGTGATGGTGAACGCCTGGTGAGCAGCGGCGGTGGCAGTGGAGACCATGAGAAGTGGATTCGTTTCAGAGTTCTTTGGGCGTAACATGGACAGGACTGCTGATTAGTTGAATTGAGAAAAGGGAGAGCATCGAGGATGATACCTGGCTTTCTGGCTTGAGCAGTTATACAGATAGTAGTGTTTTCCTGTTGAAGGTGATGAGATCCGTTCTGTACTTCTCTCATTATTGCTATGTGAGCATCAAGGCCAGAGGTCAGAAGCTCGTAAGATGTGATGGTGGTAGTCCGGTAGCTTCTCTTACCCTTGCACAATAAAATTTGGCTTAAATTCTAGACTTTGTGTTTCTCTTTTTTGATTGTCATCTGCTGAGAGCAGACATAGCAACCCCTGAGGTGGCCGTAGAGAATCTGACAGATTTTAGAATGCCTACATCCCAGTCCCGCGGTCTTTAGCACCCCCTCCTTGCACGTGAGAGCTGTGTTTATCCTGGGAAGGCCTTTGTGGATTGTTCTACTCTGTAGCATGCTCACTGTTCTGTTCCTAGTTTATTGCAATTGTTCAGTCTTTCCATACCTCCAACTGTGGATATTCTCCCTCCAGTCCCAAATTTCCAGCATACACAAATTTCATCTTACATTCAAGATGGACAGAGTGTTGTTGGAAAAAAAATGGCTACTGAAGAGTGTAAGACTGGCTTGAAGTCTCAGCCCTACTACTTGGTCAGTGTTTGCTTTGTTTAATTTTAAATAACTCAACCCCAGCTAATGTTTCGGGTACCCCACCCACACCCCTTGCCCTTCCCCTTTAGTCCCACTGGCCCTGTTTCTACCTACCAGCCACTGCATTCACTTATCTGTGGGGTTTTCTCTGCTCACTGTATTCTGCTTTGCCCACAGGCAGGCAAGAACTAGGAGGGAATTAACTCCGACCTGAGCAGCGCTCGATGACTGAGAGCTGTGTGTAAGTGGCAGCCCCTGGCCCTCTCAGTGGGGTGATGCTGAGCTGTGCATTCCACGCGGGCTTACCATCTCCCTAGGGGCGTTCACTTCTGGTTGCCACAGTGGTCCTTGACTTCATTTCCTACCTGTGGTGCTTGGCTCACTCCCCACGCCTCTGCTGTTCACTTTACCTCCCAGATAAACGTCTTGCCTTTGTCTCACAGGGCCTGCTTTGGGAGCCCACACTGAGATGACTGTGAACTTTGGTTTCCTCATTTTCAGAGGGACTGTGTGTGACCAGTTGGTCACTAGTGGGGTACCATCTGTTATTCTTCCTGGTTGTGTATGACTTGCTACTTGCACCTGTCTGTTCACATACATTCTTGTTCTTGTGTTCAGATTAGTCTGTTGGTCTGAGCCTCTAACCTGTGTCAGAGCGCTGGGTTGTGGGGAAAGCTCGGAAGGACAGAGCTAAGTGTGGAGCAGATACACCCAAGACCCACACTTCCCAAACAGGCCTGCGGCACAAAGTGTGTATCTTTGAGCCAGAGTACTTCTGCTTCTCAAAGAAGGGAGCCTCGCTGCCATTTTTTTCCTAAGTGTTTAAAAATGTCCTCTGTGTTCTTTATGGTACACTCTTACCATCTAGTCTTGATACTCTCATTGCTTCCTTTCTCATCCTCTTTGCTCTTAAGACACACTTTATTGTAACAAAAAACACTGTTTTCCTATTGATAGTAGTTTTTAGCCATATGTCTTCAATTATGCTTTTGTGAAAATCTTGATAGGTTTAAATTTATTTTTTGTTTGTTTCTTTTTCTGGCCGCCACCACTATTTGGACTAATTACTTTGAAGTTTTACTTGTCATGCTTCAAATGTTTGTTAGTGAGGAAAAATGTTATCTTCACATAATAGAATCCCACAGAGAAAACACATTGGTCTAGGATTTGCTGTTTTCTATCTGTTGAGTTGCTGTCTTCTATCTGTTTCTGTGTTTAGCATTCACAGATATTCCCATCATTTCTTTCACTGGTTTTCACAGAACATAGGATCTTCCACTCTCTACGTCACTCTCAAGTTGGGTGCTAGCAGATAAAGAATGTGGTTGAGACCTACTGGTTAGAAGAAATTTCAGATTCACATGTAGAACCTAGTTAGACAGGAGCTGCTGAAGAGAGGAGAGGAACAATTAATGGAGAAGTTTGATAGGCTGTCACAGTGTGGTAGATACGGCTGAGTGACACCCACTCTTCATTCCTATGTTATTCTAGTTATCCATCCTTAACAAAGACTAGAAAACTGAAAACTTTATTTCCTCGATTCCCTTGCAGCTAGGATTCTGAGTGTCAACTAGGTATACAGTTGACACTTGAATAATGCAGGAGTTAGGGGCGCAAACCCACCTCACATTCAGGAATCCACTTATAACTTTTGACTCTCCGAAAACTTAACTACTAATAGCCTACCGTTAACTACAAGCCTTACCAATAACAAAGTCTAGTAACACTTATTTTATGTAATACGTTATATATATTATATACTGTAATCTTACATTAAAGTGAGCTACAGAAAATAAAGTGTTATTAAGAAAATCATAAGGAAGAGAAAATACAGTAACTGTTTATTTTAAAAAATAAGTGTATGAATGATTGTCAAAACAATCCCTTTCAAACCCTTGTTGTTTGAGAGTCAAGTGTACTTGCTTGCTTGGAAGGCAGAGTGGAGTAGAGGCCACTCCGCTTTGGCTGCACGTGCTCTTGCCTGATAAAGCAGGTCATGGAGAAGTAAGGTTTTTCTGCCGTGGTAGTCCAGTGTCCAGTTACCAGCTTCCCGGATGTTAAAAGGCAACTGTGCTGTGACTTTTTGATCCTATATTGCAGCTTTATCAGTGTATTTCTAAACGGAGCTCTTCCCACGATGGCTTCCTGTTTGTGGCAGAAGAAAGGCCATCCTTCAGCCCTATCCACTGATTTTTTATAAGTAGCTGCTTCTCTGTATTAACCATTTCCTGTCTAAAATTGTGCTAAAGTTATGTCTGTTTTCTGACCTGAACTCTGATTGATATGAATGGATTGAAGCAGACTGTGCTTTAAAGGTCTAGAGCAGGGGTTCCAAACTTTTTTCAACGGTTTTCACCACGGGCCACATGCGGTAAAATACACACACAGCCGGGCCACTCACTCGAGGTGAAGTACGTATTGCCTCACCTGGTTTATTTCAGTAAACTAAATATATTTTTGGAATTTGCTGCGGGCCAATTAACAATGGATCGCGGGCCGCAGTTGGCCCGTGGGCTGCAGTTTGGACACCCCTGGTCTAGACCCAGGGGAAAACAGAAGACACTAGAAAGCAGCAGCAGGATGGTGAGCAGGTGCACACATAACTCCGTGATCCGGTATCTACAAGGACACAAGGCACCTGTAGCTAAGTTACACAGCCACTACTGCGTTAGCTCTCGAGGTCTTGTTTCACAGACCTCCTCCCCGCTTGTCTGTATACCCAGCCACCAAGGGTGGCAGTGAGGCCCTTCTCTGGTGCCTACCACATCATTCCTCACTTCGTGCTTTGGAGCAGGTGTCACTTTACTTTGTTTCCCACCCGAGGAATAAGGTAAACCATGGAAAAATAGAATAATTTGCCTAACCTTTAGCTAGAGGAGAGAGGAAAGGTTTAGAGCCCAAAGTTCTGACTTCCCTGTAATGCCATAAAAAGAAAAAACATCGAGTGCTAATACGTGGGGGTACAGTGAACCGGCTAAAAATGTGCACACCAGAGCAAGGCAGAGCCTGCTCCCAGGGCCTGTCATTGGCCACTGAGGCACACATTCCCACTTCCCATGTTCTTTTCATTATACTCATTTTCCACCAAGCTCCAGCCCCACCTCCATCAATTATTTTTGTCTCACCCTTCTAATTACAACATTATATGACCATTCAGACTGGTACTAATTAAATCATTACTTAATTCACAAAGTGTGTGATAATGCTAATGCTTCTCGTCAGCTAAAATTGCAACATCGCACCTAGTTTCTTCCTTCTCCACACATGGAGGGGGGGGATTGTTTGTTTTTCTACCAAACAACTTTGCTCACCCTTGCTAGTGAGCTGACCATCTTGACCCTCTTCTTTGCTGAAAATAGGAAAACAATGTGGTAGACCTAGTGATGTGACCTGCAAATCATGATCTTGACATTTTTGTGGGAAAAGTCCTGATTGTAAGGAAAAAAATTAGTGTGAAGATTTAGAGCACTATTTGCTGCCGTGTTTTCTTGCTATTATGTTTTTCATATTATAATATTTTTAACAGAGTAAAACAATAGTTTATCTCCTTTTCTCATATTTAAAACAGATTTGTTTTTCACTCAATTGGACTTGCAATCATGAGAACACGAAGTAGTATTTTTCTCCTTCGGGAGAGAGACATACTGTAAGACAGGCAAATTGTCAGGAATAATTATACCAAATGATGGAATAAAATCCAATGGAAAACATCTCTCTCCTTGCCAGGGATACATTTTTATTTAAGACACAGTGAGCATCCAACCCATTTATGACAAGGTGACATTGACAAGGGGTCCTCTGCCATGTTTTATTTTTAATTGCTAGTAAACTAATTAGCCAGAACAACATGTTGTATAATCCACAAAATTGTCGCTAATGCATTGTCCAATAAAAGGGAGATATATGATGAGGAAAAGTTCTCCTGTAAGAGATAGCCAAAAGAAAAATTGTTTTAGAAATCTCGCCGTATAGACATCACAAGGTAAAAGCCTTCTTCCCATTCATGGAATAGCATTTGTGTGTACCGTTTATTTGGGGATGTGAATAGGAATTAAGAACAAGTGAGATTTTTTTTTTCTTTTTTAAGACTGAATTGTGTATCAAAATAGCAACCACTTTCTTAAATATAATTAAGTAGCACATAGTTGAGTCATTTCTAAGACTGGGAGTCAATGGCTATTTCTCTAGTGCAAGGGTTGGCAAATGTTTTCTGTGAAGAGACAGTTAGTAAATATTCTTGGCTGTGTGGCCGTACAGTCTTTGTCACAACTACTCAAGTCTGATGCTGTAGTGTGAAAGCAGCTGTAGATAATACATGAAGAAGAGGGAGAGTGTTCCAATGAAACTTTATTATGGACACAAAAATTTGAATTTGAAATAATTTTCATTTGTTACAAAACATCATTCTCTTGGATATTTTTTCAACCACTTAGCTCATGGGCTGTACAGAGACGGTCAGTGGCCGGGGTTTGGCCCCCGGGCTGCAGTTTCCAGCCCCGCGGCAGAGGCACGAGCTACTTCATTAGCATCTGCTGTGTGCCTGGCAGAGTGCTCAACACTAAGGGGTAGTCAGAGAGAGTTTCTGCCCTGAAGAAGCTTACCGTTGAGCTGGAAAGGACGTGCAGACAAGACTGAGAGACACAGTATCAGATGTTACATGGTAAAGGTCACTCCGTGACAGAAGACACCAGTGCTTTACAAGTTTGGAAGAGGGATATCATTTCTGCTGCAGGTGACACTCTCCTAAGACCTGACCGGTTGGGTAAGGATGCCTGGGAATGGTGATTTCAGCCAGACCCCGAAGAATAAGGCTGTGGACCTTTGGAGAGATACCAAGGACAGAATGCCTCTTCTGGGGGAGTGGGTTTGGCTGGGGATGGTGAAAGTATCAACCATGCATTAGTTTTTCTTATCATTTTCCGTTGTTCGTTTCCTTATTTTATATCATTATGACAATTTCAAACGTATAGAAAAGTTTTAAAGAAATTTACAGTTAATACCCAACACCACCTAGAATTTACCATTATCATTTTGCTACACTTGTTTTATCACCTATCTATCCTCTATCTATGCATTTTATTTTTGGTTTATTCCAAAGTAAATTTCAGATATCAGGATACTTTCTCAGAAATACTTAAGCCTGAGTATCATTAAGTAGAATTTAATGATGGTTTAGTTTTTGTGTGTAAAATTTACACATAATGAAGTGTACCAACATTAAATGTACACTCTCTGAGATTTAACAAGATTTATCCCTACATAACCTAAATCCCTGTCAAGATATATGTCATCACCCCAAAATTCCCCCCTCAGTCAGTCCTCTCCCCCATCTTACCCCTAAAGGAACAACTCTTCTGATTTTTTTCTATTTTAGATGATTTTTGCCTATTCTAGAATTTCATATAAATAGAATTGTACAGAACCTGTCATTTGGTTTTGGCCTTTTGTCCCACATATTTTTCCCGCTTGGTTGTAATATTCTTGGAAGCTGAAGGAACTACCTTGTTTCCCTGAAAATATGACCTATCTGGACCATCAGCTCTCATGTGTCTTTTGGAGCAAATATTAATATAAGACCCAGTATTATATTATTATTATTATTATTATACTATACTATACTATATTATATTATACCCAGTCTTATATTAAAATAAGACCAGGTCTTATATTGGTTTTTGCTCCAAAAGACGCATTAGAGTCGATAGTCTGGCTAGGTCTTATTTTCGGGGAAATTCGGTAAATGCAGTTAGTTCCCCAACAAGAAAGTATACTCTTGAGTGCAAGCTGTCTAATGTCCTATTAACAGAAACAATTTTGTTCAGTTTAGTTATTGTAAGATTAAATGACCTGCGGATTAAATTTTTCCTATTAACATTTCTTAAATGTCTGTTATGTCCAGCATTTCACATATTTCATGCTATGTAGTTAGTCTTTGTGATAGCAATTACCCTATTTTGTGGAAGAGGAAACTGAGGCAGGGAATTGAAGTAGCTATTTCTTACCTCTTTCTGTTGCCACTTTAAATGTCACTTTTGGGGACTGGAGGGTAGCAGAGGTAGGAATGGGTATTTAAGAAGTGAATGATCATGGAGCTGCGTCGTAGCAGTTTTTCTTATCAAGAAACGGGTAGAATGTGGATGTGGAGATGGTCAATAGGAACATGCAAAATTTATTTCCTGTAAAGAAGGGAAGAGAACTAGAGAACTCGAGGGCATTTTAACATTTATGGTTAAAATGTGGACTGTTTTTTTCTGTAACATATAGCATAGAATATTAGGGTTTCAGACTGAAGGTACTTCTCTTTAACATGAGGCTTTAACTGGTAGAGTTATATTTGCTTAAGGATCTCAAGATACTTTATGACCATCAAATCATTAGGCCACTTAATTCTACTGCAATGTTGGGAAATTGCTCCATGGATTTTGCAATTTAAGATTCCAGTTTTAAAAGCCCCTAGAAGTTTGGAGGAAGCCAAGTACAGTATGCATCGAAAGATCTGTCTTTACTGGTCAGGGCCGGAATGTTCCCACTGATCTGTTTTCAACCAGCTTATAAAGTGTTTGAGTGGTCTTTACTGTGCTTTATGGTAATATTTCTTTGCCTGGAAATTTGTCTTATCAGTGTTTTTCATGGTTAATATAGCATCCTTTTAAAATATTGGTCTCCATGTGCATTTGTGACATGTGTGGAAAAAATTAGGCAACATTTAATGTCACTGGAGAAGCAGTTTACGTTCCTTGTGCTTTTATACAGGTTTGGTCTTCACAATCAACTGAAAGTCTATGCTTCTTCTCATTAGTTTTAAGAAGCTTATTTAAGAAGGGAAATTAATTAAGAAGGGAAATTTAAGAACTTAAATTCCCCTTATAAATAGCTTCTATATTAAGTCTTGACTGTAAGAGAGAATTCCCCCTCCTTTAAAAGTACATTTTACCTAGCAATTAATAAAATATCAGAGCTACCGGTATTGCGTCAAATCAGTGTTTCTTTTGGGTTTAGTATGTCCAGATGCAAAGGAAAGAAAATACTTAATTTTTAAAAATATCTTAGTCTATCTCTCTGCCTCCTTTTCCTCAAACTAGTTTTTAAAAAATCAATTCGGGAAATCTCCTCTAAACTACTACTACTAGCATAATTTTAGAGCTGTAAATTTCCTGAAAAGATTATCTAGAAATGTCCTGCCCAGTGCCTGAATCTCTTCTCTGGCATTCTAGATAGGTGGCTGGTTATCCAGCCTGAAGGACCGCTGAATTCAGCCCATGTCCTAGGAGCTTTCACATGTAAAAGTTCATCATCCATTTTGGGACTTTAGATGTTGAAGACCCTGTGAAATTCTTGGAGGCAGCTGCCACTTGAGATGTTGGTCCTTTAACATTTGTAGAGAGGTTAAGATGCAGTTGCTAGTTTACTAATTAGCCATGTTATTTTCTAGAAAAACACAAAACAGCAAAACATCAGAAACATTGTCATACAGGTTATTAATTTAAGGAAGATGATGATACTTGAAAAATTAGTTTGATAGAACATGATTGCATTATAAACTTTTTTAGCTCCTTTTCTCAAGTTAAAGCCAACAGAAAATGGTGGTGTTCATGTAATTTTTTTTCTCAATTTGACTCAAGACTTGAACAGCTCCCAGTGGTAGATTTTGTAGTTGTATTGCATGATTAAAGTGTCCATCAGAACCGTATAGTTGGTAAACAGTATTAAAAATCCATCTCCAGCTTCTGTAAATTGTACAGAGAGCTGTGACTACCAGAAGAAATAGAAATATTTTAATTAACTCAAGTAGGACTAATCAGACCAAAGCAGCCAGTTTATTGAATTGAACGTGTAAATGTCTATTCATCCATGACATAGCTCAACATGAATGTCATCTCTTAAAAGCTACTCTGTTCCTTGTGTGAGTATAAGCTATTGTTCAACAGAGAACTGAATTACTTAGAAGCTTCCCCACCCCTTTAAAAAAATTATATGTCATAGATTACTTCCTTAACATTCTTTTTTTCTGCATTCAGTTAACTTCAGACAACCCAACTTCTTTTATGAAGGGATGAGAGCAGACTTGGCTAATTTGGTTCAGTCACCCTGCTATCACGTTTTTCTTTCAAAGGAATTTTACCTTTTTCATTTCTTTATAACAAGGCTTAGCAAATGCTTACTAGGTAGTGGGTACTTTTAAAGCAGGTTGTATGCATTATATCATTTAGGTCTTGCAACAATATCATTGTTTTTTTTTCCATCATACAGATGAAGATATGAGGCAAAATGTTGTACAGTATTATAAATGGTAGAACTAGGACATGAACAGAAATCTCAGAATATTCGTTGTGTTGAAATGAATTTAAATTGTGCCAAAGGTGACTAAACGTTAGACACCAGGAAGACATTCCTAAAATGAATAGATGTTTAAGCCACCTGAAAACAGTCTTCATGAAAATCTCATTTTTATGTGAATTAGTTGTATTCTTACCTTGAGACGTGAAGTTAAACTAGATGGCTGCCCGAAGACTCCCTTAATACATTTAAGCCAGTCTTTGATATGTATAAAAAGTGGAAATTTAATGATTCTTTTTAATTTTAAATAATTATTTTTACTATAAAAATAAGTACAAAGTATGAGGGTAAAGGGGATCAAATATATGGTGATGGAAGGAGAACTGACTCTGGGTGGTGAACACACAATGGGATTTATAGATGATGTAATACAGAATTGTACACCTGAAATCTATGTAACTTTACTAACAATTGTCACCCCAATAAAATTTAATTTAAAAAAAAATAAGTACAGAGTAGAGAAAAATACTTATAGCACTGTCAATCTAACATAGTGATGCTTTTTGGCCTGTTTCTTTCTCTTCATTTTTCCCATGTGATTTCTAAAAGAAGAAATCATGTTTATTGACTTATAATGTATATGCCATAAAACTCACGCATGTTGAGTCTATAATTAAATGAGTTATATTAAATTCACAGAGTGGTGTAACCATCACCATAATCCAATGTTAGAATATTGGCCTCACTCTGCTCTGCACCCTCATTCTGTAGTTTCTTAAGATGGAAGCTTCAGTTACTGGTTTGATCTTTCCATCACAGGTCTTTATAGCACCACTTTAGCTTTAGCCCATTCATTTTAATATAGTATTGTGTTTTTATTTTCATAAAGTTCAAAATAATTTAAAATTTCTCATGTGATTCCTTCCCTGACCCATGGAATATTCAGAAGTATGTTGATTTGTTTAAATATATTTGTGGATTTCCCAAATCTCAAATTTCCTTTTACTTTGATTTCTAACTTAATTAGAAATACAGAAAATATGCTTTTTATGATCTCAGCTTTTTAAATTTATTGATACTTATTCTATGGCCTAGCATATGCTCTGTCCTGGGTAATGTACCATATGTGCTTGAAAAGAAGGTGCACAGTGCTGTTATGGGGTGAAGTGTTCTACATATGTCAGGTCAGTTTGGTTGATAATGTTTAAAACAACTACATCCTTGTCGATTTTTCTGTCTACCTGCTCTATCCATGTTTAGAGTGGGACATTGAAGTTTCCAACTATTATTGTTTGGTTGATTATTTCTCCCTTCGATTCTGTCAGATTTTGCTCCCTGTAATTTGGGGCTCTGTTGTTAGATGTGTGTATGTGTATAAATAATTGTTATATCTTATTGATGATTGACTCTATTATCATTACAAAATGTCCTCTTTGTCTCTAGTAAAAATTTTGGTCTAAACTCTTTTTTATGTGATGCTGTACTCTTTCCAGCTTTTTAAATGTTTATTTTTTGCTTTTGTAATCATTTTTCTGTCAATTTGTATTTGAGTCTTTGTGTTTGAGTCTAGCGAGTGCTTCTCATAGACAGCATATACTTGGATTTTTAAAATGCATTCTAACAATCCCTTCCTTTTAAATTGAGGTTTTAACCCATTTATATTTAATATCATCATTGATTTAGTTAGATTTCTGTCTCCATTTTGATTTTTTCATTTGTCTTGTTTTTTTCCTTTGTTCTTTCTTTAATGCCTGTTTTGCAATAAATAGATGTTTTTTAGTGTATCTTTTCAATTTCTTTGTTGGTTTTCACTATAATTTTAGAGTCATTTTCTGAGTGGTTGCACTAGGGATTAAAATATATAATCAGACCTTATCACAATCTATTTTAGTTCAACACTAACTTACTTCCAGTAATACACACAGATTTTTTTCAGTATAGTTTCATGTCATTCTTTTTTGTGCTTTCATTGTCATGTACATTATACCTGCATATTTCATAAACCAAATAATACATTGTTGTAATTATTGTTTTGTACAACTTATGTCTTTTAAAGAAGTTAACACGAAAAAGGAGAAAAATATATTTACAGATTTAAAAAAAATATGTATGTATGCATATAAACCTGTATGCTTATTATTTCCATTACTCTATTTCTTCCTGTGGGTTTGAGTTATTGCTTGGTATTATTTCTTTGGTCCACTGTACTTCTATTAACTCTCTCCTTCCTTTGTGCTATTAATAACTACTATTATATATAGTACATTTTTATATGTTGTATGACCTACAGTAAAATTTTATAATTACTGTTTTATGCAACCGTCTTTTAAATTAGTTAAGAGAAGAAAAGGTGAACATTTCTATTTGATAAATTATGACATTAAACTTTAACTATTCCAATACTTTTTCCTTGAAGTCTTTGAACATACTTATAATAGCTGCTTTGAGGTACTTATCGGCTGAGTCCAACTTCTGGGCCCTCTCAGAGATAGTTTTTATTAACCGATTTTTTTCTTGTGTATGGGTCCATTATTTTTTGCATTCCCCATAATTTTCACTGAAAATTGGATATTGTAGACAATATATTGTAGCAACTCTGTATTCTGATCCCCTTCCCCTTCATTCCCATGTGAGGTAGTGGTTGTTCCTGTTAATTCCATGGAACATGATTCCTCCATCATGTGTGGCCACCGATGTCTCTGCTTTGTTACCCTCCTGCACGCCCCTTCCCCTTTATACTCTCCCCTCCCCCCGTTTGTTGAATATGGAAGTCGAGCTTCCTAGGAATCACCTCTGGGTCACATAACTTAGTGCTTAGCCAGAGACTTGTCTGGGGTTGTTCGGGCACTGTGAGCGCCCACTTTGATCCACTAGATCACTAAGTCTTTCATCTTTTCCTGATGGATCCATGTACAGTTTGGAGAGAGAATCACAATTCAGCCAGCTGACAAGTCTGCCTTAGATTGTTCCTCCTGTGTTTGTGAAGTCTCATGCTGAGCAGGAATAAGTCACCTGCAAGGGCTTTCTCCCATCTCCTGAGCTTGTTGTACACAGCTGTGTGGATGTGCACAGCCTTCTATACTGAAATAGGATCTTACCAAGGCCCTGTTTCATTCTCTGGGTCTCTGTTCATTTTCTGGCTGGTCTGCTGGTTTGTCACCTGCTTTAATCAGTAATGACATTTCAGGCCAGCTGCAATGTTGCCCTTCCCTGATTGTTTTCTGTTGAGATCACTATTGTTTTTAACACCCCGGGCATAGAATTTTCCATATTCTGCTACAAATAAAGTCACTCCTGGAGCAGCAGAGCCGTGATCCTCACAGCCTGCTCCCCCCGCCATTAGTCCTGACCCCCACGGTAGTCCCGCACCCCCACATTAGCCTTGCCCCCTCGCATTAGTCCTTGCCCCCCTTTAGTACTGCCCCCCAACATTAGTCCTGCCCCATGCAGCTGGGAGAGGGTGGGACATGGGAGTAGCACCAAGCTAACGTCTACAGGCTCCCATTGTTCTTATTAAAGTCTTGAATTTTATTGAATAAATACTTCTCATTTTGTTTATGCCTTTGGTCAATTTTCAGTATCCTTAAAAGGTTGTTTTTAACAATTTTGCCCAGTTGTAATGTTTCTTTTAGTGATGAGGATTTGACAATTGTTTAAAGCCATACATGCTACCAACTACACAAATTGCAGTGGTCTGAGTGTTTTTCCCCTGCAAATTCATATATTGGAGTTGTACTGCCCAGTGTGATGGCCTTGCAGGCAAGTCCCGTGGGGAGGCCATGGGGATGGAGCCCTCGGGAACAGCACCGGTGCTGTTAGGAAACAGGCCCGACAGAGCCGCCTAGCACCTTCCCACACAGGCGATCCAGTGAGGTCATCAGTCTACAAGCCAGAAGGGGGCCCTCGCTACCAGTCACCCTGAGCTTGGATTTCCCGTCCCCACAACTGTGGGCAATGCATTTTGGCTGTTTATGGGCCACCGAGTGTATGATGTTCTATGACACAGCCCAAGTGGACTGAGACACTAGTCTTAAGTATACAGCTCAGTGGCTTGTTACATATGAAAACACCCTTGGAATTACCACCAAGATTCAGATACAGAACATTTTCAGAGCCCCCTATGCTTTCCTTCCGAATCTCTGTCCCCATCCCAGAGTTACCCGCTGTTCTGACTTCTGTCATCTTAGACTGATTTTTCCTATCCTTAACCTTTACATGAATGAAATGTTACAGTATATACTCTTCTGTTTCTGGCTTCTTTCATTCAACATAACATCTTCTGCGATTCATCCGTGTTTTGGGGTGTAGCAGGGATTTGTTAGTTTTTCAGTTGCTGGTAATATTTTATTTATGAATTTTCCACAGTTTTCTTATTGGTAGACATTTTTGGGTGTTGCCAACTTGGGGCTATTATTAATAAAGCTGCCCTGGACATTTTTCTGTATATTTTTTGTGAACATATATGTGTATAATTTTGACATGCTCAAACAACGTAATGTATATAATTTTGGCTTTTGCTTTATTAAGGTTAATATTCTATCACGTTTTTTTTTTCTTGTTTTTCTCGTCATCACAAGTATCATTGATAGTTTTAACAATTTTTTCAGGTGGGTGTACAGCACATCTACTTGCATTTTCAAAAACTGTCAAAAACCTGTGTTTAATAATTAATCATGACAACAGGTAGCAGTTGGCACTCATTAAATGTTTGTTTTCAATTTTTATAAAGGAAAATTTCAGGATTCTAATTTAAAAAAAAAACAGTATCTAATTCAAGATTAAACAAAATATATTGCTTTTTCTGCCCCTTTACAGGGTCCATAACATTATGGGATTCAAATATGAATAATATTAGTTTTTTTTAATAGACAAAAGGAGGAATTACTGGGAACACTGGTCTCTAAACATGCATTTGAATAACTTTGTTTTACAGATGTCACTTTGGGTGAGAAGACCCTGAGACCTTCCACATTTAGCTTACCAAATTGAACCCCCTTTTATAAGACTTGGTGTTGCTGCTTTTCCGCCTCTTTCGTGGCCTCCCTCCACGTCAGCTGATACCTATGCATGTGCTTACACCTGTGCAGGTACACACCACAGTTTCTTGTGTCCTGGGACCCATGCTTCACACTGCGCTGGGAAATAATTTTCCCGTGGAAATGAGTACTACAATTGTACAGAGGTTGGAACTGCGTGCTTTTTTGTTAAGTGAATGGTGGCTTTTCTTCTCAAAACCTTCTGAGACTTCTGATAGGTAATGTAAGCTGTGAAGGACACGAGGAGAATAAGAGGGGAAGGAATTGCTTAATGGACCACACGTAATTGTGATTACGACTCCAGGTCTGCTGAGTTTAAAGCTGGAATGGCAGGAAGATAAATTGGTCGTTTGACCTAATCCCTTGGCTTTTATCTGATGTATACTTTTCCATTAACAGCAGTGTGCCTTTCATCTCTGCTCTCATACAGTCAAACAAGGGTCTAATTTTTGGTGGACTTTCTTTCTTTTTTGATGCTAAAACGGTTCCCCAAGGATTCTAATCAAGCTTCAGGCTGTGAAGAGAAGACCGTGAGTCACAGAGCTGAGCGTCCCATGGCCAGTAAAGGGCCGCTCAGTACGCAGCAGGCTCCAACTAGCACATCAGGCGTGAAATAAGTGGCATGACAGCCCTCAAGCAGCTGTAGCACAGCGGGCAAACTTACCTGGTGTCTACTGCTTTAGTACCCCGGATTGTAAGAAGGCGACCATCGTTCCAAAGGCTGCCTGGGCAAGGTGGTGGTACTTGCGCTTTTGTGTCATGTTCAAATAAGGAGAGAAAACTGAGCTCATGGTCTGCGGTCATCACAACTGAGTTCCATCAGGTGCTCTACTTTCATTGGTAGAAATTCTAGCGAGAATATGGACCTACCTTTATATCAGATTTATGGATCCAAAGTCACAGATATTTGTGCTTTCAATAGGCTGTGTTTTTTCTTTGATCGTTTTGATAGGGTGTAGGGACAGAGCCCCAGAGAGCAGTTTGCAGGCTCTCGGCCTCACATAGAAAGGTGCTGGCTCGGGTAGTAGTTGGCCATCAGTTGTGGATAGTTGGCCGTCAGCTGTAACCAGTGAGCGATTGGCCACTAATATAACTGCTGCAGCTGCATTGGGGAGTTAAGTAGAAGAGAGTCGAGAAGAGTCGGTCGTTAGCAGAAAAGCGGACAGCAGGTCGCACTTCATGTGAATCCAGCCTCCAATGAGACCATAGTGATATGACTCCCTACTTATGGCTCCGTGGGTGTTCCTTTTTGGCCTAGCCACATCCTGCGTTCTTATGTGGGGAGCGAGACCAGAGACCGCATAGGCCACCATGCATGACAGTTGGCGCAGCGAGCAGGGTGTGATGTAGGCCAAAACGCTTCAGAATGTACTGGAGCAGTTTATATGTATAAAATCTCAGTTTCGTAAGCAGGGTATCGTGGGGACAGAGCCAGGAGTGCAGTTTCCAGGCTCTTGGCCTCACGTGGAAAGGTGCTGGCTTGGGTAGTAAATGGCCATCAACTGTGACTGGATGTCCATCAGCTGTGGCTAGTTGGCCGTCAACTGTAACCAGTGAGCCATTGGCCACTAATATAACTGCTGTGGCTACGCTAGCAGAAAATGGGAGCTAGGAAGAAGATGGTGGCTGAGCTAGCAAGAGCAGATTGCAGCTAGCAAGTGAGGTTGGTTGGCAGAGACAAGTGGACAGTGGGTTGCGGACAGTGTGGCTCCTGCTTCCTGTGTCTCCAATCCAGCCGTCAGTGAGAATATAGTGGTATGACTCCCGTATCTATGGCTCGTGGGTGTTCCTTTTTGGCCTCACCATATCCTGCATTTTTATGTGGGGAGCACCAGCAGAGACCCCACAGGCCACCCTGCACGACAGTATGATGCCAGCCAAAACCTACCAAAGCATGGTGGAGCAATTTGTGCGTGTGAGAACCCAGCTTCGGGAGGCCCGTGAGGAGCGACACCGGGAACAGGAGGCGCGGTCTGCCTGGGAGACTCAAGCCTCCATCATGCACACCACGCTCTTGGCCATGGACGGCGTTGCCCTTATTTTGGTGATCTGCTGCGGCCTTAGGCTCCGAGGGTTGTGGATATCTTACACGAAGGCCTCCACCCACTCAGACACCTGGCAGGGTGAGCAGGATTCTGACCAGGTAGGAATGGAGTCTGACTCTGTGCAGGAGCACGTGTGGCCCCCGCACAGTGTGTGGTATCCGGTGGCCACTGTTCTCAGGAGTTGGACCCCCAAGGACGGTGCGAGGACATGGATGGCTCTCTGGCCAGCGTGGAGAGGGCCCTGCAGGCTCTGGCTGAGCTGTTGCCGGAGGAGGAGAAGCCTACAGCTGGCCACGTCTGTTCCGGTAACATCCGGCTGGATGTTCCTCACGGCCTTGTGTCTCAACACGGAAAATGCGCTTAATGAAATGGCCCAGGTGCAGGACCAGGTGTCCCGGTTGGAGGTGCTGGAAGCCCGAGTCCGCCTGTTAGAACAGGGGCCCCACGGTGGAAACTCTGAGGCAGAGGCGGAGGAAGCGAGTGGAGACAATGTAGCTCCCAACCCCCAAGCCCGGCCAATCTTGAAGCAAAGGGTAAAACGTGAGCAACCTTTGGGCCCCGGGGGCGTTGCTGCTGGCAACCCAGCTGTGACTGAGTTCACGACCTACACCCCTTACACTCCCACTGAGCTGCAGGAGCTGGGGAGGCGGTGCTGACAGCGCCCTGGAGAGCCAGTCTCGGCTTGTCTACTACGTTTATGGGACGAGGGAGCAGACAACTTTCTCTGTTCCCCAGGTGAGATGGAAAAGCTAGCCTTTGTGACACTGCATTCGTCCCTGTGACAAAGGTTACAGAACTGCCATAGGTTGGCCCACGACCAGGGCAACCACTCTCTAATGGAGTGGCTCACTGCTGCGGTACGCACAGTATGGGGACAGGCTGGCGAGCTGCCAGACACTGTGAGTCAATGGCAGTCATATACAGAACTTACTCACACCATCCATGAAATGGGTATGAGACATGCTATTTTCAACCCTAATATGCAGGGGCCGGATGACGAGCTTTTTACAGCCAGCATGAGAGATCTGGTTTTGGATACTGCACCTGCGAGTGCTTTTGGATCCTTGGTTGCTATTCTTACACCCTATGTGGGGCTGCGGATCCATGAAGTTACAACTGTCATGGCCACCCTAGGGGATCTTGAAAGCTGGAGGCGAAGAAAGTTAAGACAGGAGGTCCACACAGTTGAGACCTGGAAGCCCAAACCAAAGGTAAAGGGGCAAGGTCGCGGGCCTCAGAGAGTAACACGCGCACAGATGTGGCGTCATCTCGTGGCAGCAGGGGTCAATCGGGAGAAGATAGACCCACAACCCAATGCACTCCTGCTGGAACTTTGGAAACAGCTGCGTCTGGAACAGCAATTCCTAAGCCTAAAGGAGAAGTCTGGGAAAATGCGACTCGGGTCCCTCCAGGACTTCATGTGGCCGCTTGAGGCTGACTCCTTTCAGCTTGATTAGGAGTGGGGCCAAGGTACCCGGTCAGAGGGGACAAGCGGGGACCGGAGGCCCCACGTGGAACTGTCCATACATTGGTCCCCTTCTAATGTGCAGAGGGTTTTGGCCCTAGTTGACACTGGCGCAGACTGCGGTCTCGTTTATGGGAACGCAGAACTGTTCCCTGGATCAGCAATCTGCATTGATGGCTACGGGGAAAGACTGTGACTGTGAAAGCTGTTTCCTTACCACTGGGTATAGGAAGGCTTCCCCCTCGTACCTACAAGGTTTATGTCTCCCCCGTTCCGGAGTATATTCTAGGGGTGGACGTGCTACATGGCCTCAGTTTACAGACGTCGGTAGGAGAGTTCCGTCTCCAGATCCGGGTGGTGAAAGCGGTGACACGCGGGCATGCTCACCACCCTCCTCTAGTGTTGCCACAGCCCTGGCGCATGGTTACAGTGCTACAGTACCGCCGGCCAGGAGGGCAGGAGGAGATTGGTCGTACAATATTGGAGTTGGAGAAGGCACATATTGTGAGGCCAACGTACAGTCCCTTTAACTCCCCAGTATGGCCTGTCAAGAAGCCAGATGGGACCTGGCGAATGACTGTGGACTATAGGGAGTTAAATAAAGTGACACCACCCTTGCACACTGCAGTGCCTTCAATACACGATTTGATGGATTGTCTGATTGTCAGCCTGGGGACATATCACTATGTAGTGGACTTGGCCAATGATTTTTTTCTCCATTGACATTGCACCCGAGTGTCAAGAGAAGTTTGCTTTTACTTGGGACGGGCGGCAGTGGACTTTTCAAGACCTTCCGCAAGGATACTTGCACAGCCCCACTATCTGCCACGGGCTCGTGGCCCGGGATTTGGCACAGTGGGATCGCCCGTCCTCTGTGGCCTTGTTTCACTATGTCGATGATGTTTTATTAACATCTGATTCTCTTTCAGATTTAGAGCAAGCAGCTCCCTCTCTTCTTCACCACCTGAAGTCATGTGGCTGGGCGGTGAATGAGGAAAAGGTCTAAGGCCCTGGCTTATCCGTCAAGTTTTTGGGTGTCGTGTGGTGGGGTAAGACAAAGGTCATACCTGAGGCGATTATTGATAAGATACAAGCCTTTCCCCGGCTGACCAAGGTCTCCCAACTCAGACATATTTGGGTGTGCTAGGATATTGGCGGGCGTTTGTACCCCATTTAGCACAAATGGCAAGGCCCTTGTATAACATGATAAAAAAGGAGGCCTCATGGGATTGGACAGAGGCTATAGAGCAAGCCTATGTTGCCATGAAACACTGCAGCAGGCACAGGCTCTGCAAGTAGTGGACCCCGGCCGCCCATTTGAACTTGATGTTCACGTAACCCAAGAGGGGTATGGTTGGGGCCTCTGGCAATGGCAGGAGCGTCTCCGCTCACCAGTGGGATTTTGGTCCCAATTGTGGAAAGGAGCGGAGGTCCGCTACTCTCTGATAGAGAAACAGCTGGCCGCTGTGTACGCAGCCCTAGTGGCCACAGAAGCCATCACAGGAACCGCACGGGTTTTGGTTCAAACAACCTATCCCGTCCAGGGGTGGGTCCGTACGTGGACCCAGGGACCCAAAACGGGGTGGCACAGACCACGACCCTCGCCAAGTGGGGTGCTTAGTTAGAGCAACGCAGCACCCTTAGCTCAAGCCCTTTGAGCACAGAACTACAGCTGGTCCTGGGGCCTGTGGAGCTTGTAGCCCAGGCTGAGCCAAGCACTCTGCCTAGAGGGGAGGACTTGGAGCCCTCGCCCTACAAAGAAGGACAGTCCCCAGTACCTGAGGATGCCTGGTTTACTGATGGTTCTAGCCGAGGGGCTGCAGCTGTTTGGACGGCTATTGGTGTGCAGCCCAAAACAGACACTATTCGGTTTGATACTGGGATGGGCCAGAGCAGCCAGTGGGCTGAGCTACGGGCTGTGTGGATGGTAATCAGCCACGAGCCCAGGCCCCTAGTTATTTGTACTGACAGCTGGGCGGTGTTCCGGGGCCTAACATTGTGGCTCCCTACGTGGAAACACCAAAACTGATTGGTAGGACACCGTCCACTGTGGGGTCAAGCCATGTGGCAGGACCTCTGGGACCTAGGGCAGGGAAAGGAGGTGACCCCAATACATGTCACAGGTCACTCCCCCTTAGTGTCCCCAGGTAATAATGAAGCGGATGCCCTAGCACGGGTCCGATGGTTAGAACGGGCTCCTGCCACTGACGTGGCCCATTGGCTGCACAGGAAATTGCCACATGCTGGAAGCCGAACCATGTGGCAGGTGAGCAGACGCTGGGGTCTGCCTTTGAAATGGCAGGAGATAGCAGATGCCTGCTATGACTGTGCCGTCTGTGCCCAGGACAGTCCCCAAAGGCGGAGGCTCCCCTGGGAGACACAGCAGATAACGCGAGGGAGGGAGCCCCTCACTCGCTGGCAAGTGGATTACATTGGACCCCTGCCTAAGGCCCGCAATGTGATATATGCATTCACAGCAGTGGACACTGCTACGGGGTTGATGTTTGCTTGGCCGTGTCCGGCCGCGGATCAGAGGCATACAGTCGTTGCTCTTACACAGCTGTGCGCCCTTTATGGGCGCCCCCAAGTCATTGAAAGTGACAGGGGTACCCATTTTACGGGGCAAGAGGTGCAGCGCTGGGCTGCCAGGATGGACGTGCAATGGTCGTTTCATGCTCCGTATAACCCACAAGCAGCTGGCATGATTGAACGCTATAATGGCCTTTGGAAGCAAGGTCTCCAGGTGTCAAAACACCCTCCCACAATGCGTGACTGGGCCTCGCGTCTATGGGATGTCCTGAGAGTCCTGAATGAGAGACCACGGAAGGGAGGACCGGCACCAGTAGAAGCTCTGCTACATCGAACGGCCACTCCCATTCAATTACAGGTTACCACCAGTGAGACTCTGTTAAAGCCAGGCTACGGCAGAAATGGAAACATTTTGCTGCCAGCCCCCACATGCTTGAAAGCAGGGGAACGGCAGCAATGGACTTGGCCCTAGTGGATCAAAAGCTCCCACTGTCGGTGTTTGGGCCTGATAGCCCCATGGGGGGCCGGTTTGACTCATGATTTGCAAGTGACACCAGGGGTGGTGGCTGAGTGGCCTCCGCAAGTGACTAGTATACGGAGGTCCCAATAACGGGATGATTTTGCAGGGAACCTATGTGCTCTCACTATGGCCTATTATGGGGTCCCCTGTTCTGTTACATGTTGAAACTATGCAAGGGACCCCAAGCACTGCCATAAAGGTCTGGTACCACAAACCGGGAAAGGTGCCAGTGGCAGCGACCCTCCTTTCCCAGGACAAAAAGCTAGCGTGTATCCTCCCAGATGGAAGGGATTTGCCATTGTTCATCCTAAGACTACTGTTTCTTTTCGTCCATAGGTGCCGATAGGTTAATATGGCACAGGGACCCTCACGGAAGACGCTTGTTGTGTAGATTATGAGGCGAGAGCCTGTAAGGGTGGAGTGTGGGGACAAAGCCCCAGAAAGCAGTTTCCAGGCTGTGGGCCTCATGTGGAGAGGTGCTGGCTCGGATAGTAGATGGCTGTCGGCTGTGTCTAGTTGGCCGTCAGCTGTAACCAGTGAGCCATTGGCCACTAATATAACTGCCGTAGTTACGTTGGGGAGTCCAGTCGAGGGGAGTTGAGAAGAGTCTGTCGGTTGGCAGAAAAGCAGACAGCAGGTCGCACGTCATGTGAATCCAGCCTCCAGTGAGACCATAGTGGTATGACTTCCCTACCTGTGGCTCCATGGGTGTTCCTGTTTGGCCTCACCATGTCCTGCGTTCTTATGGGGGAGCTGGAGCAGAGACCCCGCAGGCCGCCCCGCACGACTGAGGGTAATTACTGTATATTAATGAATATATAGTGTATTAATTTTTGTAGTAGGCATTATATTGACTTAGGTTCCAGAGTGGATACTGATTGGTAGAGCACATGTTAAGACTTTCCAGGTACTGGGATTATTTTATTTTTCTAGAACTGGTAGTTCTTGACTGTTGTTCACGCTTCTGTCAGCTCCTTAGTCAAGCCTCTCACCTCTCCTCTCTCTCAGTGTTCTGGTCTTTGCTGTGAGGCCTCTGTGTTTTCCTGTACACCCCTCCCTCCTCTGCCTGGAATGATAAAACTCATAGTACCAGTAATCCCAGACAGCACACGTGTCCCATGTGCGTCCCGGCTGCTCTTACGTGTGTTTGTGTCAGCTGCTGCCCTAAGAGTCCTGCGGCATTTTGGTCTGCGTTTTGTACAAGAGGGGACTGTGCCTGTGTGGCCCTCATCTTGGAGCGTAACGTCTGCCATGAGGCTGAGCTGGTAACCTCATGTTCCCAGTAAACAACTCAGCTCACTTAGAATGACATTTACAGTGGCAACTTTCGGATGCTGGCCCTTTGTTTTGCCAGAGGTCTAGAACATGAGTTCCCTTCTAGAATCTCACGGCAGTTGTGCCACTTGTCCCAGGAGCTTCACTCCTCAAAAGCTGATCCTCACTGAGGACGTTTGGGTGAGACCAAGGGCAAAAGCTGTGAATCTCCCCAGTGCCCCACGCCGGGGCAGCTGGAGTCCGCAGTGAAGAGTCCACAGGATGGGGCAGTGGTGGGCAGGTGGAAGTGTGGTCTCTCTCTCCTCCAGGCCGCAGAAAACATGCACATCAAGACTCATTAACTAACTCATTAGCTGTTTGCAGGGTTTCCCTCAAAACCCACCACGTACAAAGGTTTAGTGTGCCAGTGATTTGTAGCAAAACAACCTCTGCACTGAGTGAGTATGTTGACGTAGAAAACTGTGTCATAAACAGGAGGGACTGACAGGCTGTGTCACCGTCGCTTCTCTGCGCTACCTTTTCTTGTGCCTGAATGATTAAAACTCACAGTTACTGAGATTTTACATGGATGCTCGATTTCTCCTAGTAGACGTGGAAACAGGATCCCTATCTTTCACCTCGCCATGTTTCTGTCACCTGGCGGCATAACCGACTTACAGCAGGCGCCTTAGTACACGTTTGTTGAATGAGGAATAGAAGTTTCGCATGGTGCCCAGTGGTAGGCACTTGTTAGACATTCTGCTGATCATACTGAGGGTGGCTGTCGGCCTCAACTCTTCATTCTCAGGAGTTTCTTTGTAAACAGCGGAGCACGCCGGTTTTCTGATAATTGGAGATACTTACTGTTAGGAGTAAAATACAGACTGTTGCCTCCCACCTCCAACACACATACACACACACATTTCAACAGAACAGTGATGAAGCTGAGTTGAGAACAAGCTGAGGTAAAGAGGGAGGAGGACTGAGCTGACATGGGTGCTAGAGAGAAAAGCAAGAAAGAAACCAGCTGGGACCCTGGCAACAAGTGAAAGAAAAAGAGCATGAAATAGACAAGGGCCAGAATTAAGGGAAAGAAAGAAAAATAAAACTGAACACATGGTGACCACAAAAAAAGAAATGGAATGGATTAGTAATGTTACCTAAGTTATCTTTGATATGATCGTTTGTTTTTTAATTCAGGTGATAAAGGAAATACGAAGCCTTGGCAGTTCTTTTTTGGACCTGCATAGGATTTTCAGTAATTTTTAAATTTTCCTTCAAGAATTTCCATGACTTTTCTTTCATGGTGCCTCTGCCTTTTATCATCACTAAAGCCGTTTGTTCATTACCTGGCTCAGTCTTCAAGGGTCTGCAAAGGCTCAGTTGTTTCTTCTTTGTTTCTCGAATTGGACTACTTGGTAAGCTTTTATTTAAAAAAAGATTTCACAGGTAAAAATAAATATTTGGAAAACACTAGTATAACAGAAGGAGCTCTTTGTAGAAATTCTGTCTGATGGGATGAGTAGTCCTGAGTTTTTTTGCTTTATCTCTGAAGGCCCTTTATTTCTTCCATTGGTAAAATGAAGATATTGAATTTACATACTCTCTAAGAGTCTTTGCTTTCATATTGTTTTTTAAGTCAAGGATTATCTGTAAGAACAACAACAAAAAAAGGGGAGAAGTAGATAATTCACATATCTGCTTCACTTACTGTTCTGGGTATTTTATGTACATTATCTCATTCAATCCTTGTAACAACCCACTTCTTAGATGGAGAAACTGAGGCTCTAAGATCATTACTTCCCAGAGTAGTAGCTGTTTGTACTCGTTCCACTGTACCATGATGATGCCCAATGAGCCAAGCCAGAATACAGTAGAGAAAAAAATGTAAAACGGAAAAATATGTTGATAATCAAATGCCTACTACTTCATTCAGGTGTAGTATCTTCAGGGGGTCTCCGACCATCCCCTATAAAACCACATCCTCCATAATTGTCTGTTCCCCCGAAGCTTGCTGTCTCTTTTCATAGTGCGTATCACTATTTGACATTACAGTTTATATTCTCTGCCACCAATTCAGACTAGATGGTAAGGTCCATGGGGGCAAAGTCTGTGCCACATTCACTGCTTTGTCCCCAGTTTCCAGAGGAGCATGCTACCCTGGTACATAGTGACGTTCCATAAATGTTGTTGAACGAATGAACCAAGATGATTATAAAACTTCCTAGAAAAAACTGAAAGATAGGCATATTAGCTAGAAATTGAATTTACACTTTTGCTGTGTTGTTTTTTCTTTGTGGGTGTGTGTGTGTGTTTGGTTGTTCATATATCTAATGAGACAGTATTTAGTATTTGTCACTGTTACAGTGTGGTGCCTTGTGGTTTCATTGGTGTGTATATTTGGGCCCTGAACCTTGTGGAAATTCAGTGACTGCTCATTTTGTTTGGAACCAAAAAGCAACTTGACCTTTTTATACTAAAGTTAAGTGAGCAGTGTCTTTCCAGTAAGTTTTCCTGTGAATGCTTTTTCTTTCTTTCTTGTCTTTCCTGTTATTACCACGCCCATTATCCTGATCCATATACATTGTTTGTTTTAGGAACTAACGCAGAACGGAGTCTGTAAGACCCTTTCAGCGTAGTAACTGTATCTTCTACCTCAGCAAGTATTTTGTATCTGTAATGAAAATTGTTTCTCTTCTCCCGCTTTCAGCTTCTGTTTGGTTTTACAGGAATAAACAAATTTCGGCAAGCCTTGTGGGCTCACCTGATGTATAACAATGCGCTTTTTAATGCATTCACTGGCGGAAATTGCATTTACTCTGTTGTTTTCTTGGCTCAATGTACACGATGCTTCTTTCCCTTCATGCCACCCTTCATGCCATCGTAGCTTCTTTCCCCCCATGCCATCTTAACGTTGGCAGAGTATTACGGGCAGCAGTTTATGCAGACCCATCACCAAGCCAGTATATGTGGAAAAGAATATCTGCAGAATAATGATTTTTTTTACTGCATGTTCTCTGCACAGCTCTGTTTAATCCTCAGTGTAACCATAAAGTTAGCCCAGTATTTCTAGTTACTGTTGTGGAATTTCAGAAGTAGAAGACGGAGCTCATGAGGTCCCACCCAGTGAGTCCTTCTTTAGGAAGAGCCAGACCCAGGGAGGGGTCTTGCACTAGACTGAAGGGCGGGGCTCTTGTTCCTGTTACCTGTCCTGTCTAAGACAGTGTCGGCGGGAGGGGCTCAATGAAAAAGGTTAGCATCTTTCGGAGCCACGCAAGTAATCATGGCAGAGCTAGAACTTGAATCTGTGTCCCCTAGTTGTTTGTCCCGTGTGACTTCCTTAGCTATCTTCATTGTAGTTTAAATTAGGGAGCAAGCTTCCAGTCTTTTAAAACACAGTGACCTTTCAGTTCATCTCTGGTAAACAAACAGCAGCTGCACCTCCCTGGCGTGGCTGCCAGTCCTTCGAGGCGGCTAGAAACTGATACTGTTAACTGTTGGGCTCAGAGGAGGACCCCTCTGTGCTCGCTAGCCGGGCTGTGTCCAAAGTGCGATATTTAATTGCATTTTCTTAATCTTGACTGCTGCATTGCTAAGCTTTCTAATACCTTCAAAATACCAAATCTCAGGCTTATCCTAATTAAAGAATCTCAATTTAATCCATATTGCATGACAATTCAATTTGTTGATTGCTTTTTCTCCCCCTCTTTGTGAAATTCCCGTCAAATGTATTAATTCAACATGATGAATCCTGTATTCAACCCACTGGAGTGAATAATTAAAATTAGCTGATAAAACTTTCAGCAGAATTACTTTGTGAAATTGCTGAACAGATGTGTCATTTTAATGAAAATCCACAGACAAGCTCCTTCTCCCCCTCGGCAGGATAAAAATATTATCCCCTCGGCACATACTTAATTTGGTGGTAAATACACTCGGAGCGATTGCTGGAAGGGAAGAAAAAGCAACTTGTCACACTTAGTAACTTGATTTTTCCCCAGCATGCAGTAACAGCTATCTACAGTAATTCATAGTGCTCTATTGTTGCTGCAAGTCCCAAAGAGAACTTATTAAAATGCAATAATCTCCTATTTAAACAGAAACAATAACCATTAAATTTCCTGTGGATCCAAAATTGAGCACGAGCCCCATCTGGTAAGAGTGATTAGAGGCCTGATGAGGGAATTTAATTTGCAACATTCAAAGACTAAATCTGAGCAGATCTCGTCACCTGGGACTGGAGTGCTGCTTGCTGTCTTCTTAAACATCTCGACCTAAACTGAAAATGGAATGCAGAAGTGCGAATGTTACCCAGGGGCCACCCCCGGCAGGACTGGGTTTCATTCTGTCTGCAACAGGCCCAGTGAGCAGAGCGGTGGCAGGCCGGCCGCTCGGCGGTGACACCAGCGCTGCCATTGCCTTGGTGTCTGCGCACCTTCCCAGCACCGCCCTCCCGCGCCCTGGACTGCTGGCTCCTCCCTCCCTGTCTCCTTCCCTCCTCAACCTCTCAACCTTCCGCCCAAGTAAGGTGTTCCCAGATCCCACCAGCCTTTCCCAGCCCCACAGCCAGACTCTTTCAGCGCCACACGCAGACTCTGTGTCTCGTTTTAGTTTCCTTATCAGTGGACAATCTCTCCTTTTGTTGTTGTTGTTTTGAACTGGGAGAGGGATAACATTTGTTCTGTGTCATTGGTGAACAAATTGTCATCTGCTCCTCTTCTCAGCTCTTTTCCCACCTTTCTCCGTCCTTATTTATGGTACTGCAGAGAAACAAGGTGTGCATGCATGTCGTCACAGAAGTACGGCTGTGTGTGCATGTGTGTTTGCGTGCACGCACTTGGGTGGTTGTAGCTCCGACCGGACAGGAACACGCCACAGCTGTCAGTGTATCAGTTAGGATAAACTTCTCATGAAATATTTGCTTTCAGGAGCAGAGCTCTGTTGGCGTTGAGGTAACTGGGCAGGAGGGAAGCAGTACCCAGATATGATAGAGATTCCTGATGTCGCTTTGTCCTGACCCTGTTCAGTGTCCTGTCCCCGAGGCTCCAGAATCACCTTAGTTGTCAGCCTCGTCCCTCTGCGGTGTCTTCTCCAGCACCATGTCTCTGGCAGTCATGCCCGGGAGCTAACCCAGAAGACCCCCTCACTGCTGTCTTGGCCAGGCCCTGCGGCCTACTCTGCTCCACAAATTTGTCTCTGGAGAAGATGGTTTTTCACTTCTCTCCTGTAGTTCAGAAAGCCAAGATTAATCATTTTGAACCCCTTCTACCTTTTTCTCCTTCCTGGCCATGTCAGTTTATGTCGAACCTGCCCTGGGACCTAATTTTTAGGGGAAGATGGAAAGGTTCATTCCATGAACCATACCAGTCTGGGATCCTTGAAAGATTAATTGTATTTATTGAGCACCTACTGTCTAAGGCATTGTACCCAAGAATGTGGGATATATTGAGAAGTCTGAGATCCTGACCCTCTTGTCTGCATTTACAGATGGTCGAGAAAGTGTAGCATAAACACATGAGTGTAGGCGGTGTTACGGTTTACGTAGTGGTAAGAAAGGGATCGTTAGGCCGGATGGGGTTTGGTGAATCCTAGAGTGTGGGTGCAGACCAAGGAGCAATGACTGGCGTTGGTGAAGTTCGCAGAAGCTGCCTGAGCCAGCAGGGAGACTGGGATTCCCACAGCCAGGCTCCCAGTCTCCCAACTACGGTAGAAGGAGTGTCGGTGCTCGGCCGCAGGGGACATGTAATGCAGCACAGCTGTGCTCACGAGGGCGCATCGTCCAGGGACTCAGCTACAGTGACGTAAGCTGTTCACTGGCAGCACTGCTTTCATGCCGGGCACATCTGGTGTGCGTATCCCCTGAACCACCCTTCAACTCTGGGAACGGTGCTTAACTTTATGAGTCTGAGTTTCCTTGATTGTAAAATAGTGTTTAATAATACTTATGTCATGTGGTTTTCATGAGAATTTTGTAACGTGCTTGGCATTTGAAAGGCGCTGGAGAAATGATGGCAATGCACTTCTGATGTTGGGGGCAGACGGAGTGAATTAAGTACAGAACAGGACCTAGAGAGTCTTGCTGTGCTCCCCCACACCCCTTTCCGGATGACTTACATCGTCCCAGAAACTCCTTCTTGACGTTCGTTCCGGCCCTCTGTGTCTTTATGGCTAGCCCATACTTAGTTTATCTACTCAAGACTGCTTTCATTCTTCGTATCGGACATGTGACTCCCTGGTTTATGCAGTGTGCACCGCAAGGTACTTACCTGAGACAATAAATGTCGATGTGCATGGAAAACACTAGAAGGGCATCCATCAGAACATTCACAGTGGCCACCTTTAATTCATGGGATTATGGGTTCTCTTCTTTTTGGTTAAGTCTCTATAATGTTTACAATAGAAAACCAAAATTTTCAGTGAAATGGTTTCCTGTTTCAGTCACCTTTCACTCAGGACTGTGAAATAAGTCAGAGCCTCTGCTTAGGAGAAAGGAACCTGAGGACCTCATCCACTCTGGCTTTTGAAGAGCAGTAGAGGTGTCTGAATCCACCATTGAGTCCTTGCTGTCTGGAAATATCTGACAATCACCCCAGCCCTGTGGCCCTAGAGCGTTCACTGTGTCAGTGGCGCTGTATGAACAGGAAGCCCAGATGACGGGGGGAGCTTGCCATCCCGGCTTGTTGGCCTCCATACCTCAAGCACTGTGCAGACATGGGTCCTGCGGTCCGAAAGCAGGCATCGATTCCCCTGTCCCAGGTGATAGCGTTATCAGCTTTGGTCCCCTCTGCTGCATATTTGTCATATCCATTTTGATTTGTACCTAATACTCTAGACCACAGAGATAGAATGAAGGTGCATAATGGGAAAAATAAAAAAAATCATGTTGCTTTTTTGAGAACATTCAGTGACTCAACACTATCTACTTACCTTTGTTTTAAAGTTAATTGTATGCCCTATCTAAGAGGTTCAATATAAAAGATCTTTTTTTTAGCCATATACTATAGCTATATACAAATGTTCTGTAAAATGTACCCCTAGATAAAAGTGCTTATTACTTTTTTGAGGTTCTTTTAAACCTTTCTTTTGGTAAATAAAAGTCTTTTGGGCTTTGATGTGACGATCGCATCCTTGGTTTGGGCTCTTTCTCCTTTCCTTCTTCCCCAGCCCCCTTGGGACCCCTGTAAGAAAAATGGGAGGGGGGAGAAGCATGGATTCCTTAATAAGTCCCAAAGGTAATCAGAAGCAAGACATACAATATGAACAAACTTAGAAAATATTCTTGTGCTTCTTTGGGGAATACTTAATGTACATAAGGTCAGGCCTTTGTAATGTTAATTTTAGAGTTGTAGGAAGAAAGTCATCGTTTTAAAGAGTAATGCTTCGCTCTCTGAAAAAAGCTTTGATTTTCAGAGAAAGGCTGTTCTAACCACACTTGCATTAAACCAGTGCCTGGCAGCCCTCCACTGGCAGAGCCGCCTGGGTGGGGAGGCGCTCCTCTCAGGATGCTTGCTTAGGACAGTTAGCTGAGCTGAGGCGCGCCTGCTGGAAACATCCTGTTTCCAGGTCCCGGTCGTAAAGGCAGTGTGTTCATGTTGGGAGCGGTACACCCCTTGGTTTTCAGGTACCTTGGTCCAGCACAGCGCACCCAGCAAGTGCAGGCTGCACACCGCCCTCCTCCCCTTCCGAGGGCGGCCTTGCGGGGAGGTCCTGGCAGACCCGTGCAAGTGCATTGTGGGTGTTGAGGATCGTGGTTGTCGTGAGACACACACACCCTGATTTCCACGCAGGTGGCATCAATGTCTCCTCACCAACCTGTAACCCTCCACACTTCAGAGAGCGTGTTGTGTGGTTGGAAAGAATGTGACACGTCCGGCACACTCGCACAGCAGGGCCCAGGCACGTGGCCATGCAGTCGTGCTAGAGCACTGCCACCCTGGCAGCCCCTTATCTTCAGAAGTCACCCGCCGCATCTTTGGTTCCCTCTCCCCTCCATGCCACTTCTACCTACATCCCTTCTCTCTCCTCTCTTCCCTTGATCTTCATTTTATTTTGGGGGTCATACAAACCAGATAACATCTTCACATTAAATACAATTAAGCAATTAAATAAATTAAATGTGAGTATTCTTTGCAAAGTGCCCAGCACTCAGTATTCGGCTCAATTCAGTTCTCCCTCCATTCCTTCCTTCTACAGGACAACTGTTTCAGTATGTGAGATTGTTATCATGTCCCTTTTGAGTTCATCTCATTCTTCCTAGTTTCTCATTCCCCCCCCCCCCGTTCTGTGTCTTTCTTCCTTCAAACCATGTCCCACTGTGTCTGTGCTGTGGTGTGGTATGTGTGTGTGGTGTGTATGTGCGTGTGGTGTGTGCGTGTGGTGTGTGCATGTGGTATATGTGTGTGGTGTGTGTGTGGTATCGTGTGTGTGGTGTGTGTGTGGTGTGTATTGATTTGTGTGTGGTGTGTGTGTGGTATGGTATGTATGTGGTATGTATGTGGTGTGTGTGGTGTGTGTGTGGTATCGTGTGTGGTGTGTGTGTGGTGTGTGTGGTATGGTATGTATGTAGTATGTATGTGGTGTGTGTGGTGTGTATGTGGTGTGTGTGTGGTATCGTGTGTGTGGTGTGTGTGTGTGGTGTGTGTGGTGTGTGTGGTATGGCGTGTGTGTGGTGTGTGTGTGGTGTGTGTGGTGTGTGTGTGGTGTGTGTGGTGTGTGTGTGTGGTATGGTGTGTGTGTGCGTGTGTGTGCGTGTGTGTGTTAAAGTACAATTCTCATAACTGGCTATAGTTCTCAATGTAGAGTCTGCTTTGCCAACTTCTTATTAAGGAATGAGGAAGAAAGAAAGAGCAAGAGAAGAGGAATGCCAGGCCTTTTCTAGAGGAGCCGATATATGGAAATCACCCTCGTTCCTTCTCTAAAGCAGTAAAGGTCACAGCAGTAGCTGCAAACCCCACAGGCTGCCTGCTGCCCTCCACACATCCAGCATCACTGTTCCTGCTATTGTACCCGCAGGCATCCTTTATTTCTCGCACAGATGGTCTCACTCAGGCCGAACAAAATGTTTTAAGCTTTGCATAAATTAAAACAAGAGGTCTCTGAGTACAAAAGTGCAACTTTAAAAAAAAAAAAACTTGAAAACAACTATGCTGGCATCTTCTGCAAAATCACAGCCTCAAGCCAAGCTTCCATAATCAGTTCTTAAAAAAAGGGGAGGGGGAGAATGTGTCAGTGTGTACACATATGTTTATCAAACACACAAACGGTTCTGATCCGTGGTTAGATTGCTTCTGTGCTGTTTTGTGTTTCTCTGAAGGTTGGTCAGACACTAGTGGTGATGCAGCTTGAAAAAGACAGATTTGGAAATCTTATTTTGGGGGCCCAGGATTTCTGGGTGCCTTCATTTCTTCAGTACATGCTAACTGTTGAGACATTGCGTCTTACAGGAACTCCCTCCTAGACTTCTTTACCATGGACCATATCACAGGGTCTTATCTGAACTCGCCTGCTGAAAGTGGTGAGTCAACTCTAAAAGATAAATGTGCTGTTGCTCCCAGCTCTGTTATGACTTGTCCCAAAGCAGTGACACATGGCCCATTTCATTCTTAAGATACCTCGAAAGTAGTGAATGTGATCTAGATACACGCTTCACTTTGATTCGCACATCATCAACAACAGGATAATGCTACAAATCTCTGCTACTCAACGTGTCTGCTCTTAACAGTGTCGACTCATTTAATGGATTTTGACTTGTCATGAAGCTTATTATACGTCCATAAGCTTTGGTTGACTTTGAAGTCCTTACACTGGGCCTACCCTTACGTGTTACATGGATAGTGATAGTTAAGAGTATTACCATGTACTGAGCTCCTACTGGGTATCAGGTACTACATGAGTTACTCTTATATGCATTGCTTATCATTTAGTAGTATTATTACTTAAAGTGGGCCCCTGTTGGACCATTATGAGAGGGATCTGTTGTTCCTTCATTTTCCACAGGTAACATTTTCGTATGTTGGCTCCTGATCTTCCTCCAGCTCCTTACACAGTAGTACTCATACTGCAGGTAGATCATGCTGTAAATATTATTCTAGATGTTATGTCTACCTTTTCCCACTTAACCTAATAACATAAGCCTACCTTCATATTATTAAGAACTCTCTATTAAAATCAAATTGATTTAAACGTTGAGTCAGAGAGGCCCTTGTGAGTTGGATATATAAACTACCTTTGAAAGTGAATCCAACCCCTAAATGAAATGCAGCCGCCGGTCCATATTCTCTTGTCAAAAAGAGAATGATTTTATGTTATCGTGTCTCCCAGGAGCCTGTTCCTGGAGGATTCTGTGGTCCAAAGGCTCAGTTATTTAGGGTCTTGAGTTTCTCATCCTTCAGAAGAACACGTTCTTAACAGTGCTGTGAATAACTCAGGGGCCGCAGATGTGCGTGGTGGTGCTTTCATTCTAATACCATTCTGCATGGATGGGACTGTGTTCAGTGAGCCCTCGGATCCCGTAAAGAGTGGTCAGCTTTCAGTGAATATGAATATTTTTTTGATACTTCTCTTTGTTGTTAAACTGTTTAGAAACTCTAAGCTTAGCTGTTAAAAATAAGCACAAGACAACCTAGAAGGATCACAGTTTGGAAAACTTGACACAGTAACTTTATTTAGGCAGCTTTTAATCCTAACTCGTTTGAAGAATATGTTATGTTACTGCTATGATGTAATACTCTGGCCTATCATTAAGGAGTCATGATGGAAACTGGCAATCGTTTTAAAGCCATCAGTCCACTTGTTTGACAGTGAATGATGATGGCTAGGTGAATACGTACGATGAATTACTTGCAGTAAACATTTTTTTAAAGTTTATCTTTGTATGACTAAACAATGATCTTTGTTTTGCGGGTTTTGAAATGGAATCAATTCTGTAGTTTCGTTTCCTGCTCCTTAATTCCTGACTACCATGTTTCCCCGAAAATAAGACCTAGCCGGACAATCAGCTCTAATGCGTCTTTTAGAGCAAACGTTAATTTAAGACCTGGTCTTATTTTACTATAAGACCAGGTCATTATGATATGATATGATATGATATGATATGATATGATATGATATGATAATTATAATATAATTACTATAATATAATATAATTAATATAATACTGGGACTTATATTAATTTTGCTCCAAAAGATGCCTTAGAGCTGACTGTCCGGCTAGGTCTTGTTTTCTGGGAAACACTGTATGTTGCTGTACATAGCTGTCATGCATATCATGTGTTCCTTTTCACTGCTGTATAGTATTCCAGTGCCTCTGTATACCACAGTTTACATATCCTTTCTGCTGGTGAAATATGGACAAGGTAGGTTGTTCCCAATTTTGAGCTATAACAAATAGTGCTACAAGACATTTACATGGCTTCTGACATGTACTCTTGATTTTTACCTAAGTTTAGAATTGCTGGGATTTAGGGTATGCACATAATCAATGTTACTGGATGACATTGACTTCAAAATTATCGGACTAATTTATACTCTAACTGGCAGCGTAAATATGATGCAGTTGTTTCCCATTCTTACCATATTCTCAAGTGTCAGGTTTAAAAATTTTTGCCAGAGGAATGGGGATGAAGTAGTATCTCGTGTGTGTGTCTCTAACAGCCTCATTTGCTTTTAATTTGAACTTTGTTGCCTGTTCTGATTTCCTCTTCTGAGCATGTTTTTGGATCTTTTATCCATGTTTCTGTTTTGATCTAGGGCTTTTCAATACTTGTTCTATTTTGGTCACTAATCCTTTGTGAATAATACATGTTGCAAATTATTTCCTACATTGTGGCTAAAATACTCATTCTGTTTATGGTGTCTCTTTTGATAAATAGAAGTTCTTAATTTTAAAATAGTTGAATGTATCAAATGTTTCCTGTATAAGTTTGTACTTTTGCATCTTGTTTTAAGACTTCTTCTCTACTGTGAGGTCCTAAAAGTATGCTCTGTTGTTTTCTAAAAGTCTTCTAGTTGTATCCTTCACATTTGTTAATCCATCTGGAATTGATTTTTATGTATAGTACAGGATAAGGGTTCAATTTTATTTTTCTCTGTACAGTGAAGCATTTGCAGTATCACAAAGTATTAAAAGTCTGTTCATCACTGAGGAATCTGAGAGCCTAACTCGGTCATAAATTAAGTCTCCAAATTTACATAGGTTTGTTTCTGAACCTTCCCTTCTATAGTCAGTTTATCCATATACCAACACTACACTGTTTTAATCACCACAATGCTTAGTGTTTGGTATCTTTTTAGTCACACCCCCCCCACACACACACACACATCCCCCTCATGCACATATTATTTTTCAGGGATGTTCTTGTAACTGTTGCCTCATTGCTCTTTGCTCTTCCGTGTAAATTTTAGAATCAGTTCATCACATCTCAAATCCTAAATAAAAAAGTTGGATTTACATGGGAATTGCATTACCTGTTGAAGAATTTAGAAGGCCTTGACATCTTTCTGACATGGTTTTTCTGATCCAGGAATGTAATATTTCTGTTTTTTTATTTAAATCTTTTGTGGCCTTGCATAAAATTTTATGATTTTCTCTCTATATGTTTCTCTATAACATATTTGCACATTTCTATTAGATTTATTCCCAGGCATTTGATTTTTTTTGATGACATTGTAAATGGTATTTTAAAATACTATGTTCACAACAATTCTACCTGTGGGTGTATACCCAAAAGAACTGAAAGCAGGCACTTGGACAGATATTTGTACACACACCAGTGTCTGTTGCAGCATTATTCACTATAGCCGAAAGGTGGAAATGATCCAACTGTATCGATGGATGAATGGATAAACAAAATGTGGTTCATCCATATAATGGAATATTATTTAGCCTTACAAAAGGAAGGGTTTCTGCCCCACGCTACGACATGGATGAACCTTGAGGACATTATGCTAATTGAAAGGAGTCAGTCACTAAAGGACAAATACTGTATGATTCCACATATCTGAGGTAGTTAGAGTAGTAAATTCATAGACGCAGAAACTTTGATTGGGCATTGCGAAGCGCTGGGGGGAAGAGAGAATGGGAGTTCCTATTTAATGGATGTGGAGTTTCAGTTTGGGAAGGTGAAGTTCTGGAAATGGGTGGTGGTGATGACTCACAATATTATCAATATAATATACTAATGCCACCGAACTGTATGCTTTATGGTTAAATGGTAAATTTTATGTTATGTATATTTTATCACGATAAAAATTACATGTCCTGAAATTTATTGCTGGTATATAAAAATGCATTTGATTTTTATGTATTGATTTTGAATCTAGTAACCTTGCCAAACCTAATGCCAGTAAAATTTTTACAGCTTCATCTGGATTTTCTATGTATACAGTCATATCATACGTATATAATGATAGTTTTGTTTCTTCTTTTCTAATCTCTTATTTTTATTTCTTCTTGGTTTACCTAGTTACCTAGGACATTAAGTAAAATGACAAATAGAAATGGTGATTGCCTTAATCTTAAAAGAAACCATTGAATGCTTTCCATTAATTAAGATGTAAGTTTTTTGTTTTGTTTAAATTTAATGTAGCCTTTATCAGATTAAGGAAGTTCTTTTCTATTTCTAGTTTGCTAAAATTTAATTTTTGTCATAAATGACTGTTGAATTTTATTGCATACTTTTTGCACCTATTGAAATATGATTTTCCTCTAATTGGTTAGTGCGATGAAATACAATAATTGATTTTCTAATATTAAATCAATCTGTAATTCCTCAGTTAAACCAAAATTAATAATGATGTGTTATATTTTTGACACAATGCTAGATTCAGTTTTCTGGCTTTTATTTAGGATTTTTCTTGTAAGTTCGTGAGTACAATTGTCTTTTTTCCCCTCAAACTATCTTTGTGAGAGTTGGTATCAAGGTTATATTAACCTGATAAAATGAGTTGCAGAATGGAATTATTTCTGCCTTTGGTTTTTGGTAGAATGTAAACCAAGGGTTGCCAAACTTTTTCTGTACATGGTTAGAGTGTAACATTTTAGGCTCTGAGAACCACATGGTCTCTGCACATGTCCTCAGTTCCCCCACTGTGTTGTGACAGCAGCCATCAGTAATACATATGTTGCTGTGTTTCAATAAAACTTTATTTACAAAACTGACAACAGGCCAGATTTGGCCTGTGGGCAACTCCTGGTCTAAACCATCTGAAAATAGAATTTGTTTATCAGAAGTTTAAAAAAATGTTTCTCTATTTCTTTATTAGAATTCCATTCAGATATTTTTTTCCTTCTTGCATTCACTTTTATTGTTTGATATTTCCAGTTATATTTCTGCTTTATTAAAGCTTTCAAATTTATTAAATAATTTAAATATCCTGTTACTCTTTTAACATCTGCTATTTTATAAATAATTGCCCTCCATCATTTCCTTTTAGTTTATTTGTGCTGTTGTTTGTTTGTTTTTCTTGATCTTTCTTGCTGGAAATTTATCAGTTTTTCAGCCTCTTCAAATAACCAATTTTTAAACTTATTTTCCTCATTGTTTATATATATGTCTTTGTATTTTTTTTAATTTTAGTTTACACTCACAACTTTATTCGTTTTTCCAAATTCTTTAGGTTTAATTGTTTAATTTTTTTGAATTTTTGAGATGAATGCATATAGTTCATTAATTTTAGCCTTTTATCAGTTTAAAAAATATATACATTTTAAAACTATTAATTTTTCTCTATTACTTTAGCTTCATTTGCAAATTTTCATGTTTTTATTTTTGTACAATTAAAACTTATTTTTCTCAATGATTTCTTGCTTGACATTTATCTAGAAGTATATTTCTTGATTTCAGATATATGGCTATTTTCTAGATTTTTTTTTCCCCTCTTACAAGGAACATGGTCTATATGATGATAAGCTTTTGCAGTTTGTTGAGACTTAATTTTATGGCTTGTTGTCCAAGTGATCTATGAGACTGAAAATTGCGACTGTTGAATGTAGTATTTATATGTATAGTAAATCAAGCATGTTAATTTTGTTGAAATATTATATGTTAGTACTTTTTTTTCTGATTGATACATCAAGTATTGAGAGAAGTATGTTAAAATCTCCCAGTATAATTGTGGATTGTAGTTCTCTCAAATTTTGCCATATATGTATGTTTCTTTCCTTGATGTTGTGTAACATCACATATATTTTTAAAATTGTTTGGTCTCTGAGGAATTGAATAATTGAATATTATAGTGGCCTTTTTAATGGATGGAAAGTTTTTTGCCTTACAGGTTATTTAGCCTGATTTTATTACAGCTACAACAGCATACTTTTAGTTGCCAGTTCTCTGATAATATATGTATCTCTTTTTACTTGTGACTCTTTTTATGTTGTGGGCATGTGTCTTTTAAGCACTGCATAGATGGATTTTTTTAAGCTAATATGATCGATAATCTTTGTCTTGTAACTGGAAGTTTTAGTCCTTTCACATTAACTGTAATTACTGATAGATTTGGACTTATTTACACCTTTTATTTCTGCCTTTTCTATATTTCTTTTTCCTCTCTTTTCTTACTTTGCTTTGAATTGATTATTTTTTCTCCCTTTAGTTTTCTCTCAGTTATTTTAGAAATTATGTACACGATTTCAATTGTACGTAACCAATGATGGTTACTCTAGAAATTCTACAGGAACTTACCAAGTCTAAAGTTATTCCTAAAGGGAAGAAATACGCTGATTCACATAGGGAACTTTGAACACTTGAAATCTCATCGCTGTTTCCTATTTTTTATGCTATATCTTATTTCTATTTTTTGACCCAGCAGTTATCATCATCATTGTTTATTATCATTATCATCATCATCATCATTATTATTTTATATAGCTATAGTTTGTTTACATTTCCCTATCTTTTACTCTTCATTTTTTCCTGCATCTCATATCTTCCATCTTGGATTATTTTCATTCTATGTAATCCTCTGTATCCTTTAGAGATTTCTTAACCTGGAAAAAATTATTTTTACTCTGTTAAATTTTGGGTTGATAATTTCTTTTATCACATTGAGGACAACATTCTAGAGTCTTCAAGATTCAATACTGTCATGGTGGTTGAAACCTCAGCTATCGTTCAGTTGTTGCTCCAGTGAATGTAATTTGTTCTTTCTTTGGCTGCTTTTAAGTTTATCTTTTGTTTTTAGTGTTCTGAAGCATGACTGTGATGCATCTAGGTTTAAATTTCTTTTTGCATATCCTGCTTAGAGAATCTTTTGGTTTCTTTCATCTTTAGATTGGTTTTTCATCAGTTTTAGAAAATTGTTTCTTTTAATTTTTTTCAAATATTGGATACTCCCTCTCTCTTCTTTCCCCTCTTGAAACTGAGAATAGGTATTTGTTAGAACTTCTTTCTCTTCCATGACTCATATTAATTTCATGACATTATAGAAAATACCTTATATTTATCTTCCATTTTACTGATTGGTTATTCCCTTGTATCTAGCCTGTTGTTAAGCTTGGCTGCTGAGATTTAAAATTTTGATTATTTCTATAAATTTTTAAAATTTATCTTTTATTTGGAAATAATTTCAAACTTAGAAAATATTGTAAGAACAACTGTGTGAATTGCAACCTATGTGATTATTACTCAGATTTACCATTGTCATTTTATCCTGTGTGCTTTATAATTTGCATTTCATCTCTCATATATATTTTTGTCCTGAATCATTTGAGGGGAAATTGCATACATTATGACATTCTGCTCTAAATAAGTCAGTTTTTATCCTCAGTATAATTATCATCTTTAGTAAGTATAACATTGGTACTTTTGCTTAATTATGGTCTGTATTCCAGTATTGCCATTTGACCTAATGTGTTTTTTCATAGCATTTTCCCCCTCAGTACAAAATGCAGGCTAAAATCAGGTGTTACATTTAGTTGTCATATGCCTTTAGCCTTCATTAATCTGGAACATTTCCATGATCTTTCCTTTTAACATTGGCTTTTTAAAGAATACAGACCTCCCCGCCCCCCCCCCATCTTTTTCTGAAATAGAATGTTTCTCTTTTGGGGGCTTATCTGACATTTATATTGAAGTTATGCATTCCTCCTAGGATATTACACGTAATGCTTCTTTCTCAGGTTATCACATTCAGAGACCTACAATACCCATCTGTTTCTTACTGCTCATATTCATTTTGATCACCCAGTTAAGGTGTTCTCCAGTTTTTCCTCTGTATAAGTACTGTGTTGGTTTTTTTTAGATCCCGGAACTAGTAAACAGTATCTGGGAGACATTTTAAGACCATGCGGATAGCTTGTTCATCATCAGAGTTTCCCCCAGTGTTGAGCACTTATTGATGATGCTTGCCTGATCCGGTCTTGACCAGGGTAGTTAAATTATTTTTAAAATTCTACGCTCCCTCCACGTTTACCAGCCCGTGGTATGATAATGCTAAGAAGAGCTATACTTTTACCCATTTTAAAAATGTATTAATTCACTGCAAATGTGAGACTTTCTATTTTACCCAGCAGTCTCGAATTCATTACTATACTTAATTATTTTGGTACTCAATTATTTTAGTAGTTAATTATTTTAATGCAGTTGTTCCAGATTTGGCTGCAGGTAGATGCCTCTAAACTGAGTCCCTCCCACGACCTTGTGAGGTGCTGTGATCATGGTTCTGAGCCCCTATTTTCTGGCATAACAAGCTGAGATTTTATGTCTATCCTGTCTTATCCCTGGAATCCATAAAATAAATGATGTTTTCTTCTTTTTCAAAACGATTGACTCTTTTTAAAGTTCTTTTTGAAACGTTGAAGGTGTGCGTTTTGTGTTCTGTGTCTGGCATTTCAGTATCTGAAGCCTCAGCATTCATTCAGATGTCTGTTCACTGTATCTGCTTTCACTCGTGGTGTCTGTTTCCTTACTTGTTTAGTGATTTTTGATTGTGAATTGCTCCTTTTCCTTGGAACTTTCTCAGTAAGAATCGTTTGACACTAGGGATGAAGGTGGCTTTCATCAGGCATTTGATTTCATTTCTCTAACAAAACTACCAATGTGGGACCTTTTTTATGTTCTCCTCTTGAGGTTTTTCAGACTACTCCATGTAAATGAAGACTTTATATGATGGTTAGCTTGTCATTATGAATTATCAGAGGAGTGTTCTTTCTCAACAGTAATATTTGGTGGGAAATTTTCATTGGGTTTACTTTAGGGGAGGGTAGCTTATTTCTAGCTCACCGGGTACTCACTGTATGTTTTTCATGTTCAGCTATATTGGAGTGTCTCCTGTGAAATTTCTCACCTTAGGTGGGCCCTGTGCTTTGCTTTTGGCCTCTAGATTTGTGAGGACTTAAAACCACAGCCAAAGTTCAAAACAATTAGGCAAATACTTCTAGGGTAAAATCTAGAAATTTGTTTTCTTTGCTTTATTTTTAGCCTGAATATTGCTTATTACTGTGGACAAAGGTTAGAAGGATATTTTCAAACTCATTTTATTTATTTTCAAAATCGTTTTCAGTGGAAGATTAAGTTTGGTACCTACTTTCCCATGGCATGAGAGTGAAATCCCCATGTTCCTGGCATTGTACAACCTGGACCAAAATATTTTTCTATAAAACTTAAGCAATTGTGTTGTTTTCCCAATAAGATTTTTAAAATGCCAACATTAATGTAATGTAAGTGATTTCTTTCATTCCATTCTTTGCTCATATGCTTTCAAAATGTATTAGATTATTCATCCTTCTTAAGAGGGATTAATATTTCATTATTCCATAAAGCTCTACAAATAGCTTCTTATTTTGCAGAGAGCATCCTGAATTCCAGGTGCTATGTCACCTGATCAAGTTTGAGAACTGCTGACACAGCCAAATGGCATCACTTACTGTTCTTTCTTCTTAAGCGCCTAGTGCCACCCTACCTAACCTGCTGTCTCTGCTGCCTGTTTCTCAAGTGCCTCACATTGTCACGTGTCCCAGTGTCACCATTCCTTGTCTGGCAGTTGCTTCAGAAGCCACTCCTTCCATAAAGCTTTCCTCTAGTCTTCTCTTTAACTTCGAGCCCCTTTTCTAGTTTGTAAGCTACTTAAGAGCAAGTTCCACAAATATGTCGTCTATGTTAAACTTTACGTGGCAGTTTTCTCCCAGATAAATGGCTCTTCTCTATGTGTTGAAGGAAATGGGCAGAGAGCCACACGGTGGAGTCATTGTACTTTGGCCTCCTGGACTATCTTAGCTTAGGCATGTTTTGAACCCTAAAACTGGCTTGTAGTGTTTCTGTTAAAGGGGTCTCGGCCCTTTCCAAACTCTTAGCGTAGCATCAGTCTTTGTCATGACTGAGAAGGAAGTGTAGCTGGGCTCACTGCCACCTGAGCCCCTTCACTTGCCTTTGGGAATCCAGCTGTAGAATATAGTGGACGGTATGGACCAGAATCCATCTTGCTGGACTTTAAAAAACAAATGACTAGAGACGAATCATAAAAGGGAATTGAAGTGACAAAACAAATGATCTTTCACTTTGCCCCTTCTCTTCCTATAGTCCTTCTTTTGACATTTGCATTCCAAACCAGAGCCCTGTGAATAAAGGAGCGAAAAGCCTGCACTTCTCAGGCCAGCAAGGCTCTCTCAGGTGTACTTTATAACTGGCTGATACGGGCAGAACTTTCCTCTCCAGAGGTAGTTTCATGGTAATATCCTTTAAAAATCTACATTGCACAATTTAACTTCTGAGTTTTTATTGTCTTATTAGCTTTGCTTTGGAAGGTTTTAGTCTTCATTTCAGCTGGCTTGTAGAAAAAGACAGAACTTCTATATAGCTAACTTGATTATTGTTTTCTTGCATGCTAAATCATGTTGTGCAAAAGCACCATTTATGTTGTGTTGCCAAAACCAAAAAGGTGAGCATAAACCGTTTTCCAACATTTTAAGACTCTTAGTTGTATATGCTAAAAAAAGAGCAGCGCTCAGTGTTATTGATTGTTAGGTTATGGTTTTATGCAGAAAGCATTGGCCCACAACCTCCCCCCAGTTTCAGCAGTATTTGTGCTATAAAGTTGAATAGGTTTGCATGTGCTGGAGTAGGCGCTGGAGTCTTCCCTTCCCCTGAATGCCTGGACCGCTTCAGGACATGTTTCCATTTGTGGTGTAATGAACGCGTAGGGTGCTAAATGACACGTCTGGAGGTGGTCTCCTACTACACCGAGCATTGATAAAGAGCTGCGAGCAATCAGGTACGAGTCCCTGAAGAGGAATTCTGATTACCTTCGTGAGGCCATTCTGCTCTGCTGCCTTCCTCCTCGATGTTTCTGTGAAGAACGTTTGGATTTTGAAGAGAATGTAGTGTATTTGACTTTTAATTAGATTTGCGGTGTGGGGTTAGTAATCGAGGGCTTTCTCTTCTTCAGCGTTTCTGAAGGGGTGTGTGTGGCAAGGTGGGCAGAGGGGAGTAGCGAGGGTCCTGCAGGCCGCGATGAGGGCCTCCTCCCCCGGGCCCCAGCCATGAAGGGCAGGACTGTAGTGGCTGAGGGTTGAGTTCGCCCCATGGTCCATAATCCACAAATGGCTTCCAGCCTGCTGGGGACCTGCCACATTGCCCTGTCTGCTCTTCCAAGGAGGCAGCCTGAGAAGGGAATAGAGTTGTCTGTCAGGGTCGCGTCGGGTCCTGGGGCTTCGGGCTGTCTGTTGGCACTCAGAAAACAGATCACCTTGGTCAAGTGCACCTTTTTTACTGGGATTTATAGGAACAACTTGGCTTTTGTTGCATTTCCACCTCTTGCTGTTTTCCTCAGAGTTGGGTCTATTTATCTCCCTTCCTGTTTGTTTAGCTGTCACTTTCCCTGTCCCAGCATTGATTCATCCGCAGAGATAGGAAGCACGTTCGCATCTTTTACCTACCCTGGCTCTTACTCTGGAGGAGAGCCAAGGAAGGAGAACCACCTTCCCAGGCAACCCCCCTGGACGCTGAGCTTTTATTTTGTTCTCTGATTCATAGCACATCTCCTGTTTCTGTCCCCACTGTGGTGGGCAGTCCTCTCCCCACTTTGTAAGGAAAGTCGATGTCCGGCCGCTGCTGTGGTCTCCTGTTTCCCAGGGACCTTTCAAGACCTCAGCCTTCCTCTCAGCCCTGTGGTTTGGGCCCTGCTCTGTAAGGTAGGTCTCCCAGCCGACGTCTGCTGCACTCCTGAGAAATCATGGTGCTCTGTGTGCCCTTTGCAGTTCTCCGCCTTCTGAGAGGACCGCTCTCCTCTCCCGTAATCCCGACTCACTTCAGAGCGCATTCTTTCCTGTAGGCGTAGGCCTTATGGATGGGGATGGCCAGGCCTGCCTCCGCCCCAGTGGGGTGCCTGCGCCATCCTTCAGCTCACTGTTCCTACTGACTTTGGAGCATGTCAGTGATTGTTCCTCATCTGGGAATCCAGAGATCCGGAACCATCTTCCTATGTGGTCGTCGGAGTGAGCGCCCTGGAATCAGGGAAGGCTGAGAACACGGAGGGTGCCGCGGTTTCCCGTTTGCCCCCGCAGGGTTTCTTCCTGGGCAGCAGTGGGCTCTGGTCCCACTCCTGGCTGACACGACAGCCCGGGCAGTCCACGCTGTAGTTCTGCTGCCTCTCGTGTGTGACTGCTGCCCCGCTTTTGTGTAGCAGGCCGCCGTGCCAATTTACTATGCATGTTGTTACATATTCTGCTCTAATTTGACTGCCATTTTGCTTCAGTGAGACGATGATTGTTTATGGCAGGGCTGTAATGTGTTGTCAGCACAGGTTACTCGCTACTTGTTGGCGGTGGCCTAACACCGCCTGAGACACAGTGGCACTGTGAAATGGTGTGACATTGTTGAGACTGTGGTCATGTGCAGCAGGAACAACTGTAGAGGTCAAGAAAGGGCGTCTTGAGAGGAACTATGTTCGTAGAGGGAAGACGGAGAAGGAATGCTAAGCAGGACAGTGGCAAATGTCATCAGAGAGCTGCATTTTCACACAATTTTCATAATTCAGTTTGCTTTCTGTGAACAGTGTTGATTCAGCTGCTGCTGGGGAGTAGAAACACATTTCTGAGTTAGAAATTAATTTTGTTGAACGTGGCTCTGTCATTTTCATCTTTGACCAGTTTTAGGAAGTTCTCAAGCCTGCTCAGGAATTCCCTGTGCATGTGTGAGGCAAGGAATTCACTGGGGTACCTTCACAAGGTTTCATTTGGGGAACATTTTTCTAATGAGTATCTTCATGATGAACCAGGCTGTAACCACCTTAAGCTGTGTGGGGATGCCTGCTGTGAAAATGGCATTTGTGATCTTGGCTCTAAGAAATTCTTAGGACGTAGCCAAGCATGAGAACACAAATATGTGATTACAGTACAGAAGGGAAGCGTCAAGTGACTAGGCACCCCTGTGGGTTCTAGGACAGAGGGACCCCTACAAACCTGCTGACCCCTTTAGACCTTTGCAGTACATTTTACATGGGTTACTGGTTCTTCTCCCACAATCTGAGGCTGGCTGTGGTTGGATGAGGCGTTGTCAAGGAGACCCCACCCCCACACGGTAACCGCCAACCACCGTAGCTCCCCTCAGCTGTCTCACCGACTGTGCATGGCCCTGCAGGAAGTCACCGGGCCTTCATACTCTTTTCCTCTCTTACCTTACAAGAAGTGTGGAAAATGCTGTAACTCTTAGTAATGGTCCTTTCTAGGTGTGGATATCTCTGAATGGACAGGAAGGGCCACATATACATTTGTCCATAATGCAGGAAAGCAGAGCACAGTTGAGCTTGGGATGGACCCTGCAGTGGCCAGAGAGGCTTCCTTCTGGTACCAAATACCTTTCTTTTTATAGCAGAAGTGGTGACTAGCAGAAGGTGTGGTTCTAGGACCTCCCTGACCCCCTGCTTTTAATTCACAAACAAGTGCAGAATCTGGGCCACAGCAAGCTTTTTTTTTTTTTTTTTTGTCCCCCTTAAAGAAGTTCTTAAACTTGATCATCGATGTGTTCTAGCTCATTAGGAGAGAGAAGTGCAATTGAATGGATGACCAGTAAGTGGCCCAGGGTGTGGCATGCCCACTGAGGAAGGACCCTGGGAATTCCGCCCTGCCCTCTCCGTTGTGGTTTTGCCTGATTCTTCGCCTGTAGATGCTGGTGCTGGGGCCTCGCTGCACGTGCCAGAGCCTTTGATAGAACAGTGAGTCTGCTCTGGTGCCAGGCACCGACAGATGCCTTCTTGTTGTTGAACACGTTCTCCCATGGAGGAGCCGAGAAGAATACTGTCTGCTAAGAGCTTTTAGAGGACTCTTCTGCAAGTGCTAGGTGTTGACATTACTCCAGTTTGAATCAGATCATTGGGAGCTCTTCTTGCATTTGGATCTTGCAAAGCTGTTGACTCATTTGTGTCTTGGCCTCGTGATATTGGGAAAAGAGGTGCAGCTAGTTTATTTTTTTTCCTTATACTAATCTTGTTTTACATATCAAATTAAAGAAAATTTAAGGTTTAAAACTTGTTTGAAGTGTGGCTATGTCTTCAAAAAGATACAGTATATAGAAACTAATTTTATAGTCTGTATGTTTTATGAATGAAGCAATAAAATTTATAACTGTCATATCTGATGTCTCTTTGTAAGATGTAATTGCGAAAAAAAAAAGAATTTTGAAGCGTGATCTGTTGAATTGAAAACAAATATTTTCTTATTACAATGCATGTTAAGATGATTCCAAACAGGCCCCTTCTTTGTAACGGGCCATAGTACAGTTACAGTGTTAGCCCCTATATTTATAGTGAAGACAATTCTGGAGACTGAGGGGTGCATATGGGTCCCTCTGCCATCCTGTGATATTTATATCTATGGGCATGGAAGGTAATGATAGACCGTGTGTTACATTTATCAAGTTTGGAATCTTTCATAGAAATTAACTTGAAAATATACATAAATTTCATTAAATATTATTAATTCAGTTTTAGTCCTGTGTATTTACATAAATGTTATCTGTTAGGAAATATAGTATTTAATAAAAATATAAGGATTTTGGTGTGACATACTCAAGCATAGACTCTTTGGCAGATACAGTCACCTGAAATGGTTGTCCAGTAGTTAGAGGTTAACGTCTCGTCTCACCTTCGTCTTGTGTAGGGCTGCCCATTACAGACTGCCTGGGTCTGTGCCGTGCAGCGTACTCAGGCTTTGTCTCTAATGCATATTTATATTACATAACTGGAAAAGCGTGGCTTCCCTTGGTAGAAACATGATATAGGTATTTTTAAAGTAAACGTCAATAAGGTCACAATTTTTATCCTCTAGAGAAAATTTCACGTCTGATTAAATAGTTTACATAAACTTAATCTTTTTCTGCTAGGTGCATTATAATCTCAGATATTATTCATGTAGCTATTCCTCTGTGAACCATAAAATGTTCATTTCTTCAAAATGAATATGAAGCTCAAAACATTAGTGGTCTTAAGAGCATAAAAACTTTATTGCTTTGTGCTTAACGTTTTTCAAGTAACTTTGGAAAGCCGAAACAAATTTTGCATTTAGATTAATGGAAGATGTTTCCATTTGAAGGAACTGGCAAGGGAGCAACAATAACAAAAATCCCCCAAGGTTAAAAATGTAGTGCTTTTGATTCTCACCAGAACTGTGTTAGCAGAACAATCATTTCTCAGCATGGAAAGGTATCATAATTGGTCTATACAGTGGCAATACTAAAAACGAGTATGCTTCAGAGAAAGCTAATATGGCTCTACTTAATAATTTCCTTCAAGAGCCTGCATTTGAATGTATATTCCACCCAGCTTGAGGCAAACAATTTGTTCCTGTAAGTTCTAGTGGAAGTTACCAGGGGGTTATGCAATTTATTTTTGTTTCAAAGTTTTCAGAACTGTGTAGAACTAAAGAGACATTCACTTGCATTGCATTGTACCACCAGTAATTTGATCCAATGGCCAGTGCTGCTTTCTCTTCTCCCCAGTTCGGTGAGGTTGGAAAGTAGAAGCGTTCATAAAATACTGGGACCAAAAATCTTTCCTAAAGATGTCTCTCTCCTCTTTGTGTTTAAGCGTCTGGTTCAATTGTGAATGTTTACATTCTTCAGCAAGCTGCTGGCCAAAAGGGACTTGGCTTTTGTTGTGGTGGAGGTGCTTTTTGGAAATGCAACGTTAGACCCTTTCCACTAAGATTACCTTGTGTCCCAAACTGTTTGTTTGCACTAAAGTTTTTGGCCAACAACTTTAATTGTTTGCCAGACAATGAAATTTCAAAGCCCCGCTACGGAAGAGAAGGGTCTATTCGTGAGTGTTGTGAGCAGTGAGAGCAACCTTTCTCTTTTCCTTGAAGAATTGACAGTTTCAGAAGGAATGTGTTTACATTAGAGGATGAAGATAAAGAAACAGAAGCTAAACATTAATGAATGCCAACTATAATTTTATATATATAATGTGATGGTTCAGTGTGAGGTCGGAGGGATAGTGGATGGGGGGAGGGGGGTTCACAGTGTGAGGGATATAAATGATGAACGTCTAAGTAGTACCTTGTCTTGTACACCTGAAACTAATAAATAAATAAAAAAAAAAGAAATGGATCAAGTATCCGAAGGAACGACTTGGTCTCTGCATTGCAAATGTCAGTAAGAGGGCTGCTGACACTAGAGAGTGGAAGGGATGGTTAGAGACTTCAGTTTTAAGTTTGACCCCATACTTCTAAGAAGTGGCAATAGGTTGAAGGTCAGTTTGTCTTAATATTCAAACAGGATGTGGCCTCTGGAATCATAGCAAACATTTTAGTTTGGGGCATTCTCCTTCAGTTTAATTCATGTTCCCCAAACATATCTTATTCCTTAGGAGGAATGGTTTTGTTTTTTTAAAGATACTACGTATTGCCTTAATCTGATAATAATAATGTCTTCTAGTCCTTATATCTAAAAACTCAAGGATTGAAAATAATTTTATAATCTTCCTTACTGCTAATGCTTATAGCTTCAACAATTAATTAGGAAAATGGAGCAGCTGAGGTACCTGATAGGTTTACAGATAGCCACTGTTCGCAAATTATGGCTGTGAGGATGTTCATGGTGTCAGTTCACGAGAATAACTATTTCTGGCTGGTTTCTTGTGAATTAAGTTCACACTTGGCCTTTTGTTTGTTTTCTTTAATAAACTAGTGTATTTTCCTAAGTAACAGTTTGCTTAAGAAAAATGAGTAGGATAGTAAGGAATTTAGACTAGAATGGAAAAATAATTATTGAGGAGAATAAAAATGCTATGTCTTTCCTTCAATCCCTTCCCCTCCTGAACTTTTTAAATGTGTCCTCCTATTGAGAAGCCCAATGCGATGTCATTCTTTTTCTGTTGATTTTTCTCATTAGTTCTTTGCAGTCTGTAGCAGGACCGCTAGTGGGGAGTGAGTATAAGATACAGGTGTCAGGAGGGGGAAGGAGGGGATGGGGAGTAGCCCATCGGCAGATTTGCATCCCGCAGTGACTGGGGTATTGAGGGCTGACTGCGGCTGAAAGCAGGATATTGGTCTTATTTAGACCTGGCAACCAGCAATTCCTTGAGAAGCATATCTTTTCTTAAATGTCGTTCATTTAGGAAAAATGGCAACCAAGGGCCATTCAAGTCTGTTATGACAATTAACACTTAACTTCTGAAGTAAGCAGAATAAATCAATTTCTGTCTCAGTAAGTAAGGTCCACCTCAAATAAAGCTGCTTTGTAAGGTACACAGCTTGCGGCTACAGTGTGAGCGCTGTCCTCGGGGTTGTGCAGTGCACAACCTGCAAAACTGTGTGAGGCGACTCAGCCTTTCCATTCTTAGATATACACCCAAGAGAACTGAAAACATGTATTTCTATAAAAACTTGTACAGAATGTTCGTGCAACACTATACATGATAGCCAAAAAGTGGAAACAACCCAAATGTCCATCAACCAAGAAAGGGATAAACAAAATGTGGTATATCCATATAATTGAACATGATTCAGCTATAAAAAAGGAATGAAGCACTGAATCTTAAAAAAAAAAATATGCGAAATGAAAGAAGCCAGGCACAAGAGGGTCCATATTGTATGCACTCATTTACATAAATGTCCAGAATGGGTAAATCCATAGAGACTAATAGGAAATTCATGGTTGTCTGGGGCTGGGAGAGGAGGGCATGGAGAGAGGGCCTGGGCTTCCTTTGGCGGGGATGGGAGTGTTCTGAACTTCGACAGAGGGGCGAGATGCTCAACCTTAGAATGTACTACAGACCCGACGGAATGTACTGTTTAAAATGGTCAAAATGGTTCATTTTAGGTTATGTGAGTTTTATCTCAATTAAAAATTGGTACAAGGAGAAATTGATAAATGAATCCAGTGAGGACTGATTGTGAAGGAAGATGTGGGAACTTTTGGGGGTGAAGGAAATGTTGTAAAAACTAGATTGTGGTGATGGCTGTCTAACTGTAAATTCACTCGCTCCTCAAACTGCACACTTAAAAATGGGGCTGAATTGAAAAGTGTGCAGCAAAACTGTTAAAAAGAACTGTAGGACAGACATCGTGCCATTTTCTGGATTTGGGAAGGATCAGAGGAGTTTCCCAGATGTGACTCTATCGTAAATGACTTCCGGTGGTGTGCCATTTCCTTTGGTTGCACAGGCGCAGGGCACACAAAGCCACATGACAGTCGCACGTTGAATTCTTCCTTGGAGACACAGCCCGTTGGCTCTTTTGCAGACGGCCTGCCTGCCTGTCTGAAAACGGGCACATTTCATCAGACCGACTCTGATTTCTATTGTTGGTGACACATTAATAACCACACTACTTTCTTCTGTGCAGATAAGCCTCTTCAGTGACAATATTTGCAAATGATATTTTCTTTGGGGGCTACATTGTCTTCAGAATCTTCTGAGTGGTTTGATTATAGACAGCCCTATTTCAGCTCTCTGTCCTCTTTTAGTATAAATATCTGTATGCTGTAGCAAATTGCATTATGAAATCCTCTCATGCTTACTGCGGTTTAATGCATGGAGGTGGTATTTCCTCATTACCGGTCCAAGGTAAACTCTACATGGCGTGGGGATTTTTCCCTGAGGCGTGGAGTAATTTATTTAAAAATATTTTCTCTCGAGCATTGTTCCTCTGAGCTGCTTTTTCCTGAATGCTGACACCAGATGCCGTGGCCGTGGACAGTAGTCCCAGGGACACCTTGTCTGCTCCCTCAGACGGGGATTGCAGGAAGCAGTGCTGACTCTTGTGGATTCACAATGTGCTGACGTGATAACAGGGCGTGAATGGGCTTTGGAATGCCTTTTTCCTTCGCTGGGTTGAAAGAAGGACAGAGGCAGACAGCTCCATGGCCCGATTTCGTTAGCTGTGTGACAATGGGAGAGATAAGTAGATGTGACAGTTATGAATGATCTTCTGTCATGCATTTGCGCGTTCAGATTCAGATAAACTGACACTGCTGTCAAACACCAGCTATGGAGAGCTGAGACCCCTGAGGAACCTTCTAATATGGTAAATGGGAGTCTTAATTCTTCATTAACTGGAAAAAGGAGATTTGGCCATGTAATTTTCTCCTTGCTGCCTGTTTTAAAGATTCCAATAACCCAGCATTTACAGTTGACTAGGCAGGGATTGCTTCCCCCCACACACACACTTGCAACATGCAGACTGTGAAATCTGAGGAAACGCCGCTTACACCCAGACTTGCTGCCTGGGTTATCTTTAATGACTTTGAAATGTATTGGCCTCATTATGGAACAGTGCAGTTATCAATTCCTCTAATTAGGTGATGTGCTCCCATAAGAAATTTAACGTTAAAGCACAGAACTGAACTAGTTAGAGGCAGCCAGGGCTGGCAACCTCGGCATCCATGGTAAATTTGGGATGCCGTGTTTCTTTATCAATTCCTTTCCGCCCTAGATCTGACTCTCCTTGAAGACTAGAGCATGGGGATATGTTCTTTTTCCTTAAGGGTTTGATCTCCACATAGCAGCTCCAATACAGACACCTTTTATGACATCCGAGTACTTCTTAATGGTAAACTGGGTTCTGGCCTTGGACTGAACTGACCAGGAGCTGAGAGAAGGGAGGGAGGGAGCATTTCATATTTAAATGCTCTTAAGTATAGCACACGTCTCCATTTTTCAGGAGTTATCCCATGGCTTGTTACTCTGTTTGTTATAGTTACAGTAGCTTGCTATTCTTGTGAATTTCCAATAAGCTTGCTTTCTATAAGTTGCTTAGCACATATCTTTTTTGTTTGCTTTTTGTTTTTGTTTTTTTAAGATAGAGGGAACATTATTTGCTTACTAAGTAGTGATGCTCTTTCATCCATACATTTTCAGCTGCATTTTTAGAGAAGGGAGGCGAGGTTTCTGGGTTTAGGCTACAGTGAAGGACATGAGGTATCTTAACTCTTCTTCTCAATCACCCATTTGAACAACAACAAAATAATGGTGCCCTCCCCTTTGGGGAAACTATATAGTTTAATTAATGTTTTCTTATAACTTGCAAATCCTTAGAGAAAAGTTACAAAAGAAGCATAAGAAATTACCTCTGGGGTTAGTTAATTATTACTGCTATTATTATCGTCATTAGTACTACATGAACTAGTTATTCTTTTAAATTGGCTACTTGAAGATGTGTTTCAGATTTCATGGAAGGAAACTCACTTTTAATGTGTCAGGGCTCAAATAAGGGAGGTGTGCTGAAGACAGAAACCCAGAACAGTGATTTCTGGAAATTCTCTGGCCCTGTTAATGGTAGGAGTCATAACTTTGTCACCTGCAAGAAGATTTCCCCCCAATTAGGAAACGTCAGAACGCACTCCGCAGCCATCTCCTCGCAAATGGTCACGAGGAAACCTGCCTGTGAGTGGCAGTTGAAGCTCTTCTTCAATCAGACATCATTCTGAGCCAGTTTTTACCTTTAACCAGATTTGCTCTGAACATCGCAGTGTGTTGACTGTTACCTCTAAAGCAGTCCTAGGCAGGCCCTGCCCACTGTGCAGCTTTTGACAAACCCTCTGCTTCTCCCAGCAGGCGGGACCTTCTTCAGACTGCGCCCCTCAGCCAGGCCCTGGCCATGGCTCCTTCCTGCAGGTCTGGCCTTCCCCGGCGCTCCTGTGCGGTTTGCCATGCAGGTTTCCCCACTACTTAGTCGATGCCTTGACCAACCCCTGTTGTTTTGCTCAGGGCCCCCATTCCAGGAAGTGGGACCCCATCTTGCCTGGATGCCAGAGGGACCCACTGGCTCCTGATACAATTCCGTGAGAGAATCTGAAGCTTAACTGACTGTATTGAAATTCTGATTCTGTCACTTGCTGTCTGAATGACCTTAGGCAAGTCACCTAACTTCTCTGTGCCTCAGTTTCCTGCCCATAAAATGGTGATGACACCAGGACCTGTTTCCTTGAGGTTTTTAGAAAAGATTAAATGAGGTCACATATGCGACACATTTAAACAGTGCGAGTCTCACAGCGGGCACGGATAATGCCAGTTGTCACTGCTTTCGCTGCAGCTGCCAGTATTTTCCCACCTCTCATCTTTCATAGCCCACAACAATAAACCAAGCCCTTTTGCTCCTGACGGATCTATTATTCTCAACATTTGAGCCCTACTACTTGCTGTTTCTTTGTTTTTAACTCAAACAGTAATGTGTGAAATTATAAATCAGAATAGAATTGATCACCATGATATAAAAGAGCTCTGAAATATATCAACAAATCCTTTCTCTCCCTACCCCCTCTCTCCTAACCTTCCTGTTTCATCTTGAGCAATATCTAGGATAAGTCATTCATTATGGATTGAACAAATATGGTTGAGTGTCTAGTGTTGTGTTCATTGGATTAATGCTGAGGATAGAAAGATAAATGGGGTAGGTCCCTGCTCTCAAGTAGCAAACACATATACATGTTTGATTGCTTCACAGAAAGTGTGGTGTTGGGGTTGGGTTTTGACGGATGAGTAGGAGTTTCCCAGATGAGGAGAATTAAGAGCATTCAAGGCAGAGGCAACAGCACGTCGTAAAGGTGGTATGGCAGTGTGTGCCAGTCCTGAAATGTATAAGTTGAGCATTTAGGAGTCTGAAGTTCATGTTTCAGGAGGAGAGAATGAGAGTGGAGAGGGATGCAGTGGACTGGCATTAAAATACTTGTATACCATATTAAGGAGTTTAGGCATAATGCTGTGAGCAGCCAGTAGCCTTGGAAAGATTTGCAGAAGGAAAGTGATCTTATCTGATCTGCCAGCTCATTCTAATGGCTCTGTAGAAGGACATCTTGGAGAGGGGTTCAAGACTGGGGCCAGGGGACACGACAAGTAGTGTTTCAAGTGCTCACTATCTGCTCCCGCTTTTCGTGTTGCAAAGTGGAATGGAGCAGGACGATGTGCGCCTCTGAGAGATGGGTGTTTGAGCCGACTTCCCAGCATTCTTTGGAGTGCTTGGAGAGGGTTCGTGGAGGGAAGGCACATAATCTGCACCCTGCCCTCTGCCCACTGTAATCTTTCAGAAGAGAGCAGAGTAAAGCTTCTCTCACATTGGACTTGACTGAAAACAGAAGTCCTTGAGCATCCTTCCCCTAAGTGCTGGCAAGGCTGGTGCCTGCAGAAGAGATGAGATTAGAATAATAGGCTCCCTCCTCAGTGAGAAGGCAGGCGGAGCCCCACGCCGGATGGCTCCCTTCCGCAGCCTCTCCTGACAAGTGCTGCGCACGGATGTCCTTGGCTTCTCAGCGGCATCGCTTTCCGTGGCAGACAAGCATTCAGGGCATTCAGTGTCTTTCTTTCCCCTCAGTTGAGATGAGAATTGGTTTAAAAAAAAACGTGTCAAGAAAGCTCTATAAAATGGCATTAAAAACAATCCCACACCTTCTCCTAGAATGCTTCCCTCCAGTTGTCATTGTCTCTTTTTGCCCCTCCCAAAGCTTTGCAAATTATTATTTATGTATATGATTGTGATTATTTGTGGGAGTTCAATAGGATTGCTTGTCCGTATCCGCAGTGGTGCTTTGCTGCCTCTCCCTTTTCATCTTCTCCTCATCTCTCGCAAATTGTTATTTCTGAGCGCATTATTATTGTAATTACTTTAAAGAAATGGACAAAAATACCATGACAATTTCATGCCTCAGAATTATTACACAGGTTAAAAAAAAGACTGTACACCAGTGCAGTATTTGTTATTCCTGAACGACAATTCCAGAAATACCAATCACAAAAGTCTCCCTCCAGAACAGCATGATGGCTTTCATATCAGCTGCTGTTTCTTTGAATGGGGCTGCCCAGTCTTTCATCAGAGAAACACATCACCCATATCCCTGTCTTTAAAAACAGCAATTATGTGTAAATGCCTCCTGATTTATTTCAGCCAGGGCCACTGGCCAGTATGAGTCACCACAATTTATTGCTAACCGTCACTTTTACATGATAGGTCTGTAACAGATATCTGCCGCATATTGTTAAATTAATCTTCCATTTAAAATTAATGGAGTTAGACTCCCCAGGTTCAATGTAATTTCGTGTTCACGGGCAGGGCGGGATGTGTGCTGCATACAGAATGAAACAAGGCCCAGCGCCCTAATCTTTCATCACCTTGAACCTGGAGACTAGGACGCTTCTCAGCACCAACTAATGAGATTGAGCCTGAGTCTCTCCTGAGGATGCCGGCTCACAGAGGCTTTTCTGCTCAGAGATAGCAGGCTCCGTCTTATTTTAATAATTCCTCGGATATGACAAGTCTGATGTTATGTATGAAAGAGCCAGGCTTGAAAAAGAGATAAAATGAATTTTATATCATTACTTCAAAACCGAAGCCAGGGGAAGTGTGTTGCAGTTAAATTAAAAAAAAAAAAAAAAAGGGCAGGAAGCATTTTAGCCATGAAATATAGGGACTGTAAACCAGGAGTCATCCTTTCGTTTATTTTAATGCACAATCACCTTACATTTCTCTTCTATAATTCTTGAACCTTTTCATGCATCGATCAAAATAATGTGGATGAAAGCAGGAGCTTGTTCAATAAACATTTAGATGAAAATATCAGAGGGAACATGTAATTCATGATGGAGTATGTCATATAGAGCTGCTGAAGTCCCATAACTTCTTGTCAGTGACATCTTTTAAAAATGTGTTTTTCTTTATGTATCACTAACCTATTTTAAAGTTTAAAAAAAATTAAGCCAAATTACACAGCCTGTGTTGGGTTCTCTGGTTTTCATTTCTTAATCATTCCTTTTTATAAACTTGGTGACTTTTCTTGCCACCAAGAGGGAGGCCTGACAGAACAATTTTCAGCTTTCAGGCAGTGGCTCCCATCTTTCTGGTAAATGGTTGCTGTTGTTCACCAATTCTTAGGGAAGGTGGAACTCCCAGAGCAGTGGAACCCTTTCATAGGTAAAGATAATGTTTCCAAGAAGACAGTCAGTTGTAAAGGGCAGGGAAGGCACCGAGGAGGTAACGGCCCTGATTTCTTTCATTGCCTGAGTTGAGTTACTTCTGATCAGTTCAGAAAGGAATCTAAGTATTTATTCTTTGTGTCTGATGTCTAATGCAACATGTGAATGAGTGTAAAACTCTTCTCTTTGTGATCTGTTGTAATTTGGGCCCAAAGTAAAATTTCCAAATGAGTAGGTCTAGTATTTTTCTACCCATAGACGATGAAGATGATGATGATGATGATGATGATGATATTAATTTTACTTAAGATTACATCTTAAAGCTTAGAATTCTATTACCTCATAAACTATATATTTTAATGAATACAGGTTTAGAGGGAATACAAATGAAAACTCAAGTATAAGAATCAAGTATAGTCACTAGGGACTTAGTGACACATGGCAGTTTTTCAGATTACGTCATTTTGGTGGGCTATTTGTAAGGGAAGATTTTTTTTAAATGTTACCCCATAAATTGGATATAGAAAATCTTACAGGGATTTTAGAAAGCAGGGATTTTAGAAAGAGGTAAATGGGGGGAAATGATGAAATTACTTTCTAAATTGGAAGGCAAAGAAATGAATAATAGGGCACCTGTCTCCCTGAAACTGAATTGCTTTGCTTTTAATAGCTCTCTTTGGGTGTCTTGAAGCTGTTACATTTTCTACAGCAGGGTGCTTGCTGAGCCCAAATAACACACCCCTTTTTCAGTCTGCCACACAAGGCCACCCTGCCTTAGGTTCTCTACATTATCTTCTGCCCTCTTTTTTGTATTCTCACTTTCTTATTTCTTTTCTTCCTTCTTTCCCTCCCTTAAAAGGGCTTCTTATTCTGTGCTTTAGAGTTTTCCCTTTTTGTTGTGGGGGCAGAGGGCATGTTGGTATGTTCGGGCTTTAGGTCAGTGATGGGTTTATAGCTCTAAGTCTTCTAATCAGAATGGTAGAGATATAATGGACCTCTGATCTAATCCACCTCACATTTCATAGGTCTGCCATGGAGACCTGAAGAGGTTAAGTCTCCTAAACACCAAAAATACATCTTTTTGGAGAACAGTATGGTAGTTCCTCAAAAAAATTAAAGGTAGAATTACCATATGATCCAGCCATTTTATTTTTGGGTATTTTCTAAAAAGAATTGAAAGCAGGGACTCAAACAGATACTTGTACACCAATGTTCATAGCAGCATTATGCGTAATTCAAAAGGTGGGGACAGCCCATATGTCTGTCATCAGATGACTGCATCAGCACCATGTGGTATATCTGCCTAACAATATTATTCAGCCTTCAAAAGGAAGCGGATTCTGCCACTTGCTACCACATGGATGAGCCTTGACGAGGCTTATGCTAAGTGAACCACACCACCACAAAAGGAGAAACATTGTGTGATTCCACTTATATGAGGTACCTAGAGCAGTCACACTCATAGAGATGGGCGAGGAGGAGGCAGAATGGGGACTTACTGTTTCATGGGCACAGAGTTTCATCTTGGGAAACGAAAACGATCTCTAACAGGCTGATGGTGATGGCCACACAATATGTGACTGTACTTTATGCCACTGACTATAGATGTAAAACTGGTTAGAACGGTAAATTATGCATTATGTGTATTTTGCCATAGTAAAACAACACACACACACATTTTACTATTATATCTGAGGAAGTTTCGAGCAATTAGAATCTGTCTTTCCATCTCTGTAGCTAACATTCGGACCTTTCCTCAAGTCAGTTTCAGACTTGCTTCCCCTGATGTTTTCAAATGTTACCTCTTTCCTTTTCTCATTTCATTTTCCCTCTTCTTATCCTGCTTCATGATAGTGGAGATACAGATAGCTCAGAGCCTAAGAGGAATTTCACATGAAGTGTTTTAAAGAACATGCATATAAAGCATTCAAAAGAGTTCCCAGAAAATATGAATTGTAAAAGAAAGTAAGACTATCCCATGTTTGTACAAATGCATAAAATGACTGTGTGTGACCTCATTTGAGCAGTCTTCAAGGTTTTTCTCTAAAATGAATTTCGGGACCATTTCATGCAATTTTATAAACATTTCTTGACTAAAGCAACTTGTAGGGTGCAGGTCACTCCGTAGCAGGCCCTGCTTGCTTTGTAGGTTGACTAAGAAAACCCCAAAAATGATTATGATAAAATAGGCAGTATGCAAGTGTCATAAGAGAAGGTTAAAAATAGGCTTGAATTTCGAAGAAAGGAGAGTTTATCAAGCAGAGCAAGTAACTTTGGCCATTGGCCTTTAAAAGACAGATGAGATTGCTGCAGCAGGGATGTGGGGAAAGGACATGAAGTGGGAGCGAGGCAGGAGGGCAGCGGTGTTCTCAGAACAGTCAGGCCTCGTCTGTTTGCAGCATGGATTGTGCTTGGGTTTGGGTTTGTAAGCGGAATTAAGGCTGGAGAGGTCATTGGGGCCAGTGGTTTTAGAGCTTTGGGGGCCCCATTAGGGACGGTTTATATTTTATACGGTTTGAGCTGCTCCTAGGTTGGAGCTGTCCAGTGGGTGCCAGACATAGGCGGACAAAGCTGGAATTGCAACCTGGAAGATTACTGGAACTTTGGATGAGGAAGACTGTGATGGCAGCAGGATAGAACCTCCTCAGCATTTCTTTCTTAGTGGGGAGAAAGGGATGATGCTGACAAGGCACTTTCAGAGAAGTAACAGGAGAAGAGTAAGAAAGAATGGTAGATACAGGAGAAACTTTCCCAAAGAACTCTAATGAGGGATGGTAAGTGCTGCGAAAGAGGCTTTAAGGGGGATTCGAAGTGGGGAAACCCTTGAATTTGATCTTGACTCTAGTGAAGAGTAGCACTGCATTCAGAGATGTGGCAATGAAAGTACTGAGACAGCCAAGGGTCCCTTGCACTGTCCTGTTCTATGGCCGTTGCAATACCATGGTCACCTCATTGACAGAAGCGTGAGAGGGTTTTACTGAAGCTATTATGGTAGGGGGAGCTTTTATTTTGAGAGAGAGATAAACAGATCCATCCATACTGTTTTTTCCTTAAAGAAGTGGGTAAGGGAGAGAAAAGGTCTTTGTAAAGAAGACACTTGCAGGACAGATTCTACACTACTGTAATGTTTTCTTTAAGTCAGACTGTAAATGATGGAGCAAAATGTAAGTAGCAACATAAAGAGTCTTCTTAGAAACCTAAATATCTACTTAAGAAAGCAAAAACCAGTATCAAGCTAAAAATATGTTACCTGTTTTGGAAAAGATTTAGATTTCACTTGCCTTTTAAGAAACACTTAGTATAGGGATGGCCGGTGAGCTCAGCTGGTTAGAGCATGGTGCTGATAACACCAAGGTTGCAGATTCCATCCCTGCATGGGCCACTGTGAGCTGTGTCCTCCTTAAATAAATAAATAAAAATAAAAGAAACACCTAGTGGTCATTGGGAGAGGTTGGAGACGAGTGTTGACTGAGCTGTTCTTCTTGTTAATATGGTGCCTCCTGGGCACACGGTGGGACGGTGCCGTTACAGACATTTGTGGGCACTTTCGTCCCCCAGATCTTTAAGCAGGAACCCCAGATTGTTCTATTCAGCACTAAACCAGCCTGATCGTGCCAAGCATAGCAGTAACCTCTCCATGTGGAGCTTTGTCCATTGGAGTCCCAATGGACTTGTGGCAGAGACTGTTTGAAATGAGGACTCACATTCCAAAGCACTGACGATTAAACACCAGCCATACCTGTTCATGCTCATAATGTGATCTGAAGGTGGGATTGCCATTAAGGGAAACCTCAGTATCGTGCAGGAGACCCTGCTCACTGCCCATTTGTCGTGCGAGAGACCCTGCTCGCTGCGCCATTGGTTGTGCTGAAGACCCTGCTCGCTGCCCATTTGTCGTGCGGGACACCCTGCTCGCTGCGCCATTTGTTGTGTGGGAGACCCTGCTCACTACCCATTTGTCGTGCAGAAGACTCCGCTCATTGTGCCATTTGTTGTGCGGCAGACCCTGCTCGATGCCCATTTGTTGTGGGAGAGACCCTGCTCGCTGCGCCATGTGTCGTGTGAGGTGGCCTGCCAGGTCTGTGGTCCTGCTCCCCACTGAAGAGCGCAGGACATGGTGAGGCCAAAAAGGAACGCCAACAGAGCCATAGATAGGGGAGTCATACCACTATACTCTCACTGGAGGCACTATCGTCTCACTGGAGGCTGGATCCACGCTACCTGAAATCTGCTGTCCACTTCTCTGCCTGCCAACCAACCAACTCACCAACCATCGCAGCAACGACAGTTATATTAGTGGTTAATGGCTAACTGGTTACAGCTGACGGCCAACTAGCCACAGCTGATGGCCATCCAGTCACAGTTGATGGCCATTTACTACCTGAGCCAGCACCTTTCCACGTGAGGCCGAGAGCCTGGAAACTGCTCTCTGGGGCTCTGTCCCCACACTCCACCCCTACAGGGTCCCCCGCACAACATCAGGAACTCCCTAGAGGTACTGAATATCATCCCAGAGGTGCTTTTGTCTTATTGTCATTATTGTTTTAGGAGATTGTGGATTACTTATCAGTCAGACAAAAGAAGTATGTGAGCCTGTCAACAAGTCACCTTTTCTGCATTTCTACCCCATACTGAGAAATAATCAGGTTCATCTTTGGAAGGAAGATTCTTAAGTGCTCTGGCCTCCAGCAGTTCAGGTGAAATCTCTTAAAACTCAAATTTGTTTCATTGGCATTTGCTTCATTTCTGTCTTGAGTTGTTATTTACAACAAAGCCATCTTATTTTAGGTCTCGAGATTTTTGCACACCTTTGGGTCGATCTCTTTCTCCTGTCCCCCTACCTCTCTTATAAGCCCCAAAGATCAAATTGAGACTTTGAGATTCTGAAATCAGAGTTTCTGCCTTTTGCAGCTTATTTGATGAGAATAAAAATGACTGATGGCTCTCTCTCCTGAACCCTTTTGTTCGATTCAGCTATGATTATGGAGCCTATTAGCTGGAGGTACAACCCATTTAAGAGTGGTGCTTACCAGTAATGGGGGCCAAATGATTCTGGAAAGTTCAGATGTACGGGACTCCCTGCAGAAATGAATTCAGCACCAAGCATATTGATGCGGAACCTGAACGGGGCTGCTCCGGTGGGACTAAGAATTGTGAGCTCCGCGAGAAATGAGTGGGTAGTAGCATTAAAGGGCAGATAGATGTTCAGCTCAAGGGCAGGCTCCACTCTGAAGTTCATCACAGCCGTTTAATCAGCTCAAGTGAGTGTTGCCCAGAACAGAATCAGCCTTCTGTGTCAGGACACAGAGTGCGTTTAAAACAGGCTTTGTTTCTCATAATTCTGTGTGGTGAGGCTTCCCAGGTATGCACGGAGATGAGAGGACGGCTATGTGTAACAGGTGATGGTACTTTGGTTTACCTTGATTCAGAAAATGAAAATGGAGATTTATTCAAGTCACTGCCCTGTCCAGAAGGAACATGCCACCTCAGAATTTCTAGCTTTAACATTTTTCACGGATTGAGAAGTCCAGGGGCGACCTTTGGCTGGAGCCATCTGTTGCCCTTCCTGTGGTGAAATTATTTTTATGTAAAATGTTTGTGTATCTTAAGTGAGAGCTGCACAGGCACACCTCGTTTTATTGCACTTACATCGTTGCACTTCACAGATACTGCATTTTTTACAAATTCAAGGGAAGACCCTCCACCAGCCAAAAGAGTCTGACTTCTGTATTGCAGTGGTCTGGAAGGAAAGCCGCAGGACCGCTGAGGTGTGCCTGATAGCAGGGCGTAACGAGAGCTTGAGAAGGAGGCACACCTGGGTGTGAGTGCTAGCCGAGCACGTTATTCAAATGTCAGAGCCACAGTTCCTTTACCTGTGAAATGAGAACAATTCCCACTACGCAGGACTATGGTGAAAAGTTAATTAAATGAAGTAATTTATATGAATGCTTACTACTGTCTGCACATAATAAATGCTCAATAAGTGGCAGTTACATGAGCTTTAGGGCTCTCCTCATCTTGCCTCTCCCTCGTTTGCCCTCTTACTTACTCTCTTCCTGAGGAGGAGTGTTTGCTCCTTTAGGAATAAGGTAAAATGTTTTTAAAGGATCTGTGGATTCAGAAATGGAGAAAGAGATCAAACTGTAAACACTGGAGGTGTAGACAGCTGACTGACTGACAAAAGCCCAAACAAAACACACCCTTTCCCCCACCCCACAACCAGCATCATGGACGACATTAGATTGACACAGTATTAGCCAAGAGACATTTTGAGAGCCATGTATGGTTTAATACATACAACTGAAAGAATCTGTTCATTTTTCTTGTTACTCATCGGCTCTTACATTCCTTCAATAATACACAGGTATTGTTCTCTGACTGATAAAATTTGAAAAGACTATAATACAGATATTAGGAGTTTATCTCTCCCCCTCTTCAGGGATCTGTCAGAGTGTCTCTGTGTCTCTATGTTTATATCTGTATCCTTATCCTTATGTCTGTCTGTGTCCACGTGTGTATGTGATGTGTGTGCATGCATGTAGAGAAAGAGAATGAATGAATAAGACTGAGAACTGAGAGCCAGATTATCCGCTTTAGTGATATGTGGGTTAGCACACAGTAATTCCTGAAATGCAGGCCACTCAGGTAAAAGCAGGTTTGGAGAGAGTTACCAAGATCCTCTTACAGTGGAGCCTCCTAACCTCCTGCCAGTAATTTATACATTGGAATCCTGTATGGATGTGTCTGGGCCTGCAGCCCACTTACTGGTGAGCCACGTGGGCCAGGAGCACAGAGCCGTCTCATCTCAGCTGGACCTGAGCACAGGGAGAGACACACCTGGAGAAAGGACTCCTGCAGTAGCGGGGTCTCTCCTCGTCTGTGATATGGCTCATGAAGGTCCCCTCCTCTGATGAGTCCTTGACAAAGAGTAAAAGAGACAGGAAGTGCTGGGGAACAGTTCTTCTGTTGGTTAAGGGGCGGAGGGGAAAAGGAGGGAGAGGGAGAGAGGGAAAAGAGCATAGAAAAGACGTTCCAAACTGTGGCCATAGACAGTGGCCAACAGTTTGAAACCTTGAAAAATAGAAGAACAGGATAATTGTGAAGACATGGCTTCATATATTTGTTAACATACAGAGAAAAATATTCTGATCTGTTTTGGGTATTAAAATCTGTGCATTTACTATTACAGTTACCAAATGTGGTTATTTTGCTTAAACAGATTAACGTTTGTTTAGTGCTTTGAAGATTCAGAGTAATGTTATCAGAATCACGTACCATATTAATAAAGAAATAATATACGTTAGGTGTTTAAAGACTCTTGGTGTATTCTACAACTGCAGGGGAAAGATTAAAGTGTAAAGACTGTGACTTAAGGTTTGGGTTTCATTTAGGAAGCCAGCACTTCTGTCTGTCCTATTTATTGCTTTCTTACACCCAACACCTCCCTCCCCAAATAACAACCAAAAGCCAGAACAAACTCCATAGGGACATTGAAGAGTACAGTATAAATTGTTGCCATTTCAGATATGTGGATAGAAAATTCAGTTAATCTTTAATGGTAATTTTGAGTTTGTGGAACAGTGCTCATGGGTGACTCTGTGTGTGTGTGTGTGTGTGTGTGTGTGTGTGTGTGTGTGTGTGTGTGTGTGTGTAAAAAGACAGATTTATTTTAGGGTGCTTATGGCCCCTTTTGGGACTCGTCTTGTTTCAGAAAGGAGGCCCCAGAAGAAAAAGAAGATTGTAGAACCATGGAATTTTAGACCTTAGGAAAAATATGTTAGAAATAATCCAAGTTTCACAAAAGGTGTCTAATTTCCTCATAGACTTGGGACTATGCTTGTGTGTGTCTGAATCTGTGAAGAAGGGGCAGCAGTGAGTGTTATTCTGGGGCCACAGAGCAGGCTGCCACACTTGCCGTATTTAGCTGATGGAAGGAGTGAACATTATGGGGAGGGATTTGGTGGAAAAGAAGTAAAGGAGGATGAAGAAGGATAAAACCTGGAGAATCACTTCCTCCTCAAGCAATGCCTTCACTCTGACGTATAGCAACTTTCAATATAGATATTTTACAGGAATTGCTACCTCTTTAAACATTTATGTTATTAAAAAATCAGACTAATCGTTGACATAAACCTAACATAGCAGCTGCTATATAGACAGAATATGAATTTTTTATGCTATTGATGAGAAGTTTATGTCATTTATGTACTGTAGTAAGGTTAGAAGATGGGTTTTGAATCCTGAAAAAGCTACTGTTGGCACCATTCAGAATACTAGCTGTGCTTTGAATCCAAATATTTAGGTGGCTCTGTTGGCAATGTGTGTGTTTCTGTGCAAACTGGCTTATCTAGGGGTGGGATGGGAGAAATTGCTCTACCTGGAGAAAATAATAATAGTTTTCTTTTGTTTCTATTTTGATTGAAAGGAAGTATTGTTAGCATTTAGTATTTGATTAATCTGCCCTTCCCTTCACCATCAAAAGAATTAATTGTTGTGATAAAACCATATTTCATCTAATTGAAGGTACCACCAATTGCAAGATGCAGTTATTTTATGTACTACTAGGTATATACACTAATAATTAAACGGACATGCCATTGATTTTAAGATGCATTCCAATTTCAGAGATGTTGAAATGTGTAAAGATGGGGATCTTGGAATTGATGAAAGGTCAAATGTAGTTTTCTTGTGGTATACGAGGCCTGACAATTAAGTTCACGAGCTTGTTGCGACGATGTTGCTAACCTTTTTTGATATCAGAGGGATTATTCGTTATGAATTTGTACCAACTGGACACACAGTTAACCAAGTTTACTATTTGGAAGTGCTGAAAAGGCTGCGTGAAAAAGTTAGACAAGCTGAACTTTTTGCCATCAATTCATGGCTCTTGCATCACGACAATGCACCAGCTCACATGGCACTGTCTGTGAGGGAGTTTTTAGCCAGTAAACAACTAACTGTTTTGGAACACCCTCCCTGCTCACCTGATCTGGCCCCCAGTGACTTTTTTCTTTACCCGAAGATAAAGGAAATATTGAAAGGAAGACATTTTGGTGACATTCAGGACCTCAAGGGTAACATGACGACAGCTCTGATGGCCATTCCAGAAAAAGAGTTCCAAAATTGCTTTGAAGGGTGGAGAAGGCACTGACGTTGGTGCATAACTTCCCAAGGGGAGGACTTCGAAGGTGACTGTACTGATATTCAGCACTTTTTCTAGGATGAGTTCCCGAACTTAATTGTCTGATCTCATATATGATATACTTGCATTTGGTTATTTTCTTTAGTATTTTGAATAATTTTTACTTAGTTAGGTTTCACTTATCCTTTAATTTTTCTGTTTGAAATTTGTTTAATACGATTAATTTAACATGGAATGAATTCGGAGTCTGCAACTTCAAAGAATCATTTGGAAGCTCTAGTTTCTAAAGCTTTCAAAAGGAAAGGGTCAGATGCAAGGAGGCAGATAGACATTAAGGAAGAGTATTTACCTGCAGAAAAAGAAAATGGAAGAGCAATAAAATCAAAGAGAGGAAGGTAGAAATGAGTGCTCGTGGTTAGGAGTTAGCAAACTCTTCATTTTCTAAGAGAAAAGCGGATCGTTGCTAGTGTATCAAAATCCAGCAGTTCATCCGATTGCGTATTTAGAGTTCTAGGCTGGTGTCTCTCAGGAGGTAATACTCCCTGAACCAGATGACTGTAGTTAATAATAACATATCATATGCTGGAATTTGCTAAAAGAGTAGGTTTCAGGTGTTCTCACCACACACACACACACACACACACACACACACACACACACACACACGTATCTATGTGAGAAGACACGTTAATTAGCTTTACTGTAATAGTAAACATTTCACTCTGTATATAGTGTATGTCCAAACTCATGTTGTACACTTGAAATATATAAATTGTTATTAAAAAATAAAATCAATAAAGCTTACTATGTACTCATTAGAAAACAAAGGAAATAACTATACATATAACAGTAATGCATGTCATATATTAAGTGCTCAAGAAATCACGGACATTTTTGCACATCAGTACATTTCTCAATAGTGACTTATGGTGACAGCATAGTATACCAATGTATAATAATAACACGTAAGTTTTAAGCATTTCTCTTTTTATGGCTATTTAGATTGTTTGCAGTTTTCATTTTAATAATGTGGCTACTAACATCCTTGTACTTTCTTTTGTCACATTTACTCAGATCATTTTCGGATCAATTCCTAGGAGGTGAATTGCTGGATCAAAGCCTATGCATGTTTTAATCTTTATGTGTGTTGGGAAGGGACCATTCCCCCCCACTACTTGCCAATATTGGATAGCAACAGTTTTCCTTCATCTCTCCAACCTGATTGGTTAACTGCCCACCCCCCTCCCCTTTTAAAACATTTTTAATACCACAGTTGAGGTTCAACATCTTTTTCCGTATGTTTTGGCCTTTTCAGAGTGGCTCTTGATAATAGAAAGCATGAATGGTCAGGAGAAGAACAGAGGTCATAATGGACTTTCACAGAATCCTGAGTTTTTGAGGAAACACTCAGGTTCTGTAAAGTAGATGAAAATGAAAACAAAGCAAAACAAATGCAACTGTGCTGTGGAGATTGGATGTGGCTTGCTCATTCTTGGAAAGGAAAATTCATTGCATCCGAAAGCCAGGGTACAGTCACCAGGCCCAGGCTTGTTTTGAAACGGGGAGTTCCACACAGAAAAGCTGTAGACTCCTATCTGCTTTCTGACATGCAAGGATTTGAAAGGGAGGACAAAAGGGCTCCTTTCCTCTGAGTATGTTATATTTTTCTTTAATACCATTTCCTTTTGGTTGAATTTCAATGTTGTCTTCATTTCTTGCCATTATGGGTGCAAATAACCATATACTGTGATTTGGCAGTAATGAACAATAAAACTGCATAGTATAAGCCATGCTGATTTCTTTAAGTAGGGAAATAGGGTGATTTCTCTGTCAACCTCCCTGCTGTTAGTAGCTCTTAACCTCTCAGTCAACATGGGAATTATATTTGGAATAAATTAGTAAATTCCCGTTCAGATTGCATACCATGTAATCTGCAGGAACCAAAATGACTGCAGTTACATAGTACATCTCCCACTTAATAATTACAAAACAAACTGGCTCTGAGAACCCCTGTCTGTCCCCGGAGGCCCAGCCTCGTGCTGCCTCCTCTGTTGGACCATGTGTATTTTACAGTAGGTGGGACAGAGGGCATCTCTTTGTTTTTAGAGTCAAACCGGACATAACACGGACTCCGAACTGCCATTTACTGCAGTGCACTCACCTATAGAAATCAGGAGCAATAGCATGTTGAGACCATTTATTTAATGAGGTAAATCATGCAAAACAGTTAAGAAACAAGCATCAGTCTCGGCCCCTAGCTGTGTTGCCTTCCTCATCTACCCTTGAAATCTTCATCTGCCTCCATGTGGGGATATCTTCTTTGGAATTCCATAAGAGCCTTGATCTGGGTCACACATTGTCATTTATTTGATCTTTAGTATTGATAGTTACCTCTTCACATTTGTATACTTCTTTTTCTCCATAATATCCTCCATTAGCACATGTATTCATTTGTCAAACGAGCCCCTTTTGTGTGTTAGGCCCAGAGTAGGATGCAGGAATATGTTGGTGCACAATCAGTGTGGTTACTACTTTCACAGAGCTTTTATCCCTTGACACAACATTGAATGACAAAACGAAAATTGTGGTGATTGCTATGAATGACGCTCGAAGGGATTACAAGCGTGGACCCGCTCAGGGATGACGTTTGAGCTGCCTGTTGGGTGAGTGGGGGCTAGCCAGGACAAGGTCAGGATGATGAAGTCTTTGGGTGGAGGAAATGGCACGTTCAAAGATTCTGGAAAGGAAGTGACCTGTTTCAGTGGTGGATTAGAGAGAGGTTGAGAAGCGGTCGTGGGAGAATGGAAGGTAGAAGCAGTTCTTCCCAGAGGGCATGGCAGAGCATAAGGGGCGACGGTGTAACCCTTGTGCAGAGCTTTGTAGGCCAGGTGTAGGATTCTGACCTCCCACCCAACAGCGATAGGAAGATATTAAAGGCAACTTACCTGCTGAAGACAAACAGAACAAACAGACAAGTAGGTATATTTGAAGTGGGTGTAGCTTGTCGGAACTTTGAGTCCAGGATTCTGACTATGCACTACCGTACCTGCTAGCCTTGCCCATAAAGTTTAAAAAACAAAACCAAACAAAGCACTGGAATGATATTTACAGGTATTCCTTCAACTCTAAAATATGATGATGATGGAAAGAGTGTGAAGACTTTTATTTTCCAAATAAAATTTTCCAAATAAAAGTCTTCAATAAAACAAGATTTTATTTTAAATCACCTTAAATTTAAAGGTGGATTTCGGAGGAAAAATATTTTCAACCTAAGGTAAAAGGGAATTATAGTGAAGTTTTTAGGATCTTTTAAAATATGGTGTTTAAATAAAAACTCATAGACACAGACAATAGGTCAGTGGTTACCAGAGGGCGGGGGGCGGGGTGGATTGTTGAAAAGGGCAAAAGGGATGAAATCTGTGGTGATGGAAGAACTGACTCTAGGTGATATGTAGATGATGTATTACAGAATTATACACTTGAAACCCACATAATTTTACTAACCAATGTTACCCCAATAAATTTAATTAAAAAATGATTATGCATTATTGGTTAACTCATTAACTATTTAAATAAAATCTTTGCCCCATGTTCATTAAAAAAAAATACAGTGTTTAAAGAGAAAGGGATACTTGTCTTTAAAATGTATTAAAATGCTTAAAATACATTACTGAATGGAAACGGAGTAGCAGGTCCAGAAGTACTCTTCCTTAGGAGAGTAGACATTATTTCCAGAATCCTTGTCCGTCCTATAATTCTGTGAACCTGAGGCCAAATTGAGTTGTTTTCCAAGTAGGCTCGAACCCTGGTCTCCTAGCTCCCGGTGCACACGCACACATACAGCTTATGTACTTAGTTCATTTCCGTTGCCACAGGATTCCACTTTCATAGCACGGAGGCAGGATCTAATGTTTCCTTAGAATTTTAGTGGAGGGCGCTGTAGGTCCAGCCTCAGTGTCTTACAATACATTGAGATTCCGAGTTAGACACAGGAGCTGCCTAACTGCTAATTTGCTGAACAGAGAGCTTCGGTCGTGGGGCTTCTCTCTAAGGCCATGTGGTAGAAATGCCCAGCATCACTTTATTCCTTGGTAAGAATCAGGACCTTTACATTAATCTCTGTGATCAAAATATAAGCTAATCACACTCTTCCTTTTACCAGGGAAAACGTCCCGTGACTTACTAGTAATGCTGTCCGCCTTGATTTCTTTTTCTTTGTCCCAGCTCTGCATGTTGTTGCCTTTCTGGTTTTGCTCCTTAGGAGATCTGCTAGATCTCTTTGAACCTCGTAAACTGCGCTGATTTTCCTGGAGAGAGTGAGAACGAGGGATAGGCAGGGACTAGGGAGCAGCCCCATGATGTTTCCTGGTCCTGCCTGCCCACCTGTCTGTTACAGAGATGGATGCCCGTGGTCCTCGGTCACAGAGGCTCACGGTAAGGAGATGTCATCATTGATTTGCAGTGTATTTCCGTTCCTTTACATGCTTTAGGAATGTCAGAGGTACAGTGTTTCCCATTAAAGTGCCAGTTGAGGAAAAGCCAGGTAAGTCAGATATTACTGAGTTGATAAGCAGTAATTATCGTGACTAACGCAGTTAAATAAGAATGTGGCTCTCTCTTCCCACAAACTTAGTTTTGGTAACCACAATGTTTTTCTTGTCTACCCCGATATTAGAATTAAAAGTCCTAAAGTAAAATTAAAATAACATTCCCACCCACAGGAGGTAGGGAGAAGAACACTCACGTGTGTGTTTCATGTTATTTCCAACTGTGCATTTATTGTGTGTATTTTTGCATAAAAACACTGCTAGTTTTTGTTTGGACAAATGAATCAAAGGAATCTTTGAGTTAGAGAAGGATAGGGAACCCACAAGTAATAACTTTAATATGTCATCAAGAAAAAGACTTTTTTGGTCTGTCCAAAAGATTTTATGTAATGAGGAGTGTAACACCCTCTTACAGAAATCACCGTGGTGTACACGGGCATATTTCCGCCCTCCGTTATTCCCAAAGGCGGGTGTTTTGATCTTAGATGTTCCCAAACGTATTGATTTGGTTCACTGAAGGAGAGGCGTTTCTACTTGTTAGACGAAGAGTAAACTGAGCATCCAAAGGTGTGGTAAAGGGGAAAAACTAAAGTAAAACTTTCTCTAAGGTGGCAGAAGGACACAATTCTTGCGATCTTTATTATAAGATCCTTAGTAAAGGTGTGCTTTCTGTGAACAATTTACGATAATACTTGAAATCCTCAGATTAGATTTCAGACTCCATTCATGCGGTCTGAGCATTTTTTTCCTAATTCCTGACTTATATCAAGTGCTTTGGCCTGCATTTATTTCTTAAGTCTTCAGACTTCTTTCCTCTGGATTGCTAACCTCTAATTGGAGATTTATTAGGTCCTCTTAAGTAAGAGGGGAGGAAGGCCAAAGGAGAAGGAAAATGGACGAGAAGTGAGAAGAAACTGAAAGAAGGCAGCAGAGGGAGGATCGGGGGAGGATGGAGGTAAAATACGGATAAATGAAGACAAATGACGAGCAATGAGAGAGGGAGGCCTGAAGGGGAGTAAAACACGGAAACGGAGCTGGTGGGGATACATGTAAAATAGGGGCCAGGTGAAAGAGCTCCCGCAGCAGTGGTGTAAATCAATGGCGAGTAAATTAATAGGGCGATTGTGCCAATGGGACTCACTCATTTAAACTAAACGCAATCCATCATGGGTGATTTAGAGATAATGTAACCCGTAGGGCATAGCTTTTAATCTACCCAGGACCCAGTAGAGAAGGCTGTCACTTCAAGGGTAAAAAGGCAGGGGTTCAGAACGCTGGGTGTGTCTGCTCATTTCCCAAGTGTTAATGTGTAAGACAGACTCTGTGCAACCTGACAGGTAACCGGACCCGGGAGCTTACTTCGTGATATAGAGATTCAAAAGGAGATGCATGCATTTGCAACATTTCTCCACAAATCCAAAATATTTATGTGAGAAGTGCTTCAATTCCTCATTTGAACAGGTTAACACATGCAATTGCCATAAATCAAAGTGAAAGTAAAATGAGTGACTGCACATGTGATCACAGGAACATCTGAATCTTGGGAGGGTGTGATTTCGTAAGAATCCAGTGCTGCAACTGAGGGACCAGGAAAGTGCCCCCACTTCTTTCATTCATTCATCCATTCGTTCACTCTCTCCATAGATGCCTTTTGACAACTGGCCTTGTAGGAGGCATGGAGGGGCTGCTGCTTCTGCCCAAAACACAAACATTAGAATTTCATCCTGTGAACCCTCTTACCAATATTATAGGTGGTATGTCCTCCAAGAGACAGAAGTGAACATTGGGCATGGAGAGAAGTCTTAGTTTATAGAACTTGTAGTTTGTCAAGACTGCTGTTCTTTTTGATTCAGAAAATGGAAGTTCAGAAAGGTCAAGTGTCTCGGCCGAAGTCCATAGCTAGTTGGAGTGTTGAAAACTAGTTGATTGTGGACTTCCTTTCTAGGATGTTACTAGAATTTATTCCCACTTTCTGTCTTTTGAACGAAGTTGGAGCTATAATTTTTAACCTATGGGGGTTAGAGGTGAGACTAGTGGCAATTAGATGTATGTATGTATGTAAACATTTCTGTTATAGGGAAAGCAAACAAGTAAACACCCTGCATTCTCTAATAAATGCTGAGTCTGAAACTAGGAAAACAGCCGTATTTAATAAAAGCGGCCACATTTTTATATGTGACATCACACTAAATTTCTGTCACCGGTGAGGAAAATGACATTATTGCAAGTCTTGCTCCATATAACAAAGGAGCTAAACTAAGCCAAAATCCAGGGAGCTGTGGAAACCAGCAATTTATGACAAACCTTATATATGAGTAGTTATGGTGTAGAACAAACAGGCTGATCACAAGAGGTTTCTCACAGCATGTCTGAGAGGTGAACAGGCACTGATTTCAAAATTCTCTGTTAAAAATGGTCATAAGCTTATGTTTTGTATTTTAAGTTAGGTTTTGTATAAATAGAAAACAATTTTCTAAGTCCGTAAAACAAATTACTGGTGTTAAATAAAAACATTTTGCACACATAGCGTTATATCAGGGGGCGCTCAACATTTGGGATTTTCATGCTTCCATTCCAGAGATCAGGGAAGACATGCCTTAGAGAGGATGCATGTCTTAAAGCAGGAAATGATCCAAAGAGGGGTGTCAGCAAAACTCGCCTTCTGTCCTTAGAAGAGTTTCTTTCCTGTTTTCCCTTTGCTCAGAGGGTTCCATTTCTTCTCCTTTCTGTGCTCAGTTTAGTTTGGTCACTTTATTTGCCTTCCAATACTTTGTATGGTACAAATTGGTACTGTATGGTACCGACTACCATTAGCACAGCTCCGATGAGAAATTAAATACTTCCTGCTTTTCACTCGCCATATGATTTACTGGTTTAACCTTCCTTTGTCCCTCTTTTCTCTACTCCTCACATTCCAATTCAGGTATCAGCTCCTTTGACGATTGTGAACCTCCCCTTCTGGGGTTGTTTGGCATTAAGCTCTGACTGTCACGTTTCTTCTAAGAAATTAGATTTTTAAAAGAATGCTGCCTGCCAAGAAGCAGAGTCATCACATACTATGTATATTTTCAGTGTATTGCTATAAAAATTTCCTTAACCCAACATAATAGGCAGTTAAGATAAATGTGAAATAGCCATGTCACCGCTGGGTTTCCAAAGCATTACGCTGAAGATAGGGTTCTCATTTTGCTATTTCCATTGACCTGTTTCACATGGTATGATACGTGCTCTGTGAAATCGCATGTATATCTCTGTCTGTCGCTGATATATTTGTATACCTAAATACACATTTGTCCAATAGAATATTATAAAAATTGTTTCCTTTTACACTTGGAAATAGTTTTACAACGGTTGAACATTTCATCACGTTTGTCAATCAGCACTCTTATTTGCCATGAAGAACAAAAATGTCCTGGGCACAACCTATTGTATGTAATTCCCGTGTTTGAACTGAACGGAGGAGTGTTCTGTGAACAAACTGGAGAATTGTGTAAAGATGCAAATGTATTTTTATTTACTGTTATAGCAACTTGTGCCTCACAGCTTTTGTGAAGGCATTTGAAGCAACTGGAGAAATTGAATAAAATAGAAATAAAAGTGAGTACTAGATTGGAGGACTGAGAAAACAACTTTGCAAACTATGCATGTTTATTTGGTTGCTGACATTGTTTCTAAAACTGACTCTGAGGTTTCTGACAGCCAAGACAATGAACGAATGTGATGCTTCTTGTTTTCAGGAAGGACAACTACCATAGCTCCTTCTGTCAGTCCTGGCGCTAGCTTGGGGGAAGGCATGGTGCTAGATTTGGGGAGTGCAGTCATCGGGCTGTCCTTGCTGTCGTGGCGCCTCTGGTCAAGTACTTTGTTCTTAATTTCTTTTTCACGTCCTGAAACATGCAACATGAAACATATTACCTGCAGACACTTCAGTTCGTTGCCTGGCACACAGTCCCATCCAAAATGCTATGTGAAAGGAGGCTCCTAGCCACTGAGCAGCACTCACCAGTGGGACTTTAGATTTTACTGCTTCTTGCGGTTATGGAAAAGCATGTGTACGTTTTGGAAGTCGGAGTGATGAAAATATTTCAGGAAGCATACCATCAGCCCCAGTGGCCGGCATGTGCCACCGAGACAACTGGCAAGGTTGTTTTCTTTAATGTCACACGTTGCACAAAGAGGGACAGGGTGCTGACTTGAAGGGTAAAATGCATTCTTGGAGATGGAGCTTGGACTGTGTGACAGAGCCGTGGCAAATGGGACATTGAAGAAATACATAGGTATCTCCTTCCAGTCACTCCCATTTTTCTTTAGTCATGGTTGCGAGATGGTTACCTTCTAGTTAGAGAAGCAATTTTAAAATGTAAAAAAAATAATGAAACAAGAAACAAAAAAAAAGTGAGCAGATGGCCACTTAATGAGTGACTGAGGCAGCGTAAAATCACAATGGTGCTCGCCTGGATGAGCGAGCCACAGGCGTCCGTGAACCCTCCTGCAGCTTATTCCTAACAGTATGAATAGTCACCGAGGTAAAGCACTCTGGGTAACAAAGTACTGTCACAGGCACACTGTCTTCATTTCGCGGAGGTCGTTAGACATATTAGTCTCTCTCTACCCTGTCTGCTTAGCCAGCACCGTCTGTCCTTCCAGCCATCCCACAGCTCCTCAGCGCAGGTGGATAGTCTCCTTCGCGTTCTTGCCCGGCCGCTGGCCTCAGCAGCAGTCTCTGACAGCCCTGGCCACAGCGGTCCCTGTTCACGTCCACGCCCCCAGCACTGCGAAGCTGGCGCTCCTCACTGAGCTTCCCAGGGCCTGCATAACAAAGGGGCATGAAGGGTGCTCCACGAGTAATGCTGTGGGGAACACTGCATGCCTGGAGGTTGAGAGAGGTCAAGTCACTTCCGAAGTTACGGTGCTGCATATGGAGTAGCTAAGAGGAAAAACACTTGGGTCTCCTAACTCCCGTTTTTATCAATTTGTTTGGTTTGTTAGTTGGAGAAAACTTAATCTGAAGGGAAGCCATCCACCATCTTATTCATATTATTCTACCCATCAGAGATATTTCATGGTAAATATGACAGATATAGGATGGTCCTTTGTTTGTCAGAATGAGAACATTTCAGTTCCATCCTTATGCCTGAACTCGAGCCATGGGCAATTACAATTTAGTATAAAAGAGGTATAGACAAATATGCCATTGCTTTTGCCGTGCATATCTTTTCTCTCCATTCCTACTTGGTAAATTCCCTGTCACCCTTTGAAAATGGGCCACTGCTGTCCCTATCTCAGGGTCACCATTCCTTCCACTGCCTTCTTGCCATCAGAGTATCTGCTTATCACTGCTTCTCCCTGCCCTTGGAACGCTGTCCTGTTGAAAACCTGGCACTTGAATTATACTAAGGTTTAAAAACACTGCTGCCTGTGTACCATTTTACCATAGTTTGCAGTATGTGCATCTGAGGGTCCAGTGGATTGAAGCAGCCTGTGGTACAGTGTTAGGAAAAGAAGGTATCTAAGGACCGGGGGGGCATTTCTAGCACCCCTGAAAGGACCCTGCCGGGGACCCTTGCAGCGCAGGACAAGCAGTCTTTAGTTATTTGCTCAGTAGTTTCCACACACCATAGTAGGCTATAGAGGTGAGGTACAACACAGTGTTTATGTAAGATTAGTATCAATTATTTGAATCTAGGCTGTGGAACCTACCTGAAAATGGGTTTTCCAGTTTTGTGTAATTGCCTTTTCTTTGTGTTTGCATAGAAGGCATTGCGTAGCTGGAAGATGATGGCAATTATAATTTATTATGCTGTAATTGTTACCTAAATGTTTTTGAATAAGCAAAAATCACATCTGTTTAGGAATAAGTTGCACAGCAAGAGAATTCCCTCTGAAATGAACGCTTCGTTCTCATATTCTGTAACTGTACACATAAAACAACATATTTATTTCCCCACTGAGTCCATTACATTCCCAAGTCAAACTGCATCCTCTCTTCCCTTCCCGTATTAAACCCTTTGATTTAATGGAGGTTTTAACTACTGGTTCTTTAGGGAATTTTCAGTAGGCTTTGCACAGATTAGGTTATTGGAAAGTATAGTTATTTGCTTGTAAAGTGGCAGTTCTGTGTCAAAATTGATTTTCTCTGGAGCTGCAACAGTAAAAAAGATAAGCTTCTGCTTTGCATCCAAAATGCCCTGATGCCTCTGCCGTGATAGTTTCCTTTGCTTCTTGCTCAGCACCATCCGCCTACAGGGCGGTTTGGACTGGCGGGTAGGAGCGGGGAGGAGCGCACGCGGCCCAGAGGACTGATATCCAGTGGTGATAATAGACGAGGCCTCTCTTCCATTCCTGCTGCCACTGGCCTGTGACAGCCAGTGTTCTGGGCATGGCGAGCTTAGCGTTTCTTCCTTTTTCCACTAAATAGGAAATGCGTACGCCTGGAATGGTTTTGTTTGTTCCACAGAAATGTAGCCGTTGAAATAATGACCTTGCCATGCCCAGGCTAACAGGATTTATCTTCCATTATAGATCTGGAAGACATATGCAAGAATACTTTACCCCTCTGAACTTACTAGACTGCTCACCTAGAAAAGATTTTACTGTGTAAAGGGAGCAGTCATGGCTGGTGGCGTAACCTAGAAAAGCTCTGGTAGAACGGTTAAGGCAGAGTGTGTTCTCTATTTTCTGCTCCCTGTTCCTAAGACAGAATTGGAGTTTATGTGAATAGCAGGCACCCTTATTTTTTAATGCCACAATTACAAGTGGGCGGTCTGTTAAAAGGGGCTTTAATCACTGACCTATGTGCTTCCAGAGAGCTGAGACCCACATATCTAGTGGTCTCCAGGAGCGAGTGTCTTATTCTGCTCAGTCAGCCTGGGGACCAGATCGGCTGTAACAGCCCGTTGCACCTCAGACCAAGTGGAGGCCACACCTTTGGGGCAATTTAGGAGATGCTGTCATTTCTGTGTTGTTCTAGAATAATGATTCCTACCCTTTAGTTTTTAAAAAACAAAATAAGTAAACAAAAAACCTCAGTTCCATCCCAGGCCAGATGCCCTGTATACATTTCACGTTTTAATGGTGTTTTGGACTTGAGAGTTCCAATTTGCAACGTGAACACTGTTCCATGCAGCATATCTCATTCCTCTAAGTCTCGGTCTTCTGGCTTTAATCATCCAAACATTTGTCTCTAACTCGGCTGGTCCCACTTCAGGGTCTGGCTTTCACGCCTCACAGACACTGGCCCCGGGTCATCTTCTTGGTGAGGTCTGTTTTCCTTAAGGGACTAGTCTCAGGCATTGATGGATTCATGAAGGCGCATGACATTATGTTTGGAAGGATCAACAAGAAAACAAACAAGGCTTCCCTACTCATATTTCCAGTTTCGTTTTGTGGCCTGATTGTTCAAAATATAGATTTGAAGAGATGAATGAAGAAGCCTAGAATTTTAGTTCATCTTTCGTACTCTTTCATTGTAGTTCCTGCACTCCATTCATCTATTCGTCCTTATCTATCAGTCCACACGATAGTAACATACATTATTGGTGACTTCCGATGTTCTAAACACAAGAGATAGAAAAAAGAATAGGACACATACTTGTCCTTTGCAAATGAACAAAACTGTACCCTGAGAGGTCAAGCTGTGCACAGAGCCCTGAGCTCGTCTGTGGCCAGTTCTGGAGGAGCCTTTCCCGCTGCTGAAGCTCGGCTCCCTCTAGGCCTTCGGGCTTCCGACTTCAAGGGTCTTAATGCAGTCGATTCACACTGGACGATCCGATCCTTTGTGTCTGGGGAGTATCACCTGGTTGGAGAATTGGAGGAAGCCGATGGAAACATAGTTGCTTTTGAGTTTACTTCCACAGATAACATGTTTGTTGCTTTGCCCAATATTCAGAATCACTTAGGTTTGTCATAGGAAAAAAGGAGAAGTATTTTTAAATTCTAGAAAATCACACAACGTGCGATAGAGAAAATGACCGTCACAGTCACTCTACTCTGTTCATGTATTTCCTTTGAGTGGATGTAACGAGCAACAGCATCGTCAGCACGTGCTACATGTAGTTTGGCCCCTGCCTTCTTTGCTTAGCGTCAGATAATCAGCATCTTTCCCGTATCAGGAGATATTGCTCCAAACCGTAATAATTAATGACTACATTACTTCAAAGCATAAAGTTGAATTATTCTTGTGCATGTATTTCATTAACATTTTCTTCTACATTTAGGTTTTTTTAAATTGTTCACCCATGTCACTTTATCAACCACATGGAGATGAACATCCTTGTAGTAAATCATTGTACGTAGATATCTGTCATTGTCGCCTTCTTTATTTCCTTATTTATTCCTCTCTGTCCTGTGAGTGCCATTGCTGAAGTGAGTGTTGTAAGGCTATGGACACATGTTGCCCCGGCTGTGCTTTTAACCCTCCCTTTTGTCCCCCAGAAGCCAAAGCATGGAATCCTGACAAACTGCCAGAGTGTGTAGCATCTTAAGCTTAGGAAAGAGGACACTTTGGCTAAATGCAGCCATAGAACTGCTTTCTAGGAAAGAGTCTCCTGCGTGGCGAAGCTTCCTGTTGAGAGAGGTTTCAGAGAAAAGATGGCATTTGAGCTAACTCTGAAGAAGTTACAGCTTAACAGCTTGTGAAGAGGAAGATGAGTTTTCCTGGCAGAAGAAAGAGGATGGTTATGGGCAAGGCTTAATTAGACCTCACAGAATGTTAGAGCTCTATTCCAGTGCTTATCAAATAGTTTTAACTGACAAAATATTTTTTCAGACCAAATCTTGTCTAGCACATCAATACTGCAAACTGATCAAAACAGTTAAATCAGGGGTCGAGGGGAAGCTTAGAATCGGGGGTAGACAATCTCCTTGGCTTCCCTTGAACTGTGCAGGTCCTGAGATAACCTGTGAAACCCAAGACCTCTTTAAAACGCAAACTTTAAACCACTCATTCCAGTCTGAAGTCAGAGGACACCGAGACACACAGACGGAACACGGCTTCGCCCAAGGTCAGGGCTGCTTCCAGAAGTGCAGTCTAGCATCAGCCTGCCCCCAAAGCAGCTGTTCCCAAGCTCTTCCCCACAAACACTCCCATGCAGGTGCAGAGGGATTATTTTTACTCTGTCAGCTTATGTATTGTTGCAAGGTCCCGGGAGATTAATGTGTGTATTAACTTTTATCAGATGTTCCCCCAACCCATATTAACCATGTCTGACTGAGACTCAAAGGATTTATTAAATTATATCCAGATTCCTATTAAATCACCACACTGGCAGTAATACCGGGGCTCACCTTCTGCTTAACCCAAATTAACACATGCTCTTTGTGGTCTCAAATCTAAGGCAAGTTTCTGAGATGAACAAGTAACTGGGAAGATGGGAGAGAAGGAAATTAAATGATATGGTGACCTCCTCACACCACTCATGGTTTCCCAATTAACCAAAAGCCAGCCAGCTCCTCGTGGCTGTACTTTCAGTAATAGGATTCACCCTCCCATTCAGTGCCAGCCCACAGGGGTGCACACACAGACACACACTTTGCTAATCAGATTGGCAGCAAATAGAATTAAACCATTAAGGCAATTAAGCAGTTCTTAGATAACATTTGATCAGTTCAATGAAAATGCAAATTCATGCTTCTTTTAGAGAAATAAGTTGATGAAAAGTCATTTCGTGTTCCATAATCTTCATTAACTTTTTTCCAAATAAAGATTGCCGTGTTTTAGGCCGAGAGCTGCACAGATGGAATGGCATTTTTCTCTTTTTTGGGGCTCCACTCTGTTCATCCTTTTATAACACAGCATGTTTCTCTGCCTGCAGACACTTCTGGCACGTTTAGATGGTCTTACCTACAGCCTCCTGCGTGCCTCAGGGAAACCCTGCTCATTTTTGTCTGACACGTGAGGACTCCGGCCTTGAGGTCAGAGCTTGTCCCCACAGCTTTCTGGAGTGACTGTGGCTGGACACTCATTTGTTGCAGCTGCATTCCTCACTGCCTCTCGGTCCCCCCCACCCCTCCACCCCACTCGTGAGCTCTCTGCTCTCTCACAGGCTCGTGGTACAGACAGTGCTGCGTCCAAATAGGCACTTGGAAGTGAATGTGCGGCCTTTGCATTTTCACTTCTGGGAGTGTGTCAGACCCCATTGAGTGTGTACTCTGCACTCTGCTAATGCGCCCCAAACCCTCACCAAGGAAACGCGGAGCCAGTCAAAGCCTGTGCTTCCTTTACCTGCCTCAGTGCCTTTCCTGTTGTGACTCTGGGTTTCCAGATCTGGGAGACCATCAGCTAGGGAGTTGTAGAAACATGTGTAGGCCGAGGTGTAACTCAGACCTACTAATCAGTATCTCCAAAGTTTGGCTGAAGGAGTTTTTGTTTTTTATCTCCCTGTTTGATTTTCATGATCAGCCAGTCTTTATAAGGCTTAGTTCTAGGTGCCATATTGTTGGGGTTTTTCCCCCTAAGTTAGAGACCATAACACATAGTCTGACATCAGATTTGTCAGTGATAACAGAAATCACTGGCATCTTAGGATTGCCTTGCTTATAAAGACAAATAAGCACCTTAGGTGGCATATTGTTTCACACGCGTATTAGCGTGCTGTATTGTGCCTGTGTCTGTGAACGTATATAAGTTTTTGTGTGTTTAACTGTCATCAGTGGCAGGTCAGACGGAAGAGGCAGCTGGGTGATAACATTGCGGCCTAGGACATTATATTTAGTGTATCTCCTTCTTTTCAGTGAAGAAAGTACAGGCACACCTCAGACGCACTGTGGGTTCGGCTCCAGACTGCTGCCATAAAGCAAAGACCACAGTAAAGCAAGTCGTAATCTTTTTGTCAGTGTAGGATCTTGCCTTCAGTTTGTAAAAAAACACAACGTCTGTGAAGTGCAATAAAACGAAGTGTGCCTGTGTAGCGGCAAACTCTCATCCAGCAGGACACACGTACGTGACCTTGCTGTGCCTTCCTGCAGACGTTTGAGTGTTGATGCAAACATGAATGGGAAAATGTGAATGCTCCTCAGTAATGTCACCAGTGCTTTCTCAGCACAAAACAGCCCTGAGTAGTACTAGTTCATTCACCAGTACCTTAGTAGGAGAACATATCTTTTTGAGCATTTTCTGGATACGGGGCAGTTACTAATTTGAAGCCATTAAGCCAGCGGTGCTTCCAATGTCACAGGAAGAAGGATGATTTGGGAAGCAATTGAGCTCAGCATTTCAGGAAGTATTTTTCACCTGTTTGTTACTGTACACTTTTTCTCAACTTAGACTTGTAAAGGGTGGGATTTGGGAGAGCACACCCATAACGTCCTCAGCAATTCTGTAAAATCTCATCAATTTGCTAAACAAATAGGTGAGATTGAAAGGATATTGCAAAGATTGTAAGGGGCATTTAATCGTCTTATGTTTAACTGGCTCTAAAAGCACCAACTTTTTAAGTTCTTAAGATTCTGATGGTAGGTCTTCTTCCTTCATTAAACATGCCCTCTAAAATCTTTTAGTTGTTAGAATTGCATTTTGGACTTTAGGATAATCCCGTATGTATGTATGTATGTATGTATGTATGTATTTATTTATTTATTTATTTGTTTATTTATTTATTTATTTTGTATTTGTTTTTTTTAATTCCTTGTATGAGCATTTAGGCCCTAATTCAAGCTGAGGTTTCCCATAAATTGGCCTAAATTACATTTTATTTGTGTGCATGTTTATATTCATACCTTATACATTGGAGCGTGAAGAGAGGCGGCAGGAAATGTGTTACGTCTTTGTTCATAATAATTTCCCAATGAATGTTTGCTTAAATGAGGCAATTGTGTATTTTAAAGACTATTGGTCATTAGTACATAAAAATTGTTTTCATTGTATAAGTGGGCACAAAATTTCAGACTTAGTACCTCTTTCGTTTAATTTTACACTTCTTGGAGATACAATGTATTTCAGTATGTGTTGATCTTTCTTATTAAGTTTTCATAGTTCAGGAGGTTTTTTTGTCTTAAAACAGAAAAAGAATCTCTTAAATAGTAGGCTTTCTTGAACCCCTAAGGCTGGGCCTTTGAGAACATGACGCATTTGGAAGATTCTAAATAAAAGATTTTGTAGTATTCTCTCCCACTGCCTGCTCCATTTACCTCCCTCACCAGCCTGCTATAATCTTATAATTCATAACTTTTAAATTAGTCAATGTAGGTAATATTACAGCTTAAAATTTCAAAAACGTTCTTAATGGATGATGATATTTAGATACAAACATATGTTCCTTTAAAACCTGCCATACCAAATCCCAACAGGAGAGACTGACAGACACTTCTAATATTTATTTATAGAGCTCCAGTGTTTGCACAATGCCCGGAAAACTGAAGGCATTGATTACATTATAGAACCCACAATAAGTCGCAGTCATACTGAATTGGATTGAATACTGTCACTTGTTTTAGTCATGGAAAAACACCATGATTGTCAAGTGGATGTACCTACTACTGCCTATCTTCTTGAGTTAATTTAATGCATCCTTTTCTCGCCCCTTCTCTTCCCTAAAACTACTCTTGAATTCCTGTGCTCTTGCTTATTTCCCCCTGGCCACCCATTCACCACTATCTAGTGTTTCCAACAGTAAAACCACCAGGTTATGTTAGTGTGTTTGTTACTTTAAAGATGGCTAAACTAGGGGTTTGGCTTAAGAACAACAAAGTCTTAGCAATGAGGTATTAGGTGGCATTGGGCGGTCTGTCTGGGCTCATTCCTTTTCCGTCTCGTTGCCTGATGTCACCCTCTGCTCCTCTGGGCTCTTCTCTGAAGGTGCCAGGAGAGCGTGAGTGGGTGTGTGAATGAAGGGGGGGTTGTGTCTGCATACATGCATGCTGTCTCTTTTCTGAGGATGTTTTCTTTGTCCAGCATTCCATCCCATCTAATGCATCCTTCCTCTTTAAACACCAGCATTTAGCCCAGGCCGGGGAGACAGTTTTCTCTGAAGCCCCTGGTGACTGTGCAGAGGGATGTATCAGTGAGGCCGCTCTCGTTTAAGGACAGAATCTGGAGACAAAATACTTCCTTCCAGTCTCACTTGGGTCCAAGCAAACGTGTAACACTCCAGGTAGGAAAGGACCCTCACGCATGCACTCACCCTGGAGAGTGCAGGGCTGTGCAGGAGCAGGCGGCATGAAAGCCAGCAAGTGCCACCCCCTCCACTGGAGTCAGAGGGTGGCAAATAGCTACTCCATTTCGCCAGGCCCTGTCTTTCCTGTCCTCAGGAGGTTTCTCATGTTTCATTTGGTGCCTGTTGCAGCCCTCTGCCCTCCTTTCCTTACCGGAGGCCCCAGGGATCTCTAACGGGCTGACATGAATTGCCAGTTGAAGAACAGAAACCGTTCCCAGCAGGCAGACAGGTGAGCCCCAAGTGAGTACCACTGGGTAGGAGAAGGGAGCTGAGGCTGCCCAGGCTACTTGGAGACATTGCACGTGGACACACACACATTCACATGTATACACATGCACTCACATGTGCACACATGCACTCATATGCACACAGGCAGTCACATGCACATGCACTCACTTGCACTCACATGCACACACACATGCACTCACTCGCACACACACACACTCGCACACACACACACTCACTCGCACACACACTCCCATGCTCACACACAGGCACACTCCACCCTGCTGCATCTCCACAGCGTCACAGTCACTCCTCTGGCTTCAGTGGTTTTCTTTGGGCCACACTCCCCTCGTTTGCTTTGCTAGGCGCAGTAACTCAGAGGAAAGCCAGAAGAATCCATCCATCCTAGTCCCTTGTGGGTTACAGTAGTTTTAGATGGAAGACACCCCAGAGAATGCTGTCTCATTCGGAGATTTATAAAGGTCACCTCATGGCCCCATTTCCTCTCGACTTCATCTGCACTGCATGTGTCCCCTCCTTGAGACAGGGCTGTACTGGGCTCCTGCATCCTGCTCCAACTTTCTTCACCCCTCCCCGAGCAAGAACTACAGAAACATCTATTTTTTTTCCTCCTTATCTCTTCTTTTAGACACATCTGCTGCCATTTCCTTTTTCGCTGGTGACTGTGGAGTGACATAGGAAGGGGAAGCATCAGCTGGATTCCTTCTGCTCTAACCATGTGCTGTGGGCCTGTTTTCCATGTCTAACTGCTCCGGAGGAAATGTCTCAGTCAGCAGCTCTCCTGCCCCAGCATGGCGCCCTCCTTAGAGCTCAGAGTGGGGCATTTTGATTCCTCCCTGCAGTTCTATGCCCATCGCTAAGCTGCAGACCCCTGCCACTTCCTGCCTACAGCCAGGGAATCTCTGCAAGTCGTACTGTGAGCAGAGGCGGGGGTCCTATTCACACTCATATTCCCCAGCTGATCGCATTTCTTAGACTATTATCATAAACCCCTGGAACTTCAGAGCAGGATGGAAGCTTAAAGTGCCTGTAGTCTAAAGACCCCAATTTACAAGTGAGGAAACTGAGGCAGGCAGCCATGGATGATAGTGTTTACTTGATTGCTGCTTCAGATTTAAGGCAGTTTTGCACTATAGCTCAACGTTTTACTCAGTGGGAATGTGTCTTAATGTGATTCACAGTGCCCTGACCCCCCATGGGGCAGAGTTCCCCTGGATCAGAATTGTTGATTTCTTCATCAGAGGGGACAGCAGTGTTGCAGTCTTAGGGATTGCCCGGGAACTTTTATTTGGGGTGTGGCATGGTGTCTGAAGTTGGGGCAGTCTAAAGGTGATGGTGTTCTGGGTTGAGTGTGTTTTGAACACCCCCTGCAAACAGCCCACAGAGAAACTGGAGGAAAGCTTCTATTGTGAGAGCAGGGTTGATTCCATTTTAAAAAGGTAATATCTGAGGGCTCTCTTTTAATAGAAGTTTTTGGTTTGCTGAGTATAACAGCACCATAGTTGCATTCAGAACATTTCAAAGAAAATGTAATGAAATTGCAAGGTGACCACTCTAAATAATTTTTTATATAAGCGTTTCAGTCTTCCTACTTCCTATGTCTCACATAAGCTTTCTTCAGCGTCATTAAATATCTTTCCGTAGCCTGGTTTTTAATGACTGCACAGTATCCTATTATATTGATAATGCCATTATGTGTCTAACCGATTTTTGGATACTTGGATTTTTCCCAATTCATCATTATTACGGGCAGTGTTGTAACTCAGTGATTATTTCTTTGGAATACATGCATATCTCCTTGTGAAAGTATTAAGTAAAAGGAAATGAAACCGTTTCCAGAATGTGCTGTAGACTGTCACATTTCACTTTAGCACGAGTGTCCCAGTTTATGTTATGACTTAAAAGACAGATCTCCGTAGTGTCCCTTCTTTTAAAGACCTTTCACTGTATAAAAATCATTCCTTATGTATGATTTATCACAATGTAGGCTCACATCTTTGAGTTCATAAAAATACTGCATTTGGGGTTCTCTCCAACTTCTCTTTTAATAGAAAGGCTCAAGTTCAGTAAGAAATTCTACTTGGCATTTCATTAAGTAAAAAAGCATACTTTCATTTCTTAAATTCCTGACTAGTAACACATACACGTTAATTAATTAATGAAAATGCTTATTAACACTGAATAATGCGGGGATTTAGTTAGGCAGTAGAGTTTGAAAATAAGACAAGACACCCCTGTGCTAGTGACCTTGGAGACCGTCTGTAGGAAACACAGACTTTAAACACCACTCTTCAGCACAGAGCGAGTTTTTAATTTGCTAACTTTTCAAGCTGCTATTCATTTATGTGGGCATAAACGACTTAGAAAATATTTATAGGTCCATTGAATATAAATTCTCAGATTTGAGGGCACTTCTCATACAAGATTCACCTATGCAGTGTAAACACAGTAAGCCACAGAAACTATCCAAGTTAACGAAGGATTCAGGAAAGAGAAGAAGGTGAATTCTACCAGGCAACCTAGGCCAAATAAAAAAGTGGGGAGGGGGGGACATAAAACAGAGTGTTTCCTGCAGCCTATACAGAAAGTGGCTTATGTTCGAAAAGCAAGGTACCACTGTAAATGTTTTCAAATTTGGGGGGTAGCTACCCAGAAGAGGGATTGCTGGGTTGTATGGTACCTCTCTTCTTGATTTTTTAAGGAACCTCCATACTGTTTTCCATAGCGGCTGCACCAATTTACATTCCCACCTACAGTGTATGAGGGTTCCTTTTGCTCCACAGCCTCTCCAACACTTGTTATTACTTGTCTTGTTAAAGACAGATATTCTCACCGGTGTGAGGTGGTATCTCATTGTGGTTTTGATTTGCATTTCCCTAATAGCTAGTGAAGTCGAGCATTTTTTCACATATCTGTTGGCCGTTTGTATGTCTTCTTGGGAGAAGTGTCTGTTCAGGTCCTCTGACAAGTTTCTAATTGGATTGTTTGGGGTTTTTTTTGTTGCTGAGTTGTATGATTTCTTTATATATTTTGGATATTAACCCGTTATTGAAGGTTTTGTTTGCAAATATCTTCTCCCATTCAGTTACTTGCCTTTTTGTTTTGCTGATGGTTTCTTTTGCTGTGCAGAAGCTTTTTACTTTGATATGGTTGCGTTTCATATATTTTTTGCTTTTACTTCCCTTACCTTTAAGGTCAAATTTATAAAATCCTCTCTAAGACCAAGGTCTGTAATTATAGTACATATGTTTTAGTCTATGTATTTTATTGTTTCGGGTCTTATATCTAAGTCTTTCATCCATTTTGAGTTAATTTTTGTGTATAGTGACAAACAGCAGTCTAGTTTCATTCATTTGCACATGGCTTTCCAATTTTCTCATCACCATTTATTGAAGAGGCTTTCTTTTCTTCGTATGTTTTTTAGCTTCTTTGTGGAAAATTATCTGCCCATATTTGTATGGGTTTATTTCTGGGTTCTCAGTTCTGTTCCATTGATCTGTGTGTCTGTTTTTCTGCCAATACCATGCTGTTTTGATTATTGTCACCTTGTAGTATAATTTGAAGTCACAAGAGTGTGATACCTCTAGCTTTGTTCTTTTTTCTCCGAATTGTTTTGGCTATTTAAAGTCTTCTGTGATTCCATAAAATCTCATGATTTTTTGGTTCTATTTCTTTAAAAAATTCCATTGGGATTTGATGGGGATTGCATTAAATTCGTGTACTGCTTTTAGTAATCTGACTAGTTTAACTAAGTTTGTTCTTCCAATTCATGAGCACAAACCAGACTGTCTTTCCATTTCTTCGTGTCTTCTTCAGTTTCTTTTAATAATGTCTCAGGTCCTTCACGTCCTTTGTTTATTCCTCAGTATTCTTTGTGTTGCAATTGCAAAATGATTTTTTTTCTTTTTCTGAAATTTCATTGTTAGCATATAGGAATACAATGGTTTTTTTTTACATTGTTTTTTGTACCCTGAAACTTTACTGGATTTGTTTATTGTTTCTAGTAGTTTTTTGGTGGAGTCTTTCGGGTTTTCTATATACAGAATCACGTTGTTTGCAAAAAGTGACAATTTGACTTCTTCATTCCCCATTTGGATGCCTTTTATTTCTTTCTCTTGCCTGATTGCTGTGGCTGGGACTTCCAACACTATGTGGAACAACAGTGGTGAGAGGGGGCAGCCCTGTCTTAGAGGAAAAGATTTCAGTTTTTTATGACTGAGTATATTATTAGCAGAGGGTTTCTCATATATGGCTTTTATTATGTTGAGGTACTTTCTTTCTATACTTACATTATTGAGTGTTTTAATCACACATAGATGTTGCCTACACTCGCCCGTCTTGGCATGTTTGATGCACGGATCTCTCAGACATGTTTGTATGTTGAGCAGGGAATACTTTGTTGAATCATAGCTATTCAACTCGTAACTTCAAGGAGAGGGCCCAAGGGGACCTGTCACACCACCATGCTTCTGACGTCACTCCACCTTTTATTTATTTTTAAAATATGTATATAATACGTATTTTATGAATAAAATGCTTCCTATTGAGTATCACAAAATTAAACATCAATATTTAATGAATTCTGAAACCATTAGTACACATTAGCTCATGATTTATAGGTGATAGGAAAGGTCATTAGCTCCTGACTTTAGGAGTGGGATTAGTAAATCTAAAACTTTGTTATAAAAATGAAACACCTGCAGTGTGTTATTGTCCTCGAGAAGGACCTACAGCAATGCCTGCAGGTGGTTGTTAAAAATGATACCTTGTCTGTCCACTAGGGTCTTTCTTATGTGCCAGACACGTGCTCTGCACTGGACATAAACAATAGCTTTAAACCTTACTATGACCTTGCAAGGTAGAGGGCATTATTGTCTGTGTTTCATGGGTGGGGAAACTGAGGCACGGAGAGGCTACATGACGTGGCCAAGACCACAGAGGTAAGAATGACCTGGCAGAACAGCTTTCGTCTCCTTGCTGACAGTCCTTCTTCTGCAGTCACTGCCTTGCAGTAATCAGGATTTCCAAAGAGATGTTGGATCTGTGCAACTGGTTGCAACACCATAAAATATACAATATAATCTTGGCCTTGAAATATTTTTAGAGAGTCACCAACTTAAAAAAAAAAAAAAAAAAAAAAAGGAAGGTGTTTACCTTTGAGTCTAACCTCATCCCAGAGAGTCTGAGTAGTTGGTCACAGAATGTCCCCGGATAAGTCAACAAATTCACCTGTTGAATAAGTAGCTCTTCTCTGTGTGCTGCTATATATATGGCTTCGGCATAGAGGTTTTGAGGGTTTTAAGTGAAATTTCATATCTAAAGCCCCTGGTTTAGCAACATGCTTTGTGTTTCGGTATCCATAAGACATGGGCTGAAAGTCTTCTCTCTCAAGGAGGGGAGTCGTAACTGACCCAGCTGATGGTATGATTTTACTTCCATAATCCCCACTTTTAAACCATGAGGAACTATGTTCCAAGATCTGTGTTCATTTTTTTTTGTCCCTAGTATATAGTAGCTATTTAAAAAAATTGCTTCCTTTTAAAAGGACTTAACATTTATTTATTTGTGTATAGAACAATGAATATTTATTGACAGTGATTGAAACTAGGCTCAGATCAAGTTTCTGTCATGCCTCTCTTGCCAACCTTTGGTTGACCTCAAGACTTTCAAATAAGGGTTGCCCCAGACTAGAACCCTGGCTGTCAAATATCAAATGACAATCAGTATTTCTCCATTCTGAAGGAAGAAGAAAAAGATGAGGGAATTGTTATGTGAACCTCATGAGCCCCAAGAGTTTAAAAAAGTGTTTCCTAGGACATATGCCAGTTGGGCCATCTTAGTTCTCTGTCATCAATCTTTCTAGGGATGTACTAGGAATATACTAAGGAGGGTGTACCCAGCCTCGAGGGTATCAGTAGCAAAATTCAGAATACTTGTGTACAATATTTAAAGTATTCTATCTTTTAATGGATTGTTTCTATTCCTGTTATCTATTCCTCAGATGGACATAACCTGAGAAAGACTTATTTTTCAATAATAAAACTAGTTGTTAAACGTGTGACTAAAGTTCTATTTACAATTAACACACAGATTGCCTTTAAGTACTGAGCGTGATTATAAATAAATTGTACCAAATACTGTCACTATGGCAATGTAGTGAAGAAGAGAATTTTTCTTTGAATTTGTTAAAATATGCAGACTGTTTAGACTAGTGCTTAGCATCTAATAAGTACTGCATAAATACTGGTGTACCGAAGCACAAGTGTGTCTAGCCCTTCTCAGACATGCCCTGAAATGTCTGTCTGAATATATATACTTTTTTAATTTCATAGCTGGAGCACACATTGGTATTGTAGTTGGCTAAAATGGGGGGTTCAAGGCACTGTAATGCCAAGTCTTTGCTTATCAGATAGGGACACTGCCTCTTGGATCTGTAGGAGAAGGCATGGAGCACTCCTTTTCAAAAGGTGTGTGTTCAGAAAGGTGAGCTGACACCACGTGGGCTGTGTGTTAATTACTACTGATTTTTACAGGCACTGAAGCTCATGGCTATATTGTACTCGTAATTGCATTGTAATTCCTGGGACTTCTTGGCAACTTCTGGAGCCCTTGTGAGTACAGATCTGTTCAGAACTGTCAGTTAAGAACTAGTGGGGTAAGTTCCAATCTGTAGTTACAAAAATGATCTAGTTCTTGTTTTACAGCTTTGTACTATACTCATCTACATACACAGTCTCAGTACAGCCCTTTCTCAGACTTTTACAACAGCATCTAAATACCTATGTAGATGACAATTTCTAGGACCAATTTTGATGGTATGGAGATCAGAGAGAGCCTAAGAATACCAGATTCTCTAGTATAGTAAAGTCAGGAAAGAATATGAAAATGAGAAGAATAGGCGTTAAAGACAAGACACTATCCCTCATATTTTGGCCTACATCCTATAAAAGTTTCTCAGACAGAAACCTGCCTTTTTATTTGCATGTGCTATACCTTGCGTCTTCAGTATCATCCTCGTTGTACCAACGTGCACCAGGTGTCTGATACTGTTCACCACTCCATTTAACCACTGAAAGGTTAAGTCCCTTAAATGGATTGCAGACACTCTGGTGAACACAGAAGAAAATCATTGGTTGGAACCCATGAATTAGGTCTAAAATGTTACTACTGTTTTTACGTAATCTTTAAAAAAAGGCAGTCCAAAGGATTATAATTATAGTGTAATTTATTAAAGTAGGTGCATCAACAGGAAAAGAAACCATTATCCTTTCAACTCAGTCCTATTTCATAAACAGCATATCAGCTCTTGTGATTAAGAAATGCTTTGTCTTTGATTACCCCTGGTTGTTTGCAGAATGTGAAGGCGTTCACGAGACTCAGAAAAGTAGGAAAGCAAGAAAGGTTTATTGAAAGTGAGGCAGCGAGGATGACCATGGCAATGTCTAGAGAAGACGGCTTCCCTCCTTCAGGTTCGCTTTTCTTATATGGGAAAGTGTAGGTAATTCTCTTACAGCAGGAGATGTGACGTCCAAACTTAGGGCATTTGACGAATAGACTGAGGTCATGTGATTGACATGCTGGTTATATAACTAGTTTCTTTCTGTGCATGCTCTTACCCAGAATGTGTGCAGAAAAATCCACAGGGGGACCAAGCCATAATGCTCATTTTATTCTAATTGTATTATAATGAGGCCGGAGTTCAGACTAAGCATAGGCTCCAGCAGTCTGCACAGGTGCCAAAAGCTAGATAATTCTGTTCGGAGTCTTATCTCCTTTTTCTAGGGGTGTTTGTACAGAAAAATTTATCTCTAGGAGGTGAGCCTAGGCAGTCCCTAGGGAGGGGATGCAGGCCTGGGATTTGCCCAGGAGTGGATGGGGAGTGGACAGGTCAGTGCAAAGTGCTGGTCAAAGTACCTTCTGCTAATCCCCCTCAGGCTCACTTTTCGTTAACTCTTTTTCTGCCTTATCAAGAAACATGGCTCATTTTTGCAGCATGTGGTCTCTCTTACTTTTTGCCCACAGAGACCTAGGAGGGAGAAGTTAAGTGATAGAGGAATTAAAGCTCTAAGGCCAATTAAGTTCACATATTTTTATTGAAGGATTCTAAGAACTCCACGAGTCAAAACTGTTACTTAATTTTGACCAGAATAATGGTTCTCTTTCTGTTGTCAAGTAAGTGGAAGGTTAATATTATCTGCCCTTGTGGTTTACTGACTGGTAAAATAGCTTATTGAAATGTGGGGAAGGAGGATGAAAACAAACTGCACCTTTATTTATAGGACCAGATCTCTGCCTTTGCATGCTGCAAAGCCTTTACTTGTGGCCCAGAGGTCATGTCACCGGGATGGAAGCTGACTTCAGTGGGGTATGGGAAGAAATTGAAGGATGGACTGAATGACTTTTACACACACTCAATAAACAGACCCAGTTTAGTCAGAAGACTGTGGAGTGGGGTGGGTGAAACAACAGACTTTTGCTCTCCTCCAACTTGTCCCCTAATCCTCAGTTTGTTCAAAAGACTAATTGCATGGACCTCAGAGGGAAATCTGACACCAAACAGCTCCTTTTTGATGTATTGGCTCCTGACACAACCAACAAAAGAGAATTTTGGTTTTCCTTTAGAATATTTGTCACGCCAAGATGATTGTATTGTAATACAAGTTTTAAAATGTTATGCAAGTAAAACAACATGCATTTTAAAATGAAGTGACAAACCTTTTTTAGTGTGGCTCTTGATTTTTGTTTAAGACTGAGGATCAGTGGCTGCCTCTGCAAAGGCCCATTGCGAGCTGCATATACTGTTTCTATAAGTTAGGCTTCAACCCAGCAGCTTTGCTACAACTTACTTTGATGGTTAAGTGGGTGAGGATGGGACACAGAGCCTGTTGGTCTGCTTGTCCTCATCTCTGTCATGCGAGTAGCAAAAGTACCTGTGTCGTAAGTGTGAGGATATGAGGAGATAATGCGAGTTAGACATGGAGACCGCTGCCTGGATCATAGTAAGTGCCTGAGCACTTGTCCTCTGTCGTCATCGACATAGCTTTGTCATCATTATTAACTTAATTCTCAATTCTGTGTGCCCTTTCACATTCTTGTTTCCCAGAGATCTCCTACTCCTTCCTTATTGACAAAGAGTTGTTTTAAAGCTTCTCCTTTTTTGGTACTTCTGGTATGGCTGATCCCAGTATGATACAAATGCTTCGAAAATGGACCGTGAATTCTGTTCCGAGGGCCTATTGGGAAACTCTTCAGAGGTTCAGAATAAGAGGGTTAATATATTTCATCAGATCTTACCCTTTGTCTATGTGTGACTCATGGTGATTGTACCTTGGGGATACCTGACTAGAAGTACCCATTTCCGCATCTCTGAATTAGGAAGACTGGGTGTCATCAAAGGAGATGTGGTTGCAGAGCAGGACGGGGTAGAAACAAATGATGTGCTAAAGTCAAGTAGATGTTGAGGTCTCTGTTACAGTGACAGGAGGACACTGAACCCGGACGCGAGAGGCCAGGTGCTGGACAAAATGACTGCATCTTCTGAGCCTCTGTGTACTTCTCAAATGGAGACTTTGGATTAGATCCTCTCAAGGGCCCCTTTGTGTCTTAATATTTTGTAATTTTTGCAACTGTGTCATCAGTGCTTGTGTCTACAGTTTTCAAGTTGTATAAGTTTTAAAAGCAGTTAGGCAAGACGCCGAAATAAAGCTTAATCGGGGTCAGTGAGAGACTCAGCATTTCCAAGTGTCAGTAAGGAGTGTTATTTTTCCTTCCTTCCCTGTGCCCAGGCTCCCCAGAAATAAAAACTAAAGATGTGAAGTCCATCTTCTTTGTTTTGTCAGCTTAAGTAAAAAGAACACTCCCTTCCATTGTAATAATAGAATTTTCGTGTATTAAATATAGGCAGTGGTTTGGCCTCAAGCCGAGTTTAGATTTGAAAAGATGAGAATATTAAAGCTTGTCAGCCAACCCACAATCCAATTAAGTATTTCTAAGCTGACACACTGTGGGAAGAAAAAAAGAGTTCTTTTTCTTTTCTCCACTAGTACCCCTGACAATTAAAAAAAGGAAAAATCAGGTAAAATATTCTCATTGAAAGGTGTTACTGTAAGTGACAGGAAAGGATTGCCCTACAGTGAGACCTGTATTTAGGCCAGAAGTGCAGACAGAAGCATGTTAAGGGCCCAGCAGTGCCATCTCACAGAAACTTCTTTAAAGATGAGCACACTTGGCCCTGCTCACGATGGTGGTAGCCACAAGTCACACGTGGCTGAAAGGGGCTGCTGTGACTATGATCTGAATTTTAAATTTTATTTAATTTTAATTCATTTTGCTAGAATAGCCACATGTGGCTAATGGCTTGGACAGTGGGACTAGAAAAAACTAGATTTTCACACCTATTCTTGTGTATCAAAAAACTGCCAAAGGCTATCAGATTGCTATCGCGATGGATGGTGGATTGGAACTAAAACAATGTCTGAAGAGCTCCCCTGTGTAAAAGAAGATTAGATTCTACCTTGTTTTCCAAAGGGAAAAATAAGGCTATTTGGGAGTAGTTACAGGGTAACACATACTGGATCAGCATGGAAAACTTGCTTAGAGTCAGTCATATGAAATTACAGCCAGACACCATAACATGTAAGGGCACCACCCCTGGTTCTGAGGGCACTCGAGGTTAGGCTCGGTGACCCTGTGGCAGGGACATGGAGTTCCAGATGATAGCACTCGCCCCCTGCTCCCCACAGGTCACTAGTTGCACTAAGGACTAGCTGCAATACTGTGTTTATAAGTGCTCTGCCACTACCAGGACATTTTATTAAACATGACCATTATTATTAGGTGAAAGATGGTGATGAGGGGGCTTCATGCACTTGGACGTTTCTTCAGGTTGCTGGTTCTAAAACAAGCAAAAGGTTCACTTTGGGACCCTGAACCAAAACCCCATAGTTTTGACAGTAAACATGCTGACATGAATATGGTAAGTGGCATGGATTCTTCAGCTGTTGGTATTAAATTGTTGAGTGATGGTTTCACCTGGCGAGGAGGCGAAACTCGGTACTGTTACTTTCCAGATACTCAGGAAATTCCTGATAATTAACAAGTGGGTGAACTCACAGTGCTTCAGCTGTGGTGGGTGCTCTCCTTGCTGGTTAGTACTTGCAGCACCTGTCAGCCATGGGGTCCCCGACTGTTGGATGTCATGGATTTGTGGGAAAGGAGCGTTGTAGGTAATGTCACAGCAGTGGCCTTAAATTGCAAAGAATTTCTACCAGACTCATGAACCAGGGCATGGCACGGAATTCGGTGGCCCTGCTTGTCTTTCCAAGGAGACGCAGGAATGGCGGGACTGTGAGTGCGAGGCTCAGCCACTTGGGTGGAGTGGGGCTGATGCTCTCACCGAGCAGGCCCGTGGGATTCATTCATGCATTTCAGTGGAGCCTGCCCCTCTTACATCTTAGAAGTGATGGTTCAGGAAGATAATGATGGCCTAGGTTATTACCCATAGAGCCTGCTTTCTTTTTAAGCAGGGCATTTCCTTATCCTTTCTCTCGTTAAAATGGTAAGCACAGGACTCTCATTAGGATGTACCATATTTTGCCATGTAAACATGTTCCCGTGTATAACAGGCACCCACGTTTTTAGCCCAAACGTTCAGGGAAAACACCTTTTCATTTTCATTTTTTAATTAAAAGTTTTATTTGTTTACATTTAGGTACTTGTTTTTTGTATTATAAAGGAATTTTAGCATTTATTTTTTAACATATTATGGTACAAGAAATTTTATGTAACAAATAATTACAAAACACAAAAACAGATACAAGGTACCAGAAATTCTGTGTACTGGTAACACATTTATGATATTTACGTATCATAGAAGGCCAAGAATTCTTCGTTGTTGCAAGTTTGTCACAAGTTCAAGAAAACCGATTATCGTATTCCAGGGTATTACTTTGCATACGGATATCGTTATAGATTTCTAGAGTTACACTTTTGACTCATAAGCATAAATAAAATAATTAAAAACATTTATATAGATACAGAATTAGTATTACCCATGTGTAATGTGCATCCTTATTTTTCCCTCATAAATTTGGGCAAAAAAGTGTGCATTATACATGGCAAAATACGGTAGCCCCTCAGCTCCAAAACCTGAGGACCAATTCCTTCCTTCCATTTCTGCCATCTTTGTCATTCCTACCTTTTGAGTAGACATGCATACATTTACCTTTTGATAAACTGATACATACTAATAAAAGCTACAAGTGAGAAGCACTAGGCAGGGCCCATTTTACACCCTGGCATTTGGTCTTTCTCCTACATGCTCTTTTCTGGAGAGTGATAATGTACACCTGGACACAAGGCTGGTGGAATTAAAATTCAGCCCTGTTGTACAGATGGCTGTCCCCATCCTTGGCATGTGTGTTCCTGTGGACGTTCTCACACATACTTTTCTGTCAGCCGAGATTGACAAGGGCAGAGGTTAAAATGCTGGAGAAAACCATCTTTCTACTCCAGTTGCATCTGCCCCCATTTCTAACTCTGGGTAGGCCCTGGAACTGAGGGTTTGCTCATTTCCACAGTCTTCACAGTGGTTGCTCCAGAATTTTCCTCTCATCTTAAGCCCTGCAGTCAGACTTCCTGTCACACCTCGTCATCGATAGACTGGCCAACTCAGAACACCAAGGGTGTCCAGTAAGGCCACCTTTGACTTCCATCTCCTCCATGTAACTTTTTTTTGTCAGAATCATTATTCATGTTTCCATCACTCCCTGCGCCGTCAGAGCAAACTTCATTCCCAAGACCAAAACCATGTTCTTCAGCCCACCCTTAATACTGTGTCTTCCACAGCTTTGCCACATCAATTATTTCTTTTCTTTTGTCTTATACCCGCCATCTCCTTCACCACTTCCTTCCTTCTCAGCGTACGAACTTGAGCATGGTGTCTCCCAACTTACAACAAAAACTCTACCTCCATCTGAATCTCTCCTTCCCTTCAAATCAAGCAATGTTATATTTGCTATCATCCTTTCTTCTTCACCCCCAAGTGAGGAATTCCACCCTGTTGTGCTAATGAAATCGTTTCTTAACACCCAGCAGTGTCTTTCCAATGACAGAGTCCCACAGACAGTGGCTGCTCTCTCCTGGCCGATGCCCTGCTCCTCCTCAGAGCTCCCTCGGCTCACGTCCTCTGGCTCTCCAGTCCTTCTTTTCTTTCCTTTCACTGTCTATCAGGTCATCCTCCTCAAATACCTAAGAATCCCAGTGTGCACAGAGAATGTTACTTAATAGCATGGATATGAGAGTGAGATGACTTCATATCCCAGCTCCAGCTTATTCAGTGGTGGGAACTTGTGGCCATTACTTGATTTTCCTGTGTATGTTCTCTCCTTCTTCCCTCAGTGGCTCGTGAGGACGAAACAAGCAGACAGGCGTGGGTGCTGGGCGTTGTTCCCACACATCGCCTCCCACTTTGCTCTCTGCTCTCCCACTGTTCCCTCACTTCCCATCTTTATCCTTTCTGTTCCTGGCCCGCCTCGGGAGCCCAGGGACACATCTGCAGGACCATGTTAGCACACCTGTTGGCCCCCTGCTGGATGCCGTTCATTCTCAAAGAGAAATGTCATTCCTTTCTCCCAAAGTAAGTGCCTCCTGCGCCAACTCAGCTTGGCAGCCTTTCCGACGTGAAGCGCAGGGTCCATCTCACCTCCTCTGTCTCTCACTCTCGTATCCAGTCCGCCAACAGCCCGTGTCCTTTCTAACCCTCGGGATTCTTGGTTCTGAATCTTCATTTCATTCCTAAGGCCACCGTCACAGCTAGAGCTCCCTTCACCCGCAGCTTCGCTTCTCGTTCGGCTTACCAGTGGTCCTTCCCTCTGCTCCACCATAAGCGTTCCCCCGCGGCGGTTCACCTGCTCACGCTCTTGCCTGCTCAGGTTGTTCTCCACTGTACTTTCCTGCTCCCAATTACCTCGTGACGGAAGGTTCCATAGCCAGCCATGGCTCAGGTAGAACAGGAAAGATGGTCACTGCTTTGCACGGGGTCAGCACTCATCACATGCTGAATAAGCTCGTTGTTAATACATTGTCATGGCCTAGGAGCTGCGTCAGTGATTAAACAGAAGTTAGATCTTAACTGATACGTCCTACAGAATTAGCTGTAGCATAGTCTATCACTTGGTGCCCACTTTTCATGTGAGGCTTATTACAGCAGGGGAATGAATTGGACAGGTAAGTGGGGGATCTCAGCCGGGCTCCACAGCCGCCCTCTGCTCCTGCGCTGGCAGTGTGGACGCCCTGTGGACACGTCTCCTTCCAGCCACTGCCGAAGGGGCCCCATCTCCATTCTTGATAAGGCTGTTCTGATCCTGAGGAGACCCCTTTGACGAAGTCGAAAGGAGTTCCTTGCCAGACCTAGTGCAAAACTGAAACTGGGTCGCTGGACAAGCCACGTGGGACTTTCGGGTGCAGGCCTTTTGTGGACACAAGGAAGCACACTGGTTGGCATCCCCGTTTCTCGCCCCCTGTGTATCTCACACCCTATCCTTCACCCTCAACCTGTGACTCCAGGCGAGAAAACAGTGATGTTTCTGAATCTGGAATCATGTTCTGTGTGAAAAGAGGCCAGCGGAAGGGGTTTGATGTGTGAGCAATAGAGCCCCAGGTAAGGCTGCTGGGGAGCGCTTGACGTGACCAGTTTGAAGCTGAGTGCTCATCAGGTCACACGGGAAGTGGTTGCTGCTGGGCACGGCTTTCATCCTTGTTTATGTTCTTTTTTTTTTCTTTTTAAACCCTTTCTAAAGGTTTTTGGGATTTTTTGTTTTTGTTTTTTTGGTACAAATGGAGTGTGTGTGTGTGTGTGTGTGTGTGTGTGTGTGTGTGTGTGTGCAAGAGCATTTGTGTATTCCCTGTTCATGTCCTTGCCACTGCCGGACACGGTTGTAACCTTTTGATGTAGATTGTGAATTTTACTGAATTCATCATTTGCCATGGGAAAGAGATATTTGTTCAAATAGTGGAGAAACATTTCCTTTTTCTGACAATATTATGGGAATGTTGTGGAGGAAACAACTGAAACTGTGAGCACTTACTACACGTTAGCTACCATTTCAGCCACTTCATGTGTTATCCCATGTAACCGTCAGAAGAATCCGTTATTGCTGGTTTCCCCACTGACACCCAAGGAAAGTAAAACAGGGAGAGAACCCAGAACTCAAACTTAGGCAGGAGTTCCAGTGCCAACAGTTGGTCCTATTGTAGATGATTAGTGGGAGCAATTGTGGTGCACTGAGGGCTTCCTACGTGTTCTCTGTGCCTGGCACAGGCCTCATGAAGGGGGCCAAGCATGGCCCGGCCCTCAAGGTCACCAGTGTCTAGGCGGCTGGAGGAGGGTGCTGACGCTCTGGTTTCCCAGCAGTGCCGTTGGTGAGCACAGTCTCGCACACGTAGGAGGTGCTCCAAATGTTGTTGAATTGAGTCAGTCTAGGTTCTAAAAGGTTTAGCTCGTGAATGGTCAAGGCTGCACCATGATCAGTTCCCCATAAAGGGGAACGTGAGAGTTCTTCAGTGTTGTGATCAGGACTTGCTACCCTTGGAAACACTGGTGGGAAAACATCTGGTACTGTTGGGAGTCACTCCTCTTTCCCAATATGCATTTTAAAGCTCTTCTAAGGGTCATGCGGGGACTACCTGCCTCCTGTATGATTTAAACATCAGTTATGCTTGTCACATAGAGATTTCATTCTGGAGAACCATCAGGTAATAGAGTGTTGAAGGGGACAGGAAAAGAAAATGATTAACTCCTAGGTAGAACATAGGACAGGAAGGGGTGGGGGCTGGAAACCAGTGGGGAGGGCCGTGCAGAGACACAAGATGAGAGAAGGAGACAAGCGTGAGGAAGAGAGTACAGAGAGAATGAGTAGGAACTACTGACTACACAGGAGGGTGGAGGCAAAGGGTGAAACACTACTACAAAATATAGTGGTCCACTGAGGAGCTGAAGAACCTAAAAACTATGAGCCTATGGCGTCTTTGCTATCGTTTCAGATTGGCTGAGTTTAGATTGGGAAAGGGTTTTCAGACCACCTCCACCGCCGTGTCATTAATTTTCAAAGCATTTAGACCATGGGCTCTGTAGAGCATTCTGGGCATTGAGACCCTATGAACGAGGGAGAGGGATTCTCATGGCCGGAGGGCGCTTGCTGTAGGAGAGGTTGAGAAGGGGCCCGTGAATGTCAGGTAGTGTGGCTTTGCCAGAAACTGTTTAGAGAAGTGAAACACAGCCCCCACTTCTCACTAAAACATTCTACTGCCATCATCCTCTCAGCAAAACTGCTGCAGTAGGTGCCTAGTATTTGATTTGAACTTTGTGTTTGTTCTGCATGAAAATGCAGTGTGCCTGTAGATGTCCCTTTGGTGCTGCTGGGACAGAAAGTGGGTATTTTATATGTTCTCTCTTTTCAGGCAAGATGGAAAGGCCTTGTAAAAGTGGTTTCCAAGGGATAACCTAGCATTTTAAAGATTTATAGAACAAATGTCCACTTAAAGGTTCATTTAAGTTTTGCAAAACATTTCTGCTTCTGCCTTGCCAGGTCAGCAGAAGATTCGGGATTTAAATAAATAAAGCCTGGTGGGATGTAATAAAGTGCAAAAAAATATGATGCATCAAGTTACTACTGAAAGGAATATTGAGGCCTAAGTGATCTCCTTACTGCTATCTCTTGAGCAGAAGCCAGCTGTAATGTTTAGGCTCTGTGTTATTTAAACAAGCTGAGGGATTTCTGAGTTGGGGGAATGCTGCAAAATGTATCCGCCAGAGATAATGATCCTATTTCAGATACGCACTTCTGTTTTAATGAAAGGAGACAGGTGAGGGTACAGAACAGAAATGCCAATAGCACCTAGTCTCTTTCTTTCCCTGGGATTGTCCCAACCCATCTAAATTGGTGAAATTTTTTAAAATAAGTACTTTAGAGTGTACCGTGAGGTAGGATTTATTGTGGTGAGACAGGCAGCAGGACAACCTGTGGACATCAAGTGTTTGCTAAGTCCTCCTGTGTTGTGGGGCTTTTAATAAAAACAAAACAGGGTCTCTGCCAAACGCAGAAGCTGTATATTCTCTGTCTTTATTCATTCTTCTTGGTTTCCCGGGGACCCAGGGGACTTGGCACCTTAGGAGCAAATGTCTATTAAATGAATGCCTTTGAAAAGAGACTCTAGAAAACACTATACAAAAAGTCTTAATAAATTATGTTGTAATATCTCCATTCCATCCTTTCATCTGACCCCAGTAACTGGTCCTTTGAAAACTGCCCCAAAGGAGCTTTTATTTTACTGGGGAAGCCAGACAAAAGAATAAGAAAATGAATGAATAAAAGAAAATCATCTCTCATTCAATCTATAGACCAAATTGTCCTTACTTGCATATTAAGACTTGCTTGCTGTGCTTTTTACACCACTGGCCCAAAGCACTTAGTCATTTATTAATTATTAACCTCCCTATTGCTTTAGGTGAAATGGAGACTTGACACAGGTTCGAAATGCACTCAGTTTCTCTTTGATTTTCCTCAGCGTCTATCTGCAATCAGAAACTCGGCCCTGTTGATACTTCTGTTTTAGGGAGGGAGCCTCAGTGTGAACTGTACACTGAGCCACAGAGGTCATTACAGCATCATCTCAGGAAGCCACTGGTGTCAGGAAAGAACCTTCTTCATTCAGCCTCAATATCATCTGTGTGCCCTCACGTTTGTGTGAAGGGAAGCATGTCATTCATAAAACCTAACTACTACTCTGCATTTGTGATAGAAATATTCTGTGAGAGTCAAGTTCACTCTCCATCACAGAACTTATACAAAACCAGACTTCCCAGCAGCTATTATATTAAATCTGTATTTTGGATCCTGGCATTTATGGGGATCACTAGGAGCAGCTTACTTGAACTGAGATGCAAAGAGCTATTTTACTTACTTAGCAGACGTTTGTTGAACTCCTACCTTGTGCTGTGTAGCACTGGGGAATAAAATGAGCAGTCCCTGTCCTCCAGGAGTGAGTAGTCTAGCATACAAATCCAACGTGAAACAGCTCGCAGCGCTGTGAAGTGATGGCTGGGTGCACGCACTGGGCCTTGGAAGCAGAGGGGAAGAGGGAATGGGGCATGTGGACCACAGCGGGCAGGGGCAGCAGGAAGGCCCACCCCCACCCCCGTCCTGCGGGCATGCCAGTGCTACTGGCCGAGGGGCCACTTTGGCATCTCATTTCAGGAGCAGGGAGGGGCTGAGTTGGTGGGTCCGGAGGCGGGTAGAGAAGGAAGGGTCAGTGCCTTTGGGCCAAGGTCTGGCCACCCCATCTCATCCTTCCCCAGGCATGGGACAGAACGGAGCCCAACGATCAATGACACCAGCTGAGTGAGGACAGCAGGAAACACCTCCCAATAGTTGCTACCTTAGTTTGGACCTTTGCCAGTGTATGTTAACACGATGGTGTTTACCATACGAATGACTGGATACCAAGCACTGTTCTCAGTGCTGTAATGTATTATCATGTTTTATCTTCTCAACTTTGTAAGATGGGGAGCATCATTCCCATTTAATAGATGAGAAAACTGAGGAACGAAGGCATCACACACACCCCACCTCCCCACCCCGTAAAAGGTAGAGATGGTGCAGCACGGGTACAAATCCCGACTGTTTGTAGATAGGCCATAGTTCCTTCTTCAATACAATGCATTCCAAACATCCCAGCACCAAGATTCAACCTATTTTCACATTGGAATAGCTTTGTGTCCGGTGTCTTTTTCCCTGATCATTTCTTTCTCCATAAATTTGGCAGAATCTTGTTGGCTTCACTTAAGCATCATTATAACTGATTGCAGTGTTGCTTTAAATATTTGTGACTAGAGAGTTAGAAGGCATATGCACTCTGATCATTTTCAGTCTATTTTATTATTTTTAAAATTCTGGTTTCAAGCCCCTAGATTGATTTAGGAGTTTGGAGCACCTCTGAGTGTTCCCTCAGACACCAAACAAACAGAATTTCTAACCACAGTGACTAAAACAGGCACTTCCAAGTTTGAAAAATTTATAGAGTAGAAAAAGATGTGTGGCCAAATAAATATCTAGGCAGTTGGGACATGTCTAAAGTAAAACACTGGTTTTCTGAAACATATTCAATAAATGTACAACCATGTCACAAAAAGAGATAATGCTCAAGAGAATTTGTTATTATGTGTTTGCTCCCCAAGAATATGGCCTTACAGTTTATGAAACATCTCCAGAATGAAGTTATTTGTTTCAGATACTCTTTATGAACACGAAATGTGCCTGTGAACTCTGGAAAATGTATTTGGTTAATCCAATTAGGGGAAAAAAGAATTTTGTGTTTAGCATTAACCCCTAAATTAGAAGGGACATTCAACAACTGTAGTAAATTCAAGAACCCTTGCATTTAATTAGAGACTGAATTAATCTTTAGATCTGATTTGATCGTTTCGTTTTAACATTTTGGCTTTACAAGATTTATCAAGTTTCCAGCAAAACTGCCTTTTATTTGTATAAATTCTACTTGAGTTGGGATCCTTTTTTTTTTTTTTTAAGGAAAAAAGAAAATTCTTTGTAGGCATAATTTTTATATGCATTACCGAATTCTTCATAAAATGAACTGAAGGGAAAGTATTCGAAACTGGCCAACTGTTAACATTTTTCATATGTTCTGGGAATGGTACTTAAGTGGATAAGGTGAGAGAACAAGACTAATCTTTGCCGTCTGAAAGGGCCTTCTTTATGGTATGTTTTGTTACCTTTTCTGCAAAGCTGTTGGATTGTATCCCCTGCGTTCCATAGCGAAAGTCTGAGCGTCCTCTGCGTGACTATGAAAACAAGGCACCTACTTACCCGTGAGCCTTACACCCGGGCAGGGTCATCACAGCTGGTGCTGCTAACTGAAGGCCTACTACAAGTCAGATGATGGTATTGTTTCATTGCTGTGGCCTTCTCTATTGGTGAGTGTCTTCTTAAAATAAATGAAAAGCAAGCAAGTGAAAAAGTGTCAACATTTTTTTGAGAGCCAAACCAAAGAAATTAAGCCATTTTATTGAGAGCGGCAGTCTAGCTTAGTGGTTCAAGAGCATAGCTCCAGAGTTGGGCTGGCTGGGTTGGAGTCCCACACTGCTGATAATTTGTTGGAACACATTAGCTGGATTACTCACCCTCTGAATACCTCTGTTTCTTTATCCCTGAAAAGGGTATACTACAACCTAATTCGTAGGATCATTAAAAGGACTAATTGCGATGGGGCACATATTAAACACAGCACCCTTTCCATGCTAAGCATGTAATAAATGTTAGCCATCATTAATATTTCTAAAGTCCCAAACTTGAAGCTTCCAGCACATCTGTTAAGCACAAGTTGTACCGCCGTGCAGATGGGCTCTCTGTAGGTACCAGTCCCTAGGTAGGGGTGAGTGATTGTTAGATGGGTATAGACGGTGCCATCCCCAGGCAAGATGCCCACTGCGGAGGTCCCCTGGCACCACATCCGGGCAGTCTGAGGCACTGTGCTCCCTGTACAGCAGGCAGCTCGGGCAGCACTGGCCCCGGAATCCCCTTGTAGGGCTACCTTCTAACAGTAAGCGTCGTGGGAGAAGCGTCACAGGTGATGCCGAAAGCTGGGGTTCTGTTTTACTAAGAAAATTGAAAGGATGAGGTGACAAAAACAACAGATGTCTATACATATGTGAGGGTAGAGCTGAGATAACTTGTTCGCCGGTTGGCATTGGCTCAGAAATGAGCAGACCTCAGTATGCCAGTGAGGCCAGCCCACAGCCCAATTCAGAGGCTGGGACAGGAAAGTAAGTGACAGGAAATAGACATTGGAAAGAAACACTACTCATTAGGTGTCTGTTCTGTGCCAGGGTCTTTACGTTTGAGGTCTAATTTAAGCCTCATCACACATGAAGTGGCATTGAGAGGTTTAAAAGGGTTGGAGAAGAGGCTAATGATAAATCTGGATTGTGATGGCGATGATAGCAGACTTTGGTTGACCCCAGGGCCCACGAGGATTCTGGCCCCTTTGAGGGGAGAAGGGGTGCTGACAGGCAGGGGTTGTACAGACAGGTTGAAAGGGGGCCTTTTAGGGTTCTAAAGATGAAATTCTTCATTTTGACCTTGATATGAAGTAAATAATCACTTCTGTTTGGAAAGCAGTAAAGCCAGCCAACCATGCTGCAATCCTCATCTCACAACCCACATATCTTACGTTTCAACAAGGAGAATCCTTTCAGAGAGATAAATGTGAATTCTGTGTGCCATGTATATATTTGTGCCACATTTGATTTCATTAGCTAGAATATCACGTAGCTGGGCTTGTTTAACGGCTTAGACCAGATGGTAATGCCTTGCGAAGAAAAATAGCTGCACGCATGTAATTGAACATGTCTTGTTGACAGTTACAACTACCCATTTTCCCAATTAAATGTAGGTGATTCAATAAAATGAACACCGAGTCTGTTACTGTGCCGCTATTTCTAGCCCAGAACACAAGGGAGAAAAACGTGCTACACAGTGGGAAATTGCACAGTTATGATGTGTAATCTGGGAGACACAGAATAAGGGCAGGCTTCTCCTCCCACCCTGAACACGGGGAGCTACTTGTTGATGCCTAGATTTGGCCCTTCACCGAGGGGAGAGGCCTTCCTTCCTCAGTTACGACCTGTCTGATAGTGGTGACGATAGTGGACGTGAACATTATGAAAACTAGCCAGTACTTTTTGAAAAAACGAGGTAGTATATTGGCTTCAGGATAGAATCAAGGGTGGTGGAAACTGTTGTGTTGCCTCTGAGCAGATGAGGGTGTTGAGTTTTATGAATGTTTTCGATCAATGCTACAAAAGACGCTGGCCAAAGTAATACATGCACACAAACGTCTTCTGAAGCTGTCACCAAAAAGATTTTTATATTTATTGAAGGAAAAGCTTAACTCTACGCTCCTCCTGGCCCCCCTCATCCCACTTATGTAACCGTGAAATTGACAAGTTTAGCAAAAGGAAGAAGAAAGTCATAGTCTGGCCTTGGAGCTTGTCGGCAAAATCTCTAGAGATAATGATAATGATCAGTAGAAATGATAATAAGTGAGAAACTCTTTTTGAGGAAAAGCTGGAAAAGAGCACCTTGCCATTTCCAGGGACTTAAATGACACAATTGCTATGTATATATTTTTTCTTAGTCACTTCATGTTTTATGAGTAAAAGCTTGTAATCATTTTCTTCTCTCTTCTTGCTCATGGAGAGTCGAGAATTTTAGAGTAACAAAGACCCTAAAATCCACTCAAACTCAGGCTCTCATTTTACCCAAGAGGAAAGGGGGGAGTGAAAGAAGAAGGCCCCACAGTTTAAGAGAGATGGTCCTAGGGCCCAGTTGTCTCTTCTCCCATTACTTAATGTTGCCCCTTTTCCACTGTTAGGGGTTGATGGGGGGACATGGTCATGTGAGGGTTCCCTGCCCTCACTGCTCGTCACCCAGAGCAGCTGCGCTTTTATCTAATTTATATGTTGTGGTCCCATATAAATATTTAAAATATTTTTCTCATGTAAGTAAGTGCAGCATTTGAAACCCACTCTCCTCAACCACACAGGAATTCTTAAGAATGGTGTTGGGGTGCCATCTTCACTCCTGCCTGGTGGGTCTCAGGTATGGGCTTCCCCATTTCTACTGTTTTCCTAATTCAGATGACAAAGAGTAAAGTTAAACCAAATCCTACTATGGAGGGTGTATTCCGGAGGTAGAATGAGAAAATATTTGAGAGGGGTTGACTGTGAGACAGTGTGGAGCTTTGTCACCCCAGCCCAGCCCAATTAGACCCTGTAAAGGTAACTTAGTCCTGGATGTTGGTCCCAGCTCCACAAGGGAGTTGGCGCTTGACCTTGCATGTTGCATGTAGACAGTTCAGAGAATCATCAGACCCACCTGAGGAAGGAAGTAGGCAAAGATGGCAAGCCTTGTGGGCTGCTGCAGGGCAGACCGGTCAGGAGGAGGAGGCAGCCAGTGGTCAGCAGCAGCCAGGCCCCCAGAATGCCTTCCCCTGGACCTCAGTTCTGAACGCCCCCCACCCCCAGCCGTGACTCAGAAATCTAACTGTCATTTTGCACGTTTCGTGTTTGATTCCTTTAGTCACCCAGTCTTCCTCTCCTTTCTCTGCTTTCTGCCTTGTGAGGGTGGGGGCAGCCTCAAGGGCAGCGTGGTGGGCTGGGCCTCAGAGGCAGAACAGCCTCCAGAACCAGGAGCTCCTTTGTCCTGGAAAGGAGCTTCTCTAGGGGCTTCCCCCAGGGCTGCTCGGCTGTCGTCCCCAGGCTTCGTGATGGCCTCTGCACCATCCAGAGGGACCTGACTGCAGCTCTCTCCCCTGGGACTTCCTCCGCTCTCGCAGGGCACCGGCCGTCTTCAGCTGCCTCAGCCACCTAATATCTGCCCCACCGGTCTCTGTTTTTCTTTACTCCCCAAGTGCCCCTTTACATACATGTAAATGCACACACCTGTGCCTGCACACACGCACACACACACGCAGAACCACCATGAAAATGTCCGTGGCTCTTTTTCTCAGCAATGCTTAATATAATTCCGCCTCCTCTCACACCTGACTTTCCAGTGACCTCTGACTCAGGCCAGCGAGGGTCAGGTCAGCCATGCCCCTTCTGTAGCTCACCTGGCACCGTCTAGAAGAGGCTACCAGCCCAGGAGTGTGTGCTTCATTCATCGTCTCTCTAGTTGGCTTGAACACAGGGCCGCGACCACTTCTAAGAGGTCAGATCAGTTTTCCCGTCAGTGTCTCCCAGAGCCAGGTTGGACCTTCTCCTCCCTTGGCATTAAGTAGATGGGCGTGCTTACGGGGTGGCAGCAGTGGAGGCACCGAGTCCTCCACTGGCAGGCTTGTTGAGGCCTTTAAACAGTCTCACCATCAAAGTGCTTCGTAACAGCTGTGAAAACATAATCACAGGTGGCAGTGAGCATGAAACGCATGGCTTCATGCTGGGTCTTCGGCCAATAGGCACACTCATGGGTTTCCAAGTGGGGCCCTCTGTTCCCAGACCTGTATCTGCCTGACTCCTGAAAGAACTATGCATACTTTACTCAGGGTGTCCACAGGGCACTAGCTTCTAGAATAACCTCGGGGGCGCTCCCTGTGGGCCTCCCTCATGAGTTTTGGGGCACTGGTAGTGGTGGAAGGGGAAGTGGAGACCATGTCTCAGATGTGGCAGTGTACAGATTGGTTCTTCCAAAGAAAATGGCCTTGGCAGTAATACTTCTAGTGCAGAAGGGTGAGGGCCTGGGTATTTAGGGGATGGCAAAGGGAACTTGGGACTTTTTCTCAGAATGTTCTGAATAAGATGCGCCCTGTAACTCAGGGATTTGAGTCTCCTGGTCATCATAGTTTGTCCTTCAGAACTCAGTAAAGATTTAGTTAGTCAAAGCCATCTTTCTGTAAGAATCTGTTCCATTCCTCATGTGCTCCTTAGACCCCTCTTTTGTACTGTTGTATCGATCCCCCCGTATTTGTTATGTAAAGTTTATCGTGTAATTTTTATTTTGTTACCACTCACAGTCATTAGCATAGGATGACTACAATGACATCTTTTCTGACTAAAGTAAAGACACTTGGTATTTAGTTGGCCTCTGCAGCCTGGGTGGAGGCAGGTGTGGTTCGTTTTCAGCCTTTTGAAATATGGAAAAGAGTTTCCCAACCCCCACAGTCAGCCCTGTGGACCTTGCTTCCACCATTAAATTCAGCTGGACCACCTCTCCATCAATACCATGATGATGGAGAGAAGCTCTGTTTAAGGGTTCTTATTTGACAAACAGGACAAGACCTTCTGATAATATTGCATTTTCTTAAATAGGTTTATGGTTTCCACTCCAGAGAACTGGACGCACTAAAATGCAGTGCATTGGTGTTTAAGATCACAGTGCTAGTTCACGTCACAATCACTTGAACAACTTTGTGTCCCCGCTGGGTGTCAGCCAGTGGGCTGGCTGCCCTGGGGGGGGGGCAGACAGGGGTGACAGTTGCAGACCCCACCTCCAACGAGTTTCTGTGTAAAATAGCAAATAAATTATAAATAAAATTCACCATATTCAGCAGTCATGAATGAGCTTAAACCACTCGCTTGTAATATAAGATTTTAGAAAATGGGAGAAAAATTCATTTATTTTTTAAAGATGATTTATTGACGTGACATTGATATAATATAAAATTAATGAACAATTCAGTGGCACTTAATACAGCCACACAGTTGTATAACTACCACCTCTGTCTAATTGCAAAATATTTCCATCACTCCGGAGTCAAACCCCTTCCCCACTGAGCAGTATGTATTATCTCCTCCCTCTCCCCAGCTCCTGCCAGCGTCATCTGTGTTCTGTCTCTAAAGGTTTATCTGTTCTGGAAATTTCCTATAAAAGGAATCATACAGTGTATGACTATTTGTCTGGCTTTTTTTTTTTTTAACTTAGTATAATGTTTGGAGGTTCCTGCGTATTGTAGCATGTGTCAGTCCTTCATTCCCTTCTATGGCTGAATAATATTCCATTGTATGTACGTACCACAATTTGTTTATCCATACGTCCATTGGTGGACACTTAGGCTGTTTCTGCCTTTTGGCTACTTGGAATAGTGCTGTTATAAATACCTGTGTACAGATACTTGTATAAGTACAAGTATGTTTTCAAGCCTTTTGGGTCTGTACCTTGGAGTGGAATGGCAGGGTCATCTGGCAATTCTATGTTTCACTCTGAAGAATTGCCAAATGCACAGTGGCTGAACCATTTTGAATTCCCACCAGCAATGTATGAGGGTTCTGATTTCTCCACATCCTCTCCAACACTTAACTATTTTCCATTTTTCTGTTTGTGTGCTTTCGATTTTTTATAGCCAACCTAGTGGATGGGAAGTGCTACCTCGTGGTTTTGATTTGCATTTCCCTATTTTGACTAATGACATGGAACATTTTTTTCATTTATGTTCATGTGTTAGTATATCTTATTGAAAGAAATGTCTACTTAAGTCCTTTGCCCATTTTTGAATCAGATTGTTTGTCCTTTGTTTGTTGAATTCTAAGAATTCTTTATATATTCTAGATACTAGACCCTTATCAGATGTATAATTTGCAAAAGTTACCATTTTACAGGTTGTATTTTCACTTCTTGATATGGTCTTTGATAAACAAAGTTTTTAATTTTCATGAAGTCCAATTTATTAATGCTCATTTTTTATATCATGTTTATGAACCCATTGCCTAATCCAGGGTCATGAGGATTTATTTACCCCTGTGTTTTCTCCTAAGAGTTTTATGGTGTTAGCCCTTACATTTAGGCTGTTGGTCCATTTTGAGGTAATTTTTATACATGGTGTGAGGTTGGGATCCAAATTTATTCTTTTGTTTGTGGATTTCCAGTTGTTCCGACACCACGTGTTGAAGCCTTTCCCCGTTGAATGGTCTGGGTACCCTTGTCCAAGTCAGTTGGCCATAGATGTTTATTTCTGGACTCTTGATTCTATTCCATAGATGCTGTATGTCTGTCCTTATGCCAGTACCACACTGTTTTGATAACTGCAATTTTGTATTACGTTTTGAAATTGGGAAAGGTGAGCCCCCTAATTTTGTTCTTTTTCAAGATTGTTTTGGCTCCTTAGAACCCCTCACAGTTTCATACAGATTTGAGTATTGGCTTTTCCATTTCTGCCAAAAGGCCATTGGGATTTTGTTAGGGTTACATTGAATCTGCAGATCACTTTGGGTAGTATGGACATGTTCACCCTATTAAGTCTTCTAACTCATGGACGTGAGGTGCCTTTCCATTTATTTAGGTCTACAATTTCATACTTTTCAGTGTACAAATATTTCATCTCTTCAGTTAAATTATCTCCTAGTTATTTTATCCTTTTGGATGCCATTGAAAATGAATTTTATTTAAAAATTAAGCTTTTGGATGGCACATTTCTAGTATATAGAAACACAACTGATTTTTGTATGCTGGTCTTGTACCTTACAACTTGGCTGAATTAATTTTATTAGCTTTGGGATTTTCTGTATATAGAATAATTTCATCTGTGAATAAAGGTATCTTTTATTTCTTTCTCTTGCCTAATTGCACTGGGTGAAGCCAGTGAAGGGTTCAGTAGTGGTGAACAGAGGTATCCTTGTCTTGTTTATGACCTCCAGGTTTCACCACTGAGTATTATGTTAGCTGTGGGCTTTTGTAATTGTCCTAGGGAGCTCCACCTCTGTCATACCCTGCTTCCCCGAAAATAAGACCCTGCCAGACAATCAGCTCTAATGCGTCTTTCGGAGCAAAAACTAATGTAAGACTTGGCATTATATTGTATTATATCATATTATATTTTATTATGTTATATTATATTATATCATAAGACCCAGTTTTATATTATTATAAAATAAGACTGGGTCTTATATTAATTTTTACTCCAAAAGACGCATTAGAGCTGATTGTCCAGCTAGGTTTTATTCTGGGGGAAACACGGTAGTTTTCTGAGTGTTTTTATCATGAAATGGTGTTGGGCTTTGTCAGATGCTTTCCCTACATTATTCGAGATGATCAGCTGGTGGGTAGAATCCTAAAGAAAGAACAGGATTGCTATAAAGAGAAATGTGGAGTCTGGAAATGTAAGTAGCTACAGCACAGTGCTGGGAACGTGACTCGTTTTTGCAGAGATTCCTGCACAATCTGAAGTCACTGCATGGAGTCGAGGACTGGATCAGCCGAGAAAGGGCAGAGTACAGTGGGGAGCACCTTGACTGCCAAACACTTTTATCTGGTCAACATCTGGAGCCCCTTGGGGTGTCTGAACCCAGGGCAGCTAGGAATCCTGACCTTAGCTCATTACTCTCTATTTATGTGTCTCCACTAAATCTTTTCCACTGACTTTCACTTTCATTCTTAATTTTGTTAGTAAAGTATCATGTAGAACAAAGAAAATATTGTATTTCTTTAATACCATGTGATGAATCCTATGATTTTCTAAAATTTAGGAATGAAAACAAATTTAAGAAGTGAGCCAATGCTTGTTGGTAGTTCGTTTCTAGTTACGTACAGACAGACCTGGTAACAAGCTTTTGTCAGGGCTGTAAATTAGACTGGAGGGAAGAATGAACTGCACATTCCTGGCTCCCAGGCCAAGGTTCCTGTGATTTCTGCCAGCCCTCTTCTAGACAGCAGCTTGGTTCCTCAGCTGTCCTAGTCAGGGAGACAGATGGAACCTCACGGGCTTCCTATTTAGGCATCTCAGAATTCAAAGTTGTTATGATGTGTGGGCTTTGAAAATGCCATACTTCAGGGAAGCTGAGTTTTTGCATCTCAGGCTTTCATATATTGAGCATGTGTTCTTTTCCATCTTCATGATGTTATTTTTTGTTGTGTGTGCCCCCAAGCCCTTTCTTGGAATGTCAACAGAGGATGAGTTCTGGCTGTGCTGGAAGCTGTGCTCAGGAAGTGTGCTGAAAGCTGGCCTACTGTGTGCACTGCCTGCCCAGTTGTCAGGCCAGCCTGTTCCCTCCTTACACTTGTTCTAGTTAGTGGTCTCCAAAAGGCTGCCATTTCACCATGGGATTCTGCTCCCTCCAAGTAGTGGGCTCTGACCCAAGGACCAGCCCTGCTGTGTCAACGGCCAAGGCATATTAGGGATATGACTACTGAGCTCGTTAACCAGGAGCCTCTGTCCTTTCTAGAGACCTCCGGGCATACTATTAACCTAAGTGCAGGGGCAGAAAAGCCCGGGAGCACTTGGTACAAATGTTAATGGCTTTTACATTAGGACACTTCATCACAGAATTCCAGCTGACAGTGTCAGGAGATGACCCAGGAGGCATTTCTCGGATAAGAAGGTGTGGGAATCAATGGAGATCAGAAATGAAAAGATGAATATGATTCAGTAATCAGAAAGCTATTTGACTCCTAAGTGTTAGCCAACAGCAGGTATGGCTACACCCATTGTTGCAAGGCCATTAGTTCCTTATCACCGCCATCAAGCAGTGGTAAGGAAGGAGCCCAGTGTGCTTGAGGCAGCCCTGGGCCATGTGTGCAGCTGTGCAGAAACGCTCCCCCATAAGTGGGTGTGGCTATGTGAAGCCATTAGCTAAGACTTGACAGTGAACATAATTTTGAATTGCAGCAAGCATCTGAAGTACGTAAGTGAGTCTAACTTTTGAAAAAGCCTAAAACCGAAAAGTCTGAATTTTGGAAGGATAGTGAGTGTTCTTTCATATTACAGAAAGCAACCTTTCTTTCTAAAAAAATTTACATGTTTTTATCAAAGACAGATTTTATTTTTCTTCTTTGTAAAAATGTTGGTCATGCAGGTTAGTTATTATAAAAAATCTGAACTGTAAAAAAAAAATATCCAAACTAAAAAGCCAAATCTGCCCACCCACCATCCCCCAAGCCCCCCGAACCTGCTTCCACTCCCACAGGCTAACTAACCACCATTTGCATTTCTCTGTCGCCTCCCCCATCCCTTTTTTTAAGCATGGATGTATGGATGTGTGTGTTAAGTGACTGTTTCAAATTGCTTTTGATAAACGCATCTATTTTCCATAACTGGCTCTGCCCACACGTAAGGTGACTGGTGTTCGGGTCCGCTCCCTTAGCTTCTAGAACGCGAAAACCGACAGCCTGCCCCTTAATTCTTCTTGCTGCAGCGATAGTCCGCTTACGCTTACTACTTCTGGTTTTCCTCTTTAGATGACTTATTTTTATTGGTTTTTCTGTCACCACCAGTTAGCCATCATATCTACACACTAAGAATCCGTTCTTTTTATTTTGGGCAAAAATAGTTCCTCCTCTGAGTGTCCATTTTCAGCAGCAGCAGGTGCCATGCCTCCTCCAGTCTTTGCAGAAAGGCTAGGGTCCGAGCCTGTGACTTAACTGATTAGCTTCATAACCTTTTTTTTTTTTTTCAGTGCACAGGTGTGTGTATGACCTGCAAGACACTATCTTCTTAGGAAAATATAAACATATTCCCGCCACGGTTTTCTTTGGAAACTTGTTTTTCTGCCTTGGTGTCTTCTCTCTTGGCCTTTGCTGTGAAGTCTGAGGCTCATCCTTGGACTTAGGGAGGCCCTGGCATTGGCGGTTCTGTTAGCCACCGCTTCAGAAATCCAGTCCTTGAAGACTTAACGCTCAGCAGACACGCACAAGGGGGCCCCTGCTTTTGCTCAATTCTCTCTTCATCTCCAGGAACTGAATTTTTCATGCAGTAATTAAAATTTGTAGGTCAGGCCTCCCATGGCACCGTTTGCTGCTAATATGGGAAAGCAGTGATCAGATTCGCTTATGCTGCTCTTCACTGAGCTGAGACTTAAAGGATGAAGGGTGACATTTTCCCCCATTTTGTAAATTAATGCCATTGATCTGCCTAACAAGAACAAAGTTAGGCTTCAAAATACCAAATGATAAAGAGATTAAGACTTTAAATGGCTTTCCAAAAGGCAACCTCTATTGTAAGGCTCCAAGCTGACTATTGAACTTTCAATTAGAATTTCTAATAGGCTATTGACTCAAATGGATAAAATGTTGCCAGTGATAGCTTTCAAGATGACAAAGATTGCTTCTTACATTCTGGAAGCTGATACTGTTCTGGAAGGTGAATAATAATAATAAACCTCCCTCTGTAGTCTGTCAGCTGCATTTGTGCTACAGTTTTGTCAGAGATGAATAAATGCATTTTTAAGAAATATATGCATTTTCGAAACACTTTTTTGTGTTTGCTAAACATGGGCTCCATGAAACCTCGCAGGGCATGGAAGTCCCTTCCGTCTTCGGCATGGTGGCAGCATTCTCTTATGAGAAGCAGCGGGTGTGGTGTATGTTTCTCTGTGTGCACACACATGCATTCATGCAGACTCACGGGTACGCTCAGTTGGTACTCCAGCAGACGTGTTGTTGTCTGTCATTGCTCTCTGCCTCAGTTTACTTTTCTTAAAAGCCGTGATTCTCCTCCCTGATGGGCTTCCAGCATGGTGTGATTCCATCTAGCCCTTGTAGGGAAACACTAGCTCTAATACATGTTTAAATACTAATGTTTCAAAGACCAGCTACCTCTTCTAGGATAAAGGGTTAATATTATGCTTATGTTACAGTGCATTAAAAACTCTAATTAAAACAGCATTACATTCCCATCTGCCAATCTCCAGTAATCTTCTTTAATTGCAGTAATTAAACTATATTTACATGTTCAGAATACTTGTAATTTAGCAAATTGCACTCTCTGCTCTACATTTAATCAAACAACCAGTTCCAGTATATTTAGTGTGGAAAGAAGTAATTTCAATGTTTTGATTACTATAGCAGATTTGACAGAGTAAGTGCCCCTCTAGTAGAGGGCTTGAAAGGGAAGGCAAACATGAAATATAGTCATGGTTTTGGTTGTCATGCGAATGCCGAATTACGTGTTGGAGGATTAACTATTACAGGGCATCATGGTTGCAGTTGTGTTTGCACACAGCCAGTAGGACAGATAGCAGATTGTCTTTCATGCCAATTTGACAAAGGAACAAAGTTTTCTCTTTAAAGGGGGATCATGGGAAAATTGAGTGACAGCGTTACCTGAATGGTATAATTGCTGTTGCATCTCCTACCTGCGACCCCACCACCCGCCGTGCTACATGGTTATTGTAGTTTCACAACTAGAGTCCAAAAGAAATTCAGTGATAAACAGCACAGGGAAATGTCCGTGAGGATACCATGGCAGGAGTGAGTCTCTTCTGTTGTGTCTGGGCTGGTTCTGAAAGGGCCCTACGGTAGAAGTAAGGCCTGTCTCCTGCATTTCTTACCAGACCATTCCACCTAACCCACCTTCTCAGCCTCGGCTCTGTTTCTTGGTTTCCACATTTTAAAAACAGAAATAATGTTGTGAATATTGATTGGATTCAAAGGAGTAACGTCTTAATCACCTTTAAAGTATTTTTTTAAATGTTTTTTGTTAATGTTATTATCTAGTGGCACCAGTACAATAGTTTCTGTTTCTTTATCTGTATAAATTTGACTGGATATTGCCATTAAATCTCTGTTTTCCAAAACAATGAGTCGATTTACTCAGCATAGAATTTAAAGTAATAGTCTTGCTTCCAGTAGATTCTTTCTAACTATGTAATATTAACAATATCTCCTAGAATTTGTATCTCTACTCGCTTCTGGGCCATCTGTTGTATTAATGAGGGTTATGCATTAATGAAAAGGAAAAGACAGTCTGACACTCCTATTGAATACCAAAGATAAGCCTTGTTTCTTGACCACGTGAAAAGAGCAAGCTACTGAATTGTTACACATGACATGTGGGAGTGCAGACATGGTTTTCCTCATGGTTCAGTTAGTAACTTGCTATGATACTGAGCAAAATGTTTCACTTCTTTAGGTTTCATATTGTTAGAGACAGGGTAGAGAATAGGGCTTGGATGTTTTTGGTTCATAAAGAAGTCAAGATGAAAAAATATATTGGATGTTAGACTGTTGCAGGAAGAACCATTCAGTTCAAATCCAGTCCCATTTCTGTGTTATATCAGTGAGAATTTAACTTCTGATAAATGTCTTGGTATCTTTTTTCTTCCTGTTGCTTACTTATAAAGAGATTCTGATTAATTTATGATGGCTGCCTTCACGAACATAGTGGGCAAAATTAAGCCTTACAATGATAATTCAAAGCAAAATACTGCTAATATCTGCACCAAGGAGGCTTGAGGGTGCCAGACACACTTTGAAAGAAAAAGAAGTAATTGGAAGCTGAGGACAGGGCCTCCCCGGTTGAAATGCCAACTCTGTCCCTTAGCTGTTTAATCCCAAGCAGACTCCCCAGTCTCCCTGAGCCTCTGGTGTTGTTTCATCTGTAAAACGGGGATAATAATCCATATATAGGTACTGTATGTATTCTCTCCCATTGCCCATATGTGTCCATGTCTGGGGAGACACACACACGCAGGCACACACGTGCACACACACTCTACTATCTTAAGAGCCTTTGGAATGATGATATATGATTCGAACACAAATGCCAGTACAAATTATTTTTAACAATGCAGCATAACTGTCAGGAGAACTATGCCTAAGGGTGAGGTACACCTGGAATACGAAATCTCCAGATTGTTCCCAAACCTTACTGTAACCATGTGAGTCCCTTGCCCTGATAAGTCTTTTCTGGAATTGTCAACAAAGGACACAATTGAAAGATCTGAATATCAGTACTATTTCATACTCTGCCTAGATGTAATAATGAGCAGCAAAATAACCCCAAAAGTGGCCCTTAATTCAAACACTATCATGTCAAGTTACCAGTAATTAAGAACAGCCTGTATGAAACATACTTACATGGCAGTCGGCACCTCTGCCTTCCAGAGGTTGCTGAGAAGGTGAGTTTAGTTCTCATCTTGGCAACTCAGGAGAAAGGTCAGCATTCTCATTATACTCAAACATGGGGCCATTTGTCTTCTTGAAAACGTTCTACCTTGGGATAGGGTTTGGAGGCCCTCAATACAGAGAGAGTTTCTAGCATTTAATTCCAAAGACAGGAGTCCTGACATTTACATTCTTGCTAATTGCCCACATCACCTTGCGGCTGCAGGACCTGGGCTCCTGCCTGGAGGACTGCAAACTCTTTGGAAGAGCACTCTTTATGGGGCTGGAAGGGGGGTGTTGGACTGCAGAGACTTTTTTTAATAGTGTTCTTGAAAAGCCTGAGTGGATTTATGACGTAAATCACATGATTCTCAAAGCCCTTGTGGTGTGCGGCGGCCTGTGGGGCCTCTGGTCCCACTCCCCACATAAGAACGCAGGACACGGTGAGGCCAAAAAGGAACACCCACGGAGCCTTAGGTAGGGGAGCCATACTACTATAGTCTCCTGGTGGCTGGGCTGGAGACACAGGAAGCAGGAGCCACACTGTCCGCAAAGCGCCATGCTAACTGCACTCCGCCGCTTGCCAGCTCAGCCACCATCTTCTTGCTAGCCCCCATTTTACACTCCTGCTAGTGTACCCACGGCAGTTATATTAGTGGCCAATGGCTCACTGGTTATAGCTGACGGCCAACTAGCCACAGCTGATGGCCATGCAATCACAGTTGATGGCCATTTACTACCCGAGCCAGCACCTTTCTATGTGAGGCCGAGAGCCTGGAAACTGCTTTCTGGGGCTCTGTCCCCACACTCCACCCCTACAGGGTCTCGCCTTACAATCGACGCGACAAGTATCTTCCGCGAGGGGCCCTGTGCGAGGAGCCTGGAGGTGAATGCAATATCCTGGACACAGCCAGACTCTCTTGGCACAGTTAGGGTTTCTCAGGGCACCACCAGTACTTCTGGGCACAGCCAGACTTCCTGGGCTTCTTAGGGTACCACCTGTTTTTCCGGGCACAGCCAGGGCTCTCAGGGCACCACCCCAGTACTTCTGGGCACAGCCAGACTTCCTGGGCACAGCCAGTCTTTCTCACATATTCTCCACGGCGGCTGGTAGAGACACAAAAGCAAACATCCGCCAATTCCACTGCATGGTGGTACATTCCCAAGCAAACAGTCAAGGTCCATTAAATTAGGGATGGAGCCCATTCCCCATAGTCCACAGTCATTCGCCAGGGCTGGGCGTTGGCCTCACAATGTGTGCCCTCCCCAACCTGGGGGTGAGGGCCTCAGCAAGCACTTGCCAGCCCACAGGGCCGCAACGACCTTTGCTTTATCTGGCCTATGCTGGTTGGGGAACCGTCCACGTCTTCCCACCTCTCCACGGGGGTCCAGCTCTCAGGCAGCTGCTCCTCCTGGTCTTCCTGAGACTGAGTGTTCATACGCACAAACTGCTCCACTGCCCTTCGGAGAGCTTTGGCCAGCACCGTATCCTACTCGCTGCATCATTTGTCACGCGGGGTGCCCTGCGGGGTCTCTGGTCCCGCTCCCCACATAAGAACACAGGATGTAGTGAGGCCAAAAAGGAACACCCACGGAGCCATAGGTAGGGGAGTCATACCACTATATTCTCACTGGTGGTTGGGTTGGAGACACAGGAAGCAGGAGCCACACGATCTGCAACCTGCCGTCCACTTTTCTGCAAACCAGCCTCACTTGCTAACTGCAATCTGCTCTTGCTAGCTCAGCCACCATCTTCTTGCTAGCCCCCATTTCCTGCTAGCATAGCCACAGCAGTTGTATTAGTGGCCAGTGACTCACTGGTTACAGCTGACGGCCAACTAGTCACAGCTGATGGCCATCCAATCACAGTTGATGGCCATTTACTACCTGAGCCAGCACCTTTCTATGTGAGGCCGAGAGCTTGGAAACTGCACTCCTGGCTCTGTCCCCACAGCCCTCCTCTGAACTTACTCTGCTAGGAAAGCCTTACGACAGTCCTCATCCTGAGAACATGGCTGTTTTCCTATTTTTCAGTGTTTACTTATACGTATAGTATTTACTGTATAGCGAGTTTTTTGTATAATAAGGGACTCTGATGTATTAGCTCTTCGTTATTCTCATTCCATCAGCTTCCTGGTAAATGCCACAGCCCCTGGCAGGGACAAGAGTCTCAATCAGGTGATATCATTGCTTTTTAATGAACTCCTCTGAGTAACAACATTACTGTGTTTTCCTGCAAATAAGACCTAGGCAGACAATCAACTCTAATGTGTCTTTTGGAGAAAAAATTAATATAAGACCCAGTATTATATTATGTTATGTTATATCATATATCATATCATATCATAGTATTATTATATTATAAAGACCCAGTGTTATATTATAGTAAAATAAGACCCAGTCTTATATTAATTTTTGCTCCAAAAGACTCATTAGAGCTGATTGTCCAGCTAGGTCTTATTGTCGGGGAAACACAGTTCCTGTGAAAATCCTTATCCTGCATTATTATTAAGGGCCCCCAGAATAAAAGGCACAAAGTCGCTGAGGTTGTGCTGAGAACTGGGGCAGGATTCATTCCCAGTTCAATGTACTGCTAGTTAACAGTCTTTGATCTATCATATTTACCCTCCTGAAACAGTAAGAAGTCACAGGCAGAGCAGCTATGAATGTGCGTAGGCACTTTGTAAATGTTACCTTAGTTATTTAATGCCTAGCCTAACTGCTGGAATTTAACACAATGACAACTTTCACAGAGGGGGCATGTAAAAAATACGTGATATTTTACAACCTGAGAAGTTAAGCACTGAGATAGTTAGGGCCCAGCTCTCATTAGCTGAATGGTAGATTTTTCTAATTAGTTCTTTCTAGTGCAATTAGCACGAAAGAGTCTAATCACCTCATGTGAAACCAATCTAATGCTCGGAAGAGAATGCCCTTGGCTTCTCTTTCAGATTGGATCTTAGGGTTTTCAGTGGACCTCCTTAAAGAATGGAATCTGTGAGTGTTTCTATTAAACATGAGCACAGATCTGTAGAAAGGGCAAGAAATGGACAACTTGTTGAGTCCCCCAGTGCCAGCATAGCTGGAGAAAGTGCTTAGAAATATGCATTCATTGGTAGTTCTCAGTTTATCAGTTCAACTAAGGAGTCTACTTCCCTTCATTTCTTTAATTGGAGACTTGGGGCTAGAGCAGCTGGTTGAGTGTAGCTGCCGTCCTGAGGGCAGGAATCCAGGTGCGCTTGGAGGCCTGGGGCTGTGGGGCTTGCTCTCCGGTCCTCTGCATGCCAGCCTCCCACCAGCTTTTGCTGATGTGTGTGTTCAGTGGTCTCTTCCCACTGTCTGCTTGGAGTCGGCCATGGCGCCACATTCATTTTGGAACTGTTCTCAGATTTCAAGGGCACATCCATCAATTCACAGTTTTTAAGTGAGCCAGCTCTGGGTATCTCTGTTAATAATGTTTATTTTTAACTGGAAAGGAAACTATAACAACAGCATCTGGTCCCGTAGCATGTAAACTGTTGCCACTTTTGGGGAAGCCACTTGCTTGTAAGAAGATGGATGAGAAGAGGCTGAACATATGCATGTTTATTATGAACCAGGGACAGGAACGGGTATTCGTGCTCCCCAGGCCTTAGAGGCCAAGAATATGCGGGATTCCATGCCTGGATCGCTGCTCGGGGGAGCTTCTGATGGTGGCAGTTTCTCGGCTGGCACTGTCCAGGGCAGTAGGTGCTAGCTACTTGTGGCCTGTGCAGCCGTTGAAATGTTAGACAGGAACGAAGTTTTAGGTCTTACTAAATTCAGTTAATTTCCATTTAAATAGCCCCATGTGTGACCAGTCCAACTTTTCTCAACGCATTCTCTTGGCTTGTGTTACCTGTAGGTCATTCTGTAGTCTATCAAGCCAGTGTTTCGTTCTAGAGTTGGAAAGACCTTGTAGTTTTTAAAGTAGCCAAAATACAGATTTGTTTCTAGGAGGGAAGGTGGGAGGGAATCGGTCCACTTATGTTCATTTATGGAACCTTCCAAATCTCAAAGATAGGACACTATCCAACACCTCTCCAAATAGCTAGATTAAGCATATGCAAATGACTTTTACGAACTCCATGTGACGTTTTAATTGTACTTAAAGTAAACAAAAATGGAATATTTAGTCGTCGTTATCAGTGCTGTTTAGCAAGTGTGTTAACTGCTCACAGTAGCCATCTGCACTATCCTGGAGCTCTTCATTTTACACTAAAAGGGTCAAATTAGCAACCTGGACCAATAGGCCTATGTGTGCTGTGAGCTCTGGCTGGGCCCTTCGCCCATTGTTGGGTCTCATTTTGGTCCCTTGCAGCCTGGCATTGATACTGTTTGAAGGAGACAAGGAAGAGCACCAAGGTTATGTATTTAAAACAATGCACAGTCTGTTACTCAACAAACATGTATTGAAGACCAACTACATGCTAGGAATTCTGGATGGAAAGACACTATGTACCCCCACTGTCTTGTAACCTCAAGCAACCGACACATAAATAGTTAAAGATAATACTGTGTGATAAATGTCCTAATAGAAATATATACAAGATGTGCGGTGGAATATAGAAGAAAAATTAAGTGGTGGTTTTAGGGAAGGCTTCTAAGATAAAAACGTTTAAGGGAAGATTTATATATAGACATGAGTCTCTTAATTACGTTATAAAATTTTGCTGGGAATAAAGAGAACGTAGACCTTTCATGAAGGGGCTGTGGTGAAATACAGATCAGATGAGTTAAGCAGCATTGTGTGTTTGGGGAACTGCTGTGAGGAAGGGAATACTGGTTGGTGTCTGGTGTGAGATCGTAAGAGTGCTGAGAGATGAGTACGGAAAGGTAGCCCTCCGTGGAACATTAGAATTACTTGCTAGGTTTTAGAAACGGAACAGGGCCAGGACTCAGGTGAGGCAGGTGAAGCACGCAGTCCGAGCTAGCTCGTGGAAGTTCACGGTCGGTACTTACCACTCTCAGACTCAGTGCCTCCTTAGGTTGTGTGCCCGAGACACCTCACCCGCCTCGCCCCAACCCAGACCCTGAAACATGACTCTGGCTGAAGCAACAAGAAGACTTAAAAGGGAAGTGAGGGAGAATCTGAACCAAGATGACACAATAGGGCAGAGTAGAAATTAATGAGACATTTTGAAAAGGTAAAGGCAAAAAGACCTAGTGAGAGAACACCCACGAGGCACAAGAAGCTCAAATCGTCTTCTCTGAATTCAGAGGACTTTTTCTTTTGCCTGATACTGGCTTTTCCCTAGTTTCTCACATCGCTGCGGTGCTCTTCTGTCCTAGGGTCATGCCCGTCCTGTCTCACAGGCACCATGCACTAGAGTGTCTTCTGAGAGCCACGGGAGCTGGGTTTTTAAAGTGTCTGACTCTGGGCGCGTGTGCTACACAGGCTGGTGTGAACTCACTCAGAGAACCGCAGTCTTCCTGGCTCTCTAAATTCAGTGACCTTATTTTAAAAGATGATCAACATGGCGTAGGACCTTTTGAGAATTAGGAGACATTTTAGCAAGTTTATCAAGAATAAGCAAAGATGACATTTGGCTGGCAGTGGTTCCACCCCCAAGCCATTGGTTTTGGAAGGAAGCTTTTGCATTTGACAGGTTTGGAATCACCAGCACTGCTGGGCACCTCCTCCCTTCTCCAAACTCTGGGAGGTTTTCAGAAGGGACTCTTTTCTTCACAGACATCCCAGAATATAGTTAATTGGGAAAGCATGCAAGAAAAGCTAGCTTGGCTCCCTGGGCCGCCTGTTGTACTCTTCCGGCATATGCTATTACTTGTCTCCGAGCAGCAGACAGGTGGCTGCGTGCAAAGCAGGTCCAATGTGCCTCTGACTCAGAGAAGTTTGGAAACAAAGCCTCTCACTGTTTTCTGAAGTCTGCCGGTCTTTCCTGTTCCCTGTCACCTGAATCTGAAGGGATTTGTAGAGGTGTCTGTACAGAACAGAGGGCTCTGCAGTCAGTAGAACTTACACACAGCCAGCATTTACTGGGATTAGAACCAGAGCACCGCAGGGTTGGATGAGTATTGAAAGACCATGTAGTCCATCTTCCTCTGGAAAACCGCTCATTCCCCACAATGCCTGTGTAGCCATAACCTCCTGTGATACTCATGTGTTCACTGCCACTCCTCGCTATTCTTCTCAAGTGGTAATTTCTTTGATGGTGCTGCCTTTCTCTCCAGCGTCTATGTCTGCCTCTGAGCACCAGCCTGCCCAGAGACCCTCCCTGCTCAGACCCCAGTTTATGGAGCCAGCTCTTCACCGCCACGCCCCTCCTTGGACAGAGCCCTGGCAATGTCACAGCTTCGAAGCTCCTCAGTCCCCTCAGCCACTGTCCCTTCCAAAATCCTTTACTGTGGAGGTGACACTCTGTTTACCTCAGAATCCTGAAATCCCATGAGTAGGTAGGGTGAGGTGCCTTGGTGACTTGGGAAAGACACCTGCCCCAGGGTGACCACACGCCTTCCTTCTGGCCCCGTGACCTTCGGAAAGCTGTTGTCTTCTGTGTGTCCAGGACTCCACACCGTCCCAGGTGTGTTACTTCTGGGCCGTTGTCGGCTCTGGCACAAGTATTGTTAGCGGTGCTTGTGTCCTCCTGCCGGCCGGCCAGCCACACAGTGCTGGAGACGCCTCACACCGTTTGCCTTCACACGGCCACTCCCCCACTCGCTGCCCTGTCCCTGGCACTGCCGTGGACTCGCTGAGGGACTGAGGCCCAAGGACAGCCCGACGTCCCCATACCTCCCTGCCCGGTCCCAGGTCGTAGGTGGCCTTCGCGAGCTGCTCTGTCACAGTCCGTTCACTGTTGTAAGTGACCCATGTGTGTGTCTGTTTTCTCCACGGGGTTGTCATTTCCCTGAGGGCTGGTCCTGTGCCTCACTCATCCAGGGACACCATGCCAAGCCACCTAGTAGGTGCTATTTAATAAAAGTAAGCATGTATGAGTGAGTGTTCCCATCATTAGGCAGTTGCTACCTAAGAACACCAGCTAGGTGATACTGAAACAATGGGATTTTATACTGTGACTTTTGAACCGTTTTCTAGGATCTAAGTATGGGCCCTACCCTGTCACAGAGGGCCAGAGACATGGGCAGATTGGGGATAAAACTGGTTCTTGATTAGGCACTTAGATTTTATAACAAAAATCCCTGAGTTGAAGAAGAGACAGTACTCCCTAACTCATTTTATGAGGCCAACATTACCCTCATACCAAAACTTGATAAGGATAACACACACACACACACACACACACACACACACACACACACAAACTACAGACCAATATCTCTGATGAATACAGACGCAAAAATCATAAACAAAATTCTAGCAAATCGAATGCAATATTGCATTAAAGAGATTATTTATCACGACCAAGTGGGATTCATCACAGGGACATGAGGATGGTTCAATATCCGCAAATCCATCAATGTGATACATCACATAAACAAAGAACAAAATCATATGATTATATCAATTGATGCAGAAAAAGCATTTGACAAGATACAACATCCATTTATGATTAAAACACTTAACAAAATAGGTATAGAAGGAAAATACCTTTACATAATAAAGGCCATATATGACAAACCCTCAGCTAATCTCATAATTAATGGTGAAAAACTGAAGCCCTTTGCTCTACGTTCAGGAACACGACAGGGCTGTCCCCTATCACCTCTGCTTTTCAACATAGTGTTGGATGTCCTCGCCAGAGCCATCAGGCAAGAGAAAGAAATAAAAGGCATCCACATTGGGAATGAAGAAGTTAAATTGTCACTCTTTGCAGATGACATGATGCTATATATAGAAAACCCTAAAAACTCCACCAAAAAGCTGTTACAAACAATAAATGAATACAGTAAAGTTGTCAGCTACAAAAATCAATGTACAAAAGTCCATTGCATTCCTATGTACTAACAATGAAATCTCAGAAAAAGAAATACAAAAACCAATTCCTTTTGCAAATGCAACAAAAAGAATAAAATACCTAGGAATAAACTTAACCAAGGATGTGAAGGACCTATATGCTGAAAACTATAAGACATTTTTAAAAGAAATTAAAATGACACAAAGAAATGGAAAGACATTCCATGCTCATGGATTGGAAGAATCAACATAGTTAAAATGGCCATATTACCCAAAGCAACATACAGATTTAATGCAATCCCCATCAAAATCCCAATGGCATTTTTTAAAGAAATAGAACTAAAAATGATCAGATTTGTTTGGAACCACAAAAGACCCCGAATAGCCAAAGCAATCTTAAGAAAAAAGAACAATGCTGGAGGTATCACACTCCCTGACTTCAGCTTGTACTATAAGGCAACAATAATCAAAATAGCATGGTACTGGCAGAAAAACAGACATGTAGACCAATGGAATAGAATTAAGAGCCCAGAAATAAACTCACGTAAGTATGGGCAGATAATTTTTGACAAAGAAACAAAAAAAAAAAAAACCACATAGAATGGAGAAAAGACAGCCTCTTCAATAAATGGTGCTGGCAAAATAGAAAGCATGTGCAAAAGAATGAAACTGGACTGCTATCTGTCACCATGTACCAAAATTAACTCAAAATGGATCAAACACCTAAGCATGAGACCTGAAACAATAAACTGCATAGAAGAAAATATAGGTTCTGCACAGCAAAAGAAACCATCGACAAAATAAAGAGGCAACCAACTGAATGGGAGAAGATTTTTGCAAAGAGTTCCTCCAATAAGGGGCTAATATCCAAAATATGCAAGGAACTCATGCAGCTCAACAACAACAAAAAAAAAAACAACCCAATTGAAAAATGGGCAGAGGACCTGAAGAGACATTTCTCCAAAGAGGACATACAAATGGCAAACAGACATATGAAAAATGCTCAACATCACTAATCATCAGAGAAATGCAAATAAAAACCTCAGTGAGATATCACCTCACCCCAGTCAGAATGGCTATCATCAACAAGACAAATAGTAACAAGTGTTGGAGAGGCTGTGGAGAAAAAGGAACCCTCATCCACTGTTGGTGGGAATGCAGACTGGTGTAGCCATTATGGAAGGCAGTGTGGAGGTTCCTCAAAAAATTAGGAATAGAATTACCATATGACCCAGCAATCCCTCTCCTGGGTGTCTACCCAAAAAATCCGGAAACATTTATCCATAAAGACACGTGTGCTCCATTGTGTATTGCAGCTCTATTTACGGTGGCCAAGACATGGAAACAACCAAAATGTCCTTTGAAAGATGAATGGATAAAGAAATTGTGGTGTATATATATATATATATATATATATATATATATACACACACACACACACACACACACACACACAGACACATATGTATACACACATACATATGTATACACATATATACATATGTATATATGTGTATACATATGTATATATATAAAATGGTATATATAATGGTATATATAATGGTATATATATAATGGTATATATATATAATGGTGTATATATATATATATATATATATATATATATAAAATGGACTACTATTCGGCAGTAAGAAAAGATGAAATACTACCATTTGTGACAACATGGATGGATCTTGAGAGTATAATTCTAAGCGAAATAAGTCAGACAGAAAAAGCAGAGAACCATATGATTTCACTGATATGTAGTATATAAAACTGAAAACAACAAAAGAACAAGACAAACAAATGAAGGAACAAAAAGTCATAGACACAGAGAATAGTTTAGGTGTTACCAGAGGGGAAGGGGGGAAGGGGGCTCTAGAAGAGGGTAAACGGGGTCTAATATATGGTGATAGGAAAGGAACTGATCTGGGTGGTGTACACACAATGTGAGATGCAGATAATGCATTATAGAATTGTACACGTGAAATCTATAACTTTACTCACAGTTGTCACCCCAATAAACTTTAATAGAAAAAAAGTGGCTGAGTTCCTAAGGGTCAAGAGCTCTTCTAAGCATTTCGTACTCATGTCATTCCCTTCCTGCAGACCCCGTTTGAAGGAGACACTGGGGCTGTCTTCCTGCAGGTTACAGCTGAGCACGTTGAGGTGTAAGGAGGCTGAGTAAGTGCAGAGCAAATACCAGCCCTGGCCCCGCTGTCCTGGGTTCCTGCTCAGAGCCCTCACTTGGGGAACATCCAGGCCCCCATTCCAGGGTGCTGAGCAGCCGGTGGGCGGAGTGATTGTCCTGCTTAGTGCACAGTGCTTGAGTAATAGAATTTTCATGAGTGATTAAAATAAAAGCCCGGATTTAGAGATTGAGAGTTGATTGTCAAAGGTTAAATGAAATTTGGAACATCTTCCTGGATTGGATTAAAGTGAAATTCAAAAACCGTCCCCAAGATGATTATTTACCAGTGGTACATTGAGGACTTTTTTGTGGCTTAAGTCCTTGGCACTCCAGTGTTTAAAATCTCTGTGCTCAAAACCAGAATGTAACTGATCCTTGGAAATCAGAGGTTAGGCCTTCTTGGCGAACTACTTCTGAGCCTTGTTACACGTAACATAATCACCCTTTGAAGACAGAGCTTGTTTTATGTTTTCTTTCCTCCTGTGGTGCCTAGCATCTTGCCTTATGCATAATAGATACTTTTGAGATGGATGGGCAGACTGAAATGATTTTATATGGCTTCAGGGGCTCAGAATTTAAGGAATAGTTGATTTCTGAATGAAGTATATTAGCAAACATTGCTTAAGCACAGAAATCTCATTTCTCCACTTAATTGTCTCGATGCCAGTGTCCAGGGCCCAGTCCGAGTGTCATACTGCACATCTCTAAAGCTAGTATTTTCTGGAAGAGAGACAAATGTGAAATAATTGCAATCCTTGGGACAGAAGCTGCATGTTGAAGGCTAGACAACGTAGAGAGCTAGCTCAGGGTGTGTGGTTGGAAGTGGCATTTGAGGCAGACTTGGGGTTCAAGCTCGTAGCCAGTGCTAGATTCTACAGCTGCAGGAAGACAGGAGATGTAAAAGTATGAGTGGGACTATTAGCTAAGTAGGTGAAAGTTGAGTGGCGTCAACTAGTAAACAAGTTTTGGGGGCCTTTAGGACCCCAATTATTTTGGATAGTTAGCCTGTGTTGCACTTACTATGTACAAAGCACGATTCTAAGCACTTCAGAAGCACTCATAACAATCTGTGACACAAATACTACTGTTACTCCCGCCTTACAGGTAAGAGAACAGGTGTACGGAGAACTTACCCAAAATGTCTCCATTCGTAAGTCATGACGCCGGTCGGACTCTGGATTTCATGCTCTTAAGCCCTGTTGCTCTTAAACCATGCTCTTAAACCATGTTGCCAGTTCTTCTGGGTGGTTTGCCTCGGTTGTCAGCTTTCTTTGGCTCTGAGACCTGCGCTCCGACGGTGTCTGCCCGAGATCTGCACTGAACACCCGGCCTCAGCCGCCTTTACACGCCTCTTTTCCTAGGTTGTAAACTCCCTGAGAGTGGAGTCTGTCTTACTCATTCGTGCTCATTCAAGTGTTGTTCACAGGAAGCCTATGGGTTTTGGGGTTTTTGTTTTTGTTTTCTGGATACCTCTGTATGTACATTACTCCTTCGGCCACTGGGATCTGCGTTGGTGTTTCTTGGCCCAAAGATTGAGTCAACAGCAACAGGGGGCCACAGAGATCTCAGCAGTGCTCGCTAAATACATGTTGAGTGCCTGCTGTGTTCCAGGCTGAGCACCCAGGAGCAGATAGGACACACACTGCTCGTGCCGTTTCAGAACACAGTGCAGCAGAGAAACAAACGAAACAAACACAAGTGGGATAGGTGCTTCTTCTCTCTCTCTCTCTCTCTCTCTCTCTCTCTCTCTCTCTCTCTCTCTCTCTCTTTCTCTCTCTCTCTCTCGTAAGTTAAGAGTCTGGGATGGAAAATAATGGAGATGGATGGGTGGAAGTAGAACTTCCCTTTAGATGGGGCAGGCAGGGGGAATTCATTCTTGTGAAAGTGACATTCTAAGCTGAGACTTAAGATTTAGGTGCAAATGAGAAGACCTTCTAGGAAGGGAAGCACCTTCTAGGCGAAGACAACAGCATGAGCAAAGCCCTCAGGTTGAAAAGGAGTTTGTGTAACCTGTTTAATAGTGGAATTCAAAGAACATCATTTTAATTAGGCAGTTGCATCTTCTACATCCCTGCCAAACTTTTGTCCCCCAAGTTGCAGCCTGTTCTCTTATAGTTAATGGTTCCAAATCCACTTACGACAGCTATAGCCAATATCCTGAGACTTCTGAACGGTTTGCTCTAGAAAGCGAGCGAACCCGAGGTAGAGGCACCTAGCTGGCAGGCTGCGGAGCGCAGGTGCAGTCAGTGCGTTCACTCTCCATCTGGTCATTAGCCCGGGGCTCAGCAGTAGAAATAGGGCAAATGCCTCTGTGTGTTGATTCTCTTTTATGAGTGACTCCAAGCATAAGCCATTGAAATGAATAAAAGAAATGATTTTTTTAGATCATCATTAATTATTTGTTTTCTAAAATTTTGTAAATATTCTAGTTATCCTAGCCTCTTACCTCCGGGGTGGTGGTTTCATCAGCTTCTACTCAAGAAAAGAGTGCTTGCGGCAAACACCGCGTAGGAGAAGCCCAGCCAGCCGCCTGCAGGAGGGGCTGAGCGCTGGGGTGCAGGTGCACCCAGGTGAACGGGACAGATGCAGGCTAGACTACACGGTGTCTCGCTTCATCCCATCCTTCTCCTCCCCCGTGCTTTAGTGGAGATCCCTTGAGAGCTCCCATTCCCCCACCTTTCATAAAGGGTCTGTAAATTATTTAAAAGGAGGAAGCACAGCCTTCATTCCATTGGCTTTCCCCCCTCACTCACATGAGTAGTCTTTTCTCTGAGCACACACACATGGCCCAGACGTACTGTCAGGGGAGATGTAATGTCAGCATCTGGTGTTAATATCTATTGTTGACATTTGGGGAATGAGAACATGAGCTATTAGGGGAGATGTTTGCTTGTACCTAATTAATGTCCTTGTCGTCCCCTCTCATTGTCAGCTCTGCCTCACCATCCTGCCTTGGCATTTTCTTTTACTGGCTAACTTTACAAGTTAATTATTTTTCTGTTGAATGTTAAATGCCACCTTTTAAAAATGCTGTTCCTCAGCGTGAATTTGTGGTTATCAAAAATCAAACTGATGTGCACATTGATCAACTCTGTCCCTCAAGCCAGTGTCCTTGCTGAGCATTCCTCTAAAGTGTGATGGCATTTGCTGACGTCTGACGAGGCGGGTCGCTCCAGCAGAGGTGGATTTCTGTCTCCCCACATTCCTGCCCATGGCTAGTGTGCAGGAGCTGCAAACTTCTGCTACATCGTCTCAGAGAAGCAGTTGTGATGAGGCCAGGCCTTCCAAACTCATTTTGCCTCAACTCAAATCACCATTCAAACTCATTTGGAAACTCCATAAATACAGATGGAAGTGAATCTCAGATAGACTGATTCCCTAAAAGCTTTTATCCAACATGTGTCTTGGTGGGAAATTGCAACTTTCTTTACTTGAGATTGGTTTATAAAAATAATAGGAAAAATTGTAGCTAATAGTTATTGAGTGGTTACTCGGTGCCAGGCTTTGTGACACGCTTTTCACTTCGATTAGCTCAACAACCCTGTGAGATAAAGTAATATTGTTATTCCCAACTTAAAGCTGAGCAGTTTGGGGCACTGAAAACTTAAGTAATGTGTGCACCGTCACGTGACTGGTGGGCGGCTCTGTGCCCTTAGTCCCTGCTGCAGGGGCCAGTACATCCAGGACAGTGGCGGGGGCGCTGTGGGGAGACTGGTCACTTAGGTAGGACAGCCCGAATCCAAATGTGCTGGGAGTGTGAGGCCTATGCCGAACCCCTGAGACTCAGTGCCGAAAGGTTGCATAAAATAGCTCACTAATAACGTGCTCATATCAATTACTTGTCAAAATGATAATACTTTGGATATATCGGGTTAAATAAAATACATGATTAAAACCAATTTCAGTTGTTTCTTTTCACTACTTTTATGTGGCTACTAGAACAGTTTAAATTTCCTGTACTGCTTGCATTTTATTTCTATTGGAAAGGGCTGCTATAGAGACATATCCAGAGTTCCAGGGTGTCTGGATTCTTTCCTTGCCTTAGGAGTCTGATCCTAAATTATTGAGGGAATATGCACAAATCTGGGACCCTCCCCCTCCTTCCTGGCCATGTCACTTCCAGAAATCCAGCACAAAGTCTAAATTCTTACATCTGGGTCTCTACCGAGAGCCCATCTGTTGGCTCTTATCAAGTACGGAAAGATAAAACACTGACATGTTATGCATTAAGGAGATCAAAAGGAGGGCTAATGACAGAAATGTGGCTGCTGTTAAAATGTCCTGAGAGGATAATCTGGGCGGCCCTTTTGTTCTCCTTGAGGCGACCCTCTTAAGTGTCTCCCAGAGACCCCTCTCCATGCTCTTTCTGCTGCCCTCCACCGCCGCCCCTTTCAGCCCTGCCCCCCTCTCTCCCGGGTATCTGTGCAGCTGAGAGGGCCCCTCTCTCCAGCAGCTCTGACAGGAAGCAGGTCTCTTTCCCTGCCTGTGAGAGCAGAGTGGGTAATAGTGTTGCCCTCCACCGGGCATTTTTGAAGGGCTTTATGGCTCCAGTGGGCACGGGGCAGCCAATCGCAAGCACCAGCGGCTGATATATGACACTAATATAGGGTTCACTTTTATTCTCAACCTAAAAAAGTGATAGATTGTTCCAAGCTTAGACAGGCTGTAAAATTGGTGCTTCTGGAACCATGCTGCCTCACCCCCGGGACCACTCTAATGCTTTACATCTGTACAAAGGTTCCTTGTAATCTGGCTTTCTGCTTTCATTTGTCTTCTTTTCAGCCTCTTAGTAAAGACCTTAATTGGTCTTAGTGGGGCTTTTTTCAGTTAGTGCAACTGTACCTTGAGGGCTGAACAAGTACCAGACACTACCTGTGGGGAGAAGGGGAGAGGTGGGGAAGACATCAATACTCCTTTACCTTTAGCCGTTTAATTAATGTGCTCAGAACAAGGAGCAGTTTGAAAAAATGTCTGCTCCTCTGGGACCCTGCTACACATCAGACAGAACTGGGCTTGGGTGGAATTTTCTAGATTTCTTTCCTGCTTCGGTCTCTCTGCACACTCATTAGCCTCATAATTGTCTCACAGTAAACTGCTGCATCAGGTTTCACTCTGTCCTCTCGGAGGGTCAAGTTGCTTTTACATCAATAGACTGCGAAGGGCTAGGGGCTGCCTGTGCAGGGAAGTGGTCTCTAATTTCTGTTTCTTACCTACTAATTATTTAATAATACATTTTATTGCCTATTAAAATGTGGCATAACTTGCTTGTCAGCAAAACTAGACGGAACCTAATCGTTGGCGGAGAAGGATAATTGGCACTCGTGCAGATGGCTGTTCCTGCAAGTCAGGTTTGCTATTGCAGCTAGAGTTCCTTGCCAGGTTTCTGGGTTCCGTCTGCGGGCTGCTCAGTGTGGTGAGGGGGTTACTGTGCTCCAGCCCAGGCCGTGAAATGTGGTATTATTGCAAACGCACTGTGTACTCAGCTATAGATCGTAAAGGCTTCTGCTGTGTAGGTACTTTTTCCTCCTCCTCCCCCTTCCTCCCTGGGTTTTAAAGGACCCTAGTGAGTTTTGTACCACACTGGAAATTACCTTATGTGCTGGAAAATGCATCAGTGGAGACTTTGTTTAAACAAAGGGCGTTTTTATGATGGATAGAAGAGGCCAAACTTCTGGATTTCCATCTAGTAAAAATTTGTGTAGGAAAATTGGACCAGTCCCAGTTCCTTAGTAGAATTTCATGAAGGTTTTCCTGTTGCTTCAAAATGACCCCTTAAGGAATGTTGCCTGAATTCCAGAAAATTGCCCACGGTATTTCTTGGAGCACAGTAAAAAAGTGAGGGGGACACAGGATGTGTGGGATAGTGTGGTAGCAGGATTAGTTCACTGGAGAGAAGAGGGGAACCCAAATATTTTGGCTCTCAGTGGGAAGTGCTGGCCAAGATGTGTGGCAGGGCGGGGATGGGGCAGGCACTTTGGTAAGGGACATTTCAGTGGCATTGAAGTGGGTGGGAGCCATCCGTGCAGGGGGAGAACAGTTCTCACTCCCAGGCTGGGGGATCCCTGGCCCAGCTTCCCATCCCTGGGGCGCACTCGCCCTTCACCTTCACAAGGCACTCAGGTCTTACTTCCCACTTAGGTACCACCCATTCAGAGTCCACGGGAGACCACCACCCTGACTTCAAAGTCTGTCTTGTGTTCTGACACAGGAGGGTTCTTTAAAACCCACAGTGATGTCCGTCTTTGTGTGTTTTCTGGAATCCTCTTCCCATCCCATACTCCTGTGTAATTCTTTTGTTTTCTAGTAGAACTCCTGCACCAGAACGCATCTCCCATCTGTCTGGTATCTCCCTCGGCAACAGCATTTCTCTTCCCTGGGAGAAGTGTATGGGCTAAACCCTTTTCTCTAAGGCTCCAAAACCTCAGTGAACACCTCTGCATTTTACCAGTTAGCACATGGCCTTTTTTGGTGTAGAAGGGAATATTTTGGCTTGATACTTTAGAAATTAGTATGAAGTAAGCTTGGCGTAGATAGCTCAGTTTCTTAGGGGTTGAGTTTGGGAATGACTATAATTTAACACCTATAATAAATATTTTTAAAAAAGGAAGAAAGCCAATTCTGAGGTCTAGGTTTTGTGTGTTATATGAAGGGTGTGTGTTATACATTGTCATTAAATTTTCTTGAGCAAAAGCTACTAGCAAGTTAAAGCCAATTTAAAAGGTGTGTATTGAAATTGGAACGTGCAGCCATAAACTGGCTTAGAAGGTGATTTGGGAGATGCAAATTTTTTTAGAATAATGATAGCATGGAGGTTGGCAGTGACCTATTACATTGGTGCAAAAGTAATTGTGGTTTGACATGTAAAAAATAATTGAAAAAAAAACCACAATTGTTTTTGCACCAACCTAATAGCATGTCTGTAACCTTGGTGGTCACAGCCCACAGCCCACTCTGGATGGGGTATGTGTGTGTGTGTGTGTGTGTGTGCGCGCGCACGCTATTTAGACAAGGGTACATCTGTTCATTACTTTCTCTCCTATAGTTGGCTCATCTGGAGTTTATTTGTAAATAAACTCAGCCAATGGGATTCCCTGGTGAGAGCTCATCCTGGTAACTTTTCTCTTGTGAATTGAGATGGGAAGTCCAAATGAGGAAAGGATAGTGAACAGTGTGCTGTTCTCTAGTACATGAAGCATCATTAAATTCACTTCCACCTCTGGGCCCCCTTCTGCCTGGCCCACCCCTCACATTTTTGGGACAAGAGTACCTATGGAAGCCTATCTTACTGCTCTCTTTGCAATTCAGGTTCTTTCTAGCACCACAGGGAGCTTTGCTCAGCCGAGTGTGGGCGGCCACCCACCCATCCAAGCTCTGTCCACCCTCACTCACCAGTCCAGCGCACAGCTGCCCTGAGCCTCTCTCAGGCCTGCAGGTGTGTGTCCTGACAGCATGGCTGCCCTGAGCAACACAGTCCTTGGGAGAGGACTGCTCATGCAGGCTCTGGGGTCCGTTGGGGCACTCTGGGCAGGGGTGCCCTGTGTCCTCGGTATGCAGATCATAGTTCAGAAATGGGAGGTGAGCCAGGGGACAGGCCATCCTGGTGACCCCACACAGAGGAGCACAACTTGCAAAGAGCCCCAGAGGGCCCCCCTTCTGCATGGCTTTCAGTGCAAGGGTTCAGTTGCTGGATCTGAATGGTATTGCCTCTGCCCTTTAATCTAGACGACCTCACACCTCCTATGCTGCAAAACCAAGGTGAAATAAAAGAAAGAAAATGGATCCAAGTCTTGTCCAAAAAAAAGCTAAATGGATGAGTTATTGTTAACTCATCAGTGTCTGTGGACACAAATGTGAATACTTAGTTTTCAGATTCAGTACTGGGAAGTCAGCTAGGTCTTGTGCAAAAAGATGTCATGAGACATGTTTGTATGCGAAAGAGGTTTGCTCGATGAGCATTTAAAGTATAGCAGACTGCGCTCCAGACGCAGGGAAAGCCTTCCTGTACCACGCAAGGACCACGCGAGGGAATATTGCAGCTGTGGGATCAAATTAGGGATGTTTTCAATTTCAGGAGTCCAGATAAGAAACAAAGGATTATATTGACATAATTCAAACATAGTAAGGCAGTTTGAAGCTTGCCATCATCTTAAAACACATCTTTGTTCAACATCTTTTTAAAAAAAGAATGGGATAATTGCACTGTTGCTGATAGTATTTCTAATATGCAAAAGTTTGTTGAAACTCATCCTTCCTCCAAATTGAAATATGGTGCATGGGCTTCTAAAAGGAGGTTAACTGGTCCCAAATTCCACGAAGAAGTAAACATTTTTTCTATTGTGCTAAATTACATAGATTTTTAACAGTGGGAATTCTGACTTTGATGTGGAAGTGATAGTCCTTAAAGTATTTGAAGTTCTTTGTAGGTATTTAAACTATTGTTTTTGTGTGGAGTTGTGGGGAGCTCAGGTTATAAGGACCTTGATTTTCATCTTTAAAAAAGTGTTCAATTAGTCTGTCATGTTCATCTGACAGACAGCAGTTAATATTTTTTATTGTGTAAATGAGACACCTTACACTCCAAAAGAAAACTCTTGTGGGAAACATGCTCATATTGGCTTCAAAAGGAAAATTAAGCAAATATCTTGCAATGGGACCTTGTCGATCTGCTTTTCCTATTATCTCAAGTATGGAAGTATTAGGGAGAACACATTTTCAGGCTCATTTTTGTCAGGTAGGAAACGACAATAATACCTATATCAGGTTGTTAGGATGTAATAAATGAACGTATATAAAACACCAGGCCCAGTATTAGCTGCCTTACCCATTCAACTTACTCAAAGGAAATTGAATATAGGCACTAAATTTGCATAATTTTGAATCTTAGAGGCTTTTCGACTTTCTTTGTCTTCCATCATGGACTTGGCTTCCCTGGCTGTCTCACCAGTGAGATAAAAGAGGGAACTGAGTAAGGACAAGTGAGTTGCCAGGAATGTTTCCCGTTGAAGGCTCATCCTGAGCTGTGTTTGTGAAGGGCTCATTGCCGCCATTCCACCCAGACGCCTTGGAGCTGCTCTTTTCTGGAGTATCAGCCTGGCTCTCGGACATGTGCAGGCCGCTTGCCCCAAAAAGTGATCTGCCCCACCCCCAAATCGTCTTCTCCATAAAAGCGCCTTCCTGTGTGTTACTTCTTGTCTCCACTTGAGAAGGCGGGTGTGTAGCCCATTTGTTTAAAAGGGTCATCAGCCATACCCAGCCCGTCATACAAATAAAGACCTTTAAAATTAAGCCAGATGATGATAGAGTAAAATATTAAGCTTGTGTTTTTGGACCCCATGTTTATTTTTCATTGTGCCTATGTCTCCTTTCCTTTGAGCCCTTGACTTCATCTGTGGCCTGAGCCTGTGCTCATGTCTGTTTTCCAGAGCTGCTGGAGTTTTAAAGCCCCCATCTGAATAATGACTAGGTTCCTACCTTGTCATCATTCCCCCTGGAAGGTTCTGGTACCCTCTGAGTTCTCTAGCATCACCCCCAAAGTGCTAAATCATAGAGTCCAAGGAGGTTAGTCATACACCAAAGAAGCGAGGGTAGTGTGACGGAAAGGGGAAAAGAGGTCCACGTCAGCCAGGCCAGCCTACCGTATGCTCCCTGGGTGAACTATTCACCCACGTGGTCAGGCTGTAGGGCTTTGCCCGAGACGTCTTAGCCCTGGACACTACTACATAGAATATATCTTTCTGAAATTAGAGAACTGTAACTAGAGAAGTTTATATATGTATATTTTCTCCTGTATACATATGTATGTATATGTTTATATATGCATATGTACATACATACATATATTCATATATATACTCATGCACTCTCACCCACTTAAAGGATTCTAATTTAGGGTAGACTTACCCTTTTGACAACTCAGAGGTAAAAATTAAAGTCTATCAAGTGATTACTATGGAAACCCAACCAAGCCTTTCCTGGAAATGCCAGAACCACAGAAGTGTCTCAGCATTTGAGAAGATGACGAGAGCTGGTTTGTGCAGACCTCGATTCCCTTTCTAGGGCACTGTCGTTTATCATTCCCAGCAGCAGGAATGGTGCCTTTTCATATCAGGTAGGGAGTTTACATTGGTGACCATTAAGAACGGTGAAATAATTCAACAAAACAAGAAACGGACTAGTAAAACTAGTCAGTCCCCAAATTTCCCACCTTCCTTCCCCCCTTCCTCCTATTCCCTTCCTTTCTCCACTCTGTTTTTCCCTTCCTTCCCTTCCCAGACTTGCCTTCCTCATCTGGGAAGACTGAGCAGAGACTGAACAACACAATTCACTGAGATTCTGCGTTACAGAAGGTGTTCAAATCTGGAAATACCGTAGTAGGACCTAGTTATAAAATGTCTCTGTACAGGGAAAGTAAAATATTCTTACAGTGTTAAAAAAATAATTATGCTCTCTGATATTCCAAGCCAGAAACATTAATTTCAAGAAGTTGGAATATTTCTCTTTACATGTGATCAAGTAATAACGCTCTCTCTCCCCCTCCCTCCTTCCCTCTCTCCCTCCCTCTCCATTTTTCTTTTCTCAAGCAGAAGTTTTTTGTGTTTTTTTTTTTAAGTGAAAATAACATCAACTTGTACACTCCCAAACAGGCAAATCCTAAATCCTAGGATTTGTGGGTTATCCCTTAACAGGTACTCCAAATGCTCTATGTAGTTCCTTGTTTTATTATTCAAACATTTATTCAACATACTTAAAGAATATTTTTCAAGAACTGTGCAAGATACTGTGGATGGGAAGGGGGCCACATGTTCTACCTGACAAGCTCAGGAGACTAAAAATAACCACATAGGATGGCATGAACATAAATTTCCTAACTAAGGTGGGCCATGGTGGGAAGTCACCTCTTCAGCCTGAAGCTTCCTTCATAAGGTCAATCTTCACCTTAAGTGGGCCTGTCTGTTGTCTTTTTGTGCCTAAAATAACATCCTTGGAATGTCAATAGACCCTTTTTCCAGACCAGAGCAGGAAACTACAGAGTCCCTCATTATTATTCTTGTCCCCCGATTACTATCTCTATGTGCTGTGAAAAATGAACTATTAACTACCCTATACCCACCTATGTGAAAGAAGTACCTGTCTCTCCAATTTACTTTTATACAATCTCAGAGATTTCCCCTCTTTGCTTTCTCCCACCCCCTTAATCTGTCACCAATGGATTTCATGTAACCTTCCTCCTTTGATTCTACATATAAAACAAACTGCAAACCACCATTTTGTGGAGAATTTTCTCAATCCGTTTAGATTTTGCTTTCTGGCAATTGTCAGCAGTTTGGTTCCAGTCTTATAAGCTTTCTCTTAGGCTGGATGTTTTGTCATCGACAGTACTAAGACATGTACATTCATAGCCGCAGTGGAAATATGGCTGCTGTCAGGAGGAGAGAGGCAGGTACTCAGCTCTAAGTGGCAGATGTCCTATAAGAAAGATAAGTATGTCAGTAACTCTGATGATATTAGCCCCATTTAGAACTAAAGAAAGAGTATTTGGGATACATACCATCTCAGTCTTTGCCTGTGTGTGTGTGTAACTTTTTTTTGTTAATACACTGATGGTAATCTAATGGGATATAATACTTTCCCCTTGATATTGTCATGAACAGTATATCTTCTCATTCTATTAACTTGTTCTACATCTGTTTTGACCCATTCCGTGGATACACGGTAATGTTAGTTGGATAACTAGTCCCTAATTCCTGGACATTTAGGTTTCGTTCGGTTTTTCATCTTTGTATTTATTAAATGAGTTTTGGATTTCATTAGAACAGATTCTTGGAAATAGATTGCTATATCAAAAAGAGTAGCACATTTTGAAAATATTCATAGTGTTATTTTTAACTTCTCTACATTCTTATAAACAATTCTTCATTTTAATTTTTTAAGTAACAGTCTCAACATGGCTTCTTTATATGCTTATTTATGGGAATTCTGTTCTGCTAGCCTTCAGGTGATTCTCAGGGATGGCTGTTCTGTCGCTGAGTTGTCATTTGGATGTGGTAGGGAGAACACAGGCACAGCATTCACCTACTCCATTTTGACCGCAAGTCTCAAGAATTCTTTATTTACATTTTTAAAAATATTTAAATATTTCTGCAGATATTCCCGCAGATAAAATATCCAAGTGTAATGGTTTGCTATTTAGTGTTTTCCTGTAACTCTTCAGCCGTGAATATAATTAATTACACTTTTCAAAATTTTTCACTCTGTGTTCCACATGTATTGCTATGCATGTACCCTGTACTCTGTTCTTTTATGCTTCTCTGAATTCCGTACTAAATAAACAAATAAAAATCGGCTCAAATAACACTTTTTCCTCAAAACCTTTCAAGACTCCCCAGCCTCTCTGAGTTCTTCCTTCTGGGCCCCTATAGCCTGTTCATGCCATTTGTCAATTAACTACCTACCTTATAGGTTATCTTTTTTTTATGATTAGGATCTTATTTCTTTTAGTAGCTTATAAACTACTCAGAGCCAAAGACCATGACTGGACTGTTCTTTATGCACAGCTAGTAGAACATCTCACGCGTCATAGAAATGCAATATATTTTAATGACTGATGTGTCTGGGGTTTTAAGGGTGGGGCTTGTTTTGTTTTTCGGGTTTTTTTCATGTCAGCAGTGTCCATGGCAAAGATGGCCAAGTTCATGGTAATCATATGCCTTCGAATATCACGTTGACCATTGTCTTTCTTACTTCAATATAGAAAGAAGGAAGATTGGCTCACTGAGAAATCATTGTAGTTGTTTACATAACTTAGATTTTATACTGTCTAACACATAGTAGGCATTCAGTAAATACAAACCTTTTTAGTAAAATTGACTCAAAACTGATATTTGTCACTTAATGCATGATTCCAGGCGAGTATTGATTTCTGTTTCTCTCGATTTTCTTGCTTGTGAAAGGTGAATTAGATCCATTCCTACTGGACTCTTTCTGGACTGAGAACATTTAGTATTTTTCTTTGGTCATAGACATTCAAGTATTGGAGGCAGAAGCAGAACTGGTTGTATAAATACTGGCTAAAGTCTTCAGCCTAGTTTTAAGGAAATAAAATACTGGATTCGTTTGAATAATTCTTGATGATAAAATGTTAAAAAAAGAAAGTTCTTTGGTGCTATTTGGGTTCATACTCCTCTAGCAATGATACTATTATAGATAGTTAGAACGTTGCTGCTTTGTTCTGCAGCTACTGGAGTTCAGTTTTGACATCCTGTGTAAATGGGATCGACAGGAGTTTTAAAACCAACAGTAACTAAAATTATTTCTTTTCAAAGACACCATGTACAAAGAAAGGACATTTGGTGAAAGAATAACTGGGTCGGATTTTTTTCCCCTCAAAATATTCTTATACTGCCCTGAATCCCCCCCTTTTCTTTTCTGCAGAAGAGAGGGTCTGTTTCATCACCAGGCAGAATACAAGTATTTTTACTTCCCATTAGAGTATAGGGTTCAGAATTACATTTATTTTGATGCTTTTAAATATTTTGTGGTTTGATAAGGAACGAAGTCATTTGATCAACATCCCTTTATTAGTAAAACAAAAGCAAAATGTCACTCAAACTCAGCACAAACTAAAAAAAGTTGTCCTTACATTTGTATGTGACACATATAGTGTAGATCAAAGGTTCAAAGAAAATTATATGTGCCATGAGCACAGTAGAGACATATAATGTGCCTGCAATTACTGGGAACATAAATGGTATTTTTTAGAGACTAGAAGTTCGTAGACTCCTTCCATTCGTGTCTGAGATCAGCAAGCTCTTAATAATGCAGTATGTACTTATTTATTGATCAGACCATTTAAGTAGTAAGACATGAGAAAGTGGACACTATTATCTGGTAATTGACCATATTGGAGAGTTAAGTGTTCTGACAAGGAACTAAGTGTGTTTAACCTTCAGATAAGATCAATTTTAAGATAATGCCTACTTTGGTAATGAACCAAAGCTGCTAAGAAACTTTGTACTTTAGATGCTTCTATAGCAATGTTGTTTTGATGACAACTATCATAGTTTTAATGACCAGATTTTTTCCCGAGAGCCATTTGTCTCCCAGGGCAACCTGGAAAAGGGTTCCTAACTTTCATACTGTATTTAGGATAAAAGTGAAATGAAAAGGAATGATAGCAAGCAGCATTGTCCAGAGTCATTAATTCATCTAGGAAACATCTTGTGGGTACCTACCATGTACCCCTCATCATGCTATATTCTAGGGCTCCAACGTTTTGAAGGATGTCTCACACGGAGGAACTTATGTTCCAGGAAAATGGTTTTCCAGCTTCATTTGATCCATTAGATCTATAAACCAAAGCTTCTGTGAGCCCTTAATTTTTAAAAAGCAAGAAGAGTTTACTTCAAAACCTGCCCTTTTTCTCTTTGAGTCCTTTGCCTGTGAGCTCATCAAACACAACTTGAAACCAACTTCTTGTAGGGACACATCCATAAGCAAATGTCACAGTGCATTAGAAATGCTCAAAGAGAAATGGGAACACCGTTGACAAGAGGACTTAATGAAGGATCTAGCTAAAGCCACCTCTGATGTTAGTAAAGTCTTCATAAAGGAAATGACTAGAACAAGCCCTTGTTGGGTGAGTACAAACTCACCAGGAAGAGAGGCAGCTTGAAGGCAGTGTGGGCAAAGAAAGCGACGGCTGTGGCGTGTTTAGGGAATTGGGTAGCCCTACTTACCTGTCTGGAAAAGAGATGTTTGCAAAGGAGTAGCTGGAGATAAAAAGCAAAGTAGGTTAGGCTCTAAATTGTACAGACTACAGAGAGATTTTTAAGCAGAAGAGTAACATAATCAGGTTTGGATTTCAGTGAGGTGATGCAGATAATGTCAGGAGAACCACGAGGCTCTTTTAGGGCAGGGCGGTAATAATGATATTTGAGAAGAAGGAACATTTAAGAGAGGTTTAAGGTCGGTAATGGACAGACCTGAGTGATGGAGGAAGTGTGGAGATGTGGGAGATGATGAGGAGCATCCCAAACCTTAAGACTGCATGGGCCATGATGTGCCATACAGGTGGATGGCTGAGGGAGGGCGGAGAACGAGGGGGAGTCAGTTCCGTGTGGGAGGTGTTGGTGTTGATGTCCTGTGAAACTGCTCAGTGGAGAACTTTGGCGGAAAGCTGAAGATAAAGGTCAGGATTAGAAATGCTGGTTGATGAAATCACTGATGGAAAACACAGGGTTGGGTGTGTTCACTAATGATGGCTACAAGAGGAACACTCAGCGAAGGAAATAATAAAAGGTATTATTTGGTATCTAGAAAAGAGTGGTTTTGCAGAAGAAGAGAGGTCAGAACACAGAAGTAATAGTATCTGCTACCACAGGACAGAAGGATGTGAACCTCCTGAAGATTTTTGCCAGCTGGAAGGCTACTGACCTTTAGCAAGGACTGTTTCAGTGGAATGAGAAGAGTGAAGGCCACGTTAGACAAGTTCAAAAAGGGACTGAAACACAAGGTAAAGAAGTGGGCACAATGAATGTTGTGCTTCGGGTGATGGGACATGAGGAGAAGGCCATGGTCTGAAGGATAAGCCAAGGGGAAAGGCTGATGTGTGTATAAGGGTGAGCTGAATAGGTCTGTAGGCTGGGGCCGTCTGTATGTCATTGGGATAGTGAGGGCTCTGCAATGAGACAGAGGATGAAATCTCAGGCCCACCATTCACTAGGTACTGACATAGAGCAAGTTCTTCTATGAGCCTCGGTTTCCTCATAAATAAAATGAGACTGATACCACCCCTCTTGGTATTTCATGAGAATGAAATGAAATTAGGATACAAAAAGCATCTAGAACTCAGAAGGCACTCAGTAAGTGGTAGTGGGTTTGTTTGTTTGTTTGTTTGTTTGTTTGTTTCCTGTAAGGAAGAGAGATTTTAAGAATACCAGAGTGGCAGGGGATGAAGTATGTGGCTTCCAAGAAAAGAGGCAGGTGGGAATGGAATCTGGAAGAAAATTAAAGAGTTCGCCTCACAGGGATGGTGCTCATGCTTTCCTGGGTACTGAAAGGGAAGGACGTGATAAAACAAGAGATTGGGCAGGATAATTGAGATTTTGCTGCAGTAACAAAGAGCCCCCAGATCTAAGTCTGTGACTACCACAGAGGTGGCTCACTCATGCCATACGTCCGACATGAACCAGGAAAGGGGCTCTGTTCATCTTAGGCCCTCGGGGGCCCAAGCTTATGGGGGCTTCATCTCAGCAGTGGCTTCTGCAGCCCTCACAGAGCAAGTCATATCCAAGCGCAGAGGGCCGAGAAAGTGCTTAAAACTGAGGCAGAATGAGAACTAATAACCAGAGCCCTGGGAAAAGCCACCGGTATCAGGAAGGACGAAGTGGGAGGAATGGTATGTATTTTCTTCATGAGGAAACAGCAAAAACATGACACACCAGGAGGAGTTAGGCGCTTGACAAGAGTGGTAAATGTTTGAAACAGTCATTTGTTAAAATAATTAAACGAGAACATAGCAGCAAAGGAAAAGGAAGTTGTTCTGGTTAAATATTTATCATTAGGGCGCCATGCAGAATGAAATGGTAACGCAGCTGCGAGTCAGTTTCTTAGTTCAGCTGTAGCTTAAAATTAGAAGCTGCCCATCAGTAATTGTCCCAAAGGAGTGATTTCTCCTGTAACAGCACATAGCCTAGAGAAAAGGAAATGCACAAAGAGCAGACTTAATGGGAAGGGAAACCACTGCAGAAAGAACATGCGAGGCAAATTGGTTGTACATCAATCCTTGGAAATAAGAATGAGTTCTCTTTTATCAATCAGTCTCTGAGTGCATCGGCTGCTGGCCTAGCACTTGGCACCTTGTGGAATCAAGAGAAGTTTGTGACTTTATCTTGCTCTTAAAGAATATAGTTTAGTTAGTGGGACAAAGCTCATGATACGAGTTTGGGGTTTGTTTAATGTATGTTGTGTTTTGCCCTAATGAGTATAATTTGGGGGAAGAGTTTCATGGAACATACGGGATTCAGTCTAGACATTGAAGAATATGTTTAACTTAGTGTGGAATAGGGGGAGAATATGAGATAGAGAGTGATGGTATGAGTAAAGATCTGACGGTGGGAGTGAGAGTGGTCAGTGTGGGGGCAAGAAGGAGGATGGCCAGAAAGAAGAGAGGATTAGATGGGGGACTCGTGGGACATACTGTTGAACTGACAAGGTGGAGCCTAATAAACCAAGAGTTGCTGCAAAGTGGGCGGAAAAGAGGAATTATTTGATGATTGCATGAGGAGTGGCATTGAGACAAGGTATACTTGGTCAGCTGGGGAGAACAGATCATGAGAGATCAGGTAAGACACTTCATAACAATCCATGTCTTCTTTTCAGGCACCCGTCACAAAGCATGAACGACTCCCTATTACCTTCAGAATAAACTTGCAGTCTTGAGTCTCATTTGGAGGTACCCATTTTGTATAGCCAATGGATGTTATGATGCAGAAGACGAGGGTATGTGGGGCCAGGAGCCACACCCAGGAGGGACAAAGGTCTTATCCACAGGTGGGGTCAGAGGTACATCCCAGCGCCTTGTGGGGCTGTGAACGAGCCAGACATGCCCCAGCCCTAGGAGACGCCTGGAGGCTCGGTGGGCTCCAAGACAGGCAACCAAGTAGAAGCCTTTTTTTCTTTATTGTTTGTACAACTATGTTGAGATTTAATTCCCATATTACACAATTCATCCACTTAAAGTGTATACTTCATTGGTTTTCAGTATAGTCACAAATTTTGCATTCATCACCACCATCAATTTTAGAACATTTTCATTACTCAGAAAACAAACCCTGCATTCCCTAACCACTCCTTCTTACCCCTCAGACTTCCAGCTGTAGGCTACCACTACTCTGCTTCTGGGCTCTGTGGATTTACCTGTACTGGACTATTCATGTCAGTGGAATCATACGCTATGTAGCCCTTTGTGGCTGACTTCTTCCTCTTGTTTTTTTACTTGTTTTTAATGTTCAAGACTTCTTTTCTTTATATTGCCTAACAACATTCCCGTGAGTGGATATACGACATTTATTTATTCATTCATCACTTGAACATTTGGGTTGTTTCCACTTTTTGACTGTTACACGGATAATGCTGCCGTGAACATTCATGTACAGGTTTTTGTGTGGATATGTGTCTTTATTTCCCTTGGGTATACACCCTGTGGTGGAATTGCTGCCTCATACTGATTTAACCATTTGAGTAACTGCCAGGCTGTTCCCTAAAGTGTCCACATCATTTACGTTCCCACCAGCAGTGCATGAAGGTGTCTGCATCTTTACCAACATTTGCTGTTCTTTGTCTTTTGGATTATAGCCATCCTAGTGGGTGTGGAAGCCGGGTCTCATTGTGACTTTAATTTGCATTTCCCTGATCAGAAGCTCTGTTTCCAATACGAAGGCATAAAATAGAAAGCATGTTATGGGACTTACACAGAAAGCTTGAGAAAAAAGTATCAAAAGAATGATGTGAGTAGAAGGAGGATTTCTGGTAGTTACGAGCTAAGGGTAAGCTGAAGGCCGTCTCTGTTCTGTCCAGTCTTTGGTGTTATCATGTTCTACCATAATGAAGCAACAGAGATTACTATTCTCAGTCGGATTATCTGCTCTCAATCCTTGGCAGCACCAAATCAGAGTCACCTGAAAGAAATTTGTAAATGTACCTGTCCTTGACCACTGAATCAGAATATCTGGGGTGTAGCCTAGGTTTCTGTATTCTTAAAAGTCTCCACACATGAATGTGATGCACAGTGAGAGTTGAAAGCCATTGTTGTAAATAATTCAGCAGGATTAAATAGTAGAATGAATGTGTTAATTAGATGTACTGCTCAGATAACCATCTGCCTTTATTTTGACGTGTCAGCTTTTCTGAGATGCCTGCTAACTGAATTTGACCCCCCAAAAGTGAGATATAATTGCTGTGTGCATAGTACTCTCTGGCTAATAGTGGAGAAAAAACTTAGTGTGGAATTCATAAAGTCAACTGACTAGTTTTCCTCAATTAAACCTCCAATTTCAAACTCCAATTTCAGAGTTGAATTCCTTCATTTCTTTTCCATTTGTATTGACTACCCATGAGGCATTTATTTATTTCCAATTGTATCCATCTATGAGTTCAATATACAGTGATGCTTTTTAAGGTAATGAATTATTTCATTGATTAGTTTATCTTTTATAAGGCATTAATTTGATGTCATGGGTCACTGATAGATATCCTAGTAGTTGGCTCATAGGTACAGGCATTTCTGTGGTAGTGTTGATTTGAACATTTCTATGTGAACTTTGACCTTTATAATTGACCTGATGTATCCAGATGGCAGAGAGTAGATCGATCAAGGTGATGTTCCATTACCATAAGGTCAGCCATTTCTCTACGGTTACAGTGTGTTTTTTTCTCTGTAGGGATTGAGGACCATGTGTGCCTTCTGTTTACATTGTAGGTCTAGTCGCAAAACTGTAAAGGATAAGAACTGGAGTGGAATATTATCCCATTAGATTGGTCCTGAATTTTCAATGCTGAAGATACGAATTTTCCTAATCTGGGCCTTTCTTTAGAGGCATCAGATGTCCCTGACTTAAATTTGAGCTATATATAGTTCCAGCGAATGAAAACTCATATTCCATAAGGAAGAGGTAGGCAGTGCAGAAATGTTAAGTCATCTGACTCACATTCTGATGCGCGCGTGGCCAGGGCTGCTTTCGTTTCATTGCAAATTGAGATTTCTTATACAAAGTTTAAAGGGGAAATGAGAAGGAAGGTGAGCACGAGGGACAGGGAGAAGGATGTGCTAGTATGTGTTTTAAGGGACTCAGTTTTTGTCTTAATTGCTCCAAACCTGTGCAGTACTCCTGGCCTTCTCTTTGAAAATCAGAGCAGTCTTGTGTTTTGGTCTCTTAGTTGTATCTGGGGGAAGTGGAAGTATGGTCGATGGAGCCACTGGGGTGAAGTGTATGGCAGCGAAGGCTGAAATGGACACCGCACAGAAACATCATTCAGAACCTCATTGCGTCCCTGGGGCTGGCTCTCAGACCTCCTGGCCTTGCCCATTGTATCCTTCAGCTTGGCCTGCTTTTTCGTCCTCTGTTTTCCCCCTATTTTTCCTTTCTTAAATATTTTTTAAAACTATTTTACTTATAAACTGCTCCTATTTAAAAAAAAATGTGGAGTATATTACACGTCCTTAAAAACAAAGAGGGAAAGAAACGAACCTTTGTTAATAACTTCCCCTTTGAGCGCTTTGGCTGGTTGCAAGGCCCAGGGGACTAATCTACTGAATATGGAAGGATATGGAACCATTTGTCCTGGGAGAAACACTACATTAAAAAGAAGAGGAAGAAGTCAGGGGGGAGGGCGAGGCTCAGCTGATGAAAGTAGCTGTCAAATTAGCAGGTCTGGAAGTTGTAGTGCATATTGTTATGAGCTGCTCAAGTTCACACCAGAGCAACCGGCTCCATCCGTCTTTCTCAGTTTACATTTTAATTGGCTTGTAGTTAAGTTTTTTAAACACTGCGAGATTGCTGACATACACTGTAATATCATGTGAATAATTTATGGAGGTTGCTCAAGACAAGCTTTTTCTTTGATTTGAGAATCCAAGGGGAAGGGGGGAGAAGAATGAGGGGTCTGCCGGAGGGGCCGGACAGAAGAGCTGAAACAAGGCTTGTGATGCACTGGATGTTAAATGTTTCTGCCTGTGTAGTCAGCTGCGCTGGGGATTTCAGGGGGTTTGTACAATACAGTCTTATTAATAACAATTCTGTCAAGAGAGCACCCAATTAAATTGAATTGGGTTTATGACTCCCTCTTGGTTTCTTTAAAATGTGTGGATATAAAAACCTTTTCGATGTGAGTATTGGATAACAAGGGTGGTGGGTTTTTTAGTTTTTGGTTTTTTTCGTTGGTTTTAATGATCCCTCCTCCTACTGAGAATTCGCTTGTTTGTAAATACAAGAGTAGGCATTTCCCCAAAATTCTATCTTTTCTGCTCTCACAATAACCTAAAGAAGACAGAGCTGGTGTTAGCAGGCTGTCATCTTGGTTAAGAAATTGGCCTGCTTCTGGGAGAGGTTTGCTGGACGGCTCTGAATCTAGAATATCATCTAATTAAGAAAGACCTGCGGGAGAATCCTCTTCCTAGTACACTTCTAAAATATGCTTTGTTCTTATTACAAAATGAGTAAATTGTGGAGATTCCAAAGAAGAGAATAAAAATCACCTATATCTCCTCCCCCCACTGGTAACAATTGGTATGATTTTTGTTTATATCCTTCTAGTCTTTTTTCTATTCGTATATAGTGACCATAACTGGAATCATGGAAAGTGTTTAGAATTCATCTTTTTTTCACTCAATGTTACATCATCAGTATTCTCATGTCAGTAGTCCACAGTTTCATTTCAAACCTTACGTAATATGCATCTGCGTGTATGTTCTGTGAATTACGGGGCTTTATCTTACCCATCTCTTACTATTGAAATGAAGTATTGTTTACAGCCTTTATCCATTTTAGTTCGGGAAGTGATAAATTTATTTTTGGTTAAATCTTGGTGTACGTTGTTGACTATTTTTTTAGGAGAGTTCCTCGACAGAATTTCTACAGTGAAGCAGAGAAAATCTGAGCGAAAGGTCAGCAATGCCTCAACAGCTGTTTTGTCTTCACAAGAGGGGTAAAACAGATTTTTTCAATAATTAAATTAATAATTCCTTTCAACTAAAAAAATGACAGTGACATTCAATCTGAGGTTCTTAGAAATTATTGAGATTTCTTTCCCCCCTGTGGTACTTCTTAACCACAAAACCTACCCGTTAGGAATAAGCTAATTTTTCTTTACCAGTTGGTCCAAAACTACCTACGACTTCCTGTAATCAGTTGAGATGCTAGAAATGTATTGCCTGTCCACTCCAATAAAAAAGGGGCAGTTAGTTAAAAGGATGTCTGGCTGTTAAACCAACTTGCAGTCAATGGCTTATCAGTAAATCAGTGTGCAGGAAGAACTAAGGATTCAGCTTTTTAAAACAATAAAAAGGGGAGTGATTTTTATTGGCATTGAGATGTGTGGCCTATCAATTGGTGTGATATTTCCGTTTTTTAAAACATCTTCATATATCAAGAAGAAAGTGAAAGACGGAAGGCATTAAGGTCTGCTGTCAGTTTGATCACCACGTCCATACCTCATGCAAACTTAGGAGACACTGTTTTCCCCCAAGACCAGGTCTGTCTCCAAGGTCATAGTGTGTGTGTGTGTGTGTGTGTGTGTGTGTATTCGCGTGTGCACGCTTGCATACACGTGAATGCATAGGTTGTAAGTAGATGAAGCAGCAACTCTTGAAACAAATTGCTATGCTCTGCAAATGGGAAACTGCCACTTATAGAGCCAGTGGAAAAGCTCCAATAGCACAGCAGCCCTGGGGAACAGCTGCCTCAGTTCAGGCCCATTAGCTGCTCCTTCCTAGGCATGCTCTCTGCACCTTGGTTCAGCTCTTCCTTGATAATCGCAGGTGGGAATACACATTCTCTGGACAGTGAGCTGTCACGCTCAGCTCTTTCAGAGGGAGGGTCTATCCAAAAGATAACATACTGATTTAATATTTTAAGTGTTGAAATATTTGGAAACAAATAATGTATGGATCATGACATTTTTTTCCATCTCAAAATCACGCAGATATGAAACCAGCGCTATTAGAAACATGACTGACTTTGTATTGAAATTCCACTGGAGATTACTGAACTTTGGAGCCTCGCTCTGGAGCCAGGAAACTTCAAATTTTGCCAATAACCACATTAAAATGTGCATACCTGGCATGGGCAAACCAGTCTCCTTTACTGGTTTTCATTCTTTGTATTGGCCATTCCTTATTTCATAAACAAGAATTTGTTTTAGTGCCAATTTTGTGCCCAACTAGGCAGTATGGAATGCAAGAGGAGGCCTAAGTTATGGCTCTCCCCCTCCTGGGCCTTCCAATAAAGCAAAGTAAATATGTAATCCACTTACAGTCAGTCAATAGCAATATTTTTATTTGTAATGATCCCACATTCAGTTGAAGAAAGTATTTATTATTTTGGGAAGAAAAACACGGGTTGAATGAAAGGCAGATTCTGAGTGGGCACTGAGCTCTATTCAGAACACAAGTATTTTCAGTTCAGTGAGTGTGAGGTTTCCTTTCTTGCCTGAGCTCTTATGAATTAGCAAATTCTAAACCGGCTGTTTTCAAATTACATGTAATCAGTGCCTGCTCTGAGTGTTTTTCTCTCTGCCAGGTCTCAACTTGTAACCTGTTTTCAAGCTTAGTACTAAACACCCCAAACCAATGGAATGATAGCAGGCACCACCTTAAATCATAATATTTTCACAAGAACATGTTCAAGCTTGAAATAATGACCAGATTAGAGAAAGGGGGAGGTGAGAAAGGAAGAGTAGATGAGTTTGTGTTTTCTTATTGAAAAAAAAAAAGTTGCTTGAATGAGTAAGTTGCTTAGATTTCTGCTGCTCTTTCCCTAGAGGGACAAAGCAAGAGCATTGTTGCTTACAAAAGTGGTAGCTTACTATGTACTCCTGAAGCTGAAGCTGAGTAATACTGAATGTCAACTGTAATTGTCTATATGTATATATCAGAGGGGTAGTAGATTGAGGGTGGGGGTTATCACTTTGTGACGGATGTAAATGTCTAACTAGTACATTGTTTTGTACACCTGAAACTAATTTTTAAAACACTGAAAAAGGAAAAAAAAAGTGAGCTAGAAGGACACCTCTGCATAGAATTAACATGGTTATGGATGACAGCTGGTGACAGTGGGGCTTTAAAGCGGCCCTGGGGGAACATTCTGCAGTACCTTCCTCTTTGGTATTGAGCATGTTGACCGCTAACTCCCATCCTGTGGGTGGGCAAACTTTCTCTGTGAAAAGGGCCAGACAGCACAAATTAGCCTTGGTGACCACTTAGGTCTCTGCATATACACTTCTTCGTTTTCTTCTTTTTGAAATAATACTTTAAAAATGCAAAAATTAATCTTAGCTTTCAGGCTGTATAAAAACTAATTACGGGTCGGGTTTCGCCTGCAGGCCGTTGTTTGCCAACTCATTTCCCAGAGAAATCCCAGGGAATCCTGGATGGGCACGCACGTCAGATATGCCAGCATGCATTCTCTCTTCCTGCTCCTGGCTTTGTTCTGTGCTGGTCACTGGCTGTCTCAGGAGCTGGTCCCTAGAGCCTTGCTTTCCTGTGTGATGTAATGGTGTGAAATGGTGTTTCCAGTGGAAGGCCTGCAGGGGTAAATGCTGTCTCTAATTAACCTGTTCATTTAGTGCCATTATCCTTCATCTGGAGCGCAGTTCTGCTGGGGGAGGATAAGGAAAGTGCCTAATTAGAGTAACTGTTTCACTTGTCTGTGTTTGCCTGATGAAGTATTAAAGCCTGGGATGAAGCTGTCAGTCACTAAGTGCATGTGGGCGCCTCTTGGTTTTTAGTGTTTAATAATCACTCTGTTATTGAGTGCCGTTGAGTGAGACCACAGGTCACAGGCTGTGTTCACAACTTTGACCCAGGACATCTGGCACATGTAACTTATGCCTGGTGTCCACCAACTGGATGGTGGCACTAGCAAATTACAGCATGTGCATGCTTGTGCGTTTATTTGCCAGTTGCCTTCATTCGGGTACTTTTGATTGTCATTTGTCTTTTCCGTTTGTTTTCTGTCTTCCTGATTAGATGTTAAGTACCCCCAGTACAGGCAGTATGCCTCAGACTTTCTTGAACCGTAGAGTCTGTTGGAATATCATTGCAATATTTCTAGGATTTTTTATTGCAATAAAATATACATAACATAAAATTTACCATTTTAACCATTTTTAAATGTACGGTTCAGTGGCACTAAGTACATGTACAGTGTGGAGTGACTGTCACCACCATCCATTTCCGGTACTTCCAACATCTTCCCGAACCGAAACTCCATGTCTATCAAACAGTAACTCTTCATTCCTCCCACCCCAGGCCCCAGGCAACCACCATTCTACTTGCTATCTCTATGACTTTGACCACTCTAGGTATATGTCATGTGAGTAGATTCATACAGTAGTTGTTTTTTTGTGACTGGCTTATTTCACTCAGCATAATGTCGTCAAGGTTCATCCATGTTGTAGCGTGGGTCAGAATTATCTTCCTTTTTAAGAATGAATAACATCCCATTGTATATAAGACCACAATTTGTTTATCCATTCGTCCATCAGTGGACACTTGGGCTGCTTCCACCTTTTAGCTATTGTGAATAACGCTGCTGTGAATATGTTCGAGTCCCTGCTTTCAGCTCTTTTGTGTGTATACCTAGAAGTGGCCATTGCAAAATTTTTGAGACTGCCAGCATAATAAATTTCTTTTGAGCTCTGTGGTACTTTAAATATTTTGCCATGTTTGTCTATGCCATCTATCCTAATAAGATACATTTTATAATAAACAAATCAGCTGTTAGCTATGATTAACAAAAAAGATCAGTTAGCACAAACCTTTATTAATCCCATGTACCAGGCACTAGGCTTAGCTCTTTATGTGAATTAATTTCCTTAAGGCTGCAGTATGCTATCTGCATATTTCAGAAGAGGAAACAGAGGCTTAGAGAGGTTTGAAAACTTGTATGAGGTCACATAGCTGGTTGTGGCAGACAGGGTTCTACTTCAGAGCCCACACTTGTAGATTCCATGAAGCAATTCAGAAAAGTGGATGGCAGAGACATCATCAAAATGGCGGCGTGAGGTGAGCCTCTGTAAGCTCCCCTGGAATTTACAACTAATCGACCAACAATAACTCCACAAAGGACTCCCTGAACAGCAGACAGGCAAGACGAAGATGCCCACTACTGAATTCACATAAAGGTGGGCGAATCTCACGAACAGAGGGCCGAGCCAGCGCAGGACGCAGACCTCGCTCAGTGCTCGGAGCTCGCTGCTCCCGGAACTACCGCAGCTGTGGGAGAGGGAAGAACTCGGACTGCTAGGGCTCCGCTTACGGCCCACAGGGCTGAGGGGGCAGCATACAAAACCGCTGAACCCAACGCTCGCTCACGGCAGACCTCGGAGCAAAGACTGAGGGAAGAAGGCTGAAAACTGCCGAGCAGAGAACGGAAGCCCTAGGCACGGAGACTAGCCGCCCCCTCCCTACCCTCCCAGAGCTCGCCCCGCCCCCACCTGCCCGGTGCTAGAAGCGGAACAGGAGCAGTGTCAGATCAAAAGAACAGAATATTTGCTGTTCTGAGAACTGTGGACCGCACACACAGATTCGCAGCCCAACTACTTCCGGCAAATGGGAGGGAGCTGTGGAAGCAGGACCAGCAGTGGTGGTGGTCCCTGCCATTGCTCTGGGCCACCTCTCACAACTAACCCCCCCCCTGGCCCCACCTATCTGGGTGGATCCCTGCAGGAGTAAACAGAACTGCTGAAACATACGGGCTCTGAATCTGGTGCACGGAGACCTTTGGAACTTCAAAAGCTCTCCGAATACCCACGTGGACACTGTGCCCTGTGACACATGCAAACTATTAACAGAGGAGAAGCCCATCTCCCAGGAAATCCCCACACTGTGTGAGAAGCTGGAATAGTGCAGAGAAATCATAGCACTATTGTGTGAGAGAGAGAAAAAAAGGCTGCAGTCGGAGAGAAAATAAAACATTCTAACAACAAGTACTGGAAAACAAAAGAGAGACCTCTTCCTATCAACCTGTGGCAGATGCCACTCCTGTAGATGTCTAGGAAGAGAAATAATAAATCAGTAATTGCCATGAATAACCAAGGCAACAAGACAGCTCAGAAAGAAAGTGAAAAGTCTCCAGAAAAAGAACTTAAAGATATGGAAATATGTGACTTAAATGACGGAGAATTCAAGATACCAGTTCTCAAAAAACTCAGTGAGATTCAAGGAAACACAGAAAGGCAGTTGAATGAACTCAGAAACACAATCAAAGAACAACATGAGCCTTTTATGAAAGAGATTGAAATTTTAAAAAAGAATCAAATAGAATTTCTGGAGATTAAGAACTCAATAGAAGAAAATAAGAAAGAAATAACCAGCTTACGTAGTAGAGTTGACCAGATGGAGGAAAGAATCAGTGACATCGAAGATAGAAACCTGGAAATTACACGGATGGAAGAAGAAAGAGACTTGACAATTAAAAGAAATGAAAGAACTCTACAAGAACTCTCTGACTCCATCAGAAAGAGCAATATAAGAATAATGGGCATACCAGAAGGAGAAGAAAGAGAGAAGGGAACAGAGAATATATTCAAAGAAACTATCGATGAGAACTTTCCAAACTTGTGGACAGAACTGGATCCTCAAATCCAACAAGCAAATAGAACGCCTAATTACCTCAATCCCAACAAGGCTTTTCCAAGGCACATTGTACTGAAGCTGTCTAAAATCAACAAGAAAGAAACAATCCTCAAGGCAGCCAGGGAAAAGAAGACAATAACCTACAAAGGAAAGTCCATTAGATTATCAACAGAGTTTTCAGCAGAAACTCTACAAGCCAGGAGGGAGTGGAACCAAATATTTAAACTATTGAAAGAGAGAAATTATGAGCCAAGAATAATATATCCAGCAAAGATATCCTTTAGATATGAAGGAGGAATAAAGACCTTTCCAGACATACAGAAGCTGAGGGAATTTTCTAATACACGATCTGCACTACAAGAAATACTAAAGGAGGCTATTCAACCACCATCAACAGGGACAATTTGTGGCAGACAAAACATAAAAAACGGAGAGTAAAGGCCTGCACCGGAATATGGGAATGGAAAAAGTAAGTGTGCTGAAGAATAGAATACTCTAAATATCAAAGTTTCTTTTACATAAACTTAAGGGTAGCCACTCAAAAAAAATCCAGAACTGAAATGTATACTGTAATAAAAGAAGAAACAGAAGGAAAAATCATAGAATACCACCACACAGAAATAATAGACAACAACAAAAAGGCAAAGAAACAATGGAGACACAGCCTTACCAGAAAACTAAAGATAGAATGACAGGAAAGCCTCACGTATCAATAATCACCCTAAGTGTAAATGGACTGAACTCACCAATAAAAAGGTACAGAGTAGCAGATTGGATCAAAAAACTAAACCCAACCACATGCTGTCTCTAAGAGACACATCTCAGCATAGAGTCAAAGTGAAAGGGTGGAAATTGACACTCCAAGCAAATGTTACCCAGAGAAAACCAGGTGTAGCCATAATGATATCAGATGAAACAGACTTCAGGGTGAAAAAAATAACAAGAGACAAAGATGGACATTTCATAATGGTATAGGAGGGACTATACAGCAAGAAGACATAACAGTCATCAATATTTGTGCCCCCAATCAGGGAACACCGAAATATACCAAGCAACTACTAACAGAACTAAAGGGAGAAATTGACCAAAACACAATTATACTAGGGGACTTAAATACATCATTGACAGCTATGGGTAGATCATCCAAACAGAAAATAAATAATGAAATAGCAGCCCTAAATGACACATTAGATGAAATGGACATCATTGACATATATAGAGCACTTCATCCTAAAACATCAGACTATACATTCTTTTCGAGTGTACATGGAACATTCTCAAGGATAGACCATATATTGAGACATAAAATCATCCTCAGCAAATTTAAGAAGATTGAAATCATACCAAGCATATTCTCTGATCACAAAGCTTTGAAATTGGATATCAACTGCGAAAAGAAAGCAGGAGAAAACGCAAATACATGGAGATTAAACAACACACTTTAAAGAATGACTGGGTCAAAGAAGAAATTAGAGGAGAGATCAAAAGATACATAGAAACAAATGACAATGAAAATACATCCTATCACAATTTTTGGGATGCAGCGAAAGCAGTTTTAAGAGGGAAATTTATATCATTACAGGCCTATCTCAAGAAACAAGAAAAATCCCAAATAAGTAACCTCATGTCACTCCTTAAAGAACTAGAAAAGGAAGAACAAGTGAAACCCAAGTTCAGCAGAAGAAAGGAAATAACAAAAATCAGAGCAGAACTAAATGAAATAGAGAACAAAAAGACAATAGAAAAAATTAATGTTACAAAGACCTGGTTCTTTGAAAAGATTAACAAAATTGACAAACCCTTGGCTAGACTCACTAAGATAAGAAGAGAGAAGACACTAATTAACAAAATCAGAAATGAAAAAGGGGAAGTTATCACGGACACGACAGAAATAAAAAGGATCATCCAAGAATACTATGAAGGACTATATGCCACCAAATTCAATAATCTAGAAGAAATGGACAAGTTCTTAGAAACATATAGTCTTCCAAGGCTGAACCATGAAGAACTGGAAAATCTAAACAGACCGATCACCAGTAACGAAATTGAATCAGTCATCCGAAACCTTCCCAAGAACAAAAGTCCGGACCAGATAGCTTCACTAGTGAATTCTACCGAAGCTTCAAAGAGGATCTAATTTCAGTCCTGCTCAAACTCTCAAAAAATTGAAGAAGAGGCAGTACTCCCTAACTCATTTTATGAGGCCAACATTACCCTGATACCAAAACCTGGTAAGGACAACACCGAAAAAGAAAATTACAGACCTATGTCTCTGATGAAGACACATGCAAAAAACCTAAACAAAATTGAAGCAAATCGAATACAACAATGCATTAAAAAGATTATTCATCACGACCAAGTGGGGTTCATCCCCAGGGCACAAGGCACAAGGATGGTTCAACATCCACAAATCCATCAATGTGATACATCACATAAACAAAATAAAGGACAAAAATCATATGATTATAGCAATTGATGCAGAAAAGCATTGGACAAAATACAATATCCATTTATGATTAAAACACTTAATAAAATAGGTATAGAACGAAAATACCTTAACATAATATAGGCCCTATATGTCAAGCCCACAGCTAATCTCATAATTAACGGTGAAAAGCTGAAGCCCTTTGCTCTACGTTCAGGAACACGACAGGGCTGTCCCCTATCACTTCTGCTTTTCAACATAGTGTTAGAAGTCCTCGCCAGAGCAATCAGGCAATAAAGAAATAAAAGGCATCCAAATTGGGAATGAAGAAGTCAAATTATCACTCTGCAGATGATAGATGCTATATATAGAAAACCCTAAAGATTCCACCAAAAAGCTATTAGAAACAATCAACGAATACAGTAAAGTTGCCGGCTACAAAATCAACGTACAAAAGTCCATTGCATTCCTACGTACTAACAATGAAATCTCAGAAAAAGAAATACAAAAACCAATTCCTTTTGAAAATGCAACAAAAAGAATAAAATACCTAGGAATAAACTTAACCAAGGATGTGAAGGACCTGTATGCTGAAAACTATAAGACATTTTTGAAAGAAATTGAAGAAGACACAAAGAAATGGAAAGACATTCCGTGCTCATGGATTGGAAGAATCAACATAGTTAAAATGGCCATATTACACAAAGCAATATACAGATATAATGCAATCCCCATCAAAATCCCAAGGGCATTTTTTAAAGAAATAGAACAAAAAATCATCAGATTTGTTTGGAACCACAAAAGACCCCAAATAGCCAAAGCAATCATAAGAAAAAAGAACAATGCTGGAGGTATCACACTCCCTGACTTTAGCTTGTACTACAGGGCTACAATAATCAAAACAGCATGGTATTGGCAGAAAAACAGACACATAGACCAATGGAATAGAATTGAGAAGCCAGAAATAAAATCATATAAATATGGACAGATAATTTTTGACAAAGAAGCTAAAAACATACAATGGAGGAAAGACAGCCTCTTCAATAAATGGTGCTGGGAGAATCGGATAGCCACGTTCAAAAGAATGAAAGTGGACTGCTTTCTATTACCATGTACCAAAATTAATTCAAAATGTATCAAAGATTTAAGCATAAGACCTGACACAATAAACTGCATAGAAGAAAACATAGGTACTAAACTTATGGACCTTGGGTTCAAAGAATATTTTATGAATTTGATTCCAAAGGCAAGGGAAGTAAAAGCTAAAATAAACGAATGGGACTATATGAAACTTAAAAGCTTCTGCACAGCAAAGAAAACCATCGACAAAATAAAGAGGCAACCAACTGAATGGGAGTAGGTGTTTGCAAACAGTGCCTCCTATAAGGGGCTAATATCCAAAATATACAAGGTATCCATGAAACTCAACAACAAAAAAACAACCCAATTGAAAAATGGGCAGAGGACCTGAAGAGACATTTCTCCAAAGAGGACATACAAATGGCAAATAGACATATGAAAAAATGCTCAACATCACTAATCATCAGAGAAATGCAAATAAAAACCACAATGAGTTATCACCTCACCCCAGTCATAATGGCTTTCATCAACAAGACAAATAGTAACAAGTGTTGGAGAGGCTGTGGAGAAAAAGGAACCCTCAGACACTGTTGGTGGGAATGCAGACTGGTGCAGCCGTTATGGAAGGCAGTGTGGAGGTCCCTCAAAAAATTACGAATAGAATTACCATATGACCCAGCCATCCGTCTCTTGGGTGTCTACCCAAAGAATCTGAAATCATTTAGACATAAAGACACGTGTGCTCCAATGTTCATTGCAGCTTTGTTTACGGTGGCCAAGACATGGAAACAACCAAAATGTCCTTCGATAGATGAATGGATAAAGAAGGTACATATACAGAATGGAATACTATTCGGTGGTAAGAAAAGATAATATGGGGACATTTGTGACAACATGGATGATGCTAAGCGAAATAAGTCAGACAGAAAAAGCAGAGAACCATATGATTTTACTGATATGTGGTATATAAACCAAAAACAAAAGAACAAGACAAACAAATGAGAAACAAAAACTCATAGACACAGACAATAGTTTAGTGGTTAACAAAGGTTAAGGGGGGTGGGGGAGGGAGATGAGGTTATGGGGGATCAAATATATGGTGATGGAAGGAGAACTGACTCTGGGTGGTGAACACACAATGGGATTTATAGATGATGTAATACAGAATTGTTCACCTGAAATCTATGTAATTTTACTAACAATTCTTACCCCAATAAATTAAAAATAAAAAAGAAAAGTGGATGGCATTTATCTGCTTCATGTTCGATACCATGTTTGAATTTCAAAATCAAATTATATAAAATAACATGTAAAATCCGAAAGTGCTATACAAATTTAAAATATTAAGATCAAACCTAGAGGAGGAGAAATGTTAGAAGCTATAAATATGGAGCAAAACCATCTAGATTTTAAACTGCAGTCTAAGCATTATGCAAACTAACTAGGGTCTGCCTTTGTAATTTTGTTAGAACATTGTTTCATATGCCATTTTATTCGCATCACTTCTAATTCTTGTTAGGACGAGCATTGCCTTTTCAACTGCTGTTATTGAATTTCATGACTTTTTGACTTAGGTTGCTGGGAATATACCAGGTTCTCACATAATTTTCTTTGTCGCTTATCATAACCTCAGAATAGGAACCATGCCTCCCACCATCATTGAAACCCCACAACTCTTAGGATAGGCCTAGATTCCAAACAGCTAAATCACTATCATGTGGAAGAGCCATTAGACTTAACTGTGTTGTTCTAGGGGGCTGAATTGAGGCCTTTTTGTGTGTTTAGGTTCTAGAGGGACAGATTTCAGTTCAGAATAAATTGCAGGGATGAACCTGGGAGACCAAAGGCCTTGAGAAGTAGTAAACTCCCTCCGTGCCAGTAGGGGTATTCAGACACAGGCTGGAAACCCTTTCCTGAAGGTCAGGCGAAAAGTTTCCTACACTGAGACACTCAACTTATTAACCTGCAGTCTTGCTATAGCATTACATTTACTTCAAGTGTCCTGAGAACTTCGTTGTCTCTTGAGGTATTGTTTTCCTCAAGACTGGGCAGCAGCTAAGAGGTCTTACCTCATGTATGGGCCATAATGGGGCAGATAACTGCTGTGTAGGCGTGGCTTATAAGTAGAAAATATTTAGACCCCATCCAAATTGTGATTGAGGAGATAACAGGTCAGTGTTTTAGATTCAGATTCCCCAGGGTCTGTGCAGACCATGTCCAAAGCAGAACTGACACTGAGCAAAGTCTCTGAAGAGGCTCAATAAACTGATATTGATTATTTGACGTATTGACTTCTCCTACACAGTCTTATTGGAACTCATCAGCATTCAGCACTACAAAACTCACTGTTTCAGGGTAACATTCGACTTGAGCAAGAACTTAGTTATTTGGCACAAAGGACATTCTCGCCTCTTTTCTGATTAATGTGGCTCCAGGATCAACCAAAGTTAATGCAAATAGTGGAATATTTGCTCATCTAGAGGCCAAAAGTACTTAAAATTCAGTGCAGGTAGAACTGTTTGTTTAAGGATCAGGAGGCCAGACTTCAGTAATTTCAGTTGCATATGTTGGTTCTTATTTTGTTTTGGTAGAAACTGAGTGTTGGAGACTTTGCCTGGCAGCCAGCCTCTAGCACTGACGTCTGACACTAACCGCAAAAGCAGTCCCCCTTTCCACTGGAAGAGCCAGGCCCACGGCTGGGCTGTGATCTCAGGGGAGGGCTCTAGGCCACTGCTGGGCTCTAGGACTGGGAAGTCTGCCTCTCCTAAGGTGGAAAAAGCAGAGCCGAAGTGACCCCACAGAATCTGCGCTTGGGGAACTGTCAGATCTAAAGGACCCATCAAGGTCAGGGATGTGGCCCCGCCCGAGCTGGCACCCACGGGCTCTGTCAGAGCCAGGTGTCAGAAATGGGTAAATATCAAATTGTATCTGATTAAAAACAGGAGGAGGACGAGCTCCCCTCACCTTCTCCAAGGAGCCAAAGTCAACTGAATGGCGTTTGGGTCCAGATGACTCAAAAGCCACAGTCTCATGACCCAACCAAAGAAATATCCAAAACTAGTCTGAAATATAACGGCATGTTTTTTAAAATATGCTATCAAACACATTTATCTTTGACTAAAAAGGAATTAAGTCTTTTTTTCTCTTAAAATGACCAAATCTTTAGTAAGATGTACGAGTATAGGATAAACACCTCGTACGGAGAGTCAGAATAACGATTTCTCTTTTAAGTAAAAAACCTGGCAGTGATAGTCCATGAATAATATTTGCCCTTGTGCAAGGCTCGTATTTGAATTTATTGTCTATTACATGGGGAAAATTCTGAAATGAGAGGAAGAAATAATACTAAGGAAAACATCAGAACTATATATCTGAAAATGACTGATTATATAACTGTTTTATGACTGAGATATTAGTAAGATAGAGAAAAGGAATAAGGATGGCTCACGTGGGTTCCCAGTGATGCAATAATGAAGAAATCAAAATCAAATCAAAATGGAAATGGCCTACATCTTGACAGGAAGACAGGTGACAAAGACCAAACATTTGAAAAGCTCAATGAACTGTACACTTGAGATCAGTACATGTTACTGTGTGCAGGTTATACATTTTTTAAAATATATATTTTTTCATTTTATTGGGGCATATTGGGGAACAGTGTGTTTCTCCAGGACCCACCAGCTCCATGTCAAGTCGTTGTTTTCAGTCTAGTTGTGGAGGCGCAGCTCCCTGGCCCATGTGGGAATTGAACCGGCAACCTTGGTGTTAGGAGCATGGCACTCCAACCGCTGAGCAAACCTGCCTCTCTACATTATACTTTAATACAAGAATGGACAAAGTTAAATCAATTCATTTGTTGAGCAACAATTTATGAGAAAATTTCTGTAGTAAGCAATTTAGGGAGAGAAATATTTTTGGCCTCGGGAAACTTGCAAATCATTGGTTAACCCTAGACACAAATGTAAGAAAAATTTTAATAAAGATTAAATAATTCAACAATGAATGATTTATAGAATTCTAGACCTGGATGGAGACTTTAAGGTCATCATCCCTGCATTTTTAAATATTATGAAAAAAATGAGACTCAGAAAATTTTAGAAAATTGTCCAAAGAGAATTAGAGACAGAATTTCACCAGATGGCAGGCCTATAAGCTTACAGCTCCTTCCTCCTTTATCATGTTGACTTCTCCCTCCTCCTCCTCCCACCGGCTAACTATCCCCAAGGGTTTGTTTTCTGCTCTCTGTGGCTTTCTCTTTATGTTGCACTCTCATTGATTTATTAATTTGTGTTAGTATTTCCTCACTCAGTCAATAACGACTTTCCAGCTTCTACCACATTCCCAGCTCTGTTTTATGGGAGGTCGGTACATTGCGGAGCCAACCAGACTAAGCACCTTCCCTCACACCGCATATTCCCAACTGTCAGTGCTTGTGGAGCCCAGGTGGGGACTCCCCACACAGGGCTTCTCACCCGTCCAGATTCCACTGCCCTTCCTGCAGACACCTCAAGTCCAACATGGCTTTAATCTCACCTTCTCTCCAAATCATCTCCATCTCCTTCCTCGCCTATGCACAAAGAATGTTTTGGGTTCTGTTTAATATACCTCTAGGTTAACCAATTTCAATTCCCTAAATTCTCACACATTTATTTTTTTCCTTATCTCTGTTCAGAATCTCCTTGTTTCTTTGCTTCTTCCTTGGGATATTCCAGTAGCTTTCTAACTTTATCTCCTATTGTCCCCAATTCTCTTCTATATATTCTGTATGTTAATTTTCCTAAAACACATCTTTTATCTCAATCCCTTCACACACACACACACACACACACACACACACACACACACACCATTGTTTTCCTTGGATCTCATTTGCTTTCCATGTTAAATGGAAACTCCTCTACCTGGCAATAGAAACTATTAAAAACATGGCTCCAACCTCCCTCTTAAATCTTGTTATGTCTCTACTACAGCTACCTGACCTTACTCCAGCCAAAGTGGATTGTTGGCTGCTCTTTTAGCAGGTCCCAGATCTCTGTCACTCGATGGTAGCTCACTGTTCCCCACCTGGATTCATGAGGCAGCTCCCTCACCCCCAGACATCCCATCAGTCTCTGCACACTTCTCACTGCCTTTTCTAAGAGATCTTTCTTTCTCAGTCTGCTCAACATAATTCTTCCCTCCTTTGAATGCACTTGTCTCTTGCTGCATTATGGTTATTCTCTTAACTTTTTTATTAAAATAACTCAATGGATTTTCATAAAATGACACATCCTTATTGGAAAAAAAATTAAAGTGTACAGAAGAGTCATGAAAAGTCAAAACCACCTGAAATCTCTTCTCTCAGAGAGATCTATTCTAGATCATCCCTCCAGATCTCTTTCTGTATCTACAAATGTTTAGGAAGCCGACACATTTTCCATAAACAAGATCAAATTCTATTGGTTGTTTCTTTTTTTTGTTTGTTTCTTTTTTTTTGATATATTCTTGTGTTCTTTTAATGTTACTCAACAGAAAACTAAACTATAATTTTCAGCAAGTGGCTGGAAAAAATTTCATTGTTTGGCTTTCCTGCAGTTTAAGTTGTTTGTTTGTAGCTTGCCTTCCCCCCCACATCAGGCCTGTGGTGCGGGAGGAGGTGGTTATCCGGGAATCTGGCCCATGTGCTTTGTACAGCCGTGGGAATGCACATGAGCAGTCTGTCATCCACCTCGACAAGAACTGTTTGTGACACACCATTCCATGTGGTTGGGGACCTGGAAAAATGCTTGCAGATCTTGAAAAGAGGTTACAAGGGATTGACCTAAAATCCACAGTAAAACTGGACCCCTTTTTTATTACTGCTTTGCACAGCGTTGTGCCTCGATTGCCTGCAAGAAAGCCATTCATTGTTCCTTGTTACATAATCTGCAGAGAGCTTGTTCACTTTAGAAAGCAGCGCATTCATCCTAGTTTCTCTCTTACAAGTAGCTAAAAGCAGAATGTGTTCTGTGTCTCTAAGGCATTCTTCGCAGCACAGACCTCATGCTAGCACTAATTAGCCAGAGCATTCCCATTCCTGCTGCCTGGGCTCGATGGGAGTCTGTTTCTTCCATGGAAAGGATGGAGTCGAGGGGCACCTCCCTAAGACACGCAAAAGCGGGTGGCGGTGAGCTCGCAGATCAGTAGGCAATGCGGGACAAACAAGCTGTGGCCTCTACATGACCTGCAGCTTGCTGCCTCCTTTGCCCTGTGAAGTGGCATCTCCATGAGACTCTGCCTTTGTGTGCTCATCAAATACCCAACCACCACAAGACCAGCCACCTCTGTGTTACTCTGAGCCTTGTTCCTACCCACTCCCCGCTTTTGGCTTCAGCAACCAGTCATCTCCTCGCCAACTTGCAGCCACTTGTGTTAATGATGTATGCGATTAGCAGCCTGTGCTAGTTCATTAGGGAGAAGAGAGCGCGAGGGAGGGAGGGAGGGAGGCAAAGAAAGAAGGAAAAACTGAGATTGTTTGCCTGTCACCGAAGTGAAGCTTGCCGGGAACATCCCCCCCGCCCCCCGCCGCCGCCCCCCGCCCGGGTCTGCGGTCTGTGCGCCTGCGCGCACACTTGCCCGCATTCCACGGCTCTGCCATTTGCTCAGTGGGGGACGTTTCTTAGCTGAGCAGTGCAGCACTCTGCCTGAGGGACTAAGAACATATTGCTTGGCAGGTGGCCCTGCTCAGACGCACTGACTGTTGTTTCAGCACTGACAGGGAACATACATCATGCAGGCCCATTATGCCAGCGTAAATCCATGGTAACCTGTTCAAAGGGTTGCAACCAGCAAACAAAGTATTTGGGTCTTAATAGGTGATAATTTTGAAACATATAATTGGGATCTGCGAAGTAATTCTGGGTGACAGGCCACTCCTTCTGCCATCTTAACAGAAACTGGGCCTACAGCAAAATACCACTCCTGTCATTTGTGCCAAGATGATTGCCATGCCAGTTCAGCCCCAGGCAGCTGTGTGTGGTGCCGACGGTGCCAAGAGATTGTCTGTGCAGGGAAAAGAGCTTTCCATTTTGAGGTCTTTCCTTTATGCCTGGGTGCTCAGTTCTACTGGCAAAAAATCTCCTGGGGATGTCAGTGGAGAGTATCCGAGCATCCCCTTAGCCCACTAATAGGAACTTGAACAGGACCTGGAGTTTGTGCTGGGGTTGGGTAATGGACAGATAAGCCTCTGAGCAGAGATGCCTGATCCTTATCATGAAGAGAAGCTATTTTTCATTCCCCCACTGGACGCCAGTGGGAGAATGAGATATTAATACAGTCCCTGGGCAGAGTGTGAGGGATTTGGTATCAGTCTGGCTGCCTCCCCACAGGGAAGGTGGACATGTGTCTGCCGGCACCTCTGAGATGCCATGGGTAAAGGTTGGCACAGCACTGGTTACAGACAGCACCTTTCCCAAGCTCCAAAACCAGGAAGGTGAAAGAGCATTTTACATGGGTTGTCGTAAAGTCTGTTTGCTTTTGGAGTCACGTGCGTTCTCCTCATGGTGCACAGCAAAGGCTTCTCATGAGGCTCACCTCACCACACTTTATCATCAGTTGCTTTCTGCTTTTGCACCAACATGTATTCTCCTTGAGGACAGAGACCTACCTTATTTGTGCATAGCTGAGTGCAAGTTTTACAGTGGGTACAGAAGGAATGAAGAAAAGAAGATCCTTATTCGTAAGGAGAAGCACGATTACTAGGTCATCGTGGAGTTGTTGGCTTTTCCAAGAAATCATAACTCTGGTATATCGGTATGACTGGCCAATTACATTCAAACTGGGTGGCGATATTATTTAGTTTTCATTCTGCCAAACAGCCAGAGGAGTGTCAGTGCAGCTTGACCTGCATGCTCTACAGTGTCTGCATTCTCTCTGGCTACAAAAGAATTAATTTCCTTAAAGCAAACTAGAAAATGCCTCAAGACCAAGGAACTTCTAAATTCTAGGAACCAAAGGGGAAGGTTGTTATTCCTAATCTGTGGAGTAGTAGCAGTCAGTATTTGGAAAAGTTGTGTTTCTGATGGCCTGGTGTAGAATGGGGGTGGTGAGAGATGTGGCCCCATCACTCTATCCAGCAAAGGCCTGGCCACCACCCTGCCAGTCTCACTATTTGTTTATGCTTCTACTGAACACTGTGGTTGATTAAGACATGGGTTTGTCAACATGGAAAGTTTCATAAAAACATAGACTTTGGTGCTCTTTCCCCAGACGTTCTAGGTTGTGAGGCCTATGGTGGAACCTGGGAATTGGTCCTTGTGAAATGAGATGCAGTCAGTCTGTGGAATTGGGTTTGGGAAGCGCTGATTAGAAGAACACAATACTGAGAACCTCAGCATTTCCCTCAGTCTTAATACTACCTTGTGCAATTACTGATACTTCCTTCCTGGGGCATCTTTCTAAAAAAATGTCATGATGTCTTAGCCAGATGCTCTTAGGAGCCTCAAGAGCTTCTGGCAAGACAGAAAATCAAGAGGCTTTTAGGTATGGAAGGGGAACATTTAGAACCTCTCCATATGCATTATGAGTTCTACCTCTGAGATATTTTTAAGTGCCCTAATTTTTTAATTAAAACACTTTCATTGAGATATGTTTCACATAGAGTTTACCCTTTTAACATACAATTTAGTGATTTAAATATATTCATAGCCATTTAGTATATTGTACAACCATCACCACTATCTAATTCCCAAACATTTTCATCACATGAGAAAGAAACCCCATAGCTATTCCTTTCTCCTCTAGCCTGGCAACCACTAATCTATTTTCTGTCTCTATGGATTTGCCTGTTCTGAATATTTAACCTCTGGCATATTTTAAGCTGACTGGACAGGAGTCCAGTTATGTTTTAAAATATCTCCAAAGAAAATTTTTCTAATGCTCCATTGAGGGCTCCTGGTTCTGACATGTTTTATGGTCAGAAAGATTTCACTCATCTCTCACTTATACTTAATTTCTATAGTATTAGCTTCCGTAGTATTACTCATAGTCCCTTGTTTATCTTCTCTGCCTCTCTGTCATCATTTCACCAAACCTCAGATTCTTTGTAGATTCCAACATCATTATCAAGTCACCTCCAATTTATTTGCAGGATGAACGATCTCAATGTTCCTAAGCCCCTACCATTTTTACCCAATATTTTCTCCTATTCCCTCTTTTCATTTATCTAAAAAGTGAAGTATCCACCCTCTTTTCTAAGGTGAATGCCTCCGTTTGTGCCCTGCATTCCATTTCTTCCCTCTTCCTCCAGAATCTGGCTTTTGACTATCTTCATTTTTTTTACCCTTCTGCCTACAAAAATACTCGAGTTCACAATTTAAAAAAATTGCTTCGATCTTGCTGCCCCCTCAGGCTACCACTCTATTTTTCTCATTCCCTTCACTGTTAAACCTTTTGAAAGCACAGTTTGCTCTCGCTGTTGGTGCTTCTTTCCCACCCCCTCCCACCTAAGTTCTTGCACTCATGACTCTACCTCATTACTGCACTGAAACTTCAGTCTTTGTGGTTCATGGTGTCCTCTCATTTATCAAGCCCAGTGACCTTCCCGGACCCCTTCCTCATGACTTCTGACTATCCCCCCACCTTCTTTTGGCTTCTGTGATACTCCCCATTCTCCTTCTCCCTTTGTCTCTGACGCTCAATGCCTTCCTAAATATGGATGCCCCCTGTTTTATCGGTCTCCTTATTTTCTCCCTGTCCAGTCTCACAACACCATCTGGCTCCTCACTATGTGACTAACTTCCAAAACTATCTTCACTACTTGGATGTCCTGCCAGCTTCTCAGACTTGTTGCTCAAAACAGAAAACATACTGTGGCAGGCTTTCTGTCTTCTGTAATTCTGGCCATACTGTGACCCAGGTTCAAAAATTTGGCTTTTCTTTCTTTCTTTCAACTCCTTGGTTGCCATAGATGACAGCCAACCTGTATGCAATAACCCTTTTGTTTGATCTAGGCTGTATTTCTTCATCTATAGTTCTTCTTCTCAATACTGTTGTCCAGGTCTTCACTGTCTCTTAGCTGGACTATCTCCACGCCCCATCTGCCTCTGTGCCACGTCACCTTATCCACTGCTGCCAGATATCAGTCCACCATCACACAGATCCGATGATGTCGTTTCCTTAGGCAGCGTTCCTTCACGTCCCTCTAAACCTACTGACTACATCCTGTCTGTACTCCATAACCTAGCTTGTAAGGCCTACAACTTAAACCTTGTCTTCCCTCCCAAACTCATCTTCACTCTTCTTCTCCGTATTCCCTGTGTTCTAGCCTAAACAAAACCCTGGTCATGCTTTCCTTCTCCTCCACAAGATCTCGTTTTCAGGCCCTTGCTTAGCCTGTATCATTTGTCTAAAATGATATCCTTTATTTCTGCCCATGTGTTGAAATCCGCTCACCCTTCAAATCTTTTCTCTTCCATGCAATCTTGGAATAGGATTTTTCTCTTTGGATTTCTAGAATTTTGTGTGTGGGGCGGGGGGGAAGAACTTTCGGCACTTGGTCTCGTATTTCAGTTGTTTGTGTGCTGGTCTTAGCTGATCCCCCAAAAGTAGTCGCCTTGCATGTTCATCGTTATAACTCCTCTCACAGCTGATAGACTGTCTTCGTTAACAGTTGATAGAGTGTCTCAAATATAGTATATTATGAATAAATATGTCTCGAGTGAATGAATTTTTTAACCTCTATAAAAAATCTAGAAAATGTGAAAACTAAACTAGTGGATGACAGGCGTTATGTCAGTGTCAAGAGATTTCTTAGTAGTTTCTGAACTATGATTATTTTCAATCAATCCAAGTTCAAGATGTAGATGAAGGAAGCTTGAGAGAATTATAGCAAACCTGACATCATCTTCATTGTAATGTCTTGCATTTGCATAATATTTTATACCACTTGAAAGTACTTTCACATCTTATCTGACCCTCTGTCTAGCTCCGTCGAGTTAGAAAGTGATAGCTATTCTAATATATATCAATTCTTAAGTGAGCGCAGTGTGGCCTTGTGAGTTTTAATGGTGTAACCAATGTTAGTTTATTAGATGGTGGCAGAGCCTGGACAAAGAGACGTGTTGGCTGCCTTTAAATATTGAAAGAGATATCATGTGAAAGAAAATTAAATCTTATTTTTTATTCTTTATTTCCTCGGAGGACAGAAAAAGTACAAGCAATTCAAGCTCAATTAAGGAGAAAAATTGTCCAATTGGCAGATCAATTCCAGGATGTTGTTGACTACCTCTAGTGTTCGAGTGGAGCTCAGGTAGAACCACCTGGCCAAGCTGGTTTAGGACATTTTATGGAAAAGAAGCACTCAAAAGGTGGAGGTTGATGAGGGTCCCTTCTAGTTCTGCCGTTCTGATTCCTTTGTAGGTCAACACTGTGCTACTCTACTCCATACTCTAAGTTTTAATTTCCATCTTTCTTTAGAACTTGACCTTTAGCAAATGCATCTAAGGTGTGGGATGATCCCCTATCCAGGTCCTAAACCTTTCACAAAATGGAGATCGCACCTTATCTAGCAATTCTTTGTCACCATCAGTAGACCACCTGCAGGTGGGAACATGAAGGAACACATTTCCCCCAAATCTTTCAGGGCCCAGACTTGCCATTCCAGAAAAAAATGAAATTTGCAGAAATCTCACAGATGTCATCGTCACGTGTAACATGCCCAGCTTGGCAACTCCACTCCTCTCTCTGGTGCTATGGAGAGTGAGCAGCCCAGCATTCTCTCTCAATGCCATGTTCTGTTGCAAGGAGGCAATTGACTCTGATGAGCTCCAAACCTTTCCTAGAAATGGGGAGTTGCCTAAAAAGGCAACTGCTGCAAACCAGCCAAATGGAAATCATGATATTTCACTGAACTCGGAACCAGATCTGCCTTTTTTTCCTTCACAGAAACATTTTGTGTGCCATGTGCCTTGAGAGCCAAAAAGAAATCACACTTTGGCTCCCTGTTCCACTTCGCTAAGCTCAGATACTGTAAATACCCTTCTCTCCTCTCATAACATTAAATTTTTCACGAATTCATCATAAAGGAGCCACTTTGTAGGTTTGGCTGGTACCAGTGAAAGACTTCATTTTCTATTTCACACTAACTTTTCAGTGCAAAAAAAAAAAAATTGTGGGTGTAATGTTGAAAGACTAGAATTATTCATCAAGTCTTTGCTGCCTGTAAATGAAGAGAATTTTTCCGCAACTTATCTGGGAGAATACAAGCGTGGACATGAATACTCTGGATGGTGCTGCATTTCGCCATAGCCCTTGGTCTTTCTCAGGGGAATTGGGGACAAAAGAAGACATCTGCTTTCTCGGTGCTTTATGGATTCACTCAGGAGTCCACACCAGCTTACAAATTTCCCCATGTTGCTACAACTCACTAGTGCACCAAAGAATAGAATATTTAATGGTATTATGCATTGAAGAAAGGACCAATAACTTTGTAGCTGGATGTAAAAGGTGTTCTTTAAGACATAGCATAACAAACCCAGTGGTGCCGCAGAATCCCTTGGAAGCCTTGTTAAAATGCATGCTGGACCCCATCCCAACAGTTTCTGATTCAATAGACCTGGGGTGGGGCCCAAGGATTTGCTTTGTTAACAAGTTACCAGGGGATGCTGCCGATTTTAGGACTGCACTTGGAGAAACACTGATGAATGGAAAGAATGTCGAATTTAGAAGTCAGGAAAGCTTGGTTCTGTAGGGTCTGACAAATAAGTTCGCAAAGTGATCTTAGGAAAAGGGCTACATAGCTCACTGCTGAATGTCACTACGGTCACCTTTGAAGTCCTCCCCTTGGGAAGCTGTGCACCAACACCAGCACTTAGTCCACCCTTCAAAGCAATTCTGGAACTCTTTTTCTGGAGTGGCCATCAGAGCTGTTATCGTATGACACTTGATGTCCTGAATATCATCAAAATGTCTTCCTTTCAATAATTCCTTTATCTTCAGGTAAAGGAGAAGTCATTGGGGGCCAGATCAGGTGAGTAGGGAGGGTGTTCCAATACAATTATTTGTTTACTGGCTAAAAACTCCCTCACAGGCAGTGCCGTGTGAGCTGGTGCATTGTCGTGATGCCGTGAATTGTTGGCGAAAAGTTCAGGTCGTCTAACTTTTTCATGTAACCTTTTCAGCACTTCCAAATAGTAAACTTGGTTAACTGTCTAGTGGTACAAATTCATAATGAGTAATCCCTCTGATATCAAAAAAAAAAAGGTTAGCAACATGGTTGCAACACGTTTGCAAACTTAATTGTCAGACTTTCATAATACTGAGCCTACTCTCAACCAACCATAAGTCTGTGGACAAGTCACTGGGTCTCAGTTTCCTCATTCCTAGAACAACTAGAATGACTCCTTCTATAGGTGACCTAGTGTTACTTTGAAAGTAAAATCTGAGAATCTATAGGAAAACACTTAACACTTGTGGACAGACTTGAATCAGTATAGTTACTATGGTAAGAAGAGTTGGAGGAAAACAACTTGGAGAAGATACAAGACGTAGACACTCTGTCAGAGTTACCATGCACGGCAGAGAACTCTGGCACACAGAGGCCAGAGTTCTCTGCCGTGCATGGTAAGAGGGGCCAGCAAAAAAGAGATGTGAAGATGGAAAGATTTTAGGAAATTCTTCCCCTCTGTAACCTGGCTCCAAAGAGGTCAAATACCCTATGATCTAGCCAGGCTATGTTAAAGAAGTGTTTCTCAACCTTGCCTGTGATTCAGAATTCCCTGGGACACTTGTACCATGTGTGATCACAAAATACAGTGAATGTTTAAATTTTTAAAAAGTATTATAGTAAAAGACACATTGCCGTTAATCCCCTTCAAAATACTCCCCCTCGCTTCAAACACACGTATCCCATCATTCTTGCCACTTTCTGAAGCAGCTCTGGAAGTCCTCTTTCGTAGGTGTTTTTACTTCATCCTCCATCATGACAACACTCCATGTCACACATCGCTTCTGGTATATGGCAATTTCTGTCAAATAAAAACATTACAGTTTGTCCTCATCCACCTTATTCACCGGATCTGGCACCATGCGACTTCTGGCTCTTCCCCAAAGTCAAAATGATTCGGGACATCGAGGCAGCCACGACAGCACAACTAAAGACACTCACGAAAGAGGACTTCCAGAACTGCTTCAGAAAGTGGCAAGAACGATGGGATGAGTGTGTTTGAAGAGAGGGGGGTATTTTGAGGGGATTGATGGCAATGTGTCTTTTACTGGAATACATTGTTTTATTCAAACATTTACAGTATTGTTTGATCACACCTCACAAACACACAGAGGCCTGGCCCTGCCCTACTTCAGGGAGCCTGGGCCTTTTAGTGACGCTTACCCTTTCTAGAGTTAGAGAACTACTGTCTCTGTGCTGAGAACCCTGAAACCATTTCATGAAACTTGTAAAAGTATCTACTGTACACAGTGGTTCTCACTCTTTTCCACACGTTAGAATCCCCTGAGGAGCCTTTAAATCCCACACGCATGGGCCGCTGTCCAGTCCAATTGAATCGGAATCTCAGGAAGGTGGCATCCGAGCATCAATACTGTCAGAAAAGCTCCCCGTTAATTCACATTTGCAGCCCAGAATGAGAACCACTGACTTAGAAGAGCCCTCTGTGATTATATCAGCAAACGTATTGTTTGTTTTTACTTGTCTCTCTCCCACACCATACGGTAGACTACTGAGGGCAACTCTGTGCCCAGAAACCAGCCAGCCTTACTGCTTGATATGCTTCAAGCTGGGTGGTTAGAATTTTGAGTGAATGAACTGCTCTGTTTATATACAAATGAGGTTCCAACAAAACTGACACCAAAAAGCCCCCACATTTAAATAGTTTATCTAAATACAGCCCTTTGTGGAGTTCGGGCCCTCACTGGGAGAGGGTATTTACTGAATACTTTGCAGAATCACAGGCATAGGATATCAACTGAACGATTTGTAGAACTGTAATCAACCCCAATTATAATTTATTTTTCCTGGTGCGAGCAGAAAGCGGGAAAACTTTTGCCTTGCAGAGCTTTGAGAATGTTAAGGAAGGAAGTAAATTGACACATACTGAACACCTACTACGTGCCACAGCTTTTCATGTGTGATAGCTTCACAACAAACTTGCATTCTTCCTGGCTTTTCTGAGGGGAGAAAGGGCAACAGCAGATTGCATAGGGCGGGAAGGACGAGGGAACATGTTTCACTGCAGAGCCCAGGTTCCTTTCCCATATTTATTTGCCACCACTCAGATCTTCTCCAGCACCTCTGCTCTTTCCCTGGCCTGCTCCTGCAGGTCCATCACTGGAAAACCCATCCTCTCCAACTTGCCAGACTCCACAGCGTGCTCGCTGAATTCTCTAGTGCAACTTCCTCTGGGGAATTTTCGCTGACCCACAACTTGGTTAATTGCCTGAGCATCTGCCAACCAGTCAGGTCTGGTATCCTGTGTCACTCACGGGGTAAAGCGTATCCCCACAGCTCTGTAACTGTCTGTTCACTCAGCTCTTCCTCCCGGAGGTAGGAGGCTCCTTGAGGGCAAGTACTGTTTATGGCTCATCTGTGCAGTCTTGGAGTCTCCTGTATGGTCTAGCCCAGGGGTGTCCAAACTGCGGCCCGCGTGCCAACTGAGGCCCATGATCCATTGTTAATTGGCCCGCAGCAAATTCCAAAAATATATTTAGTTTACTTAAATAAACCAGGTGAGGCAATACGGACTTCACCTCGAGTGAGTGGCCCAGCTGTGTGTGTATTTTACCTCATATGGCCCTTGGTGAAAAACGTGGAAAAAAGTTTGGACACCCCTGGTCTAGCCCTTTACCAGCACGCAGTAAGTTTGTCTAAAGAACAAATGACAGCAGGAAATCATCCATGAGCAGAGATCTCCTGAAATGCTGTAAGCATGTGTGCGTGTGTTGTGCTTCAGAATATTTTAGAAACATTCTCCAGATTTAATTGAGGCTTCTGGGAAGCCTTGCTGTGTTCTTCCTTGCAAAAAATGGAAGGTCGTTACCAGGAAGTCTCAGTGTACCGTATTTATCTGGTGAGTTTTGAAAATACTGAGTAATAGCACTAATGACTCAACATAGTATTTTCCAAACTGTGAGGTAATCTTTGGACTTTGCAAGATTATTATATTAAGTGTACTTTTTAGTCTGTCAGTAAAAAATAAAAAACCCTGTATTTTCACATTAGAATTCAAAGAACATCTGCTGCGTATTGTAAATAACACATTTTGGAAACCAACTGACGCATACTCAGCCTGCCTCCGCCCACTAACTACAGCCCATCCTTAGGGTAGGATTCGCCTCACCCCTGCTACAGCTCTTGCACTGACATCCCCCATCTTCTATAAATCTTCAGAAGCCAGTTGCCCCCTAAATGCACTCAGCAGGGTGAGGTTCCCAGTTTCCTGTTTTCCAGTGGGGTTAGAAAGGTTCTGGGGCTGTGAAGAATGTTTTTCAAGGAGGTACCTAAGCTTAGAGAGGTTTCCCACTGGGGCCCTTCCTTACCCCCAAGGATCTGAGACCTCAGAGAGCCCAGGCAAATGGCCACTCCTGAGGGGTTATATTCATTTGCTGCTCTGCCTGCAGGGAAGTGGGTCCCGAAAGGAGTGCTCAGGGGCTCCTGTGTCTGGGGTCGCGTTTCCACAGAGCCCCATGCATGTCCGCCAGCCTGAATGTCACCTCCTGTGGGACTGAGAAACTCAGACAGCTTTTTCCCGTTCCTTCTCAGTTTGTCTTGTTAGCACTCTTTCTTAGCAAGTAAGCACCATATGTCCTTTTTGGGAACTTGTTTTCGGGACATTCCCCGGCCTGTGCGCTGGCTGGGAAGACGGGGAAGAGGGTGCTGGGTTAACCGCAGTACTCGGCGAGCACCAGCTTCGTGCCCATCTGCCCCTGGCGCTGCTTTGTCCTGAAGCACGAACACAGTATTTCCCTGGAACTTCCAGGGGTCACAGAAAGCAGCCTGGCTTGCAAGTGGATTTTCTGAGCCAGAGACAGAGTCTGTGCTCTCCTTCCAGGGGCTGTGCATTATCCCGGGCGGGTGGGCTGTGTTGTCCAGGCACCTCCTCATTGATCTTGCTCTCTGTCCTCGTGGAGAGGGTAGCACATACCGACTATAAAAGACAGCTCTGTGTGCTGTTTTTCTGCTTCCTCGTTCGTCACCAGCCCCTGGCGCCAAAGCATGCAGCTAGCATGTTCTGCTTTTGAAATAATTTGGCTTCTTAACATGGCGTCCACCGCCCGCTTCCAATCTTTAGTACCTGTCTCCTTTGAAGCCAGCTTGCTGAGCGTCCAGTCTGTCTCTTTTCTCTCTCACTTTCCCCTGCTTTGTGTGCGCCCAGGCTCACTTTTATCAAACACAGACAGAGGGTGAGCCACTGACACCTCAGGGCAAGCAGCAGCTTGGGGCATTTTCCTCCTTCACCGTGACATTCTTTCAGCACAGCGGACGCCAAGGCTGGCAACCTGCTCTCTTCCTTTGGGGCTCCCCAAGCGCCACCTGTCTTAAAGCTGCCTCACTACATAGCCTTGTTGGTTGTTACTGCTGGATACCTGTCTCCCTGGAGCTTTTAGCAGGTATTGTGAAAGGAAGGCTGTTTCTGTTCCCTGGAGAATTCATCCATCTTCACAGGTGTGTGTGCACATGTGTGTGCATTTGTATTCACTTGCTGTCAGTTAATAATGAAACATCAGACCTAGGCTTTTTATTGCTTTTTTCCTCCCTATAGAATCAGTGTTAATAATAATAACTGCCAATCCTTATTTTGAGTTTTTGTGTGCCAGGGGCTATGCCTGGTTTTGTGTCATTCTTATAATAACCTTTTGAAGTAGCCCCATTTTACAGATGGAGAGACTGATATGTGAGTAGTTGTTTACCTTGTTAGGGCTACGACTTGAATCCTGGCATTTGGACTTGAGTGACCAGGCTGTTCGTAAGTAACCTAAACCGCCTGGATCTGCCATCCTGTCGGTCACTCATTTAAATTTTGCTGACTGTAGTCCTGTCTTTATCTTTAGAAGGACTAGGTCTCAGCAGAAATGACGTAAATGGAAAGTGATCCATGTTCTAAAGTTCTAAAGGATAAGACACACTCCCACCAATACCTGTGGCCCATTAGGTCAGTGATTCTCAGTGGCACAGAGAAGACTGACCAGTGTGGTTGGAAAGGTGTAGTAAGGACCATAGGAAGGAGAGTGGGGCCTTAGTTTTGCTACAGCCTGGGGTGACAAAGGAGTTGTGATAATCACTATTCTAAAGCTACACAGTGTCCCCCTAATTATAATGCTACATGTCAGGCGTTGACTGGACACCTTACATATACTTTCATTTACTAATCATCCCCCATACCCCTATAAGATAGGTATTATCTCATTTTACAGAGAAGAAAATTAGATTCAGAGAGGTTATCTTTGTCTAATTTTGCTCGGATCTTAAATGGAAAAAAACAGATTTGATCCCATATCTGTCTCCCTTCAAACCCTGTGATCCATTCCTCCTTCCTTGCCACCCTCTTTGCCTACTTTGAAATTTAATCAGAATCATTTTTATCATTAGTAGGTCATCCTACTGATAATGGAACGAAATCGGTGGACCAGAGTGTGTGATTGAGCTGAATATACAAAGGTTTATGCCCCTCGTCTCAGGGATGAGCCTCTCTCTTTCAAGTGGTCCCAGCAGCCAGCTGCCGTGCCGTGGGATTTTAATTGATGACTTCACTTCATGGAGGGTTGTTTCCAGAATTATCAGTGCTTGTCCACTTTGTAGATGAACACAGATTACAGGCTCAAGGAGCCTTCAGACATCAGGGGAGCTGGGAATTCGTACCCAGCTCTGCTCTGTAACTAGCTGGATGGACTGGGAACCCCACTTAACTCCTTGCAGCCTCAGTTCTTTAATCTGTGCATCCTATTAGATGATTTCAAGGCTTGTTTTAGCTTTAAGTGGTGAGTGTCCTCCACTGTGTCAGGCCCGTTTATGTTCCACGAACAGGAAGAGCCCTCTTTACCAACGAAGTATGTAGTTAATTGACAAAGTCATTTAAAGGAAGAAGTCATTAAAAAGGAAACATGGTAGCAACATTTAAGTTTTTAAAAACAGCTTTACTGTGTAATTGACATACAATTAACTGCACATATTTAAATTATTCACTTCGGTCAGTTTTGATATATGGTGCCCATGGCACCATCACTACAGTCAGAAGATTGTACAGTGTGTCACCTCAGAGTTTCCTTATGCTGATTTCTGGTCTCTCTCTCTCTCCCTTGGCACCAAGCTTTCCATTTTTAAGGTATTGCATAGTATGTATTTTTTCTCTTCTTCCATTGTACATAATTATTTCGAGGTCTATCTCTATCATTGCGTGTATCAACTCATGAACAAAGTATTTTTCCATTTATTTAGCTCTTCTTTCATTTCTCTTAGCAATATTTTATATTTTCCAATGCACAGGCCTTTCACATCTTTTGTCAGAATTATCCCTAGTTATTTCATAATTTTATCCTATTGTAAATGATATGATTTTAAAAATTTCAATTCAATTTCTGATTGTTGCTATTATAATTGATTGGTACAATTGATTTTTGTATATTGATTTGCAATGATGTATAACAATTACAATACAATATGTGATTGTATGTTCTGCAATTATGCTAATTCACTTACTAGTTTTAGTAGCAATTTTACAGATTCCATTTGATTTTTCTACTTAAATTGTGGTTGAAAAAAGACAGTTTAACTCTTTCTTTCCAATCTGGATGTCTTTATTCTTTTATTTGCTTTGCAGTATTATAATGTCCAAAAAATGTTTCAAGTGATCAGAGTGGACATTCCTGCCCTGTTCCTGATCTAGGGTGAAAGCATTCAACTTTCACCAGAGTATATTGTCAGTTTTCAGGTTTTTTGTAGATGATCATATGGATTTTTTTTGTTTGTCAAAATGGTAAATTATATTGATTTTCAGTCTTATGCCATTTTATGTACATGGTGAAGGCCTTGCATTTGATCGTGGATTTGCTTATTAGACTCCTGCGCCATCTTTCTTGCATAACTCACATCCTTAATGTGTCTTCTACAGTCTTAGTCTCAGTTTAAGTGGAGTGTGAAGTGTGGAATCCTTCTAGATTTAAGTTTTCTTTTGCCAATCTTTTACAGTTGCCATGCCCACACCTAAGTGGGCAGTTTGTCTTTAAGTCTCTGCCTTGAGTGAGTGTTGCTAAAAATGTCTTCTGGGGTTTTAGAGAAGCAATAATTCTCTTTTTATATTCTTATTTCATCAGGGTAGATGATACTTAACTAATGTGTATATTGCAATGCCCAGCACAACTGGCATAAACAGCTTTGGGACCCATTACAATTCAGCTGATGAAAGCAGAGTGTGTGGGAAAACCAGACACTCTACTGCCAGTCAGATGCAAAGGTTGAGTATTTTGTGGCTTCATTCAGGAAGCTCTAGGGCAGGGGGGTCCAAACTTTTTTCCACGTTTTTTACCACGGGCCATATGCGGTAAAATACACACACAGCCGGGCCACCCACTCGAGGTGAAGTACGTATTGCCTCACCTGGTTTATTTAAGTAAACTAAATATATGTTTGGAATTTGCTGCGGGCCAATTAAAAATGGATTGTGGGCTGCAGTTGGCCCTCGGGCCGCAGTTTGGACACCCCTGATCTATGGAGAGCATCATGGAAAGGATTGGTTTACGCCAAGGAATTAGGGCAACAGAAGTTGATGGAGGGAGCGTCTACAATTTTCTTTCATTCCTATAAGAAGTACTCCTAACCTTCAACATCCAGTAGGCAAAATGAGCTTTTAGTCACAAGACCTAGTATGTGAGGAACACAAATTAGTCAATATTACTCAATACTGATCCACCTTCATGGTTTGAAAAACCACCATGACAAAGGGTGGATCCTTGCCTCAGCTTTAACTACAGGGATAGCAAACAGAAAGCAGTTGAAAGCCCTGTATTTAGAGGCAGATGAGCCTAAGTTTGAATATCAGCAGCTCTGTGTTGTTGGGCAACCTTGGTAAATGAGTACCTCGGAGGTCATGTCATCTTGAGGCGTGAGTGGCTGAGCCTGTATGGGACTGACGCAGAGTGTAGGTAACCCTTGTTTATGGTTTGGATTCTCATTCCAAGATGTTTATACTACCTATGATGGTGCATTATACCCAACCATGGGGTTCTTATGCCCCAAAGTCTCCCAACTCCAGTGCATCGCAGTGTTTAGTGGAAGTGGAGAAGGCACAGGAAACAACTGGAACAAGTTAGGAGGCAAAGAAGTAAAAAGCATGCATGGAAAGATGGGAGCAGTCAGGATTCAGCATAGGATTCATGTTGAGGTGGCATGGGAATCGAGGCTGAAAGGTAAGTTGGTCTGTGACCACCCCGAGCCTTGGACACCGAGGCGATGGGCAGGCAGTGGACAGCCATTGAAACTTTTTTTTTTTTTTTTTAAGAAATCACCATGGTGAGAGCTGTGCCAGAGATTCTCAAACCTTGACTGCAGCAGTCACCTGGGAGCTTGTTAAAAAATACATATACCTTGGGCCCCGCCCAGACCTGCTCAATCCTAATCTATAGGTTGGGGTCAAGGCATCTAGAGTTCTAACAAGCTCCCCAGGTGATTCTAATGCACGCCAAAATTGAGAAACCGCTGCAGTAGAAGGTTAATCTGGCAGCCGTGTGCAAGACGGATTGGAGCCGAGAGTCTGGAGGTTCAGACCTGCTAGCAGGCGATTGCAACAACAATCCCGGCAGGAGATAATGAGGTTGGGGGCTGGGGGAATGCAAAGGAAGAATCAGATATAGGAGGTATTTTTGAGAGGCAGTTAGCAAGGACTAGGTAACAAATTTGATGAGGAATGTGAGAGAGAAATGGGACTTAACAAATAATGCCAAGGTTTAGAAAGTGGTTCTCCCAGGTGTGAGGGGTGAGGTAACAGAATCCCCTGGGACCTTATTCAGGTTACACACACCTGCTCCCCTTCCACTCCTTCCTCCTTTCCCACAAGCTCCCTAGGCATGGGGCAAACCAGTACCTCCCCTCCCGGGGAATCGAAAAGCTTCTCTAGGTGATTTCTCCATTTCAGTCTGTCACTGTGAGAAAATGGCACCGAGGGGGGCAGTGGTGACATCAGGGGGCAGAGGGGAAGGGGCTGGGCTCTGTTTTCAAGACAGAGCTAGAGCCCACTACGGGATGCGGGGTACCTCTGTCGGTGTGCAACTCAAGAGTTATGCGAGGATACAAATGGGAAAGGCCGCCCCTGGAGGCCGCAGTGCAGACGACGAGCCTAGGAGAGCAGAGAAGACTGCATTTCGTAGTCGCATGCAGGGGTCAAAGGAGAGCTGGTGGGAAAGCTGAGGGAAGAGCTCAAAGCCGAGGCAGGAGGCTGAAGCCTGGAGAGTCTGCGGACAGACCTCTGGCTCCTCCGGCCATCCATCGTGCAGAACTGGGTGTGTGCGGAGCAGGCCTGTCCCCTGGGGGGTGTGACGCAGTCACAGAAAGGTCGGCACTGCACAGAAACACACATTTAAAATTTTCCTTTCCAAAATCCAGTGGCTTTGAGCTGATGGACCAGACAAAGAGAATGACAGGTTTTTACTATTGTACCCACCATTCTCCCTAGGTTTCTGATCAACTCGTAACCCTTCTATACACATCTTTGGCCCAGCACAGCCAAATAAGAGGTACTAGAAATCGTTAAAGTACTTCGGAGTCCTCACTCCCCTCAAAGTTCCAGATATTCTGCCTCTGTTCTGTGATCTCACGCTGTGAAAATGCGATGTTGTGTTTGGAGGCATCTCCAGGGTGCCGAGGAATTGGTGGCACATCTAAACTAAGAGAAAACCAATTGAATGAACAATAGAGAGGAAGCACGTTTGTATCAACACAGGAAGTGGAGAGTTGTGAAGAAAGGCTATTAGTGATGCTAGGAGGCTATGGCTCGGGGACCTCACAGAGGCTGGCCACTCCTGACACAGGTGGCACTCCGCTGAGGGGTGACACAGGGCAAGGATCTCAGAAGGCGCTCTGTGTGCCGGGCACAGCATCACAGTTTGCTGTAAAAAGGGCCTACACATGTAAAACTTTATATTTTATCTTAGAATAGACTCGGAGGTTCTCTCATTTTCTGAGTAAGGAAACTGAAGCATCAGGTAATGAAGACAGGAATCCAAGGTCACACAGCTCGTGGGTCACTGGGAAGGAGGCTGGCCCTCGTGCCGTGGAATGGAGACAGCAGCACATTTTTCCAGAGGGACGTTTCCCTGGGACCTTCTTCTAGATGGAGGTTGTTGAACCAGGAGAGAATGGCTTGCACGCACGAGGAGCAACGTTTGAGGAGTTACTCATAGAGGGGCCTGGGCTCTGCTGTCATCTCGCTCCTTAACTATATGCTCTTGGGAAATCTGTTTGACCTCGTGAGCTTCAGTCTCACATGTAACAGGAGGATAATCATACTTACCTCCTGCGAGTAGTTTTGGGAATTCAGTATAATGCGACCATTATAGTACCTGGCGTGTAGCTGATCCCCCATCATGGGTGACCGCTGTGATAATTACTAGGTTTTCCCCGTCCTCCGTTAGAGAGCCCATGCACTCACCTGGGTGCCCCTGAAAGGAGAATACTTTTTTCTGTTGGCATTCCTACTTTGGATTTTAAATGTTTTTCCCCATAGAGATGTTATGGCTACGTAAACAGAGCTTAGATGTAGTTGAGCCAGTGCTGATAATAAATTCTGTCCTTCAAGGTATTTAGGTGCCGGATAGGACTTTTGGGGTGGGCCTAGTCACAAGGGTTTCCCAGTAAAGGTGCCCCCACCCCTTCTTACTCGTGAACACTTGGTGAGATCTGCTCAGAAGTTGCAGACTTGCCAGAACCTTGGCTTGGGCAGGGTGTGTGACCACAGAATGAATGAAGGACAGCAGGACGTGAGGATTTTCACAACACCAGGAAAAGCACCCTCCCATTTCTTGCCATCCCCACTCCAAGCAAAGACGCAGCCGATTAGCCACATCGATACTTGGAATTGTCGGGCTGCCTGGCCAGGGCCCCACCATCCTACACCCCAAGTCCCACTGCTGCTCTCTCTGGAGCGTGTGAATGCCATCCCCTGGCACTTCATGTTGAAACAAACCGGAAACCAACCGCAGGGCCTCTCTGTCTCAGGTCACTGGGTGTCTGCCTGGCGTGTCTGGCTGACTGCCTACCATGGCCAAGGGTCTGCCTTCCAGCGAGCGTCCTTGGTGTGATAATACCACAGACACCCTAACTCTGAGGTGCCAAGGCTCCCATCCATTTTCTTCCTCTCACTCTCACAACAAAAGAAATTACTTAAGAAGGGGTACAGAATGGAGGTACCTTGTTGCCTCCCTTTGGAGTTTTCTTTCCTGAAGAAACCGAGCAGCGTCACAGAAGAAGACATAATGGAAGTTTGGCAGAGTGTTCTGATAGAAAAGTCGTTACATCTTCGTGAATGTGCTGGGCGGTTTAGGTCCTCTTGAGCTTGTGTAGAGGCTCAAGCTTTGAGCATCCAAGGTTTGTGTTTAGAAGAGAGGGTTTGGAAGGAGATCAGAGATGTCAGATTACTGGCCTGACTCTTCAAGAACTGACTTTGGGAAAAGCTTGAAAATGTTCACACCCAAGTTCAAAAACAAGAATTAGGAATGAGTCCAGAAAGCGTGGTGACATGGATAGCAGTTGTAATATCATTTTAAGAAAAAGAATTTGAATGTCTTCTGTACACCCTTTCTCTCGTTAACCTCCACACGAAATATCTACCTCCCTCCCCCCCCTTTCCCTCTCTCCCTCCTTCCCTCCCGCACTTTCTGAGGTCTTCCTTACCCAACCTGTATTTTTCTTGTTTTATAACACCTTCTAAGCCCCAAGTGTAAAATCCACCATTTGTCACCCCATCCTCGCTCTTTTGTGGGTAGAAGGTATTGCAGGGGTCCGTCACATCCATTGGAGTCATATTTGAACAGGAAATAAGAGCCTAAGATTAAGTCCTGGCCTCTCCACTCAACAGCTATGTCCTCCGACGGACCACTTACGCTCTCTGAGTCTTAGGTTTTATTGTCTATACTTTACGTGTGAGAAAACTATCTCAAAGCGTTGCCTGGAAGAACCAATGAATGTCAGACATATTTGCATGCCTACCACGTGCCAGTAAAGCCAGTCACAACACAGCCCAGCACGTGCTGGCCATGGCACAAGTTTCCCGTTCATTCAGTAATTTAGCCCTTCCTTCACTAGCAGTGGTCATTTTATAAGAAGTTCTCTTCAGGTGTGATTTGTGGTATATGCGCTGCATTTTTCATATGCTTAGAACAGTGTTTATCAGCCTTCTTTTTGTTACAGCGCCTCCCACCCCAGCCCAAAGAGCCTTTTTAGTCATTTTTTAAAAGCACACCCCCCTCCACGAAGGTAAATGCTAAGGAATGATAATTTGTAGTCTGGGATTGAATTTAGAAGGACCACAACCATTGTAATAATATTGTTTTTACTCCCAAGAATGTTTTTGTGCCCTCTTGGGGGTTCTGTTGCCCCTGTTGAGATATGTAAAAAGGTTTTAAAAATGCGTTGGGGGCACATTTTTTATTCTTTACGTGTGTTCCAGTTTTCATTACTAAATAGGTTTTCTTCTTTGAGAGACTCTGTTTTTCCTTTAGTGCCTTTTCCTCCTTCCTCGCAGCACACCATCAGTAGAGAATTTGGGCTTGTCTTTCCATTTCCTGTGTTTCCTGACCTCTCCCTTTCCTGGCCTTTATTCCTGCCCATATCTCTCTGGCCTCCAGGTGATGAAGGTCTCACATTTCCCTAGGAAATACTCAGTTGGTTTTCCTCTGAAGCCTCCTTAGTCTACTCCAACTCCTCCATTCAGGGGGAATTTCCAGGGGACATTAGATCAGTGAACTCAGAAGGATGTTAGGTTGGCTTTTCAAATCAGGGTCTATTTCCACCCCTTTACGCGCGTTTTTACAGCGTGTGATTCAGGCCTAGAGAGCAGGGATTGTCTGAACACTGGGAATGACATGACGTGCTCTCCACGACGTTCTGCCTGAAGGTGCCTCATTGCAGCGCTGTGACCACACTCAGACGAACTCGGATGCCCTGTTAGCCTGTGGCATGTTTGTGCACAGCTGAAGGCAGGCTGCCTGCTGGTCACGGTTGTGTATCGTAAGGCGATGTGGTTCCTCACGTTTTCTACCTAAGACGATAGAGGTGGGAAAGAAAACACCACCATAACCAAAGCCCTGGAATGAATCTCTTGAATATGTTCTCTCACTGCTGCTTCTCCCCAAATCCAATCGGAATTGGAGGGCAGCACCATGGTTAGAAACTGGGGCAATAGTTCCTGCCGCTATCTAAAATCTATAGGTTGTGCTTGGAACCAGTGGAAACCCTCTCCCTTTATGCCAGGGCTTCCTGAAGGAGTCAGGGAAAATGCAAATATTCGCTCCCTCCCACCCACAGCAGGAAATTAGGAAGCCATTTGGTTAAGACAAGAGGATTGTGATTTCTTTTTGTAAAAGAAAGAGACACAGGAAAGATGCTTGAGGTGCATTGTATACCATAAAACTATATTTATGTGCTAAGACAAGCAATTGATGTTGTTCTATAAAATATAGTAAACACCTCCTCCCTGCCCTTTTGAATGTCAGTCAGAATTCAGAATCATGAAATTTTATAGTATTACTGGTTAGAAGGGCTTCCCGCTGGGAGCAGATGCCATGTCTGTCTTCATAGACTCAAAGAAAGTCCTGACATGTTTCATGGCGTTCATACGTGGAAGTCTGTGAAATGGAAAGGAAAACAGCTTTTTCTGTCAACCTGTCACTGATATAAGCTTTTACATTCCATCAGAATGACTAAACTTTAAAGCTGTTTTCTTCAGCGCTGAGTATCTCTCAGAACTCCCAAGTGTTATCAGATTGATAGAGTCCCAGCATATGATAGAAGACCAAAGCATTTTGTGGCATGATATTAAAAATTCATTCCGATACTCGATAAAGCGTGGTTGACAAAAGTGTGAAATGGAATAAGGTAGACTGAATTTCTTCATGGTTTATTGCCCTTGATTTCTCTACACAAAATAAATAGACAGGATGGACTAAAATCTCTTCTTTATGAAGGTGGGAGCCTGGCAGCTGAAGGCCTGCTCGTAAAACCCTCTCTGTGCCACACACTTTGGCAGCGTTTGCAGTCGGAGGTGATGGGAATTTATGGCTGTTGTGTGCGTCCATATTTCAGATTGAGTGAATATGTAGAGGCTGCTTTCCTGAGACTGCCGAGACTCTGTTAGGACAGAAAAAGAAAACACTTGTGTTTCTCCTGGAGCTTTTTTTTTTTCCGGGTGGGGGTGGGGGCAGGGTTGATAATTTCTGTGGTGATAGTGGTGGTGGCAGTGGCAATTATTCCCCTGGAGGTATTTAAAAGAAAACGTGCTTTTCATGTTTTCCCTTCTCCCTTCTCCACCTGCCATCTTGTTTTCCAAGAAATTTTAAAAAGCAAAGCCTTTAAAGCCACTGCAAGCCTGGCCTATGCTTTCACCCATCTCCCTCCCTCGCCAGGCCTCCTTCTGCCTCGGTGACCCACCACCCTCCCTTTCTTCTGTCTTCCCTTTTCTCAGAGGACACAGTGAGGGAGAGACTGCCCGCTGCTTCTCTACAGCGGTGGGACAGAATGCCTCATTGGCTTCAGATATTAACTCCTGTGCTGAAAACCCGTTTGGAGCTGGTGTAACAAATGGATTTTACCTGCTGCTGGAAAACACAGCCGTGTCCCACCCTCTGCATGCTGCACACACAAGCCCTCTCCCCGTCTTGCAGAGCCCAGCTCAGGGAGCAGGGAACAGAGCTGCCCGCGGCACCATCTGCTTCTGCCAGCATCTGTGCAGGGCCCCGGTGGCGACATCTGTTGAGAAGAACAGTGTACTTGATGAGTTGTTGGAAAGACGTGTTTGGTCTCTCCCATGGTCTCTGTTAGTCGTTACTGAGCTGCTGGGCTCACGTGGGCCTATCTGTGTGCACCGCCTCCCCGACCTCATCTTTACTGATTGGAAATCACTTGCTGGGAGTTAGTGGCAGTCAGCAGGGACCCAGGGCATTTTCCAGTGGCATCAATTCTTCTTCTGTTGCAGAAATTCAGGAAACAATTAAAATTCTGATATGTTCCAGAGAGGATTTCAAATAAATCAGCCGATAGCTGATACCTTGTAACTCTTGGTAGCAAAGCAAAATTAACAACTCAGCCGCATCTGTGTACTGTACGCTGAAATAAATAAATTAACCATGCATCACCTCCAATAGAGGAACCAGCTGGCTTATTCTCAACCTTTCCCTAAGTACCCAAAAGCTACTGATTTGTTAAGTTGTCATTCTCCTTATGGACATCAAGGACTTTCTACATATGCCAGAATTGGAGTTTGCCAAATATCACTAAGTTATGGAAAATCCAGGCACAGATTAAGCTCAGTTATAGCTCCTAACTTAAAGCTCCTAACAGCTCATGTGGACCAAAGCTGGCGTTGTGAGCCAGACCCAGTCAATAGCTGCTGAGGAGGTAACATAAGACACCAGGAAGTTTGGCAGCAAACTGAGCCAGAAGTTCTCAGAATTTGAGCATGTTAGAGTATTATTCAGAAAGGTAGGACTTCTTCCTCTCCCGTTCAGCTAAGTGCAGTGTGGAAGAACTTGTGTTAATTCCCCTGTTAATTACATGTCTACCCACCTACACTTTCCCAAGCTCCTTTTCACAGCGAGTTCATATCGTACTCCTGGCTGGCCAATAGAACCCATCATTCTTGTTGGGTCTTTTTCACAAATAGCGTAACAAGGACAGGTGGGGAGATAATGGGCCCTTGAAAAATGAAGATCTCAGCATCACCCCCAAATAAAAGCCATGCACTCTGTTGAAATTCTAAATTTATATTGTATGTTTATCGGTATTCTATGGATTTTTTCCTATAAAGATACATGATATTCTAAAATATGAAGAATATAGTGATTGGAAAACAAAACTGCACTTACAGATTTCCCCACCTTTGAAATTCATAGCATTGGGAAGAAGAGAAAGGTATGGAGGTGATCAGAATGACGGCTAAGGAAATGAGTCACGGCGTGGGTTCAGTGAGAACCGCAGGATGAAGATGAGAGGAAAACTGTTTATTAAGCAAAACCACAGTGGGGACATGGGGTAGCAGTACAGAGTGAAGGCCCTTCCTGTGCTCTCCCGTAAGAAGACAAACTATGGGAACGGTCAAAAGAAGTAAGGGGGGAAGATAGGAAGGTGTAATCAGGGCAGGGAGAACAGAAGACCCACGAAGTCCCTTGTTCTCATCCATCTAGTGGCCAGAGCTCCTGGTGCATTCTGAGTGCTCAGGGCACAATCAGTGGTAATCATCGCAGTTTTGCTGGCAGAGTACAGCTGTAAATTACTTGCTCCCCTCCCCGGTCAGCAGGAAGCCTCTTGCCTTAGGTAATGAGTGGAAATAGTCAGGTACTATTCCACCCGGGGATCAGGGAGAGAAGCTAGTTAGGATCCATGTACTGTTGCGATAGGAAGCTCTTGCACACATCTCACTGTGAGCGTCCTTTGCACACTGCGCTGGTTACACCAGGCGTGCTTCCTGCTCTGCAGCCTTCCTCTTTACAAACATGCCCTCAAAAACTTCACGGCAAGCCCAGGATTTGCAATCCCTGCAACCTAAAGAGAATTATCTCCTATTTCTACATGACTCTCAAAAGTATGCCTGTAGCAATGCGAGGCATTATAAATCCATCCATGTCGCTTCTGACCGTGTTGTAGAAGTAATTTCAACTGGCACATCACATGAAAGAACAGATTTGAAAACGATGGTGTGCACAGCCCTGAAGGCTTCAGCTTGGCTAATGTTCTAACCACCTTATGGTACTGCTTTGGATTGTGGCAAAGGTACCAAAGAAAATGTCTGCAGTCTGCATTTACCGTGGGTGTGTGTGTACATGCAGACTGTCACTTCTGAAAAAGAGCAAAGACGTATCCCTGTGTATAACTGTATGTCACTCTGTATGTGCACCCGTGTTATCAGTCTAGAGGAAGATTGATCACTCAGTGTACGTAAGCATGTTGGTACACACATACAAGTCAGGAGTGTTCTGTGTACTTGATACATGTACTTGTCTGTTATCACTGGGTACACATGTATTTTTATATATGTACAGTAACTCATAAGTATGAAAATGACTGACACCTGGTCAGTACAATGGGGGCCATGGATAGTAATATAGATTATCGGTTTAGAGAAGGATTGGTCAGTTTGTGGACGGTTAGATATACGGAAATTCCCGAGATTTATCCTATGGTGTATGCGCATATGGGCTTGTACGTGTGTACAGGTGTGCATTCCCACAATCTCTTCCACTAGGCATATAAGGTGTTGTTGATTGGGAGAAGATCTCATTGCTCAGCACTTAATGGGAGTGTAAAGACTAATTTTGGAAAAACACAACTTAAATCTAAAGCTGTTAAATCAGAATAGCCTTAGCCTCTGATTTGGAGCTGATAAAATATTAAGATTTCTAAAGCCAGGACATGTGTTATTTTTCACGCATTATACTAATGAAAATACTGACTGGTATGTCCTGGTGATTAGGAAGAAGGATTTAGCAGACCTATAGAAGGTTTGGCAGACCTTCTATTCAGTACACTTTTCATAAATCATCCATTTAATCTTAAAGGAAATTCAAAAGCTGATCCAACTGGGAAATCAATCTCCACTGTAAGCAACTCAGGGTTCTTCTCTCTGACTCATGCACTCTTCCAGTGTCCACAGTGGGGAAAGTGAAATGCATTGTAGGTTAAATCCACTTCAGGAAGTTAGACACAGTATGAAGCAATTATTTCCTCTTGGCTGGGATGTGGGTGAATGTTTTACCTCATGCCCTTTACACTTACAAGTACCTTTCAGGGAATCTTACAGTTGGGTTTTGCGTATATTTTAATTTTTTCTTACTCATCCTCGGGTTTTCAGTTGGGATTGCTTTTGGATGAAGGTAACAGTGCAGTGGTTGGTTTTTCTCCTGGGGCTGGGCCGCCACTCAGTGATGCCCCGGGACCTAAGTGCTTCCATGTTTCTGCTCTACTGCTGGCCCCAGGTAGAATGCAGCCTTTGTGTTGCTGCTTCATAGTCATAGGGTGGCCATTGTAACCGCAGACCTCACTTCCTGGATCTGGGAAAGAACAAAAGGCTCTCTCTTAGGAGGCATTGCCTTTTTACTCAGGAAGGGACGTTCCGTCAGATGTTTCTAATTGTATCATCATTAGCCAGAACCGTATCAGATGGTCACCTACCTTTACAGGGGCGAATCCACAGGAAATCAATGATTTTTTAATTAAACATATCACTACCCTGAAAAGGTGGGGTTCTGTTTAAAAACAAAGAAGAAGGGAAATGTGTACCTGCAAAAGAAAATGGGGAATATATACCCACAGCTTCTCAAAATTTGAAGTATCAGGCCAAACTTCATCATTTCTAGTGCTCACGTGCACAACTTACCATCAAACTTCAGGAAAATCCTAACAGAGCAAGTCTTGAGAAAAGTAATGAAAATGTTCCACGGTGGGGTTACTACCAAATGTGGGTTTTCAGTCTGAAACAAGCAACTAGAAAATGGCAGAAAGGTAATATCCATGCATGTAGTAAAAGGGCAAAGCATGGATAAACTTACATCACTTACCAAGTCCTGTACTACCAGAATGTGAAAACTGGCCTGGACGCATTGAAAAAGATATCCTACTAATAAGAGAATGTTCGGTATAACGTAGTCTATCTGTAAAATGCATACCAGAAATAATACAACAACTAACTAGAACTAGGGTCAGAAGTATTTTCCTAATATCAATGGTTGTTGACATCAGTGCTCGGCCAGGAAATAGTTATTGGGGACCTACTATGTGCTCACAGACAACTACATAAAACATGGCAGGCCCTACCCTGAGGCTTGAATAGGTGGTGTTGGGGAATAAGAGTTATTGAGTAAGGAGATTAGTCTCTTTCCTTTGATGTTTATATCCAAGAAGACAGTTTGGATCTTCTGCAAACTGTCCCCTGGTTTACAATACCAGAGTGTCTAGGAATAAATAATGGTAGAAGTTGTTAAAGTCTTGTGTTCTTATTTTTAGCTTCCAGAGAATTCCAGTTCAGCAAAGCAAAGGATGCCTGTGTTAATCACATGAGGACAACTTAACTGTAGGTCTCAAACCCTTTGGTTAATAAGCAGATCCTTTTCAGAGGTCTTTGTGGACCAGGAATCTCTGGTGCATCCAACAGAATAATGCTTGTCGGAGTAATGAGGCTGGTTAGCCTGACCAGCTTTGGCAGGCATGACTCCTTAAAGATGGGGCTGTTATGAAGGGAGCCTCTTAGTATTTTCATGCTGTTAAATAGTGGAGTTTGAAGTCATGCTGACAGCTCACCAAATGTTTTCTTTGCATCTTGATTACCACTTAGGTACAGCTTTTGTGTAAATTATTAAAACTAACTTAACTTCTGTCCAAGCTGTACCCCTGCCCCCTCTGGCACCGCTGCCAGTGACGGGGAGCTCAGGAGAAGCTCACCTGTAGGCTCCTTGGCCTTCATAACTGACAAGGCCAACGGGTCCTATCCCAGAGCTGGTCCCAGCAGCAGTGAAGATCACATCTTTGCTCATGTTCAAACAGCCGTGGCTACTTCGGCAACTGTGACTGTTCCAGGTATCTGAAACTATCTCAACAATATAGAATATAAGTTACTCTAGGCAGGTAGCACGTCTGTCTTAGTCATTTCTCTATCCTAAAACTGAGGATGTCCTTGGTAAATGATTGCGGAAGCAAAGAGATAGATGATAGATAGATGATAGATAGATAGACAAACAGACAGACAAACAGACAGACAAGAGCCAGGGGTGGTTCTGGGGCGAGCCAGCCTGTGTAGAGACTTTGGGAAAAGTCTTGGGGAACCAGCAGCTATATGAAAATGAGTATAGGGAGTCAGAAAGACAGCAAAGGGTTGTCAGTGTTTCCCACTCTCCATTTCTGCAAGAACCTGGGTGTACTGCACAAAACGTAATATGCTTTGGGGGATAATCCTGAGAGATGATGTAACGGCGAGTGTCTTGGATATAAACCTACAGTATTTTCTATCTTCTCCATGACTCTCCCTCATTCCTCTTTAGTGTCACCTGTATACAATTCCTTCCTTTTAAAATAATTATTTTTCAACTTTCAGGAGTAATTGACAGATATAATTGTATGCAGGTAAGGTGTACAACGTGATGATTAGATATGCATAGACGTGGTGGAATGATTACCAAGATGAAGATAATTAACACATCATCCCCTCCCACAGTTAACTGTACGTGTGGTGAGGGTGCTGACGACCTACCCTCTGCAGCTTGCAAGAGTAGAATACCTTAGCATTCCCTGTCGGTGCTGCTGCTGGTTAGACTCGGGGCTTCTTCTCCTACAGCTGAACGTGTGTGTTCTCTGACCGACATCTTCCCCGTTTCCACCTCACCCCAACTCCCAACCACCACTGTCCTAGCCTCTGTTTCTATAAATGGGCTTTGGGGGCTTTTTTTCTTTTGTATTCCACATGTCAGTGATAACCATACAGTACTTATCTTTCTCTGTCTAACTTTATTTCACTTAGAATAATGCCTTTCAAGTTTATCCAAGTTGTCTCAAGTGGCAGGATTTCATTCTTTTTTAAGGTGGAATAATAGATGATAGATAGATAGATAGATAGATAGATAGATAGATAGATAGATAGATAGATAGACAGACACACACATACACATATACTTACACATATACATAATCACATTTTCTTTATTCATTCATCTGTCCAAGGACATTTGGGTTGTTTTCACGTCTTGATTATCTCTTTGAGATACCGATTTTTTTTCCTTCATATAACCAGGAGTGGGATGGCTACATCATAAATTAGTTCTACTTGTCATTCTTTTTGGAACCTCCATACTGTTTTCCATAGTGGCTGCACCAGTTCACATTCCCACCAACAGTGCACAAGGGTTCCCTTTTCTCCACATCCTCACCAACAGTTGTCATCACTTGTCTTTTTGATAATAGCCATTCTAACAGCTGTGATGTATAATATCTCATTGTGGTTTTTGGTTTTCAGTTCCCTGGTGATTCGTGATGTTGAGCACTGTTTCGTGTATATGTTGGCCATCTGTATGCCATTGTTGGAAAAATGTCTGTTCAGGTCCTTTTCCCATTTTTTATTTTTATTTATTTAATTTTGCTTTTTTGTTTTTGCTATTGAGTTGTGTGAGTTCTTTATACATTTTAGATATTATTCCCTTATCAAATATATGGTTTGCAGATATTTTCTCCATTCTGTAGGTTGCGTTTTTAATTTAGTATTTTCTTTGCTGTGCAGAAGTTCTTAAGTTTGATGGCGTCCCACTTGTTTATTTTAGCTTTTGTTGCCTGTGTGCTTGATATCTTATTTTAGAAATTATTGCTGAGGCCAGTATCAGGCCTTTTATGTATGTTTTCTTCTAAGAGTTCTACTGTTTCAGATATTATATTTAAATCTTCGATTCAAATTAATTTTTGTGAGTGGTAAAAGGTATCCAGCTTCATTATTTGGCATGTGGATATTCAGTTTTCCCAACACCATTTATTGAAGTGACTATCCTTTCCCCATGTGTATTCTTGGCATCCTTATCAAAAATTACAGTCAAAAGTTGATCGTATATGTGAGCGTTTATTTCCAGGCTTTCTGTTCTGTTCCACGGAAGTCTGTTTTTATGCCAGCACCATATTGTTTCGATTACTGTAATTTTGTAATATAGTTTGAAATCAGGAAACGTGATACCACAGGCTTTGTTCTTCTTTCTTAAAATGGCTTTGGCTATTCAGGGTATTTTGTAGTTCCATACAAATTTCCAATTATTTGTTCTATTTCAGTGAAAAATGCCATTGGAATTTTGGTAGGGATTGTATTGAATCTGTAGATCACTTTAGGTAGTGTGGACATTTTCACAAGTTAATTTCTTCCAATTCAAGAACATGGGATATCTTTCCATTTATTTGTTTCTTCTTCAATTTCTTTCATCAATGTCTTAGAGTTTACAGTGTGCAGTCTTTCACCTTCTTGGTTAAATTTATTCCTAAATATTTTATTGGTCTTGATGTTATTGTAAATGAGATTGCTTTCTTAATTTCTCTTTTTTAGATAGTTCATTGTTAGTCTATAGAAACACAACTTATTTTTCTATCATCCTTTTATTCTGCAATTGAACTGAATTCATTTATGAGTTCTAACAGTTCTTTTTAGTGGAGTCCTTAGGGTTTTTTATATATAAGATCATGTTATCTACAAACAGATCATTTTACTTCTTCCTTTTCAGTTTGGATGTCTTTTATTTCTTTTTCTTGCCTGGTTGCTCTAACTAGGACTTCTAGTACTAAGTTGAATAGAAGTGCTGCGAGTGGGCATTTTTGTCTCATTCCTGATCTTAGAGCAAAGGTTTTGTAAACTTGTCACCACTGAGTATGATGTCAGCTGTGAATTGTCATATGACCTTTATTATCTTGAGGTACATTCCTTTTATACATAATTTGTTGAGTTTCTATCATGAAAGGATATTGAATTTTATCGAATTCTTTTTCTGCATCTATTGAGAATATCAAATGATTTTTCTTTCATTCTGTTAATGTGGAGTATCAAATTTATTGATTTGCTCATATTGAACCACCCCTGCATTCCAGGGTAAGTCCACTTGGTCATGATGTGTGATCCCTTTAATGTCCTGTTGACTTTGGTTTGCTAGTATTTCATTGAGGATTTTGTCACATATGTTCATCAAAGATATTGGCCTGTGATTTTCTTTTCTACTAGTGCCCATGTTAGGCTTTGGATCAGGGTAATGCTGGCCTCATAAAGTGAATTTGGAATGTGCCCTCCTCTTTAATTGTTGGTAGAATATTTGAGAATATTTGATATTAATTCTTCTTTAAATGTTTGGTAGCATTCACCAGTGAAACCATATTGTCCCGAGCTTTCATTTATTGGGAGATTTTTGGTTACTGATTCTATATTCTTACTCATCATTGGTATGTTCAGATTTTTCTATTACTTCATGATTCAGCATTGGGCAGTTTTAGGTTTCTATGAACTTATCCATTTTTCTCTAAGTTATCTAATTTGTTAGTGTACTATTAGTGTATTGTGTTATAGTTAGTGTATTATGTATTGTGTATAGTGTATTGTGTTAGTGTTAGTGTATTGTTAGTTATTTAATTTGTTAGTATAATGTTCATAGTGTACAATTTTTGTAAAACATTTTCTTATACAGAGTTTTTTGAGTGAAAAAAACATGGAGTCTTCCGCCATAGTCTCCTGTGTTTGAATCCAAAGTTGCTAAGTAACCTTTCTAAATTTTTCCATGTTTGCTAGTAAATGAATAATACTATTTACCTTGTAGGGTTACAGTAAAGCTTAAATAAGATAGCTTTTGGGAGCCTCTGGGAAAGGTAAGGTAACGAAGGCTGAAAACCTGTAGGTGCTCTCTATGCTAGTCGCTCTGGGCTAAGTTCACTGACCCATTGTTTAGCAACGGGTCCAGAGGCTGTGAATTATGTCTTATGCTTTTACAAGGACTGAATGAGGAGAGACATTTTAATCAAAGCACCAACAAACATATAGTTGGTAGACTGTGTTCTACCAACTAGAGATGAACATACAGTTGGTGACGTCTTCCAGTGAGGGATAATCAACAGCGGGCCTGACAGAATTGGAATTTTCACATGAGCATTTTAAGAGTGTATATTCAGTCAACTCTGTGTCCCTGAAAAGTGGAAGGCAAAAGGTATTTGTAGCTTGATCACAAACTGGGTATCAGACATATTAAGCCTGCATTCATCTGACAGGCCTCCAGCATGTAATGTCAGGAGGGAGGTTTAGTAGTGGGGGAGACAATTATGAGAATCTCAGAGGTGAAAGAGAGAGTGAGAGAACTCCGCTCACTACCCAGGAAAGAGAGAATATGGAAGGAAGGCAGTGAAATGTGTTTCCTGATACACACTGAAAAGGCCTGTCATTTCCTCAAGTCACATTTCTATGTCAGGCTTAAACTCAATGCGTTTAGGAGGAAAGAAGTATAGCTTAGCCCCAGTAGACACTCAGGAAAAGCCACAGGGCTCAAAGCACTTGTTATGGTTAGTCCTTAGTTTAGTTCACCAGCTTTCTGGCCTCTCTGATTTCTTTAGAACCTGTAACGGGTGCTACCTAGTACCCTGATGCTGTGGGTCCAGAGTGGTGGGCTTTTTCACTTTGGGAGCAAAGAGCTTACTGTTTGGATTGTGTTGTCATTATTGTTATAGCTGCAAATTACCTTAGAGTCAAGGTTTTTCCTCAGGGAACTCATGCACACACTTAGAGAGAAGTGTCAACTTCTTAGTGAGAAGTGTGCTCATCCGACCTCCCAGTCCTCAAAGAGCGCCAGCTCAGACCTCCTCGTAGCCTTTCCTCTGGCCTCTTATGTCTCTTTGGCTTATTGCCTGATGATGCCTTTGTTACAGAGATGAAACGGGAGCGCAGTGTGGACTCTGGTCCTGGTTCTGCCACTACTAGCTGTGGAGCCTTACCAGGTCATGCCCCGTTTCTGAATGTTTGGTCATCTCAACTGTAAAACTATGCTTGCCTACAGCATGGTCTTGAGCGTGGGGTTATGTAATATGTGTGCAAGTGCATTGCAGAGTGTGAAGCAACATTTGAATGTGTGGCGGTGATCCTAGTGGACTAAGGTCTGCTTTTTCCCGTGATATTGTAAACTAGACCATCGGAAGTCATTGCCTGAAGTGGGAAAAGCTGACTTACATCATTTTAGATAACTTTGCTCCTGCTGACAAAAAAAAAAAAAAAAAATGCTTTGGTTTATCTGTTGCTTATGGTCTGCTCATCTACAATGTTTGCCTAGCAAAGTTGCTCCCCAAGGAGGTCCCCACTTGGTGGATTGTACTAAGGTCACAGCAACCCCAAGGTCGTCTCTTTGCCACTCTCTTTCTTCTGCTTTGCGTGGAGAGGTGTCCATACAATGGCTGTGTCAAAGTTACAGAGAAAGTGATTCAACCCTGTAGCTTTGTGTGGGATGGACCACACCACTCTCAAGGCTCTTGGAACTTTTGCATGGAGGCACATGCCACAACACGCACAAACATGTATGTGCGCATAAACCAATCCAGCACTGAGTGCCGCCATCCTCATATAGCCCTGTCGGATGCGTTCATCCCTGCTGTTTGCAGACCCCTGAAGCTTGGTTTTGAAATCCCTTTTTCCCTTCAAACCCTCCATGTGGGTTACAGGCACCATTTTTGCTCAAGAATGGTTCTATGGTTAGAGTGGGTCCATGAAGCTTTCCCCAGATTGGTCCTTCATATGTTAGTGTAGGTTTTTAGCATGTGCTGTCATGGAGGTGCCACCTTCTTTCCCTTAGACACAGCAGTATCTTAGACTTTTGTAGACGTTTTTCTCATTTCTTTCTTAGGCGTTTTTCTCTCAGCTACAGTAATCCAATGATAATTTATGATACAGGAGCAGACTTTTAGAAAGGAACCTGTGCGTACTTAAAAGATTTGTCATTTCCACCCTGCCTGTGTAGATTCTCACCTGATACCCAGCTCCTTCCATATCATAACAACCTGTCACACTGTGGAAGTAAATTTGTTTTATATTTTATATTGTTTGGACTTCCTTTCTTTGTCCTGTATGTGACAACCTGGCCTCCAGGAAACAGGAAGTCCCCAACAGTGAGCGTCTCTAATGTGTGATTGCATACTTGACCCATTTTGGTGAACATGAGCAAGCAGCTGGCTCCAGCTGGGCTCTTTTGAAGACGTCTTGCCCAAGCTAGCTGCTTTCTCCTTTCTGTTGGCTCATGGAAACTGGCAGCAGAAGCAGACATGGTTTGCTTGAAAAGAGACTGTCTTCGGATTTCCTTGCCTCTCGGAACAGAGACCTAATTGACTAGCTCCCTCACTCCGGGGAACCGCCACGGCCTTAATCCCATCCAACAACCCACAGGGGCCCACAGAAGACATTCTCTCTCCTGCAACCTCGTCCCAGCTGCTCTGAGAGCTCTGCCGACACAGCGCCTGCTGCGGTCCCGGTCTCGTCTCCAGGGACAGTGCCTTATGTCAGCAGGCCCCTTCTTGAGGTGCCAAGAAGACATCGTGGCAGCCCCCTGAGCCCCTGTCTCCCCACCCCCACCTCTCTCTCACCCACACACTTGGAGCCTGCAAGGTACAGCAGCCCTCTAAAGCTATAGTTAAAAGTACCAAGTTGCTGGAATGCCCAGGGAAGTGAGAATGAGCGGGTCTCACACAGGGATGATTTGAAACAAGCCTTGTGGCTTTTTAATAATGTGCCAAAGCGGTCTCAGTGGTGGGCCAGCAGGGCCCCCAGTCTATCTTCTGTGAAAGGAGAAGGCCCAGCAGGCCCTGCCTAATGCAGACAGCCCCTTCACTCTGCTGGAGGAGACAGACTCCGAGATGGCAATCAAGGCTTGATTTGCCAACACATTTCCAATGATTAAAATGTAATTAGCACAACTGAGTGCCTCCTCCCCAGCTAATTTTAATACATGCTGTGACAGGCAGGCAGCCGGCTGTGCCTTTAGCCCAGCAGCAGATGGAGGCAGAGGCAGCGGGAGAGGAAAACCATTTTGCAATGTGACTATTCGCATCACAAAACCATCAGGGCGCTCAGCTCTTAGAAGGCCCTTGATGGCAGCACATCAAATTGGCGCTGTCATAGCTGACCGTGGCAATGGCAGTCATCCTTCATACTGTCCCAGAAGCACAGCAAGGCAATTTCCAGGCGTAACCCTTTAAGATCTAGAAGAGAAGAGAGAGACGTGGAGAGAACACTTGTCGTCTTATGGTGACAGGCGTGAGCTTCGCAATGTGCGCTGTGAAACCCACGCTCTTGGCAGCTTGCAAACCGTTACTTACATGTTCCTTTTCCAAGGCACAGTGGAGTGTGGTTCAGAAGCTTTGGAAATAGCTGTCTCTGCAGAAGGGACACAGGCGTGAGCTGCCTTCTGCCTGTTTTCTCTGAACTGGGAAGGACACGTTTTCCAGCCTGGGGCGGTGCGGCAGGTTGAAGGTTTCCTCTCCTATTCCATCGATCCTGTGGAAACCTTTGAGCCCGGGGCCTCTTCTCACAACCATCTGCTGCTCTCCAATGTTGAAGCGCACGTCAGACAAGCTGTGATGTTTCGAGGCCCAGGTGCCTGTGCTCGTGCTCTCTTACCTACTAGTAAGAACACCCAGCTATCGCTGCCGCTGTCGGACGAGGCCTTCTCCTTCCAATGTACCATCTGTGAAGGAAGTAGGCTCCTTGGAGGCTGAAGGTCATTTGGCCTTCTGGGCTGGGATTGTAAGGAGAATTGCAGGCGATGCTTGTGTGGACTGGGATCTGCCACCCACGCTGGGCGGCTGACCTTCACAGCATCACGCCGCAGGACAAAAGGGACAGGCTAAACCACAGCAGTGAGGCTTTGATGATGATGACGATGACGCCCATGCCCCGGGCAGGTCCTGCAGGCTAGCGCTATGGTCAGTGCCTTCGGTGCGTTCCTGTGCTCTTCCGATCGTCACACAGGCCTGAGAGCTCCATGTTACCATTCCCATTTTGTGGGTGAGAAGAGGAAACCACTACGAGACAAAACCCAGGCAATGCGGTTACGAGCCCACGTCCAAACACACATCATGAGCTGGAGAGCAAGTCCTCGCCTAGACCTGCTGCACTGGAGTTCTTACCCAGGGGACGGCTCTGAGCAGAGCGACCCTTGGCTGTGGAAAACAATGAGGTTATTCTCAGCCATCCAGTGACCTCTGGAGACCAGCATCCCTAGGACCTCAGGGACCCATCACACGGGTGACAGTTTAGATGTCAGTGTGTGGATGTGTGGATTCTTTTTACCTCTAACTAAAAAATAAAAAAAAATCATTAAAGAGACAAAAAATTGCCAAAAATATAAATATGAAAATGAAAATAATTTCAACTTTTTATCACTCAGGCATAGGCACTGTTAACGTTTGGCACATCTTTTTCCAGTCTTTCTTTCTGTGTGAACGTAGCAATTTCAATGTAATATTGTATATATAATTAAATGCATCTTGCTTTTCCTTAATTGTAGTAGTAACAATAAAAGAAGCATTTTTCATGGATTATTTCCTTACCTCTACCTTGAGAGAGGATGCATTATCCCTATTTTATTGATGAAGTAAAGAAAATGAACCTGAAAGAGGATATGTAACTCACTCAAGATCACTTGAGGATGTTTATTTTAATTTCCCTATGTCCGTGATCATTTTCTCATTTACAAAAATGTCTTAGGAACACGATTTTTGTGGGTGAGCCCCACATTGGCACATCGATCTGTTGTCCAGTTTGTAGGGACATTGAAGTTCAAGCCTGTCTGCTGGATTCGTCTAGAAATTTAGAACTACCTGGTTCCCACATCTGGAGCCGCTTCTTACAGATGCTTCACTCAGCAAGTTGCTTAATGCCTTCAGTCCTCTCTCCCACGTTATAAAACTAGAAAACTAACCCTACACAGTGTGGGTGGGGAGAGGGTGAGGAGGTGTGCAAGGTGAAAAAGGGAATATAGGCCAACTGTATTGGGTTGTTCCCTAACTACGTGATGAAATTTGCAAACAAATTCTTCTAGACATTTTGCTGTTTTTTGGGGATGTACATCTCTCTCTCCAAAAGAGAAGAGTTGAGCTAAATAGAAAGAAAATTTTTAAGGCTCTTGATGCACACTGCAGAATTATTTTCCAGCTAGAAAAGTGACATTCCTGCAGAAGTGGGTGATTGTCTGCCTCACCACAACCTGCCAACATTATGTGTCAGCATTGACATTTTTTTCCTTATTTGACAGGTGAGAAAGACATATATCTCCTTTTAATCTGCATTTCTTTGATAGTGAAGTTGAACATATTTTTCATGTGCTTATTAGCCGTTTACATCTCCTCTCCCATGAATTGACCTCTTGGCTTTGGGAAGGAAGGATGGGTCTCCAAGGGCTGGCTAGAGAAGAGATGCCCCCTGATCATCACCCGGAGCTCTGGGGCCAGGAGCTGCCAGGGAGGGAATTAAGAGCCTCCTGGGACTGCCAGGCAACTGTCTCGTAGGCTTCTTCCCAAACCAGAGCGCGGCTTCCTACACAGTCAGCCTTCAGTATGCGTCCCCTATGTTTCATTTGTTATGAAATATTTTGGATTTTTGAGAAGCGCTCTTTACATTCCACTGAAGCCACTGAGTATAACTCTTCCCCGACCAGCCTGCCTGTTCCGTTTGGGTTTTGCTCTGAGAGTCCCATGGGTTCACAGTGCGTGGCTGTAGATCTTGCCTGAGTCTTTTACGGCCCCTGCCATCCAGCCAGGAGCTGTGACTGCTCTGTAACCTTCGTAGATTTAAATCTGTTGCTCGCGTTTTCAGAGCGTCACAGAGCAGCAGAGCCCATCCATACTGGTGTCTTAATATCATCCTCTCCTCCTTGGATTTATAGGGTAAAATAAACTTTCTGCCATAGAAGTGTTTAGTGATTACTGAAGTACATAATAAAGCTGGAGAATAAGGTAAGGCCAAGTCATCGGTCCTGTTCCTGGGAGAGGACAGCAAACCCTGGCTTGGGCAGCCTCTGAGGGCTGCTTTCCGCTTTAGAACCAGGGGGTTCCCTGTTAATTAGGCGTCCGAATAGTAAGCGGTGAATGATGAAACCAGACAGAAAGAGTGCACCCTGCATGATTCCATTTATATAAAACTCGAGGAAATGCACAAACTAATCTCTAGTGACAGAAACCAGATCAGTGTTTGGGGGAGGGCCACAGGTGATATGGGCAGGGAGAGGAGCCAGGGATTAAGGAAGCACAGGAAACCCGGGCGAGGGGTATGTTCACTGTCGTGACCGGTGATGGCTGTCTGGGCGGACACACATGTGGAAATGGGTAAAATAGTGCATTTTCAACCTGAGCAGTTTATCATGTCATTCATACCTCAGTGAAGCCACTAAAACAGTAAATAGTATGCAGTACAAAGAGACAATCCATGGCTCACCTTTTGCTGGAAAATTTTTCTCTTTTCTTAGGAAGCCCTATTTTAAGGAATATTTGGAAGGACTTGTGAAACCAAAATGCACGTTCACGTTTGGATAAATGGGGGTTTCAGAAAACGGAATGGTACCATTAAACATAAAATAAAGAGACCAAAAGAAGGCAAGATAACTTCCTCCATCCCTTTCCTTTCTCTCATCTGAAATTGGAATGGTGGCTTGTCATACAATTTTTTGTTGTTGTTGTTAAAGACAAACAAACAAATTGAGCCCTTCAGAAAATAGCATTAGTCCTTTTCTTACCACCCCTCTCCCCTTCTGCCATTACATTTCTCCCATCCAGAGGGGAGGTTCTAGAATGGAGAAATACAAACTGTTCCAAACTGTTGGCGGTCTAAAAGGGGACAGGCATTTTCGACACAAAGCAGTGTTTGTTTTCCTTGCATTTTAACTCTTAATTTTTGACACAGTGGGGAACTCCAGCACAGCTGCCATTGGAAATGTCACAATGCCATGGTGTGCTGACTGCCTCTGTCACAGGGCCATTGTGACTGAAGGCCAGGACGCAAAGCAAAGGAGGCCAAAGAAGTGCCTGCTGCGGGGTGCTGGTCCGTTTCTCTGTGTGTGCCTGTTACCTTCCTCGGGCCTGACGAGGAGTCACTCAGGGAGACTGAAGCTGGAATTTGTACAACCTCAGTTCAGTCCCCTTGATTTTAATCAGAAATACACAATTATTCTTTTTCTCCAAATAGAGAAACTCAATCCCCATTTTAAATTCAATTATTGTAATTGCAGCATTCAGAAAAATAGCACATTCATTTTCTAATAAGAGATTGTGGATACCAAGTTACTGCATACAGTATGTCAAAAGAGGAAACTTGAGACTGGCAGACCAGTGGGTGTTTTTATCTTGGCAATTTGTATTTTTCTCGCAGACAATTTATAGTAATCCTACCCTTCCTTGTTTATGATGTAGAAGACTAGGTTTTCAAGCCATCCTAAAACAAAGACTGTTGTTAGGTACAATTTAGTTTAAAATCCCAGTTATGAATATGATGAATTCTAAGAGGGGAAAAGTAAGTACGACCTAATAAAGAGAGAAGGAAAAAGAATCAGTCTGAAATATCTTTGGAACCACCTTCTAACATTTGTAAATCAGTTTGTCTCGAGCCATAGTTCTGTTCCTTCAGCTCTGCTTTTCACCATCCTGCATTTTAAAAACAAAACAAAAAAGCTGGTCGGTGGAAAGTTGAGAAAGTGGCCATTATGCTTCAGCAAAGCAAGAGCACCATTTTCCCTTTTCCCACTCAATTCCAGTTGCTTTCGTCGCCTGAAAGTGAGTCAAGTGTATTAGCTTGGTGCAAAAGTAGTTGCAGTTTGCAATTATTTTTAACCTTTTAAACCGCAATTACTTTTGCACCAATCTAATAAAGTGAAATATTTTAGGATTTCGATTTTCCTGATTTTCTTAAAAGAGTGGCCTTAAGATAAGAATTGTTCAAGTGCATGGTGCTATTTGTTTAGGATTTACTTTCACCTCAGACTCGTTTCGATACAGTTCTCATAGGTGCGGTCACACATCTGCCAGTTTCCAGCACCTTCGCATCCATTCCGTCAACCACTGCAGTTCCTGATCGCAATACTTTCCATGACACCTTCCCTCAGAGATGTCACTAATGTAATTTTTGAATCATTTTTCCCAAATGTTTATTGAGCGTCTACTTAGTGTCAGGTTTAGGAAGAGCAGGTTAGGAAGCGCTAACTCCGGGATATATTGGGGGACATGACCACAGTGTTGAAGATGCTGGAAACCACCAGCTGACAGATGGCCAGAGAGGCCAGAGAAGGCTTTCCTATTGTGGAAGAAGGAATGGGCGCTGCCATGTGTCCCAGAGGATAGAAGTATTCGGCTGGATGGTTGAGTGCTTCCTGAGTGTCAGGCACTTTAGGTATATTCTCTCGACTTATCCCCATTTTTGCAGTTACCAACGTGAATGCTTGAGGAAATTTTTCCTCTTCCCAAGATTATCTGTTGGTTCATTTTTGTTAGATCAATCCCTAAATAGGCCTTGCGTATCAATAAATTCTGCGTACAGGGCTATCCTCGTATCTCCTCATTCTGATTGGTCAGAATCTGATTGTATCCTTGTATCTCCTCATTCTGATTGGTCAGAATCTGACTGGACAAACTTCAAAATGGCTAGCTTCCTACTCGTCCCAGAAGTCACTTGATGTTTTTGATATCCATTCTGCCTGTGCGTTTGTTTATTTTGCCAATTTGAACTTGAGTGAACATCTTAAGCCAAGCCCATGTCATTATTGCACCTACAAGTTCAGACTCCAAATGTTGTATCTATGCATTTTACTGTACACAGCTTACTGACTACTATTTGACTGAAGAATAAATCCAAATTATATGCATACACACACAAAATTTTCATCAAGAATCTAAAGAATGCTTAGAAAATTGAATTCTAAAGTTTCTTGTCTTAGTGGTATTTTATCAGTGAAATAAAAGCAGACCTATTCCTGTTGTTTTCTTCTTTGAGACGGAATAATAGTGTGTTGTTTGTTTGGGCTGTTGTTTCTGTTTTTGTAGAGCACCGTATCAGGGCTTCAAACACCTCCCAAGCAGCAGTCCTTGCACAATATGATTTCCCCTCTGGCAATAAAATAACACAAAAAAGTGACACCCATACCTAAGTAACTTAAGTTACCTCATTTCTACGTGTGATATAACATCTCTTTCATGAAAGACTTGGAAGAAGTAAAATTATGAGTATTTCTTTCTGGCTGCTCTCACATGCTTGAACTCATTTAATTCTCACAAAAATCCCGTGGAGCATGTGTCATCCCCATTCACAGATGAGAAAAAAGGAAGGCTTCAAGGTGTTAAGTGCCTTCCCCAAGATGCATGGCTGCTCCCGGGAGGGGTGAGAATTTGAACCTCAGTCAACCACAGCCGTAAGGGCTGCCCAGAGCCAGGTACTGTGCTAGGGCCTCCGCTTGAGGGAGAAAGGAGTGTGGCTGAAGGCGGCATTCACTGCCACCTCTTCAGGTTCAGTTTGGCTCTCCTATAACCTTCGCGAAGCAATCAATCAACAAAATATTTTCCGAGTAGTTTCTTTGGCTAATTCATGAGAGAGTGTGAGGTGGTATATACTTGCTGGGAGCATGAAGTTGGGAGGACAGACCTGGGCTCAAAGACTGCCTCTGCCATTCGGAAGCCTTCACTTCTGGGTAATGAAGGGGTTGTAACGCTTCTCTCCCAGGGCTGTGTCAGGACATTCTTTGTAAGTGATGGATAGCTGTTGGCTGGCATTTATGGGGGAAAAGGCGCTCTGAGATAGTTCCTATGGAGAATTCCTGCCCTGAAAGAGCCATAATGCAGTGCAATGCACACGGAAACCAGGCTTTTCCAACATAGACAGCTCAGAGCTGCTCGGCTGTCTGGGTTCTACTCTTTCTCCCTTTGCTGCGGTGGCCGTTGTCCCTGTGGCAGGGAATTGAATCATGTTGGCGCCACTTAGCATGGAAAGCAGGAGCTGCTCTCATTGCCTCACCACCTTGGGAGCTGGAAGGAAGAATGGTGTGCAGCGGCTTCATTACCTGGGGAAAAAGAACTCAGAGTTACAGGCACTTTAAGAAAGATGCTTTTACTGTGAGTGTTGGAGAAAATAGAACAATTACCTATTGAAGGTGAAGTGGATGAAAAAACACCTCTGTTCATCCCATCCTGATCATTTAATCTATTCATATTCATTCTGCCTTCCTGAAGGTGATTCGGGCCAGCCTGTCTGTTCTCGCTGGCTGCATGTTTCCTCCCTGGCGAGGCAGGGCATGCTGTAAGCCTGAGGGTCCCAACTAACGACAGACATTTCCTGCTCCAAGAGGAGATCCCTCTGAGGGCTTGAGCTTCACATGCAGTGTGGGAAATGTGGAATGAGGAGGAGGAAGAGGGAGATCGGTAAGGAGAGAGGGAGGAGGGATCCATAAACCATCAAATCATTACTGGGCATCTTTTAGGGTCCCTAAGACTGCACTGAGCCCTGTAATGATTCCAGGGATGACCAGACTGCTCTCTCTCGAGGAACTCAGCACCTGCTAGGGGAGCACGACTTATATATGTGACATCAATGAGGACGTGTACTCTGTCTAAACTACAGCCAGTAAGATTTCCAGCGCCTGGCACACATACTCTTAAAAGAAATGATACTCAGTCTTTGTTCAAAAAAGAAAGAATGAATGATTTCTAAAATCTATTGAGTGCTTTCTATGTGTCGGGCACTGTTCTATACCTTTTTATGTTAATTTTATACATTTATTGTGTATTTTGTTATATGTTTATTAACTCAGTGAATATTCTCAACAACGCTGGGAGGTAAATACTGTCAATAGCCCCATTTGATAGATAATGAAACTGAGGCACGGAGAGGTTAAGTTACTTGCCAGAGGTCCTACACCTTATATCAGTAGAGGCAGGATTTGAACCCAGGCAAACGAGCTGCACAGTTACATATGAAGGAGAATAAGATGGCTTTTCAAGAGCCTGTTGCCATTTGCATTCAGACTACACCTCCCAGGCTTTGTTATCTGTTCATTTGGCTTCCGGTTCCTTAAGACTTGAAGCACCCTCCCTCTCTCTGGGAATTTGGACAGCTTGGCCCAAGGGTGTGCGCCTTGCCCCCCCCACCCCAATCTTTCCCCACCCCGCCAGGCCTCTCATTTGTAGTTTCTCTTACCGAGCACATTTCTAAACGAGGACGGTTGCTCCGCTTTAAGGACATATAAATGGCTTGCCCTCACCTGTCAAGCATGATCCTTGTATTTTACCAGGCCCATTATGAACGCAATCTTTCTGTCGAAAATTTGCATACCTCCTTTCTTGAAAAGTAATGACAGCAATTTCTTTCCCTCCGCTCACTTTCTGAGTGTCTCATTTAACGGCACCTGTGAAACCGACAGGCGCAGAGATGAGAAGTGAAAGAGAGCAGTTGATTAAATCATCATCAAGTCGGGCCTCAGAAAGTCAATTCTGCTTGCCGTCTGCAATGATATCCTTTTATCTTAAAGTAATGAGCTATGGCACTTTTGCATCGGGTAATGCGATAAGTTCTATTAGCATGTTCCATTTGCCTCACAAGCAAGGGCAAGTCATTTTAGCTAGCTCATATCACTGCAATCAAAGCAATTGGCTTCCCAGGCAGAGAAGAAAGGAAAAGACTCAGGGTGATTTCTATGGATCACAACACAGTGGAAAAAATAGACTCTTGTATTATTTTAACCCATAACATACTTTTCCTTTTTACTCATCAACAAATTTGGGTTTTATTAGTTCACACAGGACTCTGAAAAGAACCAGGCTTTCGTTGAAGCAAACCTAGGGGGCTCCAGCCCCACCCAAAGGAACAAGCAGCTCTGATCCGGAAAGGGAAAATTACAGCATTCGTGGGGGTCACAGAGAACACGGGGGAGTAGGTCTCTGTGCTAATAACACTGTGCTCTCATAATACACTCTTGCTTCACACCATCTTCAAAGTCATTTGTAGTAGGTCCCTAGGCAGTTACGGATTAATGCTATCGATGACTTAGAATCAGTAAATCAGTGACAGAAAGGCAAAGGATTGGTGCTTAAGCTTCAAAGAGAACTTTTACAAATCACCGGGCCCACACTGTCATGTTCACCTTTGGACAAGAAATTCATTTTTCTCCTTTTGGCAACCTCTGAGTCTTGTTGGCTCTGTGTTTTAAGTAAATTTCATCTTTGAGGTTGATGTGTGTTTATACTTGGCTTCCTTTCTTCTAAGGGAAAAAAAAAATGCTGACCTCCAAAAATTTGTGAAATATCCACTTCTTTCCCTACTTCCAAAAACCCAACAATACTTTAATGAGCTAAGTGGAAATTTACAGCATACAGATTATTTTATGAAATACACCTGGATTTCAGAGAGACAAAAAGAAAAAAAACATGTTGGAAATTAATTTGTGAGCTTTAGAACTTCAGGTTTGGGCACACAAATCTTTTAATTAGGCTTTCATTTTTTTCTGAGTGATTTCATTTGATCAGATGCTGTTGGGAAAGAGGAGAGGAGGAACCAATTACATCATTTTACAATCAGTAAGGATACCTCAAACCATTTCAGAATTAAAATGTATATTTTTAAATTTCTAGGGCCTCAGTAGCTTTAAATTTCCCTTAAAATCCAAAGCCACGATGATAGTAACGTAAACAATGTGAAATGAGGCCTTTGTGGGGAGGGAGCAGACAGACATCAGAGTTGCTGCATGTAGCACAAAATGGCCGCCCGTTTTGCATGTACAAGGAATCGGGCAAATGGGAAGATGGTGGTGGACAAGTTTTTAGTCACCGTGCCGCCACTTCACTTCTTTAAATAAGAAAATAAATGTCATGTTTTCTGCAGGTGGCTTCTTCCGAAATTGCTTTTAGGTGAGGGATGTCTTTACGGTCTTAGATAAACCACCTGCCCCAAAGGGGAATCGATTTATTTTGTCACTGGCGAAGTTAAATTGTACCTGATGTTAGAGGCTGTGGTTTACAAGTTGGGGTTCTCCCTCATTTTCCTCTCATTTCCTTTAGGCAGAAAGAAGAATAAAATAACTTTGTTCAGTGATGGTGTTCAGCCCTGACATCTTTGGTGGCAATGATAAATGGATCTGAGATACGAAATAACTGTTCCAGCAAGGTCCATTGAGCAGAATGGAGAGCAGTGCCCTCCTCAATGTCATTGTACGTGATATATTCAATGATTGCCACTTTCTGCTTAAGAATGCATTTCATCACGGGGTACCTAGAATTTCATCTTGTTTCTTCGTTCTGAATGAGGTACAGAGGTGTCACAGACGTGGACTTGTTTCAGTGTGGATCAGAGTCTTAAAACACAGGTACTGAGATTCCCGCATAGAAACGAGAATCTTGAGGAGATACAATAAAGTCATAATCACCCCTTTTCCTGCCCTTTTAATGGAAGCTATTTTCTTCTAGGCCCCAGCTCTAGGCTCTAACAGTTTTAATCCTGCCCGGTATGTTCAGACATACACCCCATTGTATCAAGCAGTCAGTTAATCTGTGCTTCCTGTGCCTTCTTTCTTCGGAATTACTCTTCTTTTAAATCATAGTTTGCTTATGCTTCATGGGATCAACCACAGTGTGAAGAATTCTAACGAGGAAGGACAAAGCGTCTGCTTGAGCCCTACCATGTCTTAAAGTCACAAGAGGAGAAGGCACTGCCCTCACCTGTGAGGAGCTCACCCGCTGGTAGGGAGACTTGTGACAAACAGTGAAAATACCGTTTTGTAAGGATGGAGACAATAACAGTTAGTTATAAAAATCAGAGTATTGGATTTCTAAGAGTTCTTAATTCTAAGAAGGGTATTGTAAGGGTATTGGAATATTCACAGAGGCTGCTGTGTTTTTAAAGGCACATTAAAAGTTTTTAGGTAGAAACTTGGCCGATTAAATTCCAGGCAGAGGGAATTAAGCGCAAAGATAGGAAGGCCTGAGAGTGTGAACCAGTCTGCCTGGGTGTGGCCAGAGCAAGGGATGTCTTAGGCTAGTGCTATGCACAATGGGGCTGCGGCCCAAGGCCAGTCCGCGAGGTGTTCATAACTAGTCTGCTATGAGATGAGTATGCAGTTCAGAGTCCGCATTCGGAAACTTCCATAACAATTCAATAGAGTAATTTCATACCTCTTAAATCTAATGACAACACATACTTTATATGTCTCTGCTCTTCATTTTTCTAGCGATTTATTTTTTACTGTATTTTACAAAAGGTTTGTTCATGATGTATTAGAAATTAAACAAAACAAATGGCCCTTCTACACAGAAAGCCTGCAAAGAGCTGTGTGGAAGGAGTGGTTAGAAGCTGGGAGTGTGGGAGTTGGAAACAACACAAAGAGTTTTCATTGCCCTACAGACCATGGGAAGAGTCGGGATCAAATGGAATTTGGGAAATCCACGCTGTTTTGTAAGGACTTGGATTTGAGAGAGACCATAGGCCCTGGAAAGCAGTCATTAGCCTCTTGTAATGATAAAATGGAAGTGTGAACCAAAGCAGCGGCCATGAGCGGGGAGGTGACCATGAAGAAGGTAGAACCTATGATGTGGGGAGAGAAAGGAACACAGGTGTGCTCCAGCGTGGAGTCAGGATGGCAGCAAGATTCCTCACTTAGACAACTGAGTGGTGCATGGTGCTGCCGTGGGGACAGTAAGGGAGAGGGGCAGGTTCGGGTGAAGCGAAAGATTCTGTGTCCAGACTTAGAAGGATACTTGTGTCTGAGGTGTTTGCAGGGCTGGAGGAAGACGACGGTATAGCAAGTAGAAACATGTTGGTCATAGGTAACATTTATTGTCCGCACTTACTCTGTCCCGTGCGTGCATTGTCTGAGTTCTTCGCATGTGTTAACTCATTTTATTCTTTTCTTCTTATGAGGCAGATGCCACTATCACCCACATTTACAGATAAGTAAACTGAGACGCAGTTTAAATAACTTTCCCAAAGTCACAGAGCTGGCAAATGGTGGGCACAGGGATTTTTAGTCTCAACATATCAATGGAAGACGAAACCAAGGGAATCTTTAAGGACTCCCCTGGAAATCATATGGAAACAATAGAACGGCAAGTACAGCTCTGGGAAGACAGTGACATTAAAGAACATGCAGAAAAGGAAGGGCCGTGAAAAGATACTAGGAAAGAGCAATATTGGTAAATGTGTCCAAGGGAAAATTTCCAGGATGTTCAATTGAAACAGTCCAAACATCCAGCACCAGAGGGTTTTTTTTTTTTTACAAGATTACTTACAATTCAAACAATGGATTGCAGTGTAGCCTTTAAAACAAAAAGTGATGTTACCAGGGAAATTTTTACTCATTAAATTAAGTATTTGGCATATTATGTGACAACAAAGCAGGTTACAAGATAGTAGGATCTCATTTCTTAAAATGTGCGTGTGAGGATGGAGAGAAGACTGGAAAAGAATTACACAAATGTGTTAACAGTGTTGATCTATGGGTGGTAGGTTTATGGTGACTTTTAAAAATGTAGTCAGTAAATATATATCAGTTTTTAAAAGGAAAGACTACTTGGTGGGTGGGTTGCTTAGTTGGTTGAAGAGTTTCAGGACTGGGACATGTCTGGGAACAGAAGAAGTTGCCTCCCAAGGTTCATGTCCCATTTGATGAAGCTAGAGGGAGGAGAAGGCGATGTTGGAGCTGGTGGTGACGTGTGGGAATGGTCGCAGGTGCTCAGGTGAGGAATTAGGCCCTGTCTAATTCAGCATTTGAGGCACACGCCTTGGATTTCATGCCTCCTGTTTCTGTCTTTTGTCCGTGGTGGGTTTGGGTAGTGTCTGTCTGAAGCTGAGAATCCTTCCCTTGCTGGAGTATAAGGGCTGCTTGTTCCCCGTCCGTTTGATGCTTTTAAAATGGAAGGCAATGTTTTCGGCTTTCCACAGAGGATTTGAAATATGGTCATGGAGAGGACTCTGTCACCTCAAGCTGGTTGTTAGTGTGAACCTGTTTGCTAATAAACCAATGCAGGACCCCAATGTCAAATGCTTAAAATGGTCAAATCAGCAGGGACCCTGCTTCTGCATTTGACATGCCTTTTCCATTTCCCAGCCTCTTGCAGAACACAAACCTGAATCGGGATGTGGCTGGATGTGAACTCTGATAAATTGGAGTGGGTGTCTAGGGATTGGAGAGCAGACACTTCTTCTTTTAACCTTTCAAGACCAAGAATCATTTGGCCAAAAACCCACCACGTATTGAACCTCGGGTATGAAAGCTGTACAGTGTATTAAATGTGAATCTGAGACCATGAATTCTGCCCACACTGACTCTATAAAACAGCCTCCCTTTTTCATAAAGCAGGCCCATAAACCGCTGCCAGCGAAGCAGAAACACTCCTCAGGACTAGGGCTCGCTTGCTGTCTGGGCTTGTCAACAAACCCCCTTTCTGAGTGGAATAGACCTCTTGTATGTGTCGAGCTTCTGGCTTTTCACAGAGTGTGTTAGGAGCCAGGCTAGGCAAACGTTAGGCACTGTTTGCTGAGTGCATTTATTGCCTTTGCATAATTTATGAGCTGGAGGGGTTGACCATCATTCGTCTCTGCCAGGGGCTGGCACTCGAGGCTCCAGAGAGCAGAGCTGTAAATTGGATGGTGTGCTCCTGCTGAGCTCACGGCAAAGTCCTCGGGTCAGTATGGGAATTTAATACCAGAAATGGAACTGTTTTCTCAGCGCACCATGTGGGCCCCTGTGCAGCAGAGACTGTTTTGGCAGACTCTGTGACTGGCCTCGTCGAGGAGCTGTCACTCACCCGCATGTTGTGTGGGGAGCTTGAGCATTTTTAATCGGCTTGGCATCCGTGCTGCTTCCATAATGGATACCAGTAGGTCTCAGTTCTTCACCATATGCTTAACTCTGGAGACAAGGTGCTTCTGGGTATATCAGTAATTACTTGATGTGGAATTAAGTGGACCTTGAAATTAGAACTGGACTGTTGGAAAGCAGAAAGCTTAACACTTTGATAGAAATAACCATTCCCAGGGACACACTGCTGTTAGGATGGGGGGGAGGCGGTATGTGGACAGTGATCCTTCTTTCCCCACCTCCCCACCCCTTTTGCCCCCTGCACACCAGTCCTTGGGGATGTGGACAGATGCTGTGCCCCAGCCAGCCTTCAGCGGCCATCGATTACATCACAAGGCAGGCGGTGAACATCTGGGGAGAGGAGCCCGCCTGGCAAAATCCTCTTCTCTCTTCTACACCCATCCTGCATCATGTTTTGTCACTCTTAAAAATGTGCCCGGAACTTAGGAACCTCAAGGGAGTCTTAATTAAAGGCCGTGGGAAACACACAGTCAGACGAGCGGTTGGTTCCTCACCCGTCTGCTGCTCTCAGCCTCCAGAGTCTTCAGGTCACCCATTTTCTTTCTTAGCTCCTTTGACCTATTATAACAGAGAAAACATTCATCAGGCAAAAGAAAGTTAAGTTCACACAGTCTGAGGTTGGAAGCTTGGTTGAAAACCATGCAGTTGTACTTGGTCAAAGCACTGCCACTAAAACCCTGATAACCTAGGGCATTAAGGAGCCAGTGAGGAAAAAGTAGAAACGTCCGTCAGGTTGCCATGTGAGTTCCTAAGTGCCTATAGACAGAAAGCTTAGGCCGGAACCAGGAAGTGGTCCCCAAATGTGTCGTATGGCCATTCGGGTGGGGTTTTCATTACTTTCCATCGGAAGCACTGTAACAGTGGCTTAAACAGTAAAGTAGACAAGCCCAGGAGCAGCTGCTCTAGGTTGGCTCAGTGGTGCCGGCTTTGTCTTCCCGTGGCCCCACCGCCTCGTGTTTGTACTTCGGCTTTTTGCCTCATTTTTGCAAGTTAGCTGCAGTCCACAGATCCGGACACCACACCCACATGCAATCGTGCCCGAAGGCAAGGGGCAAGGACTTTCTCCTTCTCTCCCTTTTTCTAAGGAGAGAAAAATTTTGTGGAATCCTCCTGAATCCTCCTTTGCAGACATCTCCTGAAGTCTCAGCCAAAAATGTGTCTTATGCCAGCCACCCTTAGCTGCAAGGAAAGTGGGGAGAGAGAATATCGGGCGTTTTCAGTTTCAAAAAGACAAGGAAAGGTTCGGGTTAGGGAGAAGGGGCTGTGGGTATAGCCAGCCGTGGTGCTGTATCGGACATTTATTTCCGTTTTCCTTCCTAGCAGCATCGAGCCCCGTGTCCAGGTGGCCACACGCAAACCCTTGGCGGCCCCCCCTCGCTTGCATCCCGCGTCCCTGTGTTACAAGTCCTGGGGCTTCTATCTTCAGGATTGCTCTGCCATCTGCTCGTCTGTCTCTCAAACCACACTCCATGCTGGGTTAGACGGTGTGATGTTGCCACGTGCGTCTCCGCAGGCCCTGTGTCTTCCCCCCAGTGCGTGTCTCACCTCCGCCCCACGGGAAGGGTCATCTCAATGGAATGTGGTCCTGGTCATGTCACATCCCCACTCAGTGTTTGTGAACTAACGCTGTCTCTACAGCCCTGCACCACGTAACAACGTTTCGGTCACCAGCAGACCACATAGATGACGGTGGTCCCACAAGGTTGTAATGGAACCAAAACACTCGCGTCACCTCGTGACCTCGTAGCTGTCATGACGTCGCGCACAACACAGGCTTTGGCGACGCCAACGCACACCTCCTGGGCCGCAGTCTGTGAAAGCATCACACCAACAACTGTGCACAGTACAGAATACTCGAGAATGATAGTAAATGACTGCTGCTGGTTTTGCATTTACTGTACTTTCTATCACATTTCAGAGTGGACTCTTTCTACGTATAAAAAACGGTTTTCCGAAAAACAGGGCCGTGTCACACTGGCAGCAGCTCACACTCCTCGTGTTCACCGCGTCTCGTGGCTGCGTCATTCTCTCTGTGCCTGGTTCAATCCCCTGTTGTTTTGTACAGTGATGCTGTCCCAGCCTGGTGCCAGGGGTGGTGCCCGACCGCCCAGGTGTGTAGTGGGCTGTCCCCGCCAGGTGTGTGTCAGTGCACTCCAGGGTGTTCACACAAGCCCAAAATCGCCAAATGCACTTCTGGGAACCTGTCCCGTCGCTAAGTGGTGCGTGACTGGACAGCTAAACTGAAAGCTGCTTTAGGGGCAGTCCTGTGGCTTGGTTGACTACGTGTCTGACTGAGCAGTGCTTATCAAGGGCTGCGGAGGCTATATTCATCTGCTGCGCATTTACTCTAACAAAACACAGCCCTTTGTAAAAAATAAAATGTTGGATAACAAAACACTCTTGGCTTTAAAAAAAATTTTTTGTGTGGTCTTTTTTTCTCCCCTTTACTTTTAGTGAGAAACCCAAAGCTTTGAGTTAATTATCGTTCTCTGGTTCCCCCAAACCCAGCTCAGTCATTGGAATTTGCAGTGTGTGGGACGTGATGTGCGTTCACGGCCCTAACACATCTTTGTGCCCATGTTGTTGATCTGTGCCCCTGACCTCTCGTCCTTGACAGGTTTTGTATGGGGAATGTCCCCTCTGTTCTCTGGGCCTCTACACCCTGGAAAGGGCCGCCATCACAGGTAGTGAGCCTCGCCCACTATGTTCTGCTTCCCTCAACGTCCCAGTGAGACACTGCGGTGTCGAGAGGTTTCTCTCTTTTCTTCCAGAAAAGCACCAGGAGACATATAGCTGTTGACAGCAGAAAGTAGGTCTCCATTAAAGAATTGGTTTTGCTCTGAATCCTAGTGAATGATTCTGATTCACCTCAATCCTGGGGCCGGTGGGTTCCTCCATGGCCAGCCCCTCTGCCAGGCAGTGCGGGGGGCTCTGTGCTGTGACTGAGCACTTGCCAGACGGGTCACAGGAAGAGCCACAGAGCACCCTCTGCTTCTTAGCTGTTTACCAGCACTTGAGCTGAAGGAACTCTTTTACGCTCAGACGTTTCCTATTTCCTTTACTTGTCTTGCTTTTGTTTTCTTGTATCAAAAGCAAAAACCTACTCAATTTTTGCACTAACTCTTATTCTCTCGTTTTCTTTTTCAGTGTGACAGCGACAGTGACCAGGAAGAGAAGGTAGGACACTCCCCCCATTGTGGGCACAGCACATGAGGTGCTGGGCACCCATACACAGCTGCATGGTGCCAGCACCTTTCTCCTCCATAAAGACAGGCTTTATTCACACAGCGACACTTTCTATGATAAGAAATAACATTTAATTTGTGAGGTCCACTATTTTTAAACAAGCCCTTTAATATTCCATGTATGTGACACTAAGTTATTACTTTATAGAAGATTTTAAACGAGGAAACAATTTATTTTAATAGCCATCTGATTTTTCTTCTCTTAAACCTTGATTGGAACGTTAAACGTGCTAGTATATATTTATAATGTCATTTTTTCATTTCTTTTACTGGCCCATATGCTCCTTCCAACTTTTCTGTACACACTGTCCTTGTTGCTAGACATGGTGATAATATGTTTCTAGGAATGTCATCCTGGGGCGAGGGAAGGCGGAGGTCGGATGGGAACTGCTCTCTTCTCATCCAGGTGGATGGCCGGGGGGAGGGCGGTTCCTCCAGCAGGCACATACCCTGGCTGCCATGTATTTCGAGGCTGGTGGCACTGGCCTCTGTGTATCCAGTTCAACATGAATCAAGAAAAGGAGCTCGGTTTGTGAGCTTTCAGAAGATTGCATCACTACCTGGTAAAGTGAACTTTCTGTTGACTGAAGCAAAGGGATTATTTATCTGTTTGGTCTTTCTTTCCAGGTGTCCAAATTCCCCAACCAAATGTCTTCTTAATTTTATTCCTACCTTACGTATTTCAGATATCTTGGTTTCTATATTGCTTGGCAGCAGGAGGAAGGAACTAGTCCTCCCTGTCCCGATTTCTGGGCCTGTCCTGCGTAGCTGGCTTTCCTGAGCCTGTTTCCCGACTGTTGCTGCCTACACGTTTGTTGGTTTTACTCAAGAGTCCTGCAGGTAGCATTTAGTGGGATGTTTCTACCAAGCCCAGACTTTTCCCTCCTTCTCTGCTGCCAGCCTCCAATGAGATGTAAAGGCTCTTGTTCTGTACTGTTGTTAATTTGAATTCAGCATATGTAGCCTGTTATAAAATGCAAGACATCATCATTTGAGCAGGTCAAGCATATTCAGATGAAGACAAATGGTGCTTATTTGATTTCCTTAAAATCAGGAAATGAAAAAAGTGCTCTCTGGAGAAATCATGTTCTGCCTGACTTGGATGAGAGACCAACGTGTCCCCTAGATAAGAACAGGCTCTTGACTTGAGGTTTTTATCTCTGAAGGACGGCCAGAACTGTCAGCTTGCTGACATGTGCATTATCCATGTCATTTTAAACAAAGTGACCTATGGAAGGGTGCGCTGTGCTGTGACATGGTAATGGGCTGTTGGATGACAGGGAAAGTACACACGGAAGGGGGCTGTGGATTACTCTTTTGTTTAACTGACACATAGGGGCTTCCTCACTCCAGGCCCCCTCGTGTCTTGGCGCCAGTGTGTCGTGGGTGCCATACGCACGTGGACAGCATCAGAGGGTCAGCGTTCAAGCCATGCCCGCTGGCCCCTTGGAGCCCTTAGGCCACATTGCCACATGGCAGTTGTCCTCACGGGTACCCAGGAGGGAGCGGAGCGCTGTGCCATTCCAGGAGCTCTTACTTGGTCTCCCTTTCCCAGTCTGGGCACTTCTCCAGGGACTGAGCCTTCCTTGGGGTTTCAGAGCCGCACAGACCGTGCTTCTGTAGAAGGCGCTGTGGGCTCCAGAAGTGTCAGCGGGCTGCAGGGTAGGAGGTGGAAAGGATGTCCAGGTTTCCGTGCCATGTCGGTGTCTTGGCTGTGCTGCCCAACCAGCAGGGAAGCTGTGAAACCCCCGCCGTCTGGACCTTACCCGGGGCCCTTTACCTCCGTGACGCGTGTCTGCGTGGTGGTCTGGGGGACCACTTGGGGAATCACGGAGCCGCCTGTGGTTTGCCAAGGGGTTAGGTGTTCCCGCCTAGTGAGAGCACCTGAACTACTGGCTCCTCAGGACGCGATTCCCACATCAGTACTGCCCTGGGCTGCGTCTCGGAGAGCAGGGCGCAGCAGTGTCACACCAGACCAACAGGCGGTGGGCAAGGAGCCAGCGCCCCGCACTCAGCGTTAGGATCATTTCAGGGCCGTGCCGGGGAATCAGGACATGTTTCCAGGCGAGTCCACTGGGCGGTGATGCCAGAGGAGGGAGGGCGGTCGACGAGGTCCTCTGACATGTGTGCCTGCCTCGGTCGCGGCGCCCGGGTCTGCCCTGCTGTGGGCGGCTGTGTCCCTGCAGGCGGGGGCTGCTGCACAAGCATGAGCACTGGCGTCCTGCGCCGGCCCTGCTGCCCCACCCCAGGCACCCTTCCCAGGCTCCCGGCAGCGGTCCTGCCTGCTCGGCCCTACGAGGGTGAGCATGACCAGGCTTCCCCTCTTGGACTGACAGTGTGTGCTGTTTATCAGCAGCTTTCATCCCACCCTCCCAGCGGGGGCATGGGCCCCTCTCAGCCCCAGCGCTAACCACATTCAAATCGGAATTGCTAATGGTGGGAAAGATGCCACTCAGTGTCCTGGGGTCCCTTCAGCAACCCCACCAGGGATGCTGGTGGAGGCAAAAGTGAGACTAGTATGGGACCCGCTGGGATTTCTCTCTGGAAGGCCTGTCATTCTCGTACTCCGTAGGGATCAGCAGAGCTGGCGGTCTAAAATTAGGGTACTGTATTTCACACAGCTGACTGAATTAAAATAAACTCTGCTTTCCTCTGATATGAAGCTGTAATTTATAAAATGATACCCTTACTAATTAATGTGGCAGTGACTGGGAAAGGGGCTAAGAAAGCAGAGCTTTCCACACATGCAGAAGACGTACTTGGGCGTGGGAAAAGCTTTGAACACACCGAGCAAAGCATCTCTTAGCGTCCCGTCTCAGCCACCAGAATGCATCTCACACTAATGTCAGAGAACCTGGAGGCTTCGCTGAAGAGTGGAAACTGGGTGGGGGATCGGAGAAGGCTGTGCACGCTGCCTTAGACGTGTCTGAGATGTGCAATTGTCTTCGTTGTACTTAGTTCAAAGAAAAGAGGCTGCACTTGGCACCCTAATCATCCAAATTAAGCAATTATTCCAATCCCCCACTTGAAATGAATTGGTATCATGAGAACAAAGAGGGAACACACATATTTCCATATATTTGGCCTGTATTTTCTCTTGTTTCCTTTCCTTCTCTACCGCTGGCAACAGCCCATTGTGCTAAGAAACACCCCCCTATTTGGTTACGGAATTAATGTGGAGATTCAAAGTAATTCTCTCTTTATCCACTCACTTCCCTAATATTGTGTGGGTCACGTGACAGAGCTGTGGAAGGCGTAGTGCCCAGTGGCCAAGCACTTGGGCCTCCGAGTCCGACGGCCTAGGCTTGCTTCTGACCGCCCCTTACTACCTCCTACCTATGGACAAGCCTCGGTCCTCTCATCTGGCAAATGGGACAACAGCTCCACCTGTAGTGTCCTAACAGTTCAGTGCAGTGTTAGCTTGCATTCATGTTACTTGGGGTGAGGAGGGACGGTCACTGGGTGGACGAGGAAGGCTGTCCTCCTCTTCATATCATGGCATTTTCATGCCAAACCAAAAGTTGCTTCACTCACATTGAGTGTATGTGTGGCATATCTGCCCATCACTGCCGTGTCACACACCTGGAAAAGATAGAGGTTTTTGATTAAATATAAATCAATAAAATGAATATGCCAGAGTTACTGAAAATTTGTCACACATCTTAAGCTAAACTCTTGTTTCTTAGCATTAAGAGAAGACCAGGTTCTAGATGTTTCTTTGTTTATCATGAGTGGGTAATGGACATGGATACTCAGAAGACCTGTTTGTTTATATTTTCTCTAACCAGCTGTGTAGCCTTGGGCAAGTTATATAATGTTGCTGAGTCTTAATTTTGTCATCTGTAAAGTGAGGCTGGATTCAATGATCTAACACTGAGTATCCTGATTTTCTATGTAGTTGTGTACCTAGGCCCAACAACGTGGCAGACCCAGAGGGATTGTATTTTTTCTTTGCCAAGGCAGAAGGAAGAGTATATAAGGATTGTCTGCATTCTTTCATCTCTCTTGAAATACTAAGTGGATAGGTCAGGACACATCTCTTTTGACCTTGCAAATAGCTGAAGGACACTTACACATGGGCCTAACGTTGGTTTATTCATTGTCATTCATATCCACATACTTATTTTTTTCCGAGTATCTACTGATGAACTAGCATGGGCACTGTGGTTGTTTGTTAGGTCTGCCACCGTGCCTGTCAGTAGGCAGCTCAGCGATTAGTTTAATCTCTGTTCCTTAATTACTCGTTTAGGAGTGCACGGGAGCTAGTGAAGAGGTAGCTAGCTAGCTATACAATGTGTTTTAGGGACTCACTTGATGGATAATAAGTATTATTTGAACCTATAAAAGGAGTTCTTCTGGAAACATTCTGGGTTGAGTACATGATTCCACGTTCCCAGAGAAAAGGTCAGCTGCTTTCTCTTAGAATAAGCCATGGGCTTGGATTTTATGGCTTACCTTGGAGCTTCCATGCACAGCCAAGGGGGAGTTAGGTGGAATCGCTGGCTGTCATCCTCATGAGACTGGCCATGAACCCTGAGTCTCCTAAATAGTGGGAAGGTCATAAGCAGGGGCACCTGTACTGGTGATGACTTTGTCAGCATGAATTATGCTGGCGGCTTCTCAGAGAGTGTAACCTGGGCTGCTCTTTGGTTGTCAGAAGAGTCAATCTTACTTTGTTATTCCGATTGGAGAGTATACTCTCCTCAGTAAATATGTAAAAATTTCTTTGTAGTGAAGCGTGTGTGTGTGTGTGTGTGTGTGTGTGTGTGTGCTTGTGTGCCTAAGTTAAACCTCCCTTGGCAACTTCTGGTTGGTGATATAGTTACAGATTATTGTTCCTTATATCTTTTCCATTCTAGGTGGGATACAGACAATAAAATCTCAGTATTAGGATGTTATTAATAATTAGTCACTTTATACTTTTAGAAGTCCCAGAATTCAATGGATGAATATATATTATTTTTCTTCCTTTTTTTTAATCAAAGTTACAGCTGAGAAGGTCAAATGGCCTTCTATACGTCATAGAGCTTTTGCCTGTTTGTCCTCATGAGAACCCTATTGAGAAACACTAACTACATCTGCATGACATCTCCAGCTACTTAAAGAATAACCAGAAGCAGCTTTCTCCATTGCTTTTCCAAACCCAGGCTTATTTCGTAGCCCACCAAGTGTGCATGTTTATGGAGACAGTGGAACGGAGCATTTGAAATGAGGATTGACCAGGAACCCCTGGGATGGCTGTTCTGCTACCCAAGGGGCTGTTTGGACTTTATCTTTGTTTTTTTGGGGGGGAGAGGGAACTTTTAGTGATTTTTCAACTCCCTGATTCCTTGGACTAAAAATGTAGAGACTACTCATTTCTTGGGGGCAGTGAACGGATGAGATTAAGGTCAGTAGTGATAACAAAATAATAAAAAGAAGCGCCACTTCACACCGAAGAGAACCTTGGATCATACAAAACACTTGACAAGTGTCACTTTGTGTCCTGTTTAAATGCGTATTCAGGGCTCTGTATGTGCCTCATGAGAGCGTTGTTGATGACCTACAATGGACCAGACTCCGTGATCGGGCCTACACGGGCCTTCTCTTCCGGAGCAGGTGTCATCATGGTTTACAAAGAAGGAGAAGGAAGCTCCGGGGCTAGTGAATGGTGAGGCTGAGGAACCAGCTATCTCTGAGTCCAGGGCCTGGGCCCTTCCCCCTCACATGCTGCTTGCCTGTCCTCAGGTGAGTTGTGCTGTCTTCCTTGCTGGGCCTCCCCCTCCTTGTGCTGCCAGAGACTGTGTCTTATCTAGCCACCTGTGACCCCACTAACTTCTAAAATTTCAAACATGACAGTTGCCCAGTAAACACTGAATAAACACAATTTGGGTCCACTGATAACTTAGATCTGTAAGCTCTTCGGAAATGCGCCATTTTTTTTTCAAACCCGGGAAACAGTTGTCCAAGGTGAGAAGGGAAGAGCTATCAGGTGTATGTTTTTACTGTTACAAATGAGTGGCAGACAGCCTGGGGGCCACCACGAGTGACAGGGATGGAGCTATACCAGCCAGTGCACTAAGCATGAGCCGTGTTTGGGCAAGGAACCCAGTCTTCTTTTAGTCTGTACCTTGGATAAACATTTACTATCTTTTTAAATCATAGGCTCCCAGCAAGTACCCTACATCTAGCATGTACCTGACACTTAATAGGGGCCATATAAATATTAGCGTCAAACCTAGAGGTTGCTTTGTTGATTATCTGAGTCCCAGACAGGAAAAGGGCCTGATCACCGTCCCCCAGGCAGTGTGGGCAAGAACTGGGCCTGAGCAGAGGCTCATTGCTGAGCTGCTGGTCCAGAGCCGCCTACATCCATGTGGTGTCCCCGACTGTCTTCTTCCTGTGACCAGCACATAGGACAGTGGGCCATGGCAGCACCACGACCTCTGCACTGCACCCCACAGCAGTTCCACTCGGCGTTGTCCTGCGTGACTTCGAGACGCGCTTGTCCGTCCTCAGACACTAACTCCCACCCTTGCAGAGGGTTTCTGGGTCTGCCAGGGCCATGGGGCATTTCCTTTTCTGACTGCAAATGCTGCATGGGGTGTTCCCGCAGCTCAAAGGGTAGTAAATATCTGAAGCAGCCATGTCTGTGTAAAGATTATGTATTTGCCACTAAGGGGAGAATATGGTGTTTATCGGCTGGAGTATGTGCCGGCTGAGCTGATTACGGCACAGCACTCTGTCAGCCAATGAATGATTTGTCCTGTCCTTTATCATCTGTGTCACTCAGCAGTGCGCCGGCGAAGGGAACGGATCACCCCTTCCCTTTTTTTGTACCCATTTCGTGTAGAAAATTTGTATTTACTTTGGGAGTGTAATTTGTTCCTCATGGATAATGTGACCCTAAGTGGAGCTGGATCATGGGTTAGTTGAAGTGATATTTTCCGCTAATGGTAGTCGTACATCATTGCTGTCAGCTCGGGTTAGGAGGCAAGCACATTACAGCTCCATTTTACCTCTGCAGGCATCTGGGATTATTTGCCATAACCGAGTATGACATGACCGCACTACAGAGTGCATTAAAATTTTACTGGCTTCTCGGGCAAGTTCCCTGGCTCCAGTGTGTGCTTCAGGCGGGCAGCCTGATGGGGAGCCCAGGGGCCCTGACTTCCTGCACAGAGGTCCTGTGGTGGGGGTGGGGAGGTGGCCTGAGCAGAGGCCACTGGCCCTGACAAAGCAGCCAGGGAAGGAATTCACGGGGCGCCAGCCTGCAGGTGTGTATGTCTCTGCACATCCCCGACGGGCGGGTGACTGGCTGCCTTGTGCATGTACCCCGGGGCTGACCACAGCGCCCACTGCAGTCTCTCTCTCCCCCCGGCTTGGGGCTTAATACCCACTCCTGCCCAATCTCCCTAATAGCTCCTTGAAGGAGGGCCCAGGGGGTGCACAGGCCCTGCTAAGCCTTGGGCTGATGTTAATTATTTTTGTCTTGCTGTGGTCAGAAAAAAAGAAGAAAGCCTGGGTCCTCCATGTGGCAGAATCCATGTCCGTCCATGCAGCTTGACTGAGCCTATATTCTCATAAGCCCGTAGGAAATGGTTACCTGTACGCATCACCCACAGGACCTTCCACACATCTCATACAGTCTGCACACCAACCCAAAACTTCATGATTACCCACTTTTACTTAAAAGAAAACTGAGGTTCAAAAACATTAACTATCTCATCTAACATCCTAATGGTGGCAGAGATGGGATTCTTACCTTTTATCCAGATCTCGCTGACTTGAAATCCTGTAGAGTTTTATTTTACAAACAGATAATGACTATTATTTAAACATTGTGCATGTGTGTATATACATATATATGTATATGTATATGTATATATATATACATATACATATACACACACATATGTACGTATATGTATATTTATACACGTATATATATATATATATATCTATATATACAGACTTGTATACACACACATATAGGCTTTATACAAAATGACTTGTTTAATCTGCACCACAACCCTAATAGGTAATTGCTAATATTATCCACAGTTTACAGAGGAGGAAACTGAGTCACAGAGAGCTTATGTAATGTGCCCAAAGTCTTGCCCTAGTTAGTGGCAGAGCGAGGCTGCAAACCCAAGTTGTCTGGCTTCTGAAGCAGCACTCTTAGCCTTTAAGCTGGGCTCTGCCTCATTGGCACATTCCAATAAGCATGAGAACTGATGGAAAAGTCCAGGAAGAATAGTAATACCTTGGAATAAAAGGAAATGCTCAGAGAGTATTTTATCACTTCGGTCGTAATTCTAACACCCAACAAAACATTGCTGGAAAAGGATGCTCTGTGATGAGCTTTGATGAGGGGGTAAGTCCCATTTGCAGTTAGCACATTACTTGCATGCAAATGGACCTTCTAAAGTGCTTGAAAAGCATTTTTTTTTTAGGTTAAAGGTAAGCAGCCACTCTGGGAAAAGGCCTCCTTCTATTACATTGCTTAGCATCTTTTCCTCATTGTTACGAGAAAGCCCTAATAAGCTTACATTGAGTAATGTTCCTTAAGAGGACAGTTTCAGGTTGCCTGGCAGCGGTGAGCGGGGTACAGACCAGGGCCCACTCTGTCACCCAGAGTAGAAGCACCACAGACTCCGTATGGTGGGGTCTGAGTGCCTGACGCCTGAACGTCCACAGGTGCCTATAGCAGGGACACCTCTTGTTCTCCCACAGAAAGAACTCTCTCTCTCCCCCTCTCCCGCTCCATCCTCTCCCCCGCCCCTCTCTCTCTCCCTTTCCCTCTCCCCCGCCCTCCAAGTTTGAGATGTTACCCATTGAATGGAAAAGCTGCTCTTCCCTTGGCTGTGTATGTGGAAGGGTCATAAATTCATGAACTTATTCAATAAACCACACAGAAAATGAGTTACACCTTGTACCCTTAGGGCAGTTTTCTAAATGCTGCAACCCAAGAGCCATAGATAGGCATGACTTTGCTCACTGAGAAACTTGAAATTAAGTTAGCACACCAAGAATTGTGCTCCCTGGCCCCACTCCCCTACTTGGGCTCCCAAGCACACACACGATCCTTCCCTGCTAGCTGGCAGCAGGTCCAGGGGACCCACCTGAGTTCTCCTCTAGCCTTGTCGCCAATCACTCAAGTAGTAAAGAAGAACAAAAGTATTGATCCAGTCATTGAAAAGCAGTCATCCCTCCCAGATGGTCTGTGTAGATAGTTTTACATACTGTGTTCCCCAGAGACACCATGACAACATAGTGGACCACTTACTGTTTAGGTGGAGTCACACTTGTACCCTCACCCCTTCCTGAATTCCTGTTATGTGCACTAGGCCCGCTGTAAGAAGAACCGACATGTAAACAGTTCAGTTTATCCTCCAGATCAATTACAGAGCAATTGTTCATCATGTAGGGGGATTCATCACCTTTCTGTAGCTGGAAAAAACATGTGAGGTTCCACATTCTTAAGTACTTAGAACTTCTGCAAGACCCTTCGTGAAGTCAGGCGGTCATTTCAAAGCTCTTAGGTTTTAACAGATTTGGCTGTGTTTATGCCAGCAGAGTTTTGTTTTTATTTCAAATCACAGAAATTAAATTCAAACTAACACACAAGGGAATGTGTAGGCTTTTGGAATATAAGTAAGTGTTGAAATAAGCAGACCATCAGAAGGGGCAGGACTTCAGAAGCACAGGTGGGGAATGAGGTGTCCTCCTCGTCCCATCTCCACTTAGTTTTGCCCGTCTGCTTTATTCTTGATTGTTTAGGAGACTTGGTTTCTTTTGTTGCTGGAAGTCATGACCCATTCTCCTGAACATTCCACCTTTCAGCTTCAGCCAGTGGAAGAGAGACTGCAGGCTTGTCCCCTGCAGTTACTAAACTCCAAGGAAAGGTTTTTGATTGGCTCAGGTGGGGTTGGGTACCAAAGGATGGGCTCTCCAGAACAGAATGTAGATGGGCTCACTGCAGTTAGATGTGCATGCCCAGATGGCCGGCTGTGAGTAGAAAGACCTGACGGTGCTGTCCAGAAGTGCTGCTCTGGAGGTCGCTCTGCATGGTGTCGGAGTGGGGAGAGGGCCCAGAAAGGTGGGGGTGGGCAGGCACAGTGTGTCTACAAAGCATCCCTAACCTTCTGCCATGTGGGGTAGGCCCTGAGAGGCACTTCCTGCCAGCCATCCCAGCTGCCTTGGTCATCCAGAGTTAGCACTTTATAGGGATCACAGGGTCTCAAAGATGAACATAGGTTTACGATTATATTACAATACTTGCCTAAATATTCATAGAATCATCATAAGTGCCATTAAAGATTGGTTCTATCTTGCTTAAGTTAAGCTATTAAAAGTTATAGAAGGGCACAGGATTTTATAGAGTGTGGGTTCGTGAGTGCACATATTCAGAGTAGCCCAGAATTCACTAATACTTTTAATACAGTGGATGATGAGTTACTCCTCAAGGATAACACAGCCCCTTGAGAGATACAGAGGTCTTTGAAGTCACCAGGGTGCCAACTAGTAAATTATTTATCTAGGGTACAACACGTAACTTAACCTGGCCAAAGGAATTGTAGTCATCCCAGAAGACCTGATTTGTGTCCAACGCAGTGCTTCTTAAACTATAGCAGGCAGGCTTGCTGGGAAGAGTTTCCTAAGACTGGAAGGTGATAAGCTCAGTCATGGCTTCTCAGTCATTCAACAAACTAGCCTTCGCTATGTGCTGAACCAAGCACTGTCCTGGGAACTAAGGAGAGGAAGATGGCAAAGCCTGTATCATAACAATTCGAGGAAGAGTCCAATTGAAGAGAAAGCTAAGGTATCTTGAGTTGTAAACTATCCCCTACCTTCCATAGTGTGTACTAAGATAGGGCATGATGCCTGAAAGCCAAAAAAAAAAAAAAAAAAAAGAACCCTGCCACCTGAGATAATAGGCATTTGAGTTAGATGTTGCTGAAATACATCAATGCAGATGCTTGCTAGGTAGCAGGGATGGTACAGATAACAGGCAAAGAGGATATTCTTTGCAGAAAGCAGAGGGTTGTGAAGGGCTTGGCATATGGAGAGAAGCATGAGAACTTGTGTTTGTAGGGAGCGAGGTTCGTGGTGGGGTGGGGGAGATGGGACTGTAAGTGTAGTTGATAAAACAGACCTTGTCTGCCAAGCTAAGGTTTGGACTGGATCCGGACAGGAGCCCACTGAATACGTGACATAGGTGAATGACACATCAGATTTGACCTTTTGGAAGAGAATTCTGACAGTGGTGGAAGGATGGGAGGGAAAGGAGGGAACTTTTGGCCAGTGACCCAAGAAAAAGTTGTCATCATAGGCTAAGTGAGAGGTGATAGGGATCAGAAGTACAGTGATGGAAAAGGAAGGAGTTCGATTTTGCAGGTATTTCTAAAGTGGAATTGTCATGATTTTGTGACCACTAGAATATGGGGTTTAGGGAGGAGTCCTGGATGAATCAGGTTTCAAGTAAGGCTGACTGGGTGGGGATTGATGATGACACTAGGGGACGGGGATACAGGACATACGAGTTTAAGGTGGGGCTTGCAGGAGCCTCAGTTGGATGAGTTCAGAAGAGTATATGTATTTACAGTGCAGGAGTGATCAGAACTATATAGGATGGTATCTGGGAGACCAAGAACCATGGGAGCAGCAGAGACTGTGGGAGCGAGAGGGAGCCCAGCTAGAACTGGGTTTTGTCTGCATGTAATGTAGGAATAAATACATGTGGTGATGATAACCATTAAGAACAAAATTACTGTATGCTAATCATAGCACCTGATGTTTGTGTGCCTTTTTATGTATATACTAAATGACTTTATTATGTTTTAGTTGTAGCAAAATAGACGTAACATAAAATTTACCATCTTAACCATTTGTAAGAGTATGTTGCAGTAGTGTTAGGTACATTCATGCTGTTGTGCCACCTGTGTAGTTTTTTCAGCCTAAATATGTTAAAGCCCTTGCATTATTAGCTCATTTAAACCTCATAATAAATACCGTTGGTGAAAGAATGCTTAGTCTTCGTTTTACAAATGAGGAACCTGAAACAGGATGAACTGAGGCAAATTTGAATGCTTTGATCATAACAGCCCGATGCCCTCTCTGGTCAGTATCGGAGTTACACCACATACGTCCTTAGTGACAACACTTTAGTGTGTAACTTCCAGTGGATCCAGCATGAAATCAGTGGTATCCACAAATTCCAGAGCTTTCTTTAAGGAAGTCAGATCAGAATGAGCCCAGGATCTCAGCTCCCATGCTGCTGGCCTGTAGCTGATCACCTTCCTTGAACGTGCAGGATTCACCAGCCTTAAGGACCAGTGGTTCCGAGCAATCTCACCTTGGGCAATTCTTCATGACTTGCCTAGCCATGACCTGTCGCAGTTGGAAGGGCCCTTAGAGACTAGAGTCCCAGGCCTTTCCTTGCCACAACAAAGGCAGAAGAACAAAGCAGCCATGCTGGTAGAACAGGCAGCTATCTGCTTTGGGCTGCTTTAAGGTTTTTAAGCAGGAAGTGAAGTAGGGGGCTGCTTCCATTGGTTTAAAATAAAGAAGGGACAAGCAATAAAAGAGACATAGTTCATCCCTTCCCTCCTTTAAATGTATCTCCCTCAGAAACCTGAAAACCTGTGTAGAGAGAGGAGAACTGGATTTCCCACCATTCTCCTAGTGCTTCATTACTTGAAAGTGAAATAGTCAGCCTCTAAAATCCCAGCTAGTCTTGATACCTACTGGGACGCAACTCTCCCGACTTTTCTTCCGAGTGTGCTAAACGTTTCTCTGCAAAACCAAGGTCTGCCTGGCTTGCAGAGCAGGACACAAGTCCTGAGTCAGGACCCCGAGGCTCTAACACACTGGGACAACATGACCTTCAGCACCAGCTTTCAAATAGCCAACGAAGTGATTGTTTATGTGCTGGGTTCTCAGATTCCCGGGGCACACACCTGAGATAGCAGCTGCCACCATACCTAAATCCCAACAGTAAGGTCATCCTTCAAGAAAGCGTGTGTTTGGGGGTTTCTTTTTAGTGTTTTTTTTTTTACTTTTTCATTTTGAAATAATTTTGCAGGAAATAGTACAGGAAGTTCCAAAAACCCTGCACCCAGCTTCCCCTAATGTTTATAAAACCATAGTGCAAATATCTAAACCTGGAAATTAACATTCATTCAATACTATTAGTTAAATCTACAGACCTTATTCAAGTTGGCTTGTTTTCCCAGTGACCACCTTTTTCTGTTGAAGAGGTTCATCCAGGATCCCACCTACATTTAGTTGTTACCTGTCTCCTTAGTCTCCTTCCTTTGGGACAATTCCTCAGTGTTTCTTTGTCTTTTACAACCTTGACATTTTTGCAAAGTTCAGGCAGGTTATTGTATTGACCATTCCCCCTTCAGTTTAGGGTGTCTGGTGTTTTCTCTAGGTTAGATTGAGCTTATGCCATTTTGGTAGGAATACCGTGGAAATGACATGCCCTTCTCAGGGCGTCACATCAGAGGCCATATGAAGTCTTCTGCTGGGGGTGGCAGCTCGGCTCACTCACTTAAGGTGGTGTCTAGCAAGTTTCTTGGTGGAGAGTTACTATTCTCCCCTTCCAGTTACTCAGGATCTTGCAGAGAGATGCTTTGGGACTATGCAAATGCCTGTTCTCACCATGCTTTAACGCCTCAGTGTTAGTTCTCAGTTACTGATGACCTTTGGCCTCACTGAGCACCACTGTGGTCTTTGCCTCATGGTGAGCCCTGTGCTGTTAAAGTGGCCAAGGCCTTCTCCATCTGGCTGAGCTATTCATGACAGTCAGTGTGTTGTTACAGAGAGTGCATGAACTGTGCGGCCTGCAGGCTGGGCCCTAGCTCCCAGGGGTCTGGTCACCAGGGGCCTGTGGCAGTCAGACAGCATGAGGTGTAGGACACGTCTAAAAGGCAGAGGTCCAGCTCTATCGAGGTACTGCTGTGTGACTATGACTTTGACCAATTTACTTAATGCCTCTGAGCTGCTGCTGCTTTGTGTGTGTGTTTAAATCTGGATACAAAACATCTAGGATGACGTGGCGCAGAATAAGTACTCAGCAACTTTAGATTTCAGGCCCTGCCACATCCCCTGCCACAGCTCTCCCTGCCCTCCAAAACCCTAACACACATCAGCAATTAATCCATTACAACTAAGTCAGTCAGCTCCCTAGCACTAGACCTCTTGGAAAGTGGGACCCAAAATGGGTGTGTCTTGAAGAGGTAGAAGATCAGAGAGGTGTGAAGCGTGGCCACATCCTAGGTCAGTGACATTTGGAAAGGAGGGCCCTGTGGGGAGAGATTCAGCAGTAAATCATCAAGCTTTGAAGTAGCAGGAGATACCCAAATAAACATAGGTGGTGCAGCGTTTGTAATCTGTAAAGTAAGTAGACCACCAAAATTTCCTCTACCCAAGCTCTGGCTTTCCTCTTCAGGAGGCTTTTAAATTAATTTCTGTTGAATTTACTCCTGCTATGTCATGTAAGATTATTTTAAGTCCCTTTCCCTGTCGTCTGGGCCCATCTCTCCCACCGGCTATCCTCTCCGTCTTGGACTCCCAACCCCAAGAGAGGTTCATTGCACTGTTGCTAAAACAGAGCCTCCTGCGTGGTACTACAGGGGAGGGGCGGCCCCCACTGGATAGTACTGAGGAGGGGCGGCCCCCACTGGATAGTACTGGGGAGGGGCGGCCTCCACTGGATCGTACTGAGGAGGGACGGCCCCCACTGGATCGTACTGAGGAGGGGCGGCCCCCACTGGATAGTACTGAGGAGGGACGGCCCCCACTGGATAGTACTGGGGAGGGGCGGGCCCCACTGGATAGTACTGAGGAGGGGCGGCCCCCACTGGATAGTACTGAGGAGGAGTGGGCCTCATGGATCGTACTGAGGAGGGGCGGCCCCCACTGGATAGTACTGAGGAGGGGCAGCCCCCACTGGATAGTACTGAGGAGGGGCGGCCCCCACTGGATAGTACTGGGGAGGGGCGGGCCTCACTGGATCGTACTGAGGAGGGGCGGGCCTCACTGGATAGTACTGAGGAGGAGTGGGCCTCATGGATCGTACTGAGGAGGGGCGGCCCCCACTGGATAGTACTGAGGAGGGACGGCCCCCACTGGATAGTACTGGGGAGGGGCGGGCCCCACTGGATAGTACTGAGGAGGGGCGGCCCCCACTGGATAGTACTGAGGAGGAGTGGGCCTCATGGATCGTACTGAGGAGGGGCGGCCCCCACTGGATAGTACTGAGGAGGAGTGGGCCTCATGGATCGTACTGAGGAGGGGCGGCCCCCACTGGATAGTACTGGGGAGGGGCGGCCTCCACTGGATCGTACTGAGGAGGGACGGCCCCCACTGGATCGTACTGAGGAGGGGCGGCCCCCACTGGATAGTACTGAGGAGGGGCGGCCCCCACTGGATAGTACTGGGGAGGGGCGGGCCCCACTGGATAGTACTGAGGAGGGGCGGCCCCCACTGGATAGTACTGAGGAGGAGTGGGCCTCATGGATCGTACTGAGGAGGGGCGGCCCCCACTGGATAGTACTGAGGAGGGGCGGCCCCCACTGGATAGTACTGAGGAGGGGCGGCCCCCACTGGATAGTACTGAGGAGGGGCGGCCCCCACTGGATAGTACTGAGGAGGAGTGGGCCTCATGGATCGTACTGAGGAGGGGCGGCCCCCACTGGATAGTACTGAGGAGGGGTGGCCCCCAGTGTATAGCACTGAGGAGGGGGCGGCCCCCACTGGATAGTACTGAGGAGGAGTGGGCCTCATGGATCGTACTGAGGAGGGGCGGCCCCCACTGGATAGTACTGAGGAGGGGTGGCCCCCACTGGATAGTACTGAGGAGGAGTGGGCCTCATGGATCGTACTGAGGAGGGGCGGCCCCCACTGGATAGTACTGAGGAGGGGTGGCCCCCACTGTATAGCACTGAGGAGGGGGCGGCCCCCACTGGATAGTACTGAGGAGGAGTGGGCCTCATGGATCGTACTGAGGAGGGGGCGGCCCTCACTGGATTGTACTGAGGTGGGGCGGGCCTCACTGGATCGTACTGAGGAGGGACGGCCCCCACTGGATAGTACTGGGGAGGGGCGGGCCCCCACTGTATAGCACTGAGGAGGGGGCGGCCCCCACTGGATAGTACTGAGGTGAGGCGGCCCCCACTGTATAGCACGGAGGAGGGACGACCCACACTGGATAGTACTGAGGAGGGACGGCCCCCACTGGATTGTACTGAGGAGGGGCGGCCCCCACTGGATAGCACTGAGGAGGGACAGCCACTATTGGACAGTAGTGAGCAGGGGTGGCCACTATTGGACAGTACTGGGGAGGGACGGCCTCTATTGGACAGTACTGGGGAGGGTCAGCCACTATTGGACAGTACTGGGGAGGGGCGGCCCCCGCTGGATCGTACTGAGGAGGGGTGGGCCCCACTGGATAGTACTGAGGAGGGGCGGCCCCCACTGGATAGTACTGAGGAGGGGCGGCCCCCACTGGATACGTAATGAGGAGGGACGGCCACTTTTGGTCAGTAGTGAGGAGGGGCGGCCACTATTGGACAGTAGTGAGGAGGGGCGGCCACTATTGGACAGTACTGGGGAGGGACGGCCCCCACTGGACGGTACTGAGGAGGGACGGCCCCACTGGATAGTACTGAGGAGGGACGGCCCCCACTGGATAGTACTGGGGAGGGGCGGCCCTCACTGGATTGTACTGAGGAGGGACAGCCCCCACTGGATAGTACTGAGGAGGGGTGGGCCTCACTGGATAGTACTGAGGAGGGGCGGCCCCCACTGGATGGTACTGAGGAGGGGCGGCCCCCACTGGATGGTACTGAGGAGGGGCGGCCCCCACTGGATGGTACTGAGGAGGGGCGGCCCCACTGGATGGTACTGAGGAGGGGCGGCCCCCACTGGATGGTACTGAGGAGGGACGGCCACTATTGGACAGTAGTGAGGAGGGGCGGCCACTATTGGACAGTACTGGGGAGGGGTGGCCCCTGCTGGATAGTACTGAAGAGGGGCAGCCCCCACTGGATACATACTGAGGAGGGACGGCTACTATTGGTCAGTAGTTAGGAGGGGAGTCCACTATTGGACAGTAGTGAGGAGTGGCGGCCACTATTGGACAGTACTGGGGAGGGACGGCCACTATTGGACAGTACTGTGGAGGGTCGGCCACTATTGGTCAGTACTGGGGAGGGGCGGCCATGATTGGACAGTACTGTGGAGGGTCGGCCACTATTGGACAGTACTGTGGAGGGTCGGCCACTATTGGTCAGTACTGGGGAGGGGCGGCCATGATTGGACAGTACTGTGGAGGGTCGGCCACTATTGGACAGTACTGGGGAGGGGCGACCACTATTGGACAGTACTGGGGAGTGGTGGCCACTATTGGTCAGTACTGGGGAGGGGCGGCCACTATTGGATAGTACTGGGGAGTGGCGGCCTCCACTGGTCCTAGCAGATGCCTGCAGAGTACACCATGTGCCTTGGAACTCAGGGCGCTGAGGACCCTGCCTGCCAGGTGCTTGTTCTCATGAATGTGGCTGCAGGAACACTGCATGGTTCACATTCAGTGAAACACCATGGGGATTTTAATGGTAGTTGTGCTTTCTGGAAGATGGCAACAACAACGTGGGGTAGGATGGTACCAAGGGAGAATTCCCAGCCCAGATAACGTGCTTCCTAGGAAGAATCTCTCATGGTCAGAAATGGGAGCAATACCTCTATCAGTCCTTCTTAAGTTTGTATTAATGTTATTGGAGTGACATTGGTTAATAAGATTATGTAAGTCTGAAGTGTACAATTCTATAATACGTCATCTGTATATGGCATGGTGTGTCCACCATGCAGTCAGGTCTCCTTCCATCACCATGTACTTGACCCCCTCCACCCTCTTGTACGTCCCCCGTCCCTTCCCCTGTTGTACCCACAAATTGTACCTTCTGAGTCTTACAGAGAGATGTAACTTAGGATGTGTTCAGTTGTAGTAACAATGCCTAACAGTGTCTTTGGCAGTGTGTTAGTTTCCTATGGCTGCTGTAACAAATTACTACAAACTTGGTGGCTTAACACAGCAGAAATTTCCTCTCTCACTATTCTAGAGGCTAGATGTTCAACATCATTTCCACTGGGCCAAAATCACAGTATTGACAGGGCTGCACTTCTTTCAGACGTTCTAGAGGAGAATCTGTCCCTGGCGTCATCCAGCTTCTGGTGGCTGCTTGCCCTCCTCTGGCCACATTCTTCCAATCTCCGCCTCTGTCTTCACATGGCTTTCTCCTTTTTTGTGTGCGATCTCCCTCTGCCTCTGTCTTATAAGGGCACTCGTGATGGCACTTAGAGTGCACTCACATAATCCAAAATAATCTCCTCATCTCAAGAGCTTTAATTGAGTCTCATAAGCAAAGATCCTTTTTCCTTATCAGGTCCTTGCAGCACATGTACAAGGCTGGTAACAAGGGGGCAGGTGGTCAGAACCTTTTACATCTCCTTGGCTACAGCAATCAATTCCTAGGTGCAAAGGAAAAAGGGAAGAGGGTCTGGATTCCAAGACCGACCATGATTTTCCCTGGAGCTGGCTTTGTGCTGTCTTAGAGTTCTGTTAGCAAAAAAGAGATGGAACAAAATGGTGGAAGTGTCTTCTGGGTAAGTGGAGAACACCCTTAAAGGGTGTGGGTCTCCAGACCTTTTTATGTGGTCAGATTGCAAAGTCTGCTTGAGTGTCCTCTCTTGTTCTGTGAAGGTGACACTGTTTAAACCTTCCCTGCTCAGTCACACCAGTAAGTGACCGTAGTCATTGAGTGTCTAACTCTCAACCCATTTTGAGATTCACTGTTGAGGAAAGTGGGCTTCAGGTTTGGTCTTGGACTCAGAAGGCGTAGAATTCATAACCAGCTGCTGGTGTGACGTAAGAATCACTGAACCTCTCTAGAACCTGGTAAGCATTCTTACCTCACAAGGCATAGTGAGTAGAGAGTATCAGGTGAGTCCTGGGCATAAATTGCTGTCATATTCTGAACCATGAGTAGGGGTAAGCTCCTCGACTTGCAGCTTATTTCCACTCGTGTGTGTGCTTAGGCCGGGGCCACCCTGTCCCTGGTGGCCTTGATCCTGCACACTGCATGTGGCAGTGACAAGACACAGACGCTCACAGCATCCATGCCCAGCCATCCTCATTCTTCTGATCAGATTGTTAACTAGCCAAGGGGGGTGTCCTGCAGGCAAAAGGGATGTAACACCAGTCAGATGGCTAGCGGGACCCCAGCAGCTGAGCGTGGAGGAGGTACCCCACCTGGGTGTGCACCAGTCACCCAGAATGCTGTGCAGAGACGCGCTTCAGCATTACCCAGGGGACTCTGGTGCAGACGTTCCCACGTGGGACCTTTCCAGGTGGGGTGCAAGAATCTGGATTTCCAAAAGCGCCCCTCAGCCTTCTGATGTACCACCCACCTGGCACAGACACAAGTAGATAGGAAAGAACCATGAGCTCGAGGTCAGGAAAGCCTGATTTAGTGACAGCTGTGCCCTTCCCTAGCTGTGTGAGCTTTGTCGGTACCTCATCTCCTCTTGACTCGAGTCCTTAGATTTAAAGCCTGCATGATGCCAATCCTGGGCTGCAGGGTTGCCCTGAAGATGAAATAAGACACACACACACAGGTGTTTGTACGCATGCACATGGCAGGCACTTTGACAGGTTAGTTTCCTTCCTCACCAACGTGGAACATCAGACTGGCTCACATGCTTCGGCTTTGGTGCCCCCAGCCATTTACCACCAATTCCATCCTTGTATAAGATGTTCATAGCCCGTGGCCAAATTGTTATTTTAATTAACAATCACACTTAAAAGCTTTTATTCTTATTTTGGTTAAATACAACTCTCACTTAAAGAGACTTCTTATCCTTGGCAAATCAGTGTAAATTCTTGTTGTGCTCACTGTGATAACATCTACCCCAACGAACATATTTGCTCTTAATGCTCTTAATGCGAGTGTCGTGGGTAATTTGGTAGAAATTCTATTGTCATTTAGCATTAATTATTGCCCACTCACCATGAAGTATTCAGAGACACCAGCATTAGCCAGATTTCCAAACCACGTGGAAGGCCTGGAAGAACTCGGAAGCACAGGAAGCCGCTGGAAGGGCTGGTGGTGACCAAAGGCCGTGGCTCCACACTCACCCTTCCACTGAGTGCAGGCAGGACAGTAATTGTGGCCATAGGAGGCGGGTCTCCACCCACACACAGGCGATCAGCACACACAGCCTGAGTCCCCCACCAGCCAAGCCATCCCACAGCTGCCACCCTTCGGCGACCTCTCCTCCCAGCTGCAGCTGCCATGGATGTGGATTTTTAACCTGGTTTCACCAGGCTGTACAAGTCGGCCTGCGGGCCTGGGTGGTGGATGTGATTTGCTTAGGGCCCTGCAGCCTCGCTTCCCTGCAGTGGCTCCCTGCAGCCTTCCTTTGGGACTGAGGCGGCCAGAGACGCCTGCAGGTGGCGTTTAGGAAGTCTTCTCCGCAACTCCAGCAGGTGTGCAGTCGGGTCTGTTTATTGCTGTCCTCAGTTTGTTCCAGTGCCTCCTCCGAAAAGGACTGTGTGAATACGCAGGGATGCAGGTGTCAGTGAGCGTGAGAGGGTGAGTAGTGCCACTTTGGGGCTGATGCGACGATGATACTCTTTATTCCAGGCAGCACACGCAGTGGAAACTGCAACTGAGACCTGGGTCCCAGCCTGCCAGCGGTGCGACTGGAGCCTCAGTTGTCTTGTCTATAAAAGGGGGTCATTTTACCCATTTTATTAAGTGGGAGGAAGGGCTACATGCCACGTGTGGTGCTTGGTAACTATGGCCTTAATAAAGAAGTCAGAAAATCATGATGATGGGCTCTTCTGTCTCTCTGTCCACACCTCAGCCGTGTGCTGTCTCCCAGGGAAGGAGGCAGGCAAGGCTTTTCGGGCCTGAGAAGGGGCATCTCGGAGGGCACCAGGCAGCCCAGTCATAAAAGCATGGAGACTCAATTTTAACTTCTTTTGTCCCCATCCTAGTGCCATTGAAACGCAGTGAAATGAGGAGTACTTCGTTTCCTGGTGAGGAAAAGCTACCTTGGTGTCTGGCTTTCTCTGTAGTGTGGACACACTAGCGTACGTGGGGTTTGCCATGGTGGGAAAGGTGCTGGTCTGCCTCATAGGGTGTGTCACTTACAGGGGTGCAGATGCATAATTTTAAAAGACTAGATTCCACTTAGATATCTCCACTCAGTTTTACTGAAGGCAGTTTACTTTTTCTCTGATGATGGAAGGTCCCTCAGAATCTTTCGCAGTTCCAGGGCAGCACTGTTGGTTCTGTCCTTGGTGTAGAAGTGGTGGTGAGCAGCACACCCTGCAGAGGGCCTCCTCTGCCTCGTGGGTTCTCAGGGCCAGGAGGCCACACTCCTGTTTCCAGGAGAGTGAGAGGAGCCTAGAAAAGGCTGAACACAAAGCCTGCTGACTCCCAAATACCCTGTTCGAGGCTGCTGCTTTGTAAACACGAGCTCTTGAGCGCACTGCTCATCCAGGGCCTTGCCCTGTTCTGAGGCCGCCCCTCCTTTTTTAGGGGGACGTTGGGTTGCCCAGTCTGCTGCTGCATAGCCCCAGCCCACAGCGACGCTTCAGTTTACAGTGAGATGATTTCCTCTGCCTCGTATAATTTAACCTGCCCACACTGCTAAGCTTCTATACTGCACGTTTCTGTCAGCATGTCAGAAGAAACGATAAGCCTCCTCGAAACAGCAACCTCTGTTACATCTAAAACATTGCGGCAGGGTGCCCCAGCCCCCACCCTTCTGGTACATTTTTTGAGATTTTTAGCGTGGTCTCTCAAGTACAAAGAATACCCTACTTCCTGACTCTAGCCTCTTGTTCGCTGATAGATGAGATCTTTTCTTAAGTGGACTCCCTTGTCCATTATGTTTTCAAAATTCAAGGTTTCTCTTAAGATTCTTGGACGGCCGCCAAGTGGCTGGGCTTTGGGAAAAGGTGAATTGCTCCTTTCTCTTCTGCTCCTTACACAGGAAGTCAGTCTTTAGGGTGAAGGAAGGAAAGGTGTCTTCCACCTTCCTTCTCCTCGGGCTTTGTTGATGTGTCCAGGCAGTCTGTGGGGTTCATGGCTTAGCCCCTTTATGGGAATTTCTCCTCAGGGACTGGACCATAGGAACAAACCCAAGCACAAGCAAACCCAAACATAGTCTACACTGGTGGGTGCTGTGTTTTCTTGCTCCACTGTGTCACCTAGAATTTGTTTTGCAGCTTCTGGACAGCAGTGCTTCTGCATCTGATCACAGCATGGACCCCTTGGGGGCATAGCTCAGAGCTGTTTGTCTCTGCACTGTAGTGGCTGCCGTGACGTGTAGGAAGAGGCCCAGGGAGGTGGCTGCCTGTCTCCCTCTGCAGCGACTCCCGACGTGGGTTTGTCAGAAACAGCCCGAATGGTGTGTGCAGCTGTCATCCACACATATGACAGACAGCTCATGGCACTTGTCACTAGCTGAGACCCCCCGAGAAGGGGGGCTAAGACTGGGTTCCATGTAAACCTGCACTTGAGGAAGGACAAATGCCACATCCCTACACCTGTTTGTAAACTTGTATTACAAAACCCCACATTTTTCTTTGCATATGTCACTAGTCATGTGCCTTTCCGCCCCTTCCCTCACTGGATTCTGAGAGAACAGTTTTGTCCCTGTGTGGCCATTCCTGGGGGGGAATGATGTCTGCTGAGCACTCATGAAATTGAGGCACAACGTGCTGCTGCTTGGTTAGGAAGACTCCAGGACAAGCTCCCAGGAGAAACAGAAGGTGTTTGGTTTCCAAAGGGGTAACTTCAGCTCTGCATGTAAACTGCGTGTGTCTCTCTGCAGAGCTCCCAGCCTATTAGAGGACTTTGTCTGCTTCAAGGCCAAGCCACCCAGCCGTAGCTAAGGCGTAGGAGTCGGGGTTCAAAACGAGCTCCGGTTCTTTTAAAACTCCAGGGGGCTGTGTACAGCGAAGGCATTTTTACCCGTGTTCTCAGTTACTTTGAGGGCACTGTCCCAGAGTGTAACCTGAATCTAAACTCAGACAATTTTATTTTGGACAATCCGGAGGCCAGTCACCTGGGCTTCATTTCCTGCAAACCAAAGGAATACGTGGCGTGTTCCAGGCTCCCATGCAGCTCAGACGTGATGGGCCAGGTACGGGAATGCGGCCCTGGGAGCCCCCTTGGGTCTGTGGCAGGTGGGCCATGCTGTGGTCTCGGTGAGACACCTGTGTAGCCCTGCACAGGAGAGCTGGACCAAGTGGCAGCCGGCGTCCTAGTCCTCACGTCAGTGCCAGCTCCGCCCTGATGTGCTCTTGTGGCTTTATGACAGGGAAATAAAAACCCTAAAGGAAAGGTGGGGTACCTGACCCTTAGCTGGTGCCCCCACAGGCCAGGTACCCCCTGAGTGTTGGTTCAATAAATCCTTACTCAGCCTCATGAGGGGACCTGCCAACGTGAGGCTCAAAACCAGGATTAGAAGCAGGGCTCTCCAGCTCGGACTCCTGCCCTCTTTCCCGTATTCTAGATCTTCTCTTGAATTCCCCAGGAGTGTGTGTATGGTGCTGCAGGAGGCCCAGGGAGGGACCGCACAGGTGAGGAGGGCTTTCCCGAGAGATGCCCAGCCTGGGCAGGGCAGCCTGGGATTGAAGAAGGGGCCAGCCTTGGCTTCCGAAGCACATAGATCACTCACCTGCTCTGAGCCCTGGTTTAATGGACTTCGGCTGTCTCCATGTGTTTGTCTTTAAAGTGTCCACGCCACAGTATTAGTATTTCCATGTGAGAGGGTTTATGAACATGCCAGCCTTGTCCCTAGTTGGTATCTGGTCAGTTCCATGTTTCTCTGCTCTGCAAAGGTACAGACTCGTGGGACGGGTGTGGTATGCTGAGGAAAACTAGAGGTTGGTGTACCTGGCAGGTCGAGAGCCCTGGGTCAGGTGGGAAGTGGGGAAGTGGTGACAGATAAGCCTAGGAAGGTGTTGTGATGTCAGGTCATAAAGGACCTTGAAATTCCACTGGGTCAGTTCAGAGTTTTGGTCTGCCTTTGTGGAGAAACAACATGATGAGATTGTCTTCAGGGGAAGACGACGGCAGCAACATGAGAGTGGGAAGAGTCACCCTGAACAATCTGTGTAGCTTAGAGGCAGAAAAAGAGAAGTCTAGTTTGCAGGTGGCACAACGCCTATCACAGCTCGTCAGTTCCTGGGACAACACCTCCAGTGATTAGCAGCTGGAACACAGCGAATGGCTGCAGAAATTTTGTTTCCAGAATATGTTCATACTTACCCTCCCTTTTCATCTTGACACCATCCCTTGAGGTGGAGAGGACAGAGCTCTTTCTCAATTATGTACTCCTGTGGGCCTCCTGGGAACCTGAGTCTGCATGCCCACCCCAGGCTCCCCGTCTTTTCTCACCCGCATGCTTTGTGTGAAGACGCTGCAGTCACCACAGTAACAGTTGACCCTGCAGAGCGCTTACTTCCTGTGTGCCCAGAATTGGCTACTAGTTGTGCATTGTTTTGTGTGATTATTATCTCCTCTTTACAACTAATAAAAGTGAAATGCAATGTGCTCACTTGCCCAAGGACACGGGCAGATGGGGTCACACCCTTCCTGGGTCTTGGTGGTTCCTTTGCCAGGTGAGGAGTTGTCTGTCATTTCTCGCCGCCCCTTCTCACTCCCCACCCTCCCCAGAGCCAGGGGCAGGGGGACGGCATCAGTTGTCAGGACCCTCACCCTGCTTTAACCAGAGTAGCTTGGTTTTTATCTTGATTTGTATCATTGATTGGCCTTTCTCAAAGTACTTTATTTAGAGAAATTGTTCTTCCAATAACTTTTAAAAATAAGGTTGTTTTTTTGTTTTGTTTTTTGTTTTTGAAAAGGCAATTAAAAAGCAGATAGACTGATAGATACATAACAGGCTGGCTGGATGGGATAGATGCCTGATATAGCAAAATGCTGATGGCAGGATGTCGGTGTTGGGTATGTGTGTGTTCACTGTGAAACTCTTTCCACTTTTCTATGCTTAAAAACTTTCATCATAAAACGTGGAGGAAGAAACCGAGTGGGCAATTTCTAAAGGCCCTTCCAGATTTTTTAAAACTGCAATTTCCTGTGCTTCTCTCTATGTGCCATTGTTGTCGTTTAGAGATCCCAGTCATTGTTGGATCTTGCCATTTAAAGAAAAAAAAAAGGCTACTGAGGAAACAAAATTAATCAACAGTCATTTTCTTCTCCACCTATCTACTCCCAAATTTGGAATTGACAAGTTTGGTTGATTTCAGACATTCCCACTGGAAGGTGGAGGGTCTGTAGTTGTCCAGATGAAAGATGGGTTTAGGTACAAGTACAGACATCTCCTGTTTCAGAGCAGTGCGTTGTGTTGGACCCATCTCTCACCAAGATTTCTTGGTGTTCTCCAGCCCCAGTAAAGGCACAGTGTTCCCATCTACTCACTTTGGCAGAACCAGAAGAGGAAGGAGGAGAGAAACACTCATGCGATGAGAAGCCTGTGGGAAACCCGGCAGAGGTCCGAGTCTTTAGACCTTGGGGGCCTGGATGTAATGTGCTGGTCCTAATACTGTGTTACACGCAGTCTTCCCGTCAACACTCTCACTTCAGCATGAGAAGAAGGGCCGTGCCCCTTTGCTAGAGCCTTCCAGCATGTGTTGTGGTGCACAGCCACTGGACTTGGTTCAGCTTATTATTACAATAACATTGCCAGCACCTTCCAGGGAGTTTATCAAAGGGTTTTGCCAAAGTGATACGTTGAGAAGTCTCTGATGACTGATAAGCGTAGCAGAGTCATTAACTGACAAGTATGGCACTTGTGAATCTTTTGAGGCCCCGGAAGTGGATCTCTTGTCTTTTCCTCCCTCCCCCGAGCCTCCGTCCACTACTCTTTTGTAGACTCAGCACAGCCCTGCATCAAGCACACCTCCCACCTGTGTTCTTGTGTGTTTACTGAGTAATTTATCTCATGTGCTAGCATGGAAATAATCTGTTAAAACACTCAGGCAAGACAACATAGAGAGGGAGGGAGGAGCAGGAAAACTGGCAGAGGGAGGGGGAGTAGTTTGCTCTGTTTAATTGCTTCTTTCACCTAATGGTAGTTTGTCAATTAGGGAGATACTTAGAGAAAGTGAAATTAATCCATATGGGTCAAAAACAGCTATTAATTTTTAATCAAAACAAAATGTTGAACAGATTTGTAGCTCTGCTCAGTACAGATGCAAGCATGCCACCAGCCTCTTCCTGAAGGATTTGGGAGCAGGCACAGGTGAGGAGGGCCAGCGAGATTACAAAAGGTGCACCTCCCCGTGGCTCCCACCACACAGGTCAGCTCCTCAGAGCCAGCTCCGTCTTGTTTCCTCAGCCTCCATTCCTGGCCTGACACGTAGCCAACACTCGGGGTGCTGCCTCTCTGGAACTCTGGATCTCAACGACGTAGACCACTTTGGGGGATTTCAGATTTAGGTATAACATCTACCCTGCAGGAGCTTCGGTCTGGTGGAGGAAACAGAGGAGGCATTTCTGAATTCCTTCCACAGTTCCTCAGAATACCGTACACGCAGAGTGCCACAATGTGTGCTAACCTGTGTGAATTGGCGGCATGTGTAGAGCACTCACTGTGTGTCAGACACTTCTAAGCACGTCACATAGCGCAACTCCACTACTCTCCACAATGGGGGAGTATTGTGGAACTAGGTATCATTTTATTATCTCCGCTTGAAAATGAGGTCACCGAGGCACAGAAAGTTTAGGTAACTTGCCCAGCATCTCACAGCTAGTAGTTAGTCTGCTAGAGGCTTGCATTCCCCAGGATTGTGAAAGTCACACTGGTCCCAAGAGACCCAGCAAGGGACCACAATGAAGGTTCCTGGGTGGGTATTAAAGAGTGAGTTGATTTGGGAAGGTTCCAGGGAAAGACACTCCAGGCAGAAGCAGTAGTCATCACACTGTTTTGTAGGAAAGCAATATTCTGGGTAACTGGAATATGAGGACAGCCGCTTTGGATAGGGCTCAGTTAATTCTCCTTTAGGATCTTGGATGCCCAGGTGAGGAACTTTCATTTAGGTCACTCTGGGGGGGAAAGTCTCATCCTCCCATCACGCTGTCTTCCTCATCCCTCTTACCTCGTCTACCTCCCTCCATCTGGCATTTTTCTTCTCATTTATGGAATCCTTGGTTTCCCATTTTAAAAAAGAAATAGAAAAGGGAAAAAAATCAAAAAAGTGCATCACCCCTTCTTCACCTGACTCTTATTGTTGAACAAAGCTTTTTCTTTAGCCACTTTCTCGTCCCCAGCCCCAGTCTGATCCGCGAAAAGACCAACAGAGGACTTGGCCTCCTCCTGCTAATGGGAAGGCCGTAGGACCACTCTGTTCCCTGACATTTGTAGTGATGTTATGTGGGGAGCTCAGGCAGTACTCTACCCCAAAGGTACTTCTTCAGGCTGCTGACATCAGCCTGAAACCTGTCACTGAGGGACAGAACCTCTCATTTCCCAGAGAGAGATCAGCCTGCGAGTGCATATGGCCTGGGCCAGGCACCAGGGTGTACAAAATTCCTTCACGTTGGCCTGAAGAAGCTGGAGACGGGTTGGAAGAGGTAAAATCCTTGGGTACTTGCTTCCTTGCTCCCTGGGTGCTTTATAATCTGGCCTCTGAGTCACTGGGCAGATGAGAATTGATGGCAATTTGGTAGTAAATGTCAGTAGGTAACGCTGCGACCACAGAGGAGATAACGGGGCAGTGGAAGAGAATATCCAGCCCTCGCGTTCTGGAGCAGTCTCAGAGGTGCCGTAGGAAACCAAGGACACGGAGTCCCACAGAGACTGTGCCGGAAGTACAGAGCTGAGAGGCCACAGCAAGGGTGCTGTGCTTCGTCCAGGAGGCAGCCTCAGCTGTCTGCAGTTGCTGCAGGTGGGCGGGCGGGAGAAGGAGCGTGAGGGAGGCTGCTGCTGGGGGAGATGGACGGAGGGATGGACAGAGCATGAAGCCTGGAGCAGAGTTCCGGGAAGCACCGCTTAGACCACAGTCTTAGAGAGGAGGTGATGTTCTCATCAGGTCTTCTAGACCTGGAAGAGAGTGCTGAGCAAGGAGCTAGCGGACTCCGTGGGGTTGGTGATGATAAAGGGACCTGGGGTTTCTTCATTGGCACTAGTGTTAGAGTGTTAAGCAGCCATGAACCCGTCTGACATGCGTAGGAAAGTGTGGTGGCTCAGAGGGCTGCTCACCCAAACAAGACGTCCCTTGTGTGGAGGAAGAGGAAGCACTCCTGATGAACTGTGGCTGCTCTGGAGGAAATGGTTGTGTGGAAAGGAAGACATTTCGGCGTCTAGTGATTGATATTAGGTGATAATATTAACTATGTAGTCATTATAATCTTGCCTATCAATCTATTGTAAATCTGTTATATCAAAATATTATAATAGTGAAATTCAGTATCTTATAAGTGAAAAGCAGCTATCATTAGTGTATTCATTTATTCTTTCCTTTGACGTATATTGAACAAAACCTACTGTGTGCTAAATCATGAAGCAGGCTCTGGGGACACAGCAGCAAACAAAAGGGACACGTTCCCTGCCCTTAACATTTAGTGTGAAATACAGCCATCAGAATCTCTACTTTCTGCATTGGTTACTATTTTCTTTGTGGGCAAATAGATGATTAATTTTGCAGTTATTCTATGCACATATCAATGAAATATACAGGGTAGGACAATTAAGTTCACGAACTCATCCTAGAAAAAGTGCTACATACCTCATTGCTGAATATCACACGGTTACCTTCGAAGTGCTCCCCTTGGGAAGCTGTGCACCGACGCCAGCGCCTAGTCCACCCTTCAAAGCAATTGTGGAATTCTTTTTCTGGAATGGCCATCAGAGCTGTGGTTGTATAACCCTGATGTCCTGAATGTCATCAAAATGTTTTCCTTTCAATATTTCCTTTATCTTCAGGTAAAGAAAGTCATTTGCAGCCAGATCAGGTGAGTAGGGAGGGTGTTCCAATACAGTTATTTGTTTACTGGCTAAAAACTCCCTCTCAGACAGTGCCGTGTGAGCTGGTGCGCTGTCGTGATGCAAGAGCCGTGAATTGTTGGTGAAAAGTTCAGGTCTTCTAACTTTTTCATGCAGCCTTTTCAGCACTTCCAAATAGTAAACTTGGTTACCTGCTTGTCCAGTTGGTACAAATTCATAATGAATAATCCCTTTGATATCAGAAAAGGTTAGCAACATGGTTGGCAACAAGTTTGCAGACTTAATTGTCAGCCGTGGCAGAACCCTGTTTCCATGAAAATAAGACCTGGTCGGACAATCAGCTCTAATGCGTCTTTTGGAGCAAAAATTAATATAAGACCCAGTCTTATATTGTGTTGCATTGTATTATGTTATATTACATTAATTATATTTTATTATACCCGGTCTTATAGTAAAATAAGACCGGGTCTTTTATTAATTTTTGATCCAAAAAGACGCATTAGAACTGATTGTCCGGCTAGGTCTTATTTTCGGGGAAACACGAAATTTCTGTCTATAGGTGTAAGATTTTCTAAATATCTATTAAATCAAACATACTGATTTTGAAAATTAGTGTGAGACAAAGACATCAAGTAACTAGTGTGTGTGTGTGTGTGTGTGTGTGTGTGTGTGTGTGTGTGTACATAGTTACAATCCTAATAAGACCATTTGGAAGTCACTGTAGCATTTAAAGCCGGGACAGACATGATGTGATTCACCCTTTACAAATCTGGCTCTGGCTGCTGTGTAGAGGACGGACTGTGGGAAGCCAGAGAGAATGCCAGCAGTTAGGAGATTTACAAATGTCCAGGTGAGAGATGGGGACTCAGAGTAGGCAATTATGGAGGTTGAAAGAAGAAAAGGGATTAAGTTCATTTTGGAGATGAAATAAGCAAAATTTGACAACTGATGGGAGAGAATATGAAACAGTTATCTTCTTCCCAGGTTGGTTGTGGGAAGTAAATGAGATACTATCATTTTACGGACAAGGAAACAGATTCTGGAGCAACTGAGCTAAAGCCTGCGTTCCCCAGAGTCTCTGACGTCTCACTGTAGAGCTGCATTCATCAGGAAGTGAGCACGTTTCAGCCTCAAGGCCACTCACCAGCCAGGACCTATTCTAGTCTGACGCCCGATCCTACGGTCTTAACTTTGTGTTCTTCAAAAGCGTCCCCATAAGTGTTGTAAGAAAAGATGATATAGGAACATTTGTGACAACATGGATGGATCTTGAGAGTAGAATGCTAAGTGAAATAAGTCAGACAGAAAAAGCAGAGAACCATATGATTTCACTGATATGTGGTATATAAACCAAAAACAACAAAAGAACAAGACAAACAAATGAGAAACAGAAACTCATAGACACAGACAATAGTTTAGTGGTTACCAGAGGGTAAGGGGGTGGGGGTGGGAGATGAGGGTAAGGGGGATCAAATGTATGGTGATGGAAGGAGAACTGACTCTGGGTGGTGAACACACAATGGGATTTATAGATGATGTAATACAGAATTGTACACCTGAAATCTATGTAAATTTACTAACAGTTGTCACCCCAATAAATTTTAAAAAAAGAAGAAAAATTTTAAAAAAAGGAAAAAAATGTGTTGAAGCTTAAGACTCCATGAAACCACAAAACTTGTATCTTCCTCTGGCTGAGGATATATGACTTTATTGAGTAAGACTGAGACTTGATGGGATGAAAACTGGGATGGAAACCTGACCTGTTAGATGGGGAAAGTATTGAAGTTAGGTGGGGTCATTTGGAAGAGAACCAGATGCCCTGTTGGCTACACATTTAGCGTTTATTGAATACTTTCTTTGTGTTCAGACACTGTGTTGGAGTTTTTTTCTTGCTATTATCAGATTTAATCCTTACAAAACCTCATGAGGTAAGTATTTTTCTTATCCCCATTTCATATGTGAGGAGACTGAGCCCTAACGAAATGAAGTAAATGACAAAAGGATCAGTCTCAGTGAGTGAGCTGGGCTGGCCTCTTCCCAGGCCTGATTTTGAAGCCTGAGGCTGTCCCTAACCTCCAGTGCTGGAGGGACTGCTGTCCAAAGCCAGACTTTCTGACAGATACTTTGTTTCCACTTTTACTGAGAAGTAATTGACATAGCCCGCTGTATAAATTTAAGATGAACAGCACCATGGTTTGATTTACATATATCGTGAAATGGTTACCACAGTGGGTTCACCTAACCTCTTGTAGATTCTTAGTTCACATTATCAGCATTTCCTCTCCTACAGGTTAGAGGAGCAAGGTCTAATTCTGCCCTGCTCCCCCCCCCAGTGCCCCCCAAAAATTGCTTCGTGAGTGTCAGCAAGAAAAGTAATCTTTTTATGTTCAGATAAAATGGTTGAAACTGTGTCATATATGCCCTAGACGATGACATGATTCTGAAGCTTGGGGGGGAGGGTCAGATATTCTCTGAGGGAGAGGGGAAGACACTGGAAGTTTTACACCATACAAGCGATGTAATATGGTTCGTGTTTTTAAGGAATAACTCTGGAGAGCCCGTAGGGTGGTGTAACTGGCTGGCTCTTTATGGTTAGCGTAAGACAGAGATGGTCAGCAACAGTAGATGCAAAAATCACTTAGAAATTTTAGTGAACACACACCATAATCTCGGCAAGAGTGTTACTTGAGGAAACAGCTATCAGTATTAAACGCTGTATTGTGTTTAGAATGACCGATGGGGTATGGTTGTTATCCCCATGCCCCACCCTGCCTCAAAACCTGTTGGGATAAGGACCTACTGGTCATCAGAGCTTCGCTGTGACTTCAGTCATTCAGCGGGCCATTACCACCCTACCTAGCAGTCCAGACTATAATCCACTTAACAGAGGAAAAGGAGCGTCAGGGAACAGCGGCAGTATTTGGCCATCCAGCCTCTGAAGCTGCAACGTTCAATATCAAGAAAGCTTTGTGGTCCAGGTGCTCCCTGGCTTCAGGGGTTGAAGGTCCGCTTGATGGAGGAGATTACTTTTGGTCAGCAGATTTCTATTCCATGCACAAAATGTATTTCTTAGAGTCAGCGCTGTCTCAACATGGACTGGGCCACACAGGATTGGATGTGTGTAAACTGAGACTGCACAAGCTTCAGGTATCACTCTGCAGAGATTTAATCAGTGAGCAGACACAATGCAGCATCTGAAAGTAAGAACGAGGGTAGGAGTGGAGAGAATCACGGGGATCAAAAGGGCAGCAAAAGAGAAGCTTGTGGGCTTTGGATAAGGTCTCTGCCTCTAACCCCAGAGGGAACAGACACATTGGGTTGTTTCTCCCCATGTCCCCCATTTCTCTTGCCCTCCAGCCAAAGCAGCAACAAACAGCATTGTATAGTAGTCTGTGTCAGAAATAAAAGCCGTGGGGATCTGACCCCCAGCAGTGTATTTTCAGCCTGTGAATTTCCTGAATATCTTTACCGGGAATCATTCTTGGGGAAGGGCAGGCTGGAAATAATATAAGGAGATCAAGAAGGAAGTCAAGCAAGTGACACCTTTAAACAGGAGAAGCAAGGCGGGCCTTCCCCTGGGACAGTTAGAGGTATGCAGAGCTGTAATTAACCCAGCAGCCCACTGGATATGTCTATTTCACTGCACAAAGGCTGTTGAAAGAAGGATTCTTGAAGAAAGAGGTTCCAATTCAAATGGTATTTGAGGAAGTCCCTTGTTGGATATACTATTTCGAGAGTTTATGGTTATAATCAACAAAACATGGCCATTCTTTCATGCACGTTTTTCTTATGACTTTCACCATACTGTTCTTTTAAAAGAGAAAGAAAAAAGGCATCCAGAATTGGCTGGGGGTAGGATGGGAAGATAGGAAGAGAGATATATGGCTGGAATTTAAATTAAGGACTTTGCTTTCCTTCTCAGAGGATCTTGAAAACATTAAAGGAGCAGGTATGTCATTCTTTCATACATTGAGACTGTGAGCCAAATAAGAAAATTGTCAGTTTTGTGTCCAAATACCCCAAAATTACTGCATTAGACTCCCTAACTTAATTTTTTAACAGAAATTTTTGCGTGCGTCCCCTATGTCAGTTACTAGTCATAAAGCTAACAGAGGGGACAAACAGAGACATGTCAATATGTAGACTAATTAGTGTATCAGGTGGTGTGCTATATGTGGGGAAAATAGAGAAGAAGGTCGAGGAGGAAGGGGTGCGGTGCTAACTGCGGTCACGGAAACCCTCACTAGCCGGTGGCCTTTAAGCACCGAAGGAAACGGCACAGGGATTTATGGGTGAGGGCAGGGCTGGGGAGAATTCCAGACAAACAGCAGGGAATGCAAAGCTCTGAGTAGGGGTGTACGTGGTGGTGCGTTTGAGGAATAGTGAGCCGGCAGGGGGCTTACAGTGGAGTGAGGGAGAGAAGACTGGTGGGGTACGAGGGCAGAGGCTCTCCTCTCAGCTAAGCCTCCCTCTCCCTGACCTGAAAAAAAGCTCTTATTCACTTATTCATTTCTAGAAAAATGAACCTTAATATCAGCCCATTACCCCACACCTTCTATGTGTTGGTCGTTCAAAATGGCTCCCATTAAACTTGAAACTGTAGAAAACAAAATTAAATTGTCGCCATGCTACTCATTGCCCCGGGATGGTCCTGAAGTCCTTTGCCATACCTTTCAGGCGAAATGTGCCGCATTACACCCTCATCACGTTCCCAAGAGCAGGTAGACTGAAGGACCAAGTGGTTGTGATTTATATGAGAACACCAATCAGAATTCCCAGTCATATCTAATTCATCTATCAGTAGGCAAGTTGCTTGTTTTTTTTTTCCTTTTGTTTGTTTGTTTTTCTTTTTTGCTTTTTTTGTTTGGTTGTTTAGGGAAATAACTGTACAGTCTAAAACATGGGGGAACATTAGAGAAGCTGTCTCCTGCCATGCGCTTCACCCAGGTGCTGCAAACAGTGAACCTGGAGAGCAGTATGTCTGCGTGTCACTGATCACTGGGCATTTTATCCCTATGCAGGGGTGCTGAGACATCCTTTTAAATAATTAGCAGCCACTAAAAATGTACTAGCTAGCTAATGGGGATAAGAACGCTGGAACCACAGTGCAGAAAGTTTTGTTTAAAAGGGTTAGGGAAACTCACCATCCATATAATCAAGATTTCAGCACACTAGTCTGCCTTTTTAGGGCAATATATCTGTAAGTAGAAACAGGCATATTTGGAGAACAATGTTAGTGTCTGAGGTCTGGCCTGCTCCTGTTCTTACCCCTCTGTCATCTCTGATTGGATTAGACATCACAGAAAGTGCCTCAGATCCTTGTTTCATGTAAAGTTTAACCCCTCCAGTGGAATAACATCCTTATGGAGCTCAGTGGAGAGAAACTAAATGTCTCTCACAAGAACTAAGGTACAAATCAGGTATGGGGGGCGGGGGCTGCATCAGTAAACTGTTGCGTACAAGGTGTGTGTCCTTCCCGAGGCTCTGTAGCTGTTCAGCTGGCTCTTTCCAATCACAGTTTGGTCTTTCATTTTACTGTAACGCAGTTAGACAGCCTAGTTATTCAGGCATAGACTTCTCTGGTTTTCATTATCCCTGAATAACATTTGATGCTGAAATAGGAAAGACAGGAAGGAGGGGGTAGGGGGGCCGAGCAGTTTTCACAGCTTGTGTGAAATGCTTAATATTTGAAAGTCTTTAAAATGTACTGTACACATACATTCCAATTTTATAAGACTAGCATAACATGTTCAAAAGTTTTATGAATTTCAGCATGTAACCAGAGTCACCGTCAGCCTGTTTTAAATAAGCCATAATGGCCTGGCCGCAAAGCTGCATAGCTAGCAAATCCCTCCTCTGTTTATGAGCAGCCATTCCTCACCAGGTCACTACAAAATACTAGTTTTATCAGTTTTGGGGAACTCCGTAAGTCGGTCTGTGGCTGGCTGCAGCATGATTCTGGTTTTAAGAGCACAAAAGCAAGGGCGGCGTGATGAAGTGAGATTTTGTTTTGATTTTCGCCAAATGGCAGAATCTGAGTTGCCTAAGGACGTGCCCAGGCCTCTCATATCCTGTGGGGCGGCGTGGCTCCACTAATGCTTTCCATAAGCTCGGGCCACACAGGCTCAGCAGGCTCGCCCTTTGCTCCCTGGAGACTGGAAACTTCTCAGAGCCCAGAGGATTCATTTTTATTTCCTCAGATGGAAGCCCCTTGAGAGATGCTTTTGAGGTGGGGATCTCCTTTCAGTCAAAGTCAGGCATAGGACTTGCTGGGACAAATAGTCTACCCCATGAACTCTCCGCTGTCTGATGTGTCCGGCATGGTCATGTTTCTCAAAGGTAAGGGCCAGGTGCCACCCGATCACACGTTTCAAGCCAATCTGCTAGCTCCCTTGATGAAATCATACCCACTGCTCCAAGCATGACAGAGGGCAACGGTGTCCACGTGTTTCAGAGGTGCCCAGCTGTGTGGTGCCAACTCTTCTGCCTGTAGAGTCAGCTTGCCCTTAGCAATCCCTGAAGAATCATCTGCCACGTACCATACTGGCTTTGGGGGACACTCTGGCACCCTTTGCACTCTGGCACCAATGCTCCTTTAATTCCAAACAGTGCAGTAGAAAACAGGCTGGAGCATTTCAAATAAGACTGATCTGAAGGCTCTGGGCAAAGGAGTTCTCATAGAGGCTAGCATGTAATTAGGAAATATGACTCTCAAGATAAAATGTACTCACTTTCATTGTGGGGCCCCATTCAGCTGCGTCCCGCACTAAGGCTCTGTCTTTGCAGCAGTTATCGCGTGCAAGCCCAGCCTCCTGGTCTCAATCAGGTCTGGATGCTTCCAGAGACAGACCGCAGAGTGTACCAGAGAAGGGCAGAAGTTTTCTTTCTCTTTGTCTTAGAACACAGTTTCCCCGTACCCCCCAAAAAAGATCCTACTTAACATTTAGAACCCACTACACATCCATGAAAAGCTTGGCTTTTGTAAGTCTTTTTTGTTCCCGCCTTCTGACCTTTTGAGATAAGAAATGTATAAGTATAACCACCCGTGGAGGCATAGAAAACCCCTTATATGTACCTCATTCATCCATCTTGTTTAGGGGAGGCACAGTTTAGGGTGGGCAGTCAAGTTTAAGGCCTTGTTCCCCATCATGCTTTTATAGCCTTTGGTTGTATTCCCACTCAGTCAATAACATCCCCAGAGATGTCAGAACTCAGGCAGGAGAACTCATTTAATTAGGACCCACTGTGGGGAAGCAGGAAACATCTTAAAGTACTTTATGGCAGAAGCTGTTGATGGGGAAACGGGATGTTTTCTTTTCCCTCCGTTTAGGTCTGTCTATACCTCCTCTGGGGAGAGCTGGGACCTGTCTCCATCTCCACTGAAATGGAACCTGTAACCTTCCTCGAATCAGGTTACCCTAGAAGGCAGTGACATTTATATCTGCTTTTTAATTTGTCTGTTTGCTGTTCTCTTTTTGAAGATATAAGTGGCAGAGCTGAAGCCCCTGGAATATGCCTTGAGGCCTGGCTTGTTGGGTATTTTCCAGTCTGGTGGATGAGTGGGGGGCCTCCGTCCACATACTGCCTGCCCCTTGACTAGAGAGTAAATTATTAGTTTTCCTTTTAGGCAGACAAACCTTACCTGTCCTTCCTGTGCAAAACTTTTCCGTTGGGTTAACCAGTGTTTCTGAGTAAAATTGAAGCCGCACCTTGCTACGCTTCATGCTCACGTCCGCCCTCTGCAGTGAGGCCTTCCCACCCAGAGACGTCTTTCTTCTCTCCATCACATCGTAGCATTTTCCGCACTCCCTTTATCTTTCCTAACATTGACCGGTTTTATTTCTAGTTAGTGCTTTTCACGCCTGTGTTCTGAGCTCCATTTAAGGACCTACATCTTCTGTTTGATTATTTCCCTCAGGGCACTCCATCACTTATACACATTCTTAATTTTCCCCACAGTGCCTCCCATATAGTGCTGTTCAATTATAACTTTTTAACTAAGTTCATTTGAAAAGAAATATGCTATTAGACAATAAATCGCTGTGCTGAATGCTTCGAGGGGCACAGGAAAAGTCAATGAGACACCCTACCCTGAAGGAATTTATAGGCTAATTGGGTGTAAGGGAGATAAGACAAACTACATGAAAAGTCAACTAATAACATGGTTCTTCACAGGATCCGTGCCGGTGATCATGATCATGAGAATTGAATATGTTTTTGCCTGACCCCATAACAACTGTAAAGTAGGTGGTACTGGCATTCTCAGTTCCCTCGTCTACAGAGTGAGAAGTGACTTGTCCCAGGCAGTGGGTCAATGGGTCAGGGCCGGAATTCAGACAGTTCCGCATGCCCCAGTGTGGGGCCACCACTGTGTCCCCATAGCTCAGAGCCTCTCCTCTCACCTCTGTCTCACTGGTCCCATGCCCCTTAACTCCAACCCCATAAATATAGCAAGGGAGGTTAACTGTATTGCTCACTTCCATTAAACGAGATAAGTGACCTATGGTCTTTTGGACAGAGATGTCACTTTGGTGTTTGAATCCGAAAGGAATTGTACAAAAACAATCAGTCCCCCATACAGAACTCAATTAGAGGTATTTGTTATAATGGCGTCAAAATACATGTAAGTTTTTCTAAGGCATGTGTCGAATGAACTGTTAGCAGAGATTTTAAAGGGGAGATGAGATTCCCATCTCATGGGGTCAAAAGCCTGGAGTAAATGACCTTCCAAGGTGTCCAGACTTACCTCCCGGTGTTTTCATTAACTCTCTCTGGAGTTACAGACCTGGGTTCAAATGTTGATTCTACCATTTACAAACATTGTTGTGGGGCAGAGCCAGCAGTGAAGTTTCCAGGCTCTCGGCCTCACGTGGAAAGGTGCTCACTCAGGTAGTAAATGGCCATCAACAGTGATCGGATGGCCATCAGCTGTGGCTAGTTGGCCGTCAGCTGTAACCAGTGAGCCATTGGTCACTAATATAACTGCTGTGGCTAAGCTAGCAGGAAACGGGGGCTAGCAAGAAGATGGTGGCTGAGCCTGCAAGCGGTGCAGTGAGGGTTGTGCACAGTGTGGCTCCTGCTTCCTGTTTGTCCAATCTAGCTGAGAATATAGTGGTGTGACTCCCCTTCTCCGTTGGTGTTCCTTTTTGGCCTCACCGTGTCCTGTGTTCTTATGTGGGGAGTGGGAGCAGAGACCCCACAGGCCGCCCTGCCTGACAAATGGCACAGCGAGCAGGGTCTCCCGCATGACGCCCCGCACGACAGTTGTAGTCATTAGTAAATGAGCTAACTTCTCAGAGCCTCATTCGTCAATGGTAAATGAGCATGATAATGCTTATCTCAAAAAGTGGTAAAGATTAAATATGGTGGGTGCAGACCACAGTGCCTGATGGTACTCAGTACACGGTGATGGTTGGAAGTGTGTTATTGTATCACTTCTGAGCCATAGAACTTGAATTTATAGTCAGAGCTGGAGACCCCAGAACTCTTCCCAATGTGGGAGGAACAATTTAAATGGGTTGAAATAGCCTCTTCCTTCTTTCAGGGAGGATGCCAAGTCTTTTCTGGGTTTCCTATGAGTCCTCCAGGATATGCTGTTTGGATAAAATCTAGCTTCTTTGCCCTGTGGAAAGAAATTGCTATCTGGGTAATGTATTTTGACCTCCTAGCTCTCTTGGACAGTCCCAGGCTAGCTGCATCCCTTTTGAGAAGAGTAGTGTCCTCTCTGTAGAAAGCATTTCTTTCAAATGAAGCAGTAGTCACTCACCTCTTCCTTTCCCAGCCGTGTTTTCCAGTTATGAACAGCCGGGTCAGTGAGCAGCGCTGACACAGCTAACATCAACCCAACACAGAGAAGCTATCTTGAGGTATCTGTTATCTCATTTAAAGAAAGATGGGCATGCCGACTTTGCCTTCCCATTCCCAGTGAGGAAAAAGAAATGGCAGGTCAGATAAAGTGGAAGACACAAAGCTAGTTGAAAGAAGTGCCTCGAGAAGTTACTGCTCTAGCCTCCCTCAATTACTGGGAGAAGAAACTCACTTTGAGTGTCTCCTTCAAGGTTAAGCGCCCTGGAAGCCGATGGAGGCTGGCCAGAGGCTGTGAACTTTGCACAGAAGGCGTCCTCAGAATCACCCTCTGCTCAGTGGATCATGCCCTCCCATTACTCCACTGGCACGTACCTGATTTAGTTGACATTTCCATAATTAATTTATAACAGCAATAACCCTGAGATGAGCCTATTTATAGGTTTGTGGGAGCAGAGTAAGAATATTAAACCTTGGACCATTAACATACTTAAAGTACTTGGGAGAGTTTTGTGATTGTCAAATGTATGATTAAAAGGCCTCCAGCTTGGTGTGTACTGGCAGTCCACAAGTTTACCTCTCTTCCCAAGCTCAGAAACAACGAAACAGCACAAAATAAGCATACACCCCTCCCAACCACCAAAGCTGTTGGGTTATCGTGGAGAAAAGCTTTGTCGTTTCACCATCCTGCTTCTTTCCCACCTCCTCAAACCTTGGCCTGGGCCTGCGGTGATGGTCTCAGTACCTGGCTACTGCCGGACAGGGTGAGGGTCCCCGACGCTTGGTCTTGACCCTTGAAGAAATAGCAAATGTGGCACCAACAGTCCGGCAGGGAGAACTGCTGTGAGCGCCCACAGCCGCAGAGGTGAGCGTGTGAGAAGGCCAACCTTTAGTGTGACTTGGACTGCTCTGCTCCAGTCTTATTTTCTCTCTTCTTCTTCATGTTCTGTTGTTCTGGTTGTTACCTTTTTGAAAAACAGCATGTATTGCTTTTCTATTATAAAAGTAAGATGTTTTCGATATCAAAAACAAAGATAAGTACAGAGAAGTAAATAGAGATCACTCATAATTCCACCACCAAAAAAATAACCCCAGGTAAATTCCTCTGTCTCCTGATACAGTCTTCACTCAGAGAGCACACTAGCAGACGTCTGTCTGCACGAGGCCTCCCCGGGTCAGATCTTTGACAGATGCGCTTCCTGTTGAGGGCAGCACCTCCCGCTCCAGGAGTGAGAACTCACCATCCATAATGAATGACGGCTGATACCCTGCCTCACCTTTCAGGAACCTTCCCAGAAAACCTCCACCTCGACATGGTCCCCCACCCCCATTTTCTTTTTAAATTTACTCTACCTACCCAGCCCTATTTGTCCTTTCCATATCTGTACATGCAACTCTGATGACGCCACCATGCCATCCATACCTTTCTTCCTCTTTCAGATCATAACTCCTGTTAACGCTTTCGTAAGTCTCCCCAGCACAGAGGACAATGCTTCACCCATTTTTGGTGATCTTCACTTATTTTTGCTTTCGCGCTAGTGTTTTGTTTTCTTTCAAATATCAAACTGATTACAAAAACTCTTGCCATCAAATTAAAGTCAGTATGGATAAGATCATCATGAATTATTACACATGTACACAGATAATTATGAATTTTAGTTTTTTTAATGAATATACAAACTTTTGAGCTTCTTGGAAGTAGAGATTAGACATTCTGTCACCAAACCCTTAACACAGTACTTGACATATTTTAAATTCTTGATTAATATTTAGTAAATTAAAATGAAGAGAAAATTTTAATTACCCAGTCTGCTTTTTCACTTCAGTGGTTAAGTGGAGACAAAAAAGAGGTCATATAAAAATGATGAAAAAAATAGTATCTTGGAACAGTTTTTATGGTTTATCAGTACATATATTGTGCTAACCAAAGAGAGGACCATTTTTAATGATTTTTTAAAATCTTGACAATGCCCTTTTCACTTCTTTCCTAAATTAACATTAATATAAAGCCATAAAAATTTCCTCAGCGGGTGTAATGAATTACTGCTCTGTAAGATTGGGAAAAGGCCATTTGCAGCCATTTGTTTTATGGAGCTTGATTCTGAAAGCCAGCTCCACCCTGACCCTCCAGGAGCGTCCTCGGAGGCATGAAGCTTTTCTGGAGGCCCGTGAGCACTGGCACTTCTCCCCACAGCACCAGTCACATGTCCCACACATGCCACTTCCCCAAAATCAGTAGTGTCACCCACAGAGCCTGGCCTCCACAAGTCGCCGAGACACCATGGAGGGCAGAGGATCAGAAATCATAATGACGCATTGAGCAGCTCTGTCCGTAAAGCGGACTGATTGTCAGTTCCCCAGCATAAGTCATTTTTGCCATATGACTCTTTGGTCATTTAGTACTTGAAAGAATGATGTCAAAGACTAGACACCTGGTCTGGGGCATTGGTTTTTAGACTCCTACTACTTGCTGAGCTCTTCATCCATTTACATGAGACATGGAATAGAAGCCTAATCTGTAAACAGGTAGGAGCTTGAGGGCCTGGAGCTTCCACTCACCACCGTGCTAACCCTAAGTCAGCTTTTTACAGCTCACTTGGAAAAACTCAGGGTCTAGTGAAGCCCAAATATAAGAGAGTGAAAGGTAAGCACAGGACAGAAAGCTGTGATGATGATGATGATGAAAATAATAATGGCTTCCATTTTTAGAGGCCTTCCTATCTGCCAGCTACCACAAGTAGCGCTGACTTTCCTCAAAAATGAAAAGAAAAAAAGAGGCATATTGTGATGTCTGAGGCAGAGTACGGTGTTGGCGGACTGAAAACACTGGAAAGGGATATTGGATTGTTCGCAGGCAGGCGACAGGCCAAGTTATCTTGAAAGACCTCTTTCTCACCGTAGTTATGTTGAGTCTCCATTGCTCTGTTGGAATGGATCTCTCTCAAGCGAGATAAAGAATCAGCAGGAGAGATGCGTTCGGTTCACTTGTGTGTACGTGTGTTTGCACGTAACAGACTTTGATCCAGGCGTTTAATCCAGGTCATCAGGCACACTGGGTTGCCATGAAGTTTAACATGTGGACTTTGGTAGATGTACCATTTTAAGGTTAATTCAGAACTTTGAGGTAGATGTAACTCAGAAAAAAAATGGTAAAATTGCGAGGTCTGTGCCTTCGCCAAGATAGGTGGCTATATCAGTGGACACTTGTTTTGCTAGATCATAAAGTCACAGAACGGAGCAAATCTGTCAGGTTCACCCAGTCCCAATCACCTCTTGTCATTTTGGGCAAACGACTCTCAGAAGTATCCCCAGAGAGGGGCCCATGTTAGTCTTCTTTCCATTTTCATTGCCTGAGCATCTCCGGATGATGTGGGCGATGAGAACAGCAAGATGAGATGGTTCTCACAGGGAAGGACATCTGGTCACCCAGCTGCTCGACCCATCGCCCTGTTCTGTGCCGGCTCCGAGATGTTGGCACTCACGTTGAAGGAGAAGGGGAGGGAGAGACATGGGAGCTCCAGGAACTCAGTCTGATTGGGAGGTTGAATGGACATAGGAAAACAGAATGGCTGGCCAGGAAATCATGGGAGCTTAGGAGCTCAGGGAACATCATTTCTAGGGTGATCAGAGAAGGCTTCGAGGAGAAGTGCAACCAGCCTCATAGGTTGGTGGGATTTCAGTAGCTCAGCTGGGGCAGGGAGCATCCCTGTGGTGAAGGGGACTGGGAGGAACGACAGGGAAGTGACCGCGTGTTGGCACCACACACCTGCGATGGCTCTGAGATGTGTACAGGGGACACGGGGGTCATGCTGACGAACTCATAAAGGGCACGCCCACTGTGAACTGGGTCAGCTGTTGAATGCCTGGCTGTGAAATTTAAATGCTTTTGAGCAGGGTAGGAGCACAAGGAAAGCAGTTATCTGGTTCACCTATCAACCCAAATATCAAACCTAGGGCTCACGACTTCCGTGCCAAATTGCAGATTTGCTTAGAAAGCACAGTGTGAGGAGAAACCCAAAGGGACAAGAGTCTTTCTTCTGGAGCCCTAACTAAGGGAGGCAGTAATCTGTTCCTTCATTTGATAAGCATTTTCTCACATGAATAAATGCCATAGCACGTGTTTGTGGTCATTCACAGCGAGCTTAACGACAGCAGATTCCCCGTGTGGGATTTCTCTTGCAGCACCCTGACTCCTGAGGAGCTGCTGCTGGAGTCCAGGATAGGCCTCGCCAGCCATGCCTCACAGGACTTCTCATGGACCAGCACACCACCTCTGGTCCAGTTTTCACATCTCAGCACTGGCCCGCTGAGCTGAGCTGGGCATACTGCAGACCTTCAGATATTTAATTTGTAAACACTTAATAAAGCACTGTCAGTAGGTCGGCTTGTCTTCTCTGCCGGTCACATCAAAATCAATACGTCCCTTGGGTGTTCTGCCATGATTGTCTGGGCTGGGGAATCTAATAGGATTAAGTGTTTAGGGTCCTACCTGACGCCACCGTCCACAGTCCTAGTTAGATGAGGTTAAAGACTGGCTGCCATTGTGGAGGCACGATTGCTTAGGGGTCTGAAAAATCATTAAAGCTTGTCCTCTTAAACGTTGATTGTTCCCTGGTGATTTATTGACAAAACACAAAAAAGTGCTCTATACTGCACTCTAATTATATGTATGAGGCCACAAGATCTCATGGGAAATTAAATAAAATTTACAGCTTGATGGTTTTATGCTCCTGGGAGACATACCTTCTTAATAAGATCTTATAGCTGGGAATATTTATGAGGTTAAAGACGTAGGCTTGAGCAAAGGCCTAACCTTTCTATGGGAGGGGGGCTGGGGTGCGTTTGGATTTCTTTGAAGATAAACGATCGTAATGAAATTTCAGGACTTTAGGAGGAAATGTTCGTTGAGACACATCGTGCATTCCTCCCCAGGAGCTCTGAAGGACAAAGCTGTAAGGGCACAGGGACTCACTGCAGCCATTTGTCTCTCAGGAGGCTCCCAGTCGTCCCACCCACCACCTCTGGGACACAACCTCACTGTGGCTTCCTCAACTGATTAGCCCCCTTCAGGATCTGAAAGGCAGGGGCAGTTATCTAAGAGGTCAAGCCAGGGAAAAGAATTTGAGGCAGGGAAGGGGAAAAGACAGAGTATGAATGAGAACCACAGTGAGGTACTTGAACCCATAAAAAGCATTGCCCCATGTTCAAATATCCCCAAAGGAGTTACTGTACATTTTGGATGTTTGCCGTTTTACCAGATCACTTTCTCTTTGTGTCAAGGGTGACTGGGGCCGAGGCCCTGATCCAGCTAGGATAGCAATGTGTTGTCCTGGGCAAAAGATCAGAACATTTCTGGGGTGCAGGTGGGGAGAACCTCTGCAGCTGGCATAAAAAGGAGAATTTTGTGAATGAATAGTGTGTTTACAGAGGTGTACATTGTAAACTATCTTGGTGGTTTTTGGTACTCACTTACCAAAGACTAACTACATGGATCCTAAGTGAAGTTTAGTGCTTGAAATTGGGCTGTTCAACAAGAGTGAGCAGCATTCTTTATGCCCCCATTCGTGCTTTTTTCTCCAACAGTTCTGAAATGGAAGTGGGTAGAGAGATAGAAAGACTGACAGACAGACAGACAGACAGACAGACAGGTAGATACCCTAGATAGTGATAGAAAGATATACATGCCTCACATTCTTAAGTGTAAAACTATCCTTTTACATGTTGAGAGAAGGATAACTATGGAACTCAACAGTTAGGGGCATGTCATATGTGATCTCTTTCTGTTTGTTATGTTGTTTTGTTCTATATGAGTATTTTTTTTATTGGGGTGACAATTGTTAGTAAAATTACATAGATTTCAGGTGTACAATTCTGTATTACATCATCTATAAATCCCACTGTGTGTTCACCACCCAGAGTCAGTTCTCCTTCCATCACCATATATTTGATCCCCCTTACCCTCATCTCCCACCCCCCACCCCGCTTACCCTTTGGTAACCACTAAACTATTGTCTGTGTCTATGAGCTTTTGTTTCTCATTTGTTTGTCTTGTTCTTTTGTTGTTTTTGGTTTATATAACACATATCAGTGATATCATAGGGGTCTCTGCTTTTTCTGTCTGACTTATTTCACTTAGCACCATACTCTCAAGATCCATCCATGTTGTCACAAATGGTACTATTTCATCTTTTCTTACCACCGAATAGTATTCCATTGTGTATATATACCACAACGTCTTTACCCATTCATCTATCGAAGGACATTTTGGTTGTTTCCATGTCTTGGCCACTGTAAATAAAGCTTCAATGAACATTAGAGCACACGTGTTTTTATGTATAAATTTTTTCAGATTTTTGGGGTAGATACTCAGGAGAGGGATTGCTGGGTCATATGGTAATTCTATTCGTAATTTCTTGAGGAACCTCCACACTGCCTTCCATAATGGCTGCACCAGTCTGCATTCCCACCAACAGTGTATGAGGGTTCCTTTTTCTCCACAGCCTCTCCAACACTTGTTACTATTTGTCTTGTTGATGATAGCCATTCTAACCAGGGTGAGGCAATATCTCATTGTGGTTTTTATTTGCATTTCTCTGATGATTAGTGATGTTGAGCCTTTTTTCATATGTCTATTTGCCATTTGTATGTCCTCTTTGGAGAAATGTCTCTTCAGGTCCTCTGCCCATTTTTCAATTGAGTTGTTTGTTTTTTTGTTGTTGAGTTTCATGAGTTCCTTGTATATTTTGGATATTAGTCCCTTATCAGAGGCACTGTTTGCAAAAATCTTCTCCCATTCAGTTGGTTGCCTCTTTATTTTGTCGATGGTTTCTTTTGCTGTACAGAAGCTTTTAAGTTTCATATAGTCCCGTTTGTTTCTTTTAGCTTTTACTTCCCTTGCCTTTGGAGTCAATTTCATAAAATGCTCTTTGAACCCAAGATCCGTAAGTTTAGTACCTATGTTTTCTCCTATGCAGTTTATTGTGTCAGGTCTTATGCTTAAGTCTTTGATCCATTTTGAATTAATTTTGGTACATGGTGACAGATAGCAGTCCAGTTTCATTCTTTTGCACATGGCTATTCAATTCTCCCAGCACCATTTATTGCAGAGGCTGTCTTTCCTCCGTTGTATGTTTTTAGCTTCTTTGTCAAAAATTATCTGTCCATATTTATGTGGTTTTATTTCTGGGTTCTCAGTTCTATTCCATTGGTCTATGTGTCTGTTTTTCTGCCAATACCATGCTGTTTTGATTATTATAGCCCTGCTGTACAAGCTAAAGTCAGGGAGTGTGATACCTCCAGTATTGTTCTTTTTTCTTAAGATTGCTTTGGCTATTTGGGGTCTTTTGTGGTTCCAAACAAATCTGGTGATATTTTGTTCTATTTCTTAAAAAAATGCCTTTGGGATTTTGATGGGGATTGCATTAAATCTGTATATTGCTTTGGGTAATATGACCATTTTAACTATGTTGATTCTTCCAATCCATGAGCATGGAATGTCTTTCCATTACTTTGTGCCTGCTTCAATTTCTTTCAAAAATGTCTCATAGTTTTCAGGATATAGGTCCTTCACATCCTTGGTTAAGTTTATTCCTAGGTACTTTATTCTTTTTGCAGCAATTTCAGAAGGAATTGGTTTTTTGTATTTCTTTTTCTGAGATTTCATTGTTAGTATATAGGAATGCAATGGACTTTTGTACGTTGATTTTGTAGCCAGCAACTTTACTGTATTCGTTGATTGTTTCTAATAGATTTTTGGTAGAGTCTTTGGAGTTTTCTATATATAGCATCATGTCATCTGCAAAGAGTGACAGTTTAACTTCTTCATTCCCAATTTGGATGGCTTTTATTTCTTTCTCTTGCCTGATTGCTCTGGCGAGGACTTCCAACACTGTGTTGAAAAGCAGAGGTGATAGGGGACAGCCCTGTCGTGTTCCTGAATGTAGAGCAAAGGGCTTCAGTTTTTCACCATTAATTATGAGATTAGCTGAGGATTTGTCATATATGGCCTTTATTATGTTAAGGTATTTTCCTTCCATACCTATTTTATTAAGTGTTTTAATCATAAATGGATGTTGTATCTTGTCAAATGCTTTTTCTGCATCAATTGATATAATCATATGATTTTTGTCCTTTATTTTGTTTATGTGATGTATCACATTGATGGATTTGCGGATGTTGAACCATCCTTGTGCCCCGGGGATGAACCCCACTTGGTTGTGGTGAATAATCTTTTTAATGCATTGTTATATTCGATTTGCTAGAATTTTGTTTAGGATTTTTGCCTCTGTATTCATCAGAGATATAGGTCTGTAGTTTTCTTTTTTTGTGTTGTCCTTACCAGGTTTTGGTATTAGGGTAATGTTGGCCTCATAAAATGAGTTAGGGAGTACTGTCTCTTCTTCAATTTTTTTGGAAGAGTTTGAGCAGAATTGGTATCAGATCCTCTTTGAAGGTTTGGTAGAATTTACTAGTGAAGTAAATTCTGGTCCCGGACTTTTGCTTTTGTGAAGGTTTTGGATGACTGATTCAATTTCGTTACTGGTGATCGGTGTGTTTAGATTTTCCAGTTCTTCATGTTTCAGCCTAGGAAGGCTATATGTTTCTAAGAACTTGTCCATTTCTTCTAGGTTATTGAATTTGGTGGCATATAGTCGTTCATAGTATTCTTGGATGATCCTTTGTATTTCTGTGGTGTCCGTGATAACTTCCCCTTTTTCATTTCTGATTTTGTTAGTCTTCTCTCCTTTTTTCTTAGTCAGTCTAGCCAAAGGTTTGTCAATTTGTTAATCTTTCCAAAGAACCAGCTCTTTTCACATTAATCTTTTCTATTGTCTTTTTGTTCTCTATTTCATTTAGTTCTGCTCTGATTTTTGTTATTTCCTTTCTTCTGCTGACCTTGGGTTTCACTTGTTCTTCTTTTTCTAGTTCTTTGAAGTGTAACATGAGGTTATTTATTTGGGATTTTTCTTGTTTCTTGAGATAGGCCTGTAATGCTATAAATTTCCCTCTTATAACTGCTTTCGCTGCATCCCAAAAATTTTGGTAGGATGTATTTTCATTGTCATTTGTTTCTATGTATCTTTTGATCTCTCCTCTAATTTCTTCTTTGACCCAGTCGTTCTTTAAAAGTATGTTGTTTAATCTGCATGTATTTCGTGTTTTTTCCTGCTTTCTTTTTGCAGTTGATATCCAATTTCAAAGCCTTGTGATCACAGAATATGCTTGGTATGATTTCAATATTTTTAAATTTGCTAAGGCTGATTTTATGTCCCAATATATGGTCTATCCTTGAGAATGTTCCATGTACACTCGAAAAGAATGTATAGTCTGATGTTTTAGGATGAAGTGCTCTATATATGTCAATTATGTCCAATTCATCTAATGTGTCATTTAGGGCTGCGATTTCGTTATTTATTTTCTGTTTGGATGATCTATCCATAGCTGCCAATGCTGTATTTATGTCCCCTAAAATAATTGTGTTTTGGTCAATTTCCCCCTTTAGTTCTGTTAGTAGTTGCTTGGTATATTTCGATGCTCCCTGATTGGGGGCATAAATATTGATGACTATTATGTCTTCTTGTTGCATAGTCCCCTTTACCATTATGAAATGTCCATCTTTGTCTCTTGTTACCTTTTTCACCCTGAAGTCTGTTTCATCTGATATCAGTATGGCTACACCTGATTTTCTCTAGGTACCATTTGCTTGGAGTGTCAATTTCCACCCTTTCACTTTGAGTCTGTGCTTGTACTTGTAGCTGAGATGTGTCTCTTGGAGACAGCATATGGTTGAGTTTAGTTTTTTGATCCAATCTGCTACTCTGTACCTTTTTATTGTGAGTTCAGTCCATTTACATTTAGGGTGATTATTGATATGTGAGGATTTCCTGTCATTCTGTCTTTAGTTTTCTCGTAAGGCCGTGTCTCCATTGTTTCTTTGCCTTTTTGTTGTTGCCTGTTATTTCTGTGTGGTGGTATTCTATGATGTTTCCCTCTGTTTCTTCTTTTATTACAGTATATATTTCAGTTCTGGATGTTATTTGAGTGTTACCCTTAAGTTTATGTAAAAGAAAGTTTAATATTTAGAGTATTCCATTCTCTTCAGCGCACTGACTTTCTCCATTCCCATATTCCTGTTCAGGTCTTTACTCTCCCCCTTTTTATGTTTTGGTTGCCACAAATAGTCCATGTTGATTGTGGTCGAATAGCCTCCTTTAGTATTTCTTGTAGTGCAGGTCAAGTATTAGAAAATTCCCTCAGCTTCTGTATGTCTGGAAAGGTCTTTATTCCTCCTTCATATCTAAAGGATATCTTTGCTTGTTATATTATTCTTGGCTCATAATTTCTCTCTTTCAATAGTTTAAATATTTGGTTCCACTCCCTCCTGGCTTATAGAGTTTCTGCTGAAAAATCTGATGATAATCTAATGTGCTTTCCTTTGTAGGTTATCGTCTTCTTTTCCCTGGTTGCCTTGAGGATTCTTTCTTTGTCGTTGATTTTAGACAGCTTCAATGCAATGTGCCTTGGAGAAGGCCTGTTGGCATTGAGGTAATTAGGTATTCTATTTGCTTCTAGGATTCGAGGATCCAGTTCTGTCCACAAGTTTGGGAAGTTCTCATCAACAATTTGTTTGAATATATTCTCTGTTCTCTTTTCTCTGTCTTCTCCTTCTGGTATGCCCATTATTCTTATATTGTTCTTTCTGATGGAGTCAGAGAGTTCTTGTAGAGTTCTTTCATTTCTTTTAAGTGTCAAGTCTCTTTCTTCTTCCGTCCGTGTAATTTCCCAGTTTCTGTCTTCGATATCACAGATTCTTTCCTCCATCTGGTCAACTCTACTACCTAAGCTAGCTATTTCATTCTTAATTTCTTCTATTGAGTTCTTAATCTCCAGGAATTCTATATGGTTCTTTTTTAAAATTTCAATCTCTTTGGTAAAATGCTCATGTTTGTTCTTTGATTGTGTTTCTGAGTTCATTCAACTGCCTTTCTGTGTTTTCTTGCATCTCGTTGAGTTTTTTCAGAGCTGCAATCTTTAATTCTCTGTCATTTAAGTCACATATTTCCATATCTTTAAGTTCGTTTTCTGGAGACTTTTCACTTTCTTTCTGAGGTGTCTTTTTGCCTCGGTTATTCATGGCAATTACTGATTTATTATTTCTCTTCCTAGACATCTACAGGAGTGGCTTCTGCAACAGGTTGATAGGAAGAGGTCTTTCTTTTTTTTTTCCAGTACTTGTTGTTAGAATGTTTTATTTTCTCTCCGACTGCAGTCTTGTTTTTTTCTCTCACACGTAGTGCTATATTTTCTCTGCACTATTCCAGCTTCTCACACAATGGGGGGATTCCCTGGGAGATGGGCTTCTCCTCTGTTAATAGTTCGCCTGGGTCACAGGGTGCAGTGTCCGTGTGGGTATGCGCAGAGCTTTTGAAGTTCCAACGCTCTTTCTGCACCAGATTCAGAGCCCGTATGTTTCAGCAGTTCTATTTACTCCTGCAGGGATCCGCCCAGATAGGTGGGGCCAGGGGCAGGTGGCCCAGAGCAATGGCGGCGATCACCACCACAGCCGTCGTGCTTCCATAGGTCTCTCCCCTTTGCCGGAACTAGTTGGGCTGGGAATCTGTGTGGGCAGTCCACAGTTCTCAGAACAGCAAATATTTTGTTCTTTTGATCTGACACCGCTACTGTTCCGCTTCTAGCACCGGGCAGGTGGGGCGGGGCAAGCTCTGGGAGGGTAGGTAGGGGGCGGCTGGTCTCAGTGCCTAAGGCTTCTGTTCTCTGTGGCAGTGAGGGCTTAAACCACTCTTTTCAGCCTTCTTCTCTCAGTCTTTTCTCCACGGTCTCTGCCGTGAGCTTTGGGTTCAGCCGTGTTATATGCTGTCCCCTCAGCCCTATGGGCCATAAGCGGAGCCCTAGCAGTCCGAGTCCTTCCCTCTCCCGCAGCTGCGGTAGTACCGGGATGCAGCGAGCTCGGAGCACTGAGCTAGGTCTGTGTCCTGAGCCCATGCGGCTCCGTCTCCGCATTTCTCCCTTCCCTCCTCCCCCGCTCACCCGATTCTCCCACCTTTAGGTGAATTCAGTAGTGGGCATCTTCGTCTTGCCTGTCTGCTGTGCAAGGAGTCCTTTGTGGAGTTATTGTTGTCCGATTAGTTGTAAATTCCAGGGGAGACTTACAGAGGCTCACCTCATGCCGCCGTTTTGATAACATCTCTGTGTGAGTATTTTTAATAGAAAGTTCTTCATGGCACATCCTTGATATTGCCAGAGGGGCTTGGGGATCAAGCCCTAGAGGGATGTTGAACAGGCGGGCCCATCATCCCTCTGAAGCCCGGACCCTGGGGCCTTCACAGCTGGCCTTTTCCACCCAAGGAAGCTTAGGACTGTGTTTTTTGTTTCTGTTTTTGTTTGTTTGTTGTCTTTTTTCTATGTGCTGTAATTTATCCGGAAGAAGCCAAGTGCCTCACACTTAGAGCCCCCCACCTTTGCTCATGGGAAAGGCAAAGGACTATTTATTTAATTAGGATGAACGTACACAGTTTATTTGCGAGGGCCATGCACCTGGACTGAGGAGTTTCATCCCTCTTCTTCTTACCAGCTGGTCATGCTCCTCTTACTTCCCTCTTCCAGAATAAACAAAACGAAACAAAAAGAAAATAAAATGGCCCCGGAATGCCCATTGACTTAGATTTGTCACAGTCCAGCTTTCATTTCCCCCGTTTGGTGTTGGTGTTCAGAGCAAGGGGAAGTGCAGGCCTAGTGAAGGTGACTGGCTTGGTTCTAAGCCTGGCCTGCTCGCTCGTGTGTCACTGTGGTACCTCTCCCTGGACCCCAGCTTCCTCATCTGTAAAATGAAGAGGTAAGGCTAGGTGATTTTAAGGTCCCTTTCAGCTCTAAAATATTATTTTATGGTTCTAGAATTTATGTAGGAGAACGGCATTTCACTCTGTGACTTGCTTTAGCCTTTTGAATGAAAGTCAGGTCTCTCATCAGCTCAGACAGAGCCTTCTCAAGCCCCAGGTCTCAGATAAAAGGTAAAGGAAAAAAAACTTATTAAAGATAACTAAGTTCCCCTGATAAGCAGCAAGTGAGAAATCCCTGATTTAATTTAAATATGATATTTCTGTCTTCATTCATTTAAAGCATGTATATGATAAAGGATCCTTTTTTATTTAGTGGTCTGTCCTGGAGGGAAGGAAAGGCTTGATTGTGAAGCAGAGAGGCGAAGGTTTGGGTATTTTTTAATAAAGATGAATATCCCTAAAAATGCTTGAATTATATGGAAGTAAAATTTGTTGCAAGTTACAAATCAAAGCCTGAAATGTCACTTATCTCCTAATGATACTTCTACACAGATTATTAATTTCATTTTAGAAGCCCAATGAATATTATATTTTATGACATTGATTAAACATCTTGCTAACATCTACCCATCCATCCTTTTCGTTTTCAAAAATCCATATCGGAATTTAACAAAAACAGCTCATAAATTTGTATTTTACAGCCTAGCAAAGTTGACTGGTCCTCCACTATGCTTACAACCAGACCCATCCTGAACCCTGGATTTGGGCCATCTCTAGTCCTAGAAGCCAGACTTTTCTAAGCCAACCTCATGTTTTGTTACCAGAGTGGGATTGGGGGATTTATTTGGAAGAGTGTTTGTGGCTTTTGGAGCTGTAGAGCCCCTGGGGGGTTGGGGGAGCTGTGGGGTGGCCGGGCTAGCCTCTGACTGGGAATCAAGGACTCAGCTGTCATTCTAGCTCTTAGACAAGCCAGAGACCTCCCTCTTCTGTGTCATGGGGATAATTACAAACCCCCCGAGTTGGCTCACAGTGTCGTTGTGGGGATAAATGAAATAATAGATGTGAAAGCCCTTCCAGCCCTTCAGAGGGAAGCGGTGTGGTAGTGGAGTTAAGAGCCAATAAAGAACAGAATGAGGTGATAGATTTTGAATCAACTTCAGGCATTTCTGGAAAGTTTAGGGTGACTCCTTTGAAAGCAGGAAAAATAGGCTTTTGAAAATAGGTCCATGGTGTTATTATTTATTGTACCTTTACAATGGAAGTACCCGTGGTTCCTCTTGACTCACACCCGTGTTTTCTCAGTACCACGTGGGCCCCTCCTCGGCCTGGACTGGCCCAGCTAGAGACCCTGTTTGTACCTGTAGCCTTTCCTCCCAGTGCTGTTCACAGTTGCTGTCATTTCTGTTCAGAGAGGGTTCTGGCACCTAGATCTCTGTGTCAGGGTGTAGTAGAGGCCATCTCGGAGACATATTTTGAGGAATCCAAACCAACTCTAGCTGGAATATTAAGGGCCAGCCCCCAAAGTCTGCCACTTAATAGAAAAAATAACCTGTTGAAACTGGTGAGACACAGTGGGGGAAGCTTGAGGATAAACTATTTTGCAACAATTGATAATGTCGGGGAAAAAACTCTAAAATCAGGATCCAGGGAACCTTACCATAAGTGTTCAAGAGGTTTGCGAGTGGCGGGGTGGGGGGTGGGTGGCATTGATGTTAGTGTCCTGGAGACTAGAGAGGGGCTGACACTAAAAGGAACAGGGTTCCAGGCGTCTTGTGCCCTGGGGAAGCCACCAAACTTGACTAATCTTTGGTTTCCTCATTGATACCAGCCCTGTTCTGTAGAGCCTTGGTGAAGCGTGAGTGAACTAAAGCAGCGTGTGGCGTGCTTAGCGCAGAGCCAGCCAAGCCAGTGCCTAGGAAATGCCGTCTACTGTCAAGTGCTGGACAGCTGTATCTGAATTGGGTATGGGCTGGTTTTATGTTTGTTTGTTGTTTTTGTATTTTCCACACACAGAAAAAAATTGTAGTATGGCATCACTTAAAAAAGAATAAAAAAATCTCCAGCCGACATTCCCTGGACTGGGTGCTGCAGGCCTTTCGTTGTGGGCACGTCTGTTTTTAAGTGACACAGCATCAGTACACGAGGCTGGCTATCGGTGACAGCCCCTCTGAGGGACGAGGAGTGGGGCTGACTGTTACTTGGCGAGGACGGTAGCTGCCTAGCAAAGGCTTCTCCAGCATGCTGTGAAATGTGCTCGAGTGACATATTTTGCCCCCTTTTTGGAACTCATTTCTCTCTAGTCCCCCTCCTTTTCTCCTCTTTCCTCTCACCGTCTCCCCCCGCCAGCCCTCCATGGTATGTTCCAGCACTGGGGATGGTGCATAAAGGGAAAATATGGCATGTTTACAGAGAGAATTTTCAAGAAGTGTTAATTTAATATGCTAAAGTGTTCCCTTCAGCATTTTACCTTTCTTGTTGTTTTCACAAAACAGCCAAGACTAAATAATGAGCCGAGGGCTGTGCCCTTTGGTAGCGTGATAGCTCATTACCCACCAGCGGCCTCCATCTGCCCTCATGGCTGCATAGGGAGCCATTACGATTATGATGGAAATCTCAGAAGCCATTACCAAGACGCAACAGAGGGCCTACTGCAGACAGCCTAATGGACTAATTTGTAATTGGGAGAGGGAAATGAGTTAGCGAGCTGGGGCCGGGTTTGATGAGAGTGGAAGTGCGCATGCTAAATGTGATAAATGAATAGGAGTGTGTGTTTGCGCAGTGGGCTCTACAAGGCTACCCATGTCTCCCGGGGATTGGAGGCGTGCTGACAAGCCGTGAGGAGCGAGGAGGGAAAGGCTCAGGGGAGGCAGGCAGGATTCAAGGAGAGTAGCTAAGGATAAATCGGCGAGGAAAACTGATGGCAGTAAAATCCAAGGAAATGACTGCATGTGCCATGAAAGTAGTAATTAGGAAGCATTTGGTGTGCATGTCTTTAGCCGTTAAAATAGGGACGAGTAGGAGCCCTGGTGCTTGTTGTGGGAAACAGGAGGCTGGGTGCTGATGTGCCAGGAGGGAAGCCCCTGGTAGAGGGCTCTGAGGGGACAGCGTCCTCAGGCCTGACGGCCCCCACAAATCCTGCTTGCTCGAAACAGCTCATTCCTGAAGCATCATGGGAGTCCTCTTCCCCACCTCACCCCCCTCACCCCCACCCCTTGCCGCTGCTGGAAATCCAGCAGTGTGCAGCCCCCCAGGCCCAGATGCACTGTTGTACGTGGAGCCCAGGCGATGGGGCCAGACCGCCAGTGATCTGGGGCAGTGGGCATCTGGTGTTGGACGGCTGCAGAGTCCCTTCACAAGCCTGCTTTTCGAGCTGAGCAGGGCTGGGGCAAGTGTGGCGTATCGATGCAGGTGTGTCTGGTTCCTGTTGGTCAGCTGGCTCCCGACATTTCAGCGGCCCAGCCAAAAGCGGGGTCCAGGTGGTCCTGAGGGAGGCTGGGCCTTGAGACCCATTGATGAGTAATTGTCCCCATCAGTCTGAGACCGCATCCTGCTTGGAACTGTCCTTGTGTTTGTTTCCTTTGCCACGTTACTCCTCATTTCTGGTCCCCTAATCTCCAAGTCCTGTTTCCTTTCCCTGAGCCAGACCTTCACACCCCCAAAGCGTCAGCCCCAGGCCTTGGTGTGTCCCTTTCTCCCAGCAGCCGCCATCCCCAGCCCTTTCACTGGGTCTCACTTGTCTTTCTGGGGCAGCCTGACTTAAGCCCTGGCTCTCAGGCTTCTTCCTGCTCCCAAACATTCTCATCCCTTTGCCTAGGAAGACCTTCCAGTCTTGAGGGAAGACATGAAGAAGGAGGCACGAGAACCAGTGAGCTGGACCCCAGCCCGGGGCTCTCACAGCGTCCTCCCAAGGAGAGAAGCAGGCTGACTCCTGCCCTCAGCCCACCTCCATCCCAGGAGCTCCCTCTTCCCATAATATCCCCAAGTTCATAGGAAAAAATCCCATTTTCTTCACCAACCACCAGATGACAAGATTTCTCATCAACTCCCCAATGGGATATGCTAGTCTTGTTCACCAACATTTTATTGGCAACCTATTTGATTGATCACATGATTGATTCATCTTACCTACGTTGAAAATGAATTTGAGGAAACCAACAAAAAACACAGATGCATTGAGACCCAACTCAATCCAGGAGAAAGCAATCCATCAATAAAAGAGGCTGAGAAACACTATCAAATATTATAAGTTTAAATGAAGATATTGAAAAAACACAAATGTAGTTCTGATCTTTTTGGCAGTCATGGTAAAGGGGCAATTGGATGAGCACCTTTGATTTTTAGGAGAAGTACATTCTTGCATCAGGCGAAACTGACTTTTTCCCATCCAGGGTCTGCTGTTAAGTACGCCATTGATTATGTTGTCAATGTCCCTTTCCAAGAGCCCCATCAGACAGTACCATCAATATTAGAAGAAAGATTGAGCTTTCTATATAGAGCTGTTGCTTATATGTCCTTTAGTAAATGCTCATCCCCATGTGTCAGCCCTGGACTGAGCCCTTGGAGAGACTAGAAAATCCAGGTGCCTGCTGTGCCCAAGCTCCTATTCTAGTAAGACAGACCTGTCCTCAGATAACCAGTTCAGTTACGTAGACAGTAACAAAGGGTTTGGGAAATACCCAGAAAGTCATCAACTCCTTCAACCAACATGGTGTTGGTGTAGGGCAGGCACTGAACTGTCACGGGAGACACAGCATTAACAAGTGGGCATGGCCCCTGGCCTTATGAAGCTTGTGGTCTAATACGGATCCAAGGGCAAGGGGGCATTCCAAGGTGGGAGTCAAGGGCAAAGGGACTGTGTGAGAAGGGACTGTTTGAGGGGCTGTGAAGCTAGAAGGCATTCATTAGAAATCAATAGCAGTGAGCTATCCAGGAGAACCCCAAATATTTGGAAATTAAGCAATGTATTTCTAAATATGAGTCAAAGATGAAATCACAAGGGAAATCAGAAAGTATTTTGATCTAAATGATAATAAAATCCTACATCAAAATCTGTGAATTGCAGCTAAAGTAGAATTGCCACTTAGAGAAGAATTAACAGTTTTAAATGTTTATACTTTAGAATAGAAGGAAGGTCTCACTAATGACATAGGTTCTACCGTGAGAAGCTAGAAAAAGAAGAATGCAGATAAACCCAAAATAAGAAGGAAGGGAATAAATAAAATAGCAGAAACTATCAAAATGGGAAACAAACTACAGAGAAAAATAACAAAGATAAAATTTGGTTCTATGAAAATATCAACAAAATCAAGAAACCCTCAGCTAGAATGAACCATATCACCAAGGACAGCCACACCAATATCAATATATTAATATCAAGAATTAAAAAGATGTTACCAATACAGGTCTTGCAGACATTAAATGGATAACGAGGACAGGAGTTCACCAATCAGAAATGAAGAGCACAAAGGTCAAATAATCAACGTTCCTAGTCAAGTGTGGGTTTTGGGGGGGGTGTGGGGAGGGGGACTTGGAGTAGTAAGCTGTGAAGCTGAGACAATTGCTTGGAACCGGGTAGTAGGCAGAACTGTCACTTCCTTCGGGACCCAGGGCCCGCGTCCATGGCCTGGCTTACTGCTCCTTGTGCCAGCGCATGTCCCACTACACGTGTTCCAATGTGCTGTTTGACCAGTAATTGCTGAAACTGAGGACATATCAGCCCATGGACCATAACACCCTGCTTTTGGGCGCCTGGCCTGCCCCAGAACACTGGGGACGCGGGCCAGTAAGTAACTCCCAGGTCTGTGTCTGCAGCCCCCAGAATAGGAGGAGACTGTTCCCCCGCCAACCTCATCATCAGGCTGATGGATTTCAAAACTGACCTGATACCATCCTGAGAACAGGATATCACCCTTGCCATGGTTTACAGACTTCTGAAAATGGAGCTTTTTTAAAAGATGAACCAGAATCTTCATTCCAGAAGATGCTGCTCAGAGCCTCCCTGCTCACTTAGCTTCCAAGGCAGCATGAGCCCACCACGGCCTCTTCAGACCTGCACAACACCTGCGCGAGTAGGGCTGGTGGCATGGATAAGTCACAGGGTTGCACCTGTCAGCCAGCGGCCCTAGACAAGGTCCCAAGCTGTCTTGAAAGGTTGTCAAATCCACATTTCCCCCACTGCCCCCTTTACGCGGCCCGAGCTCCTGGCTTGTTGTGGCTCCTGGTGGAACTGGCACTTCCTTGCTCTCTCCTCTTTGTGTTTGCCGTCTTTCCTGTATTCATCTAAAAGGCAATATTTCATGGTGATAAAACCATGATGTCTGGAGCCAGACTCTGTGATCCTGGATCGGTTACCTTTCCTCCACATCCCTCAGTGTACCATCTAAACAATAAGCAAAATGACAGTGCCTGTTTCCTGGGATTGTGGTGAGCGTGAAATGACTTAATACACTTTGAAAATGTGTGGAATAGTACCTGACATCTGGTGACGGAAGTGTTAACAGATTGCAGGCTTGGTGGAGAGGCTGTTTGGCCTCCCAAGGGCTTGAGGCCCTCAGGCTAACTCCCCTGCGTCCCTCTTCTGGTGGGAAGCTGCTCCACCTGCAGGCACCAGCCAGGGTCAGACAGCAGCAGCCAGGCCCAGGATTCCGCCCTGCCCTGTGGGGGCCGGCATGCCCCGACCCTCAGCTGAGACCTGGGGCTTTCAGAGGCCCTCCGCATGTCCGAGACAGTTTACGTAATGAGTTGGAAGCTCCTACCTTCTCCCAAATAGTCTGTGCCAATCTGGCCACCTTCCCCCTAGGTACTGGGTGCGTATGCTGTGACATTGGTATAGGCAAGAAAGGAGTGACCTGGAAGGGCCTAACACCTGGGGCAGGCCAGGAGGGAGGAGCAGAAGCCCTCCTGTAGGGAACTGAGTCCCAGGCGGTCCCGTCAGGCGCCCTGGCCCACCGTACTGTTCAGAATGTGCATGAGCTTCCTGCATCCTGACCACGAGGTTGGGCGCTGGGTATGGTCTAATCTGTGCACTGGAAATGAGGGCAGGCGCTGAAGCTCAGGCAGGCCAGGGGGCTTGCTCAAGGGCTGGCTTCCAGGCACAGTGGGGACCAGAGCGCAGAGCTGCTGACTCCGGGGCTCCCCACGCGGCCGTGTGCAGAAAGCCACGCTGAACTCCTGTCTGAGCGAACCGCACGCCTTGGCAGCAGGCCAGGCCTGAGACGAGGGCGGGCACTCTGGGTGCCACTGACATTGCACTGGAATCTCGGCCAGGGAAGAGGAGTGTCCTGGAAGTTTAGCCTCTGGAGGGTGTTTCTAAGACCATGTTGTTATCTCATGCTGGATTTAATGAATAAATTATCATTACTTTTGTATTTTTATCTGTGTTGTGCATGTTTCTCTGCCCTCCCCACCTAATTTCCTTCTCCCACTTCTACATACTATATTTCTTTTCATGCCCCTAATAGTATTGCTTTAAAAAGCTCCTTTCTGATGCTTGCTGATAAAGGTGCACACCTCTTTGTTCTCCGTTTGTAAGTACATATGCTCAGAGCCAGGAACTTGGGAGGAGTGTGCGAAAGAAGGTACATTTGTCCTCTTAGGAGCTGAGAAATGGAAAGGGGAAGATGGGATTTGACACCTTGTGGTATGTGACCTCCTTAAAGAATATGGCATCGTACCTGTCCCCAGTGCTGGTCAGGAGCCTTGCATGCGTCAGCACTTTGGTGCATTTATGGAATACCTGCATGAGTGAGTGGTTGGGTGGCCGATGGGGATGGAAAAATAGATGATGAAACATCAAAATCAGAGCTCATTTGATCGTTGTGTGACGGCGCCTTCTCAATTAACTTCTCCTCTAGACTCCATTACAGTATTTGGTGTCAGATTTATTCAAATCCCTACGATTTCTTTGTGTTCGTAGTGGGGAAATGTGACTTCTGTAATTTGTTAAGGAACATACTTCTTTCCCCGAAGTGGTCAATCAGTGTAAATATGATTGAGAGATCAGAGCAAACTCTAGGAGGAAAGTTAACAAAGCATAAGAATTACCATGAATGTGACTGCAACATGGCAATCTTTAGTTTTCTCTAATTTCTAGTAGTTTATTAAATAACCTTCCTTGGAAGGTCTACTAATTCCTTTGAAGAAAGATACTTATTTTACATTGTTATATACAGAGCACTGTTATTACTAAGATGTTTTGAGGGACAGGGAACATTATTTAGAACTGAGATATAGTTCTAGGCAATTAAATAAAACTCACGGACCAGAAAAAAAAAAAAAAGTAACATCATAGGGCAGGAGAAGAAATAATCTCTGTCCAAACAAATCAACCACAAAAACAGTAAGAATTTATGTGCAGCAAATCGTGAGGTTAAATTTTAAAATAAATAAATGAAAAGGATGATATGGTTTGAAATAGGCTTCCTTTTGAACTAGGCATTGCAGACTCAGAATAAAATGGGCCTCTTCATTGCAGAACTGATCTTTGTAATCAGCAGCTCATTTCCACCAGGAGCACTTTAGCTGAGGAAGAAGAGAAGTCATTGCTAGGAAGCTGGTCTTTCTAATCATGAGTGGTCTTTAAAGAAACAAATACCAAAATGGGACATCTCTACTAATTTTTTTCTTCAAAGTCTAGTTGTTGTTGTTGTTGTTGTTGTTTCAAAATTACATTTATTTAACCAATAATCAGACTCTGACAAAGTTTTGTCTTGTTATAACTCTTGAAAAGCATGGTGGTCCTCAGGTTGACTTGGCCAAATAGCTTCCTAAAGAACTGATTTGGACCCATGGCACGGAAAAGGCCAGGATCTGGGTGCCTGAGAGATCGGCACCATCACCAGAAGGAGGAACGGAGCTAGGATGGACGCTAACAGCCCTACTCCCTTCATTTTATCTTTCTTCTAACAAGTTCCCCACGTCTCGCTGCCCTTCTCCCACCCCTGACGCCTTCCGGTCCCACCAGCTACCATGTTTTCTTTCTCTGTAGCCTCCAACTCAGGTCCACTTAGGAGAACAGGCTGGAGGCTGTTGTAGGCTCTGAAGTGATTTATTGCTTAGCAGGAACTTCACCAAACTTCCCGATTTGATTTTTTTAGTTTTGAAAATCAAACAAAGTTCTCAAAGTAAACATCACTGGTTGACATCCCAGCCCAAAGCAGAGGAAAATGTCTCATGTGAAATTTTTTGGCACATAACAGAATTTATGAGCATTTTCAATGTTTTGATTTTTCTCCGCCGTCACTGTTATTCCTCACCCCCCAGAGTTAGGTGTAGAGAGATTATGTTGGCTGGTTTCCATGGTGACACCAAAGAAAAGTAATTTTTTAAAGTAGCTTTCTACTGTGTTATTTCACATGCATGAAACATCAACATCTATTCTGTGTGGCTGTTCCCCCTAAACATAAAGACATGTAAATGGTTGGAGTATTTTATGTAAATAGACAAGTGGGGGTGATATTTTCCTTGGTCTCGGGCCCACCCTAGTAACAAAAGTCTCTCAGTTACCCAGGGCACCTGGGAGGGAGCAAGAGAACAGTTCTGCTCAGTGTTAAGCAACCTTCTCTCCTATGAATAACCATTAAGAGAAAAAAAAAAAAAAAACCACACAGCTCGAATTTAAAGTTCACCACCTCTCCCTTAAGCTAGGGACCTTTGAGGCTCAGTGTTCAAATAGCCTGAATTTAAAAACCTTGATCTGTGTGTCCAGTCTAGCTTACTTGGTCAACCACTGCACGTACCCCTCATCTATCCGAAAAGTCATCTAGAACCTTCCTGTGCCAGGAAACATTTGATCGCCTCCACTATCTCAGAGAGATGAGGTTAGGGAGAAGCCTGCACTTTTCGCAGCAGAAGTTGGTAAAGCTCTGTTATCTCTGCCACCCAACAACATACACACATACACACACACACACACACACACACACACACACAGTCACTTACTTCCTTGAAGCTTCATACAGGGTGCTTTCATCAATGGCAAGGCAAAGTGTGGAAGTGGAGGAGAATGAGATCAATTGTTGCGTTTTTTCCCTGCCCCCCCCCATGGTTATGTAACTGAGGAGACTTGGTTTTTTGGAAAAGTAAAGAGGAAAGCACTGCCTTCTCTTTGGAGAATGGTATCATGTTGCATGTGGAGAACTTTGCCAAGTTCTTTCCTGTGTGTTAGTTTATTTGAACTTTCTGATAATCCTGGAAGATCGTTTTCCTTGGTACTCTTCTTCTTGAAAGCTGCAGTGTCAGAAGTTTGGGTTGCCCGGCACATTGGGAACAGCCGAGTCGAGAATTCAGGACCCATGATTTCCCCCCAAACCTGAGGTTACTAACCGTACACTTGGCGTCAGCACACAGCTTAGTTCCGAGGTGAGAAAGGACGAGGGCTGGGACACACAGCCCCGCGGGAGGAGCTCATGGTGGTAACAGCACGTGTTGAGCATCTGCTCCGTGTGGGAGCTGCTCACAGCAGCAGTGGCCAACACAGTTCAGAATCCCTGCATTCCGGGGTGGTGCTGGCCGAGGATTAATAAACGAGGAAAGTGCCTAATATGTCAGATGGCGGTCCGTGCTCAGGAGAGAAATAAAGCGGGAAGGGAAGTAAGTGCAGTGTGTGGGGTGAGGAGAGGAGTCTTGCAGTCTTGAGGAGGGCAGGCAGAGAAGGTCGTGTTGGGGGGAAACACTGGAGCAGAGTTGAAAGTGCTAAAGGAGCAAGCTCTGGGGGCTTCTGGGGGAGAAGAAGTCCAGGCAAAGAGAAAGAGCAAAGAGTGTGGAAAGCTGTGTGTATTGCTTTCCTTCAATTTGCAAATACATGTACTTGTTGAGTGTGTGTGTGTGTCTAAAAACTTTTCTCGAATTCCAAGCTTGGTACATGGCTTTAATTTTTGCCTTAATGACTTCCTGCACTTTGGGAGCTCTTTAATAGATGCATTCTGAACGTTGCAATCATCAGTCCTGGGCTGGTATCGCATTACCTATGTGGAAAGAGCAGAATTGCTTTGGCACTGATTGGATCTTGGGGTGGCGACTCTATTTTCCTGGTTTTTAATGCAGATTATTGAAAACATGTCAGGGCCCTGGTCTCAAGTGTTTCCCTTAAATAGGAGAGAATCATGTTCTTATACGCAGGGGGTACAGGAAGGGCCTTGGGATGGGGATGGGCAGAAGGGTTCTTAGGTTTTAAATGCCAGTCAGCTGCAACCACGAGTTATCTGGAGTCTGTTCAAACTCATTTGGAGAACAGTTGAATTTTTAAAGTGCCTTTTGATTCTCTCTTTCATTTATTTTAACTGATCTGCTGGGATTAGGAGCGTGGTAGGGGAACACCAGAACGCTTGCCAAAATGTGTGAATAATTAGAGCTCCAATGATGTGTGCCAGATAGAAGGGGAGTATTCACACTTCTGATTAGATTCAGCTAAATGCAGTTGTAAATTTTGCTGCTGCCACAGTAACAGAGCCCGTCTGGCGTTAGCAAGGGTGGAGGCCCAGGCCGTGAAGAGATGGGGGGCTGCCCCAGGCTCAGGGTGGGGACGAGGACGGCAAGGTGGATGGCTCCCGTTACCAGCAGTCAGAGGGACCGTCAGCTTGGCATCTCTCGTTCAGCTCACCTCTATCATCTCGAGTCTTGCCGAGCACCACGCTGGCTGCCATCTTGACAAATGTGAATAAGATCGTCCTTGCACTCTGGACACTGGCAGTTTCATGAGAGTTCATGGGAGGCGAATGCACAACTGTTGTGCAGGATGACAAGTGTGTCAGTGAGATAGATACTGGTCTGACAGAGCCCAGAGGAAGAATCAGTTCTGCCAAAGGGAAAGGAGAAGGGAGAGCTGGAAGGCAGTTGTTGTCTTCAGAGATGCAGGGTTGTCTTCAGACATTTCAGAGAGCTCAGCGACATGAGTTCGTGGTTAGGGGAACCCAGGCAATGGGAAGTGCATGTGTACAAACACAGGTGTAAAAGGGCCTTTCTTAGTCTTAGAGGGTGGCACTTCGTTATGGCTGGAATGGGAAATAAGACGGGATAGCCGCATGGTGACAGAGACTTGCAAAGGAAATTGGGTTAGAGATGAGGGGTCTGAAAGGCTCATATAGGAAGCGCATTTTCAAATTACATAGCAATGCAAAGGGTCAGGCTCCCACCTCAGTGAGAGAACCCGGCTTCGTCAGAGTCATCAATGGGAATGTGTTGGTCTTCTTTAGAGGGATCAGGGCAGGAGAAATAAGTGCTGAAATAAAAGTTAAGAATCAGCGCTCTCCCCAGTGGGGAACCATGGAGGTTAATAAGGTGAAGAATGAAACATAAAATGGTTAATTTAAGAAGATAACTGACAGAGCTGTGATGTAGAATGAGCATGAGCAGTTGGGAGTGGAGTAAGTCTGGGATGGGATGTTGGTGGGAGGTTATGGTCAAGGTCTGAACAAAGACACAGCAGAGGAATCCATTTCAAGAGAGATTTCCAAGTGGAATCAAATTGGGCTTGCTGAGGACTCTGCCTGCATGCTGCTTTCCTGGGGAGCTGAATGGGGCCCTTCCTGAACTCTCTTGCATTGATGCTAATGGCACTAATCTTTCTGATTAGAGTAGAACGCTGCAGCCAAAGACACAGTGTCCTGAGAAAAACACAGTGAGGATGTACACTTTAAAGTATTGGCCCACGTGTGGGACGCTGGCAGTTTCCTAATCACAGCCACTCTTTGCTTCCCTCCCCCAAGACCCCTCGTCTACCCTCCCCTCCCCAACAAACTCACCTGTTACTCCTGAAGCACATGACAGCCTGTCTGATCCCCTCTCCATCCTGTTCTTTGATGAGCGTCCCACTTTCTCTGTCTTGATAATTCAACAAGTTGCTCTGAAATGAACCAGCAGCTTGAGGTGGGACTGAAAGCCCAGGAAAAGGAATGGAGGGAAAATGGGACAGGGTGGCATGAAACCCAAAGCAAATGGTGGAAATGAGCACCACATGGAGAATGTGGAATGGAGAGAGAGGCATAAAAATCACAAACACATCTGACATCTCTAGAAACAGCGAGAGACAGAGGAAGTAACACATGTGGCTCTCTGCAAGTCAGAAAGTCATCCTCACCATTCAGTGGGGAGATGAAGGAGGTTCTTCTGGAAGACTTAACTCCTTTCAAGTTGTTTCATCAGGCCCTTTATTTCTTTCGCTTTGGCCAGTACGTTCAAATGCTCAGAAATGCTCGGTCTTTTGCATCTTCTCCAGGCACAAGATAATAGACTAAATTGGTGCTTTCCCAGGTGTGCATGAAAGACAGTCATTTGGGATGTGAGAAGAAAAATACAGAAGCACTTTTTCTACTTATTTTTATCTCACATTTTGTGTGTGTGTGTGTGTGTGTGTGTGTGTGTTAGAAATGCATTAGTACAGTGGTATGAGTGCAGCATATATAAATAAATAAAAATATATTAGTAGAGTTAAATCTGTTTTTCTGTTCGTTTTTACTTTAGGGGCATGTGATCAAAATGTGCAGACCACCAGGGTAGTTATCAAGGTTACTATGTGGGGTTGGGGCCAGGAAAGAAGTTCCAGAATTGTGAGACTCCTTATGGAAATAGGGAAGTTAACTGGCGGGGCTGTTTCCTTCTAGCCTGCAGGATAGCCCTCCAGCTCCTGTTATAGCCTCAAAGGGCTCCTCCGATTTTGTAGTCAGAACCCAGAGAAAAGGAGGTGCCTCACATACAGTATCCCTTTGGACAAGAGACGGCCGTGTTTATTAAGCCTATGATCCGAGTGCAGAACCCACCCACAGGTGACAAAAGCATAGTGGGAAGCCACGCTCAGGGACCCTCGCCCTCACAGGCCTGGCTGCTTCGCTGCCCCTTCCCGAGTGATGTTGTTGTTGGGGTGGAGGGTGTTGGGGGCCTGTTTGTTGTTGCCTCCCAGCACCACCATCCCCACCACACGAAGCAGGCCAAACTGCCACAGTGTGTGAGCCTCCATCTACAGTGCCCCCCCCAGAACCATCAGGAGACATAGCCGCTCCAGTCCAGCTATAGGGCCAGGGATACTGCTGAACGAGAATGCTCCTGACCATTTTGCAGCCATTCAGCCTTTCTTCCTTCTTTTTCCAGACTTAAACCCCAACCTAGTGCCACCTCAGAAATCCCAGTCATGTCCGAGAAGCAGGTGGCGTTGGTGTGCTCTTCACTTCTGTGGGCATGCGTGTCCCCACTGCTACGAACTCAGCCCCCACCCCACTCCCTCAGGCAGTCTTCTCTGTGGGCAGTTACCCCCTCACACCCTCTTCATCTGCTAGCCCTTGCCCATTAGTCCGGCTGCTCCTAAATGATGTCTCTTATAGAGATACGGACTGATGAGAAAGCAAAGAGCACCCACGACACCTCACCTCATTGTGCAGACAGCTGCGTAACAGGACATGACACCCAGTTCTCTAGGACCTCCAGTACAACACTTCTCATCAGTCCAGTGCGAACAGCCTCGGGCTCACCTCTTCCCCTGTCCTCTCTAGCCATGGTGATCACCAGCTCCATATTAATGGTGAGCTTTCTGGAGGCCGGACCAAGATAGCAGCTCTTGTGTAAGAACACACAGTCAACAGTAAATGGTGTTATCATACATGAAAGTTGTCAAATGTCCCATATTTGTCATATTGAAGTAGGAGATGGACCCCATCTGTTTAAAACAAACTGAGTGAACTAACAGTGAGTAGAGTCCTGAAGTACCTGAGCCATGGTGGAGTCAGGGACCTGCTTCTATTGGAGTAACTTAGCCCACAGCTCCCATCAGGTCTTTGAGAACTCAGGATCTCGAGAGTACTTTGCATCCCCTGCAGAAAAGGCATGACGGAAGTTGTTCTCATCAGGAGGTCGTGACTCCCAGAGGGCTCACTTTACGGGAGCCCCCAGGTTAGTGTGATGTGCAGGAGGGTGACCCGTCATCACTCCTGCCGAGGGCTGTGCTCACCAGCTTCTTACCCCTTGTGAAATTTGGGAGGTTCCCATTCAGGCAAAGCACTGAGAGCAGGTATCTCAGGTATGATGTGGTCTTGGTCTCAAGTGGCTGTGTTTTATTATATGAGGGGGGAATTCAGGAGCCAGCCAAGGAGGATGTGATCTTTCTTCAAGCATTCTGTACTCTCCGACATTTGTCAGCAGAGGAGTTACTGGCATTTAGGGTCAGGCCATCCCCACAGGACACTTAGCAACACTGCCCTGTCCATTACATACCAGTAGCCCTCACCACCACCGTGCCAACTTGAAACGTCTCCACACACATTTGCAGCGCTCACTGGGGAGAGGGAGGGCTGAGGGAGAGCCCAGGCGAAAGGAGGTGGCACTTCCTGTGGGTGTTCCGTAGACTGGGTGAAGCCATTTAGTTATTCCACTCAGACTCCTGACTCAACTGCTCAACAAGACATTTACAAAGAGGCGCTTAGTTCTCAGAGGAGGCACCCGACTGTGGGTCAGTACATGTCACATGGCAACCCAACTCTACCAGCCATTTACTCGACCTGTTTGTTTCCCCAAATATTAATAGCGTAGTTAGACTTACAAAGTCGAGGTCTAGAATTAGATTTACAAAGTCAATAAAATGTAATGTGTATCTGTGTGTTTGCGATGACCCATATGTGGGAACCAAAAGGTTTGAAAATTGGCTCAAACACAGAATTTTTACTACCAATGAAAAAGTACACTTTAAGAACACACTTCCATTTGTTTTGTTTTTTATTTCTACAACAACCATCTCCCCTCTGCTAAAGAATTGAGTTCCTTGTTAGTAGCTGACAATGAATTTATAATTCAAAGAAAACCAATTTTAAATTTTTAAATCTGGGATTTTCATTAATTTGATAATAAGTCATGAATTTTAAGCTCCGTTATGAAAATCCTTAGAATGCTTTTCTCTGTCTTTAGACATTTCTCCTCTGCCCCTTTGCAGGTTGCTGCACATGAGCCTGAGTACACAGATTGGTTGTACATTAAATATTAAAGCTTTATAGACTATTTTTATTTCCTTCTGCTTGCATTCCCTCTTCCAGCTTTTAATAGCCACATGCACAGTGCTTAAAGGAAGCCAAGTTTAGAGAAGTTTAATGAAGAGAATTTACTGAGTGGGTGAGGGGCCACATCGACCCTACATCATACCTTTGCCACACAATCAGAGGCCTCTGCGGAAGCTATTCTGGAAAAGATCTCTTCTCCCCAGAAGCTGCCCTGCATTGTCAGTGAAAAGGTATTAGGTGCAGGTGTCAAACATGACTAATAAGGCATGAGGAGTCGACAGCAAAATAACAGAGATTATAGGTACAGAGGACTTGTGAGTGAAGTGTGAATAGCAGTGCAGATGTGTGACTGACGCAGGACGGAGGAGACAGGCACGAAGGAGCAATAGCCACCGGGCTTGTGCAAAGATGGGCAATTTCAATTATTTGATTGATATCTTCTCATAGAATAGAGTTAGAAAAAAAAATCTAAATTGTTTTTCTCTTTAAATTGTGAGGTTCCTTCCTGCAAGTGTTCAGGTTTGGCAGAAAATTTCCAAATTCTTCACAGGCGAGCCGGCATCATCTTTTGGTGTTTTTAAATTTACACCAAATTTACACCAAATTTCTTCTGTTATTGTGAAACTCAGAAAGGATGAGGTGTGTGTTTGCTCATTAACTTTCATTGTCATCAGACCATCACAGTAAGAGTGCAGTGTTCACGGCTGTATACTTAAATCTCTAAACTAATCAAATTGTACACATTAATACATAAATACAGCTCTCTGTATGAAAGAAAAGTACTGAGTGTTCTGTCCTAGGGACCACAGGGCACTGATTGGTTACCGCATGCCTTCACGGAGCCTGTAGCCTAAATGGAGGAGACCAAGAATTAAAAATCAAAGGAAAGCTCAGTTAGTTGCCGCCTGTCAAAGGCTCTGCCTGAGTGGAACACACTGGAGTGGTTGCGAGGTCTCAAGAGGGTTGGCCGGGCTGAGGCTCCAGCTCCTGTGATTTGCTTCACCTGCCAGGTGTCGACTTGCGTGGTGCCCAGTGCCCAGCTCTGGCCCTTCCCCCTGTCAGTGCTCACAAAATGGTGAAAGTGTTTTTGGATGAGAGGCAGAAGTCTAGGGGAGAAGGAAGAGAGAAGCAGGAGCCAAATGAAACCAGGTGGGGATGGTTTTCTCTCGGGGTCCTTTTCAGTGGAGGAGAAGTGAAGATGAAGTTAGCATGAGTGTTGATCTTCCTAAAAGCAGTTCCAAATGATAGACCCAGGACAGGTTTCTAAACAGCTGTTACGCAGATTAGAGGCAGGGGCTTGATGTATTGCTCCCATTAGAAAGTGTCCTAATGGAAAGGGCCTGCACTTTCTCCAGGTCCCATCTGAATTAAACAATTGGCGTGTTTGAAATTGAGGGTCATAAGTGTCAACAAGATGGAGAGCTTTGCCTCTTGATTAAAAGAGGCCCGAGAGTTACTGAGGAAGCATGTGGCTCTTCGGAAACAGTTATGCCCGTGCTCAGTCCAGCTGTTGTCCTGCAGAGAGAGCAGGCAAGCCAAGACTGAAAATGCAGCTGGAGAACTGAAGTCGCACACTCCCAGATCCTGCTAACCATAGGGTTTGGCCAGGGGTCTAGTGTCTCTCAGATTTCTCTACCAGATCGTCCCCATGGCCGGGATCACATAATATTGGCAGACTGGGGTGGAACTCAGGTGGCACACTTTCACTTTAGAGCATGTTTGTGTCTGCTTCAGGGTTAGGAATGTCTTAGCTACTTATCAGGTTAATTACCAACCCCTTCTTTCCAGTCTTAGAGTAAAAGTAATGCTCCACGATCAGCTGCTGTCCTTAAATGGTGTCCCTCCTGGCACATGCCTTCTTTGCAGCCCATTGCAGAGGCACTGGCAAATGCCTTCGGCCCCAGAGCAGCAGAATGCAGAAGCCCCATCGCCCCAGCTGCAGTCTTGAATCCAGCAGAGTCCCTTAGTGTCCTGGGACTGAAGATAATGGTGCAGGACCCAGTCAGGGTCATAGTGGGAGGCGGCAGACTTTCCAAGAATGAGAAGAGAACAGAAGAGCTGGGTTAGGGAGCGGTGAGGGGGGAGAGCAGAGCCTCAGCAGCAGTCGTGAGGGAGACAGCGTCTGGAGCAAGAGGCGACAGATGTGTCTAGGTAGGTGCCCTTATGGCAACTCTTCTGGAGAGATGGAAATCCCAGTAATATTAACAGGGCTACAACAAATGAAAATGGGAAAATCAACAGATGGAACATGCCTCATAGTTTAGCTTTATCATCAATAATTCTGAATCTGCAAGTGCATGTGGCTAACTGTAGTTCAAACCATCTGCCTTTAGCTTTAAAACGCTGTGTAGAATCCTACTCTCTAGCAAGTGGGAAGGGCAAGGCTGGAGAGGGCGAGAGAATCATTATTCTCAGCTGTCCTGTCCAAACAAACGTGATCTCGCCTTGTGGAAAGGTCAAGTGCACATGGACACCATCCATCTCTGGAGACTGAAGTCGGCAGCCCCACACTGCTCTTTCTGGGCTTGGGAGGACCTCTTCTGGCTGCCCTTCTGAGTTTAAGTGTAAGCGCCCCAAAGGCAGGTTCTCTGCTTCTTCTCACGGGCTGGGATTCCCGCCTGCCAGGTCCAGCCTCTGTGAGGGGAATAACTCAGCTTCATGTGCTGCATGGCCACCCCTGCTGAGCGGGCTGAGTTCCCTCCCCTCTAGGTCCCCCACGTGTTTGGGAGGCTCAGCTCGGGTCCCAAACTGTGATGCGGGATGTGAAAGTCAGGACAGGATAGGAAACAGTGTCCGCCTGCCGCCAGGAGTTAGGATCTGGTGAAGCTGGAATCTCCAGGACAGGCGACTGCTGATTCTGAGTGAGCACCAACCCAAACCAAACCCTGTCATCATCACCCTCTTTTTTTAAAAAAAATTAACATTTTATTCAGAAGGCAATGGCATAACAACTTTCAGGAAATAAATTTAAATGGCAAATCACTCACAAACTTAGTTTTGCCTGCTCTACCTTAAGTGTTCACTCTTCCTGGACTTACCTGAGAAATACAGAATAAAGCTTTTCTCACTTTGTTCAAGTGTTTCAAGGATACTGTAGCTGAAGTGCAGATGAGTGTGTAATTCTTTTTTGTTTTTTAATATGACTGCAGCTGGCTTTTTTATGGAGTCTTCCTGAATATTAAAAATACAGATAACTAAAATAGTAAAACCAACCACAGTTGGGGGGAGGCCTGAAAACTGCGGCGCATGCGCGCATGTGCAGCAGAGCACGAGGCGTCTGCCTACAAGTACCGGAGATTTTTAATTTCTTAAATGTTGACTACCGTTTGTTCCTAGCCCAGTGGTGTTAACAAGCAGTAGAGTGTTAGTGACAATCGCACTCTCTCCAGCACTTACAGCAGAAGGCTTGATTTAATCGAAGAGCTGTCATTTATCATTCTGTTGTGCGATGCGGGGGGGGGGGGGGGGGGGGGGGGGGGGGGAGCTGACTGATCAAGCGCTGGTTCCCAGGGGCAGAGGCTCCTTTTTTTTGTTACGTCTAAATCCTCTATACAAATTGCAGTATTTCTGGACTCCCAGCGGGGCCCATTAGAGCCTGTGGGGCATTAACGATCATTAATAGTGCTGTCAGAGAGCCGGGGTAGGGTAGGGAGGGGAGGAGAGCAAGGGAGGGAGACGTGGGAGGGGCCGGGGGTTGTGTAGCTCTGTCAGGAATGGAAAATTAATACATTGCTTTGTTCATAGTGCCCAATGTTTGATGTCTGTTAGCAGGTGTTTTTATTAGGTTGGTGAAAAAGTTATTGTGATTTAAAAGGTTAAAAATAATTGCAAAGACTGCAGTTACTTTTGCACCAACCGTGTTTCCCTGAAAATAAGACCTAGCCAGACAATCAGCTCTAATGCGTCTTTTGGAGCAAAAATTAATACAAGACCCGGTCTTATTTTACTATAATACAAGACCCGGTCTTATTTTACTATAATACAAGACCCGGTCTTATTTTACTATAATACAAGACCCGGTCTTATTTTACTATAATACAAGACCCGGTCTTATTTTACTATAAGACCCGGTCTTATATAAGACCCGGGTCTTATATTAATGTTTGCTCCAAAAGACACATTAGAGCTGATTGTCTGGCTAGGTCTTATTTTCTAGGAAACAGGGTAATTAGGTAGGTGAGTAGGACCCAGCTGGTCACTTGCCTTTATTGAAATCCTCTGATTGCCTCATAGCCTTCTTTCCCTTCCACATCCGTTCCCCACCTTTCTAACATCTTCCTCTCCCCAAAAGTCAGTGTTGAATCTCTAACTCCAAATAGGAAACAGAAAGGGACCGAGGAGATGTGAGTGAGTTGGGAGAGTGATACCCTTCAAAACAGCACATGCACACACACCCATTACCGCCATAATTTACCATCTTGCCTGTGATATCCCATTAACTGTGATTCCTTTTCAAACATTTAACTATGTGGTAATCAGGTAGAAATATTTTAATCACTTACTCACTGGCTTGCTTACCAGTTCTGTGGAGAAAGGCCTAGGTATTAATTAGGATAATGTGCTAATGTTTGCATTTTAAGACTACTATTTTAGGCAAGAGACCCTGACTTGGGGTTTTGTTCAGAAGTGAACCCTTCTTCAAGAATCGTCCTTCTCTCGGAACCCCATGTCCATGTCAGGCGGACATGCCTTTGCCTCCTTACCAGTGCATATTTTTCTCCTATCGTTTCATTTTTCTTTTGAATCTCAGGTTCTTGAAATCTAATCTTCTACGTCCATTATATTCCCAAACCATAGGAAGGAATTTTTCCTCAGTAATAATTAATGTGTGCATTGTGTGTTCATCCCTGCACTTATCCCAGCATTGCATGCCTATGAAGTACAAACACTGCTCGACAGAGAGAATACTGTGGAGAAAAGAAAAACCCAGGCATCATTCCTGCCCTCGTGGAGCTTCTGCTGTGCAGGCAGAGACAGACGTGATTTAAGAATCACACACAGTTGTAGAATCACAACTGGGGTACACAGGCGAGGCCAAGGGTCTCTGAGAAATTATCATGAGGCGTTCTGGCCGGGGAGAACGGTTCAGGAAGGGGCAGTTGAGTGGTATAAAGGAAAGACCATGGTGATTGCTTCATTCCAGAGACTAAGTTATGTGTTTTTCCACAAATTAGTCGAATAAATCCTTACAACCAACAACTCTAGATGAAGAAACTAGGGGTTAGGAGAGAATGAGCTGCTGTCTGATCCAGTGGAGGCCCCCAGCAGAGCCCAGAGCGTGACCTTGGACAGTAGCTGTTCCCTCTTCTCTTTTCCACCTCTTTTGGCATCTTTGAGCCCAGATCAGCCGAGGCCTCAGAATGGTGTGTGTGCTATGCACATGGCAGAGACAACAGCCTGGCTTGCTGGTGGCTTCCTAATTAGGGAAGACAGACGCAAAAGAAGTGAGTCGGACCCAGTAGGACGCAGTCCACGGTCTCTAGTATGGAAGAAATACCACATTTCTTTACTTTCTTAATCCAATTTCATTTTGTTCTTGCAACAGCACCCCTGAAGGGAACTGAACTAAGCCATTCCTGGTGCTTCCTTCATCCTCGGAGCTGTGTCCAGGTTCTGGGCCGTGCCCATTGCCAAGGGATGTTGAAGTTTGGAAGCTCTCTAGGCTTTCTGTCTCCCCACTCCCTATTTGGACAGTCCTCATTTCTGGCCCCATGATCACACTGGGAGCCAGGAATGGCCCCTTTTCCTGGGGTCATGTTTCTCCTGGGGGCTGCCCCTAAGTTGGACCTACACCCCTGATACTCTAAACAACCCTCTTTCTGTCTCTCCATCCTGGGTGAATCCTTTTCTAGTCTTTGAAGCCCTTCCCTACATCTGAAGATCTTTCCTCAAACTTGGTCTTCCTTATTCAAATAGCTTTCGATGGCCTTTAAACTCAGTGCCCTTATCATTAGCGCCAGAAGAAAACAAGCTTCCCTTTAGGATACAGAGGGTTTTAGTGACCAAATAGTCCTAGAAAGTATAGGAATGTTTTCATTCCTTGGTTCCAATAACACAGTGGTTCTCAAAGTGTGGGCCAGGTATTCAGGCCCCTTCAGGTGGTCCACAAGGCCAAAATTGTTGTCATTATAAGACATTTGTCTCTTTCACCTACTCACATTCTCTCACAGATGTACAGTGTAGTTTTCCAGACGTGACTGAAACAGTGAATGCTGAAGCAGATATGAGAATCCATCTGTCTTCTACTAAACGAGACATTAGAGATTTACATAAATGTAAAACAATCCCACACTTCTCACTAATATTTTTGTTTTGCAAAATATAGTCATTTTTCATTAAAATATGTTGTTATATGTAATAGGTTTATTGTTATTTCTAAATGAATTAACATACAATTTTCTCAGTTTTAATTTTTAATAATTATCAGTACATATAATAACACATAAACAATAGCTTTTTGGCAGTCCACAGAAATTTTAAGAGTTTAAAGGCGTCCTGAGGCCATAGCATTTGAGAACTGTTAGAGCAAAGAAAGGAAAGAAAAACCAGTCAAATTTCCATATGAAATTGGCCATGCCACTTCAACAGTTTCGAATCTGAATTACGTCACAGTAAGAGGAGGAGTTATTTGGATATTTTTGCCCTGCCTATCTTTTTCTTTCTTTTTTTTTTTTTTTTAATTCATCTTTGGAGAGGCCATAAAGAAATAGCCCCCTGAAGCCAGGTGATGACATACCCCAGTTTCCCAGGGACAGTGCCAACTTATGTATGTCGTCTGTCCTGGCATAATTATTAAGACCTCCCCTATGACTCTCAGAAGTGTCCCAGTTTGATTGATAACTCAGATCAACCAGCCTGAACACCCTCAACTTCCTGAGCTCCTACATGACAAAGATACCAACTTTTCTTACAAGTCCGAATTTGAGAAAGCCCTCCACGGGAATTGATTGACAAGGCTGTAGCAGGCAGCATGTGTTTGTCACTTTCATCCTCTGTTCGGCTGTGACCGTGAGTCTCCCTGTTTGTTTCAGCCTGGCACTGGGCAGTAGGGCATTCACTGGCAAGGGAGTGGTGAACTAATGGGCCACATGCTCAGAAAGCTCAACATCAACTAGCAGTTCAGATGACCCACAAATCCATTTGATATTGGCGACACCGAGGTGTTTGCGGGGCTTTTTCTGGACATCGCTAAGCCTGCTGAATCTAAGATTTCAAATGCTGTTTTGAGCTACTTGATTCAGAGGTGCAGCCAGACCACTTGGAGGGAAGTGAGAAATTCTTTGGAGTTCTTCAACTCACTTGTGACTCTATAAAAATTACCCCAGGGTCAGAAGCAAGGAAGCAGGTGATGATGGTGCCTCAAGGGCCCACAGCCCTTGCAGATCAGGGGCTGACACGGGCTAAGGAGCCTTCTTTCCTTCCCACTCCCCAAAGGGAAAGTTTCTTTTCCTTTTCATAACGTTGGCTTACATGATTTGGGGTATGCTTTAAATGTCCCCCACAAAAGGTGGAGATCCTTATTCAATAGGAAATTTCTCTTAGGTTCTGGGCACAGGAGCAATTGAAATTCTTTGTAATTGACCATATGGTTAGCTTTGCAGCTTCGTGAAGCTATAAATCTTTGGTGGAGGTGTAACTCAGCAGAATTGTTACCAGAGGAAATCATTTCTTTTTTGGCTTTTCCTCTTGTTACTTTCCAAAACTCAAAAAAAAAAAAAAAAAAGAAAGAAAGAAAGAAAGAAAAAAGGAGAGAGAGAAAGAAAGGGAAAAAAAAGCAAAAAAGCAACTTTAGATATGTTTACATTGGTGAGTGAAGTGAGGGGCCTCCAGGTCTTGGACGAGACAGCGTGGCAGGGATCTGTCAGGCGGATCCAGCAGTTCCAGCCACATTCTGTGAGCTCGCAATTTGGCTTTTGCTGGTGCCAGCAATTACAAAAGAGGCCTACTCAGCTTTAAGCACTCAAGTGTTGATGGACAAAGTGCTAGTTTAACAGATCTGTGTGATGGGGAATAAGTGAATAAATATGGGATTAGCGAGCCCTTCATAGTAACAGCCTTATTATCACATGTGAGGTGGGGTTTTGCCTCCATGTGACTACTTGGGTTCTGTAAACAATTTTAAGGAACACAACATGGAGGAAACCCTTCATAACAAAGCATTGCAACAATTAATCAGGATTTATAAAATCTCAGGACAGTAGTGGTCTGTGGGGACAGAGTCCCAGAGAGAAGTTTCCAGGCGCTTGGCCTCGCGTGGGGAGGTGCTGGCTGGGGTAGTAGATGGCAGTCAGCTGTGGCTGGTTGGCCGTCAGCTGTAACCAGTTAGCCAATTAGCCACTGATCTAACTGCCGCGGCTGCGCTGGTTGGTCAGTCAGTTGGTTGGCAGGCAGAGAAGTGGACAGCAGGTAGCAGGTCGTGTGGATCCAGCCTCCAGTGAGACTATAGTGGGATGAGTCCCTTATCTATGGCTCCGTGGGTGTTCCTTTTTGGCCTAGCCACATCCTGCGTTCTTATGCGGGGAGTGGGACCAGAGACCCCCCGCAGGCTGCCTCACATGACAAATGGCGCAGCAAGCAGGGTATGGCGCCAGTCAAAGCTCTCCAAGGGATGGTAGAGCAGTTTGTGCGTGTGAAAACTCAGTCTCGGGAAGCCCATGAGGAGCAGAGCCAGAGATGGGGAGCGCAGTCTGCCTGGGAGAGACGTGACCCCTCAGTGAATTGGTGGGCCTCTTCAGCCTCCCGATTGCATGCCGCCCTATTGGCCATAGCAGGCATCACCGGCTTTTTGGTAGGCTGCTGCTGTAGGCTCCGAGGGTTGTGGACATCTTACACCGAGGCCTCCACCCACTCAGACACCTGGCATGGTGAGCAGGGTCTCCCGCACGACATGGTCTGTCAACCAAAGTGGCTATTTCTGATCAGATTTGCAGTCTCCTAAATGAATAAACAGAGAGCACAGCCCCAGAAGCCATAGCCTCCATCAGAAGCAGAATTGTGTTCCATAACTGAAGACGGACAAGAGCTTGTGTACAATCAGAGAGCATTCCTTTATGAGAGTGAGGGTGTCCTTGGGACAGTTTTGAGTCTGCCCAGCCTGGAAGGCATGTTTTTATCCTCCTGCCCCCAGGCAATCCACACTAATGAAGCTTACTCCACTCTTAAATGGTTGCTGTAATCCATCTCTTGCTATTAGGAAGTGTTTTCATCCTGGCCTGCCCCCTTATTAAAAGGAAGCAGTATTGCTGTAGAGGTCATCTATTTTTCCTATTAATAAACACTATATAGATTTTTTTTCACAATTTTTAAACTTTGCCTAAATCACATCCTCCATACATATGCTTTTGAAAGTTGCTTTTTTAGCTACACATTATGATTTGAATGTTTAGCTATTTTAGGTATAGCTCCAGTTTATTTGAACTGCTGTATGTTATTTCACTGTGTGGATGAACCATGCTTTATTCATCCTTCTGTTGATGGATACTTAGCTTGTTCCCATTTTTAGCGTTATAAAGAATTGCACAATGAACCAAGCTTTCTTTATATAAAGGACTGGGTTGGCCAGGTCCCGAGGGCGGCACCTTCCCACTGACTGCTCACTACCAGTTGCTCCCTGCAGTGGTTGGATCCACATGTTCATTGTGAAAGTAGTGATCCGGCCTTTCCTCACATCTTGTCTAACGTTTACTATCAATCCACATTTTAATATTTGCCTATCTGGTGGGTATAAACTACTATTTCACTGTTACTGTTACTTAGATTTCCCCTACTACCAGTGAAATTCAGTACCCTTTTACATGTTTATAAGCTATTTAACATGTAGATATGCTTTGCCCATTTTTTAATTAGGTTGCTTGTCTTTTTTGGTATTGACCTATAGGGTTTTTTATATACTCTGGGTACTAAGTTTTTTTCAGTTATGTTCTCTGTAGCCATTCATTGTCTCCTTCATTCATTTAGTGAAGTGGTAGAAAATGTAAACAAATGAATAAGTTGGAAACTATAGCATAAAGACTCTTGTAGGGAATGCTTAGGAGTTCAGAGTCTCTCCTGAGCCATTGAGAGCTATTAAAATGAATAACATGGTCAGATTTTCTTTAGAAAGAAAAGTGTAGCAGCAGCCTGGAGGATGGATTGAGGAGAGAAGAGACTAAAGAAAGTGATGCCAATTAAGAGGCTTTTGCAATAATCCATGAGGAGAGAAATAATGAGGACATGAGCCACACCATGGCAGTGAGTTCCTAAGAGGATTTGCAAGGATTTCTGGGAATCGTTTGGGGATGGGATGGGAGGGTGGGGTGGTACAGAGAATTCCGTGGAGCGTTTTAGTCTGCCACCTCCTATTGAGCCACAAATCGGCTTTCCTCTCTCGCCTTGTGAGGTGGTTCCCACCATCCCTTGGCCACCCACAGCTGCTCCCCAGGTTAGAAATGTGGTAGGTGCTTCATGTCCACTTAGAGCCCACCTGCCGCACTAGGACATTCTGCTAAGCAGGACAAATCCCAATTCTCCCTTTGGCCTCACTTGTTCCCTTCATGCCACCTCTCTCTGTCTCTCCTCTCTCTCTCTTCTAAAAAATTTTATTTCCCATTTTAAATCTTGCACAGTGTAATACAATAAGCATTAAATCATGCAAATTGGTCTAGGTTACATTTTGAAAAATGTTAAGAGGAAACTGTTAAGAGACCAGTTTCTGACAGGCAATGCATTTTAAAGTTGAGGGATTTGAAATATTTCAGCAGTGGACCTAAAACAGCATTATAAATTAGTTCAACTTATCAGCCCTAAACAGAATTATTCATCTTCCAAAAGGGTATTTCATGGCCGCTGGGCCCAAACGATCGTTCACCTTCATTTTTGCCCTGCTGTAAGGGTAGGTCTCACTTTACTGAATTCTCCTGATTCATTACTGTGTGTTACTTTATGAATTTTTTATCAGCGTTTTAATAGCTCTTTCAGATGATTGAATGTAACTGATTCTTGTAGCAGAACCCTGATTGAACAGAAAGACAGTAATGTATGTCGTAGGGGTTAGCTTCAAGCCAAGCAACAGAGTTTTTACCTATAAGATGTGCTTTTTTTCCCCTCGGTGGAAGTCTTTGCAGACAGAAAGAGCCCCCCCTTCTCCTCCCACACACCTGCACCTTGCTTCTCCAGCAGAATTTGGGAAGGAATTTGCCATTTTCAATCTCAGACATGGTACTATAGGTAAAGAAGGGGGAAATCAGTGCCTGAAACATCCTCTTTACCCATCAAGAGTATGAAATTATTACAATTGTAAAGGTTTTTAGGGTAAGAGGGAGACACTGGCCTTGCTCAGACTAGGGAGAGAAGAGGCTGTGGGGAGAGCATTAGAATCTGGGTCGTGTGTGGATCTCAGTGGCCACTTACTTGCTGTGTGACCTGGGGCACTTCTCCGCCATCCTGAACTTTTTCACTTCCCTGCAGATCAGAATAACCCACCTTCCCCTGTTAGGAGGATTCAATGAGAAATTGTATTCAAAAGCTCCAGGCTCATGGAAGGCCTTCAGGAAATGTTTGTTGCATATGAATAATGTACATGAAAGCACTTTTAAAGCCCTGTACAAATATAAGTTATTAATATAAGCCAGAGTGGTGCCTGAGCAATGAGGGAAGGCTTCCACTTGGAATACTGCATGTGCAGTTGAACCATATAAAATTGCCATTTTTCTTGATCAAAAATGGTTAAATATGAGCAGTTTCATGTAGTTCAACCTAATATTTTTATATTATTCAATTACATATTACTTTTGTGATTAAAATGAAAATATTCTGGAAGATTTTGTGTTTGGGGAGCTAGAGAATTATATAGGAGACCTTAAGATAGAAGTGCAATTCTTTCTATAGGCGAGGAAACTGAGGTTCAGTCCCCACTGGTAATGAGTGGTGGATATAAGAACAAACCCAGTTCTCATTCCTCCATCCCTGGACTCATGCTGTACATCACACAGCCTCGCTGAGTATGGGATTTGTTCACTCAGCAGGTTTGGAACAGATCTGAAAAGACAATCTAGATCCCCTTAGGCCTTGTCGCTGATTCTTTCTTCTGTGTATGCTGAGCTCCGTAAAGCACCCAACACTGGGAAAGTCGCCCAGAGGGCTCCCTCGGCAACTGACTGACCTCCAGTGGCAACGAGAGACAAGTCAGAATGAACGGCGGACATTGGGCTGGTCTAGTGGGTTGGGTGGTTTCAGATGAGTGGACTCAGGCTGAAATTAGCTCATAAATCCCAGCCGCCGTTTAGTGCTTGGTGTCCGTTGTAGCAGGAAAGAATTCCAGGTTGGGTGACAGGAATTAGTGGATGTCCCTAACACAAAAGAAGGCACTGGATGGAGTCCGTGCTGCTGGGTATCCTGCATGTGAACTGCGGCCAATAGTTAATGACAGAAAGTGCTCACTTCCTCAAGCTCTAAAAGTCGTAGATCAATCCAGAAAAAGATATAAATGGAAGAAAGGGCAGGCAGGAAAGGAATGGGCATTGAATGTCTTCTTTAGTAAATGAAAATGTAGCCGTTTGAAACAGATGTTTTCTGTGTGGAACACTGGTAAAGTATTTGAATCACCTGTACCCTTGTTTGCTTCTTTGCTCATTTGAGTAGGATTTGCAGGATTGAAATACAGCATTTGGGGGGCAAGCAGGGGACAAGGGAGAAGTTACATAAAAGTTAAGAGGATTAAGGGGTTTTATTTTTGATTTCATAACTCTGCTAAATTTTGTGGTCAGACTGGGATGAATGATTAAGGGGCGCCGTGGAAAAGGTAAGTCTACCACCTTTCACACAGTTATTGCACAGAGACTTTTTGTCATTAAGAACGCAAAAACTCCAAACGCTGACAGCCTTGACTCATCATGTTGGCTGTTTCTTTTACATCCAGTCCATACCTTTCTCCCAATTGAAAATAGTTGTGAACCTCCAGGATCAAATACAAAATGACGAGGACATTGGGAACTCTGGTAGTCAAAGGACATGCCCATGGAGAGGTGAAGGTCGGACTCTAGTCAAGGAGAGTGTCAGGTTCAGCAACTCCTGAAAGGACAGGACTAGTGTCTTTTTGACCCAAACTCTCACTTTTGAAAGAAGCTTGAGCCCCTCTGAGTTTTGAAACTGATACCGCAACCTTTTAAAATGTGTTAGATGAAATTAATGGTGAGCGGATACCACATCCTTTCTTCCCAGACTAGCTGTGGTGCCTAAAACCCATTATTCTATCACAAAATGAATAGAAGTTATGTCTGAATGCCAGTAAAACCCAATTAGAATTTAATAGAGAGCATAAATAGAGTGTTAACCATGGCAAACTAACTTTGAGATAAGTCCCAGGGCTCAAGAGTAGGCGTAATAGCTCAGCAAAAACAAAACCTTTCATGAAGAGCTTCACATCTCATTTGCTGCACCCAACAACTCATTTAGATAAATAGTGACAGACGTTATCACTGTTCTGTGGGAGGGGACGACTGAGACTTAGAGGTGGTAACCGGCGTGAGGACACAGAACGTTCGTGACAGTGGCAAGTTCTGCTGTCTCTCTCTACGGACTGTGACCAGCTTGAACCTGATGAGATGTTCTCATCAGCTGCCCGTGGGGAAGGGGAAGGAAAGAAGTGGGTAGGGAACCTGAATTGCTAAAAAAAAAAGGCATTGGCTGAGTGCACTATTGTTAAAACTTTACTGAGGTGTAACTAACAGATCATAAAGTTGACCCATCTTAATGTACAGTTCAATTAGGTCTTTGTATATTATGGATACAAATCCTTTCTAACATTTGTGGTTTGCCAATATTTCCTCGCAGTGTATGATTGGCTTCATTTTTTAATGGTATCTTTCACAGCACAATTGTTAGCAATCTTGGTGAAGTCCAGTTTGTCAGTTGTTTTCTTTTATGATGCATGCTTTTGATGTCATAGCTGACATCAAAAGTCATCTTTGCCTAAGCCAAGGTAATATTTCTAAAAAATAATTATTATAAAGTATCTCTACCTCTCTCTAAGTATCTCTCTAAGTATCTCTCCCTGACTCTCTCTCTCTCTCTCCCTCCCACCATCCCCCACTCCCTCAGTCACACGCACACACGTGTCCACGTACACACATATGTGTGCATACTTGAAGTCCTCCAATGGCTACTCATTCCATGTGGAAGGAAATCCACGCCTGTCACTACTGCCAAAAGGCCTGATCTGACCGGGCACTCCTGCCTGCTCTTCCCTAGGTCACCGGCTGTCGCCTCTTTGGCCTCCATTTTGTTCCTCACTTATGCTGAGATGGGCCTTTTCCTTCTGTCTGGAATGCTCTTCCCCACCTCTTCCAGGAGCGGCCTCCTTCCTTTCCTTCAGGTCTCAGTTTAGATATCACGTCCATGATTATAGCTTCCTAGAATATCTACTCTATCTAGGTGTTTATTAAAGGAGAATGTCAGGTTCAGCAACTCCTAAAAGGACAGGACTAGTATCTGTCCTGCCCTTTCAGGAGTTGCAGAACCTGACACTCTCTTCCAGCCAATAAAGCCTTCCCTTTTTTATTTCCTTCACAACATGTATGACTTTCTGAGATTATTTCGAGTTTATAAAAATGTGTGTATAAGCTCTACGAGGGCAGAGACCTTATCTGTTTGCCCACTGCTCTTTTGCTGGTACCTGGTACAAGTTAGGGGCTTACTAAGGATTTTTGGAATGCTAAATGAATGTGAAACTGAGAAGGAATTCATAGATGAGATTTACTGTTTAAACAAATCGCGGGCTCCTGCAATTCGCTTCTTTCTTGAACCCAGTTCATTGCCATCATTCATGTGCTTTCTCTGTACTTAGGGAGACCATCCTTATGGAACAACTTTTCATTAGTCGTGTATGTGGCTTTGCGTTGGTTCTCTTCTTTCATGGAGACTTTTTTCTCCCCAGTCTGTAGGAAGCTCTTAAAGGCAGAATGTGTGCGGTCTGTGTATTTCTGTCTTTCCAAGTCCAGCAGGTGCTAGGTGTGTGGTCAGTGAGTGGATGAATGTACGGATGTCCCTAACCTTCCCCCTTGTGTCCTGAATGGAAAACGAGCTCCCAGGCCGGTGTATTCTCCAGTTCTGTAATGAGGGTTCTTGTCCATATCACCATTCACTAGCATAGCCATTGATTCTGAACACTAACAGAGACGCAATGGCAAAGAACTGTCACGTGGGAAATGAGAAGAGGAGGAGACATTGACGGCAGGAGTGGCATCTTTCCATGTAGTGCGAATACCAGTCACGTCACGTGGCAGTCTCCTCATTGTGGGCAGCTGCGGTGCCATGTGAGACCCAGCTCAGTGACCAAGGGTCAGATCCGTGACCAGGGAAGCCAGGTCTTCTGCAGCTGTGGGCTGCCCGCAGGGCTGTGCGAGAAATCTCTCAAAAGCACTTAGCCTCCAGTGTTCTGATGATTTTTAGTCCTTTAGGTTTTTAGTTTTTGAGAAAATACAGTATCTAAACTCTTGACTGGGTCTTACCTACAAAATGCACTTTCATCTCTACCCATCTACTAGATCACTTTTCCAATGGACTTGGATTAGGACATAAGAAGTACAGTTGTCAGCACCATTAGAAGTATAGTTGTCACCTTTGATGCAGTGCTTTATGATGATGCAAAAAGGTGGGGAAAAGTTCCAGCCTTAGATCTACAGCATTGATTTAGTTTTATCACTCTCCCTTTAAGAGGCCCATTGCAGTTAGAATGGAGATATCTTGTTGCAACTTGGAGTCAGATACTCCTGGGTGTGATTCTGCTTTTACTAGGTGTGTCACAGACAAATTGCTTACCCTCTCAGAGCCTCAGTGTCCTCATCCTTCAAATGAGGCGACTAGCACCTAGTTTGTAAAGGTGATTGAGAGGGTGAAGTAAAATTACATGTGAGGTATTCTTACAGCAGTGCTTAGACACGTGTGAAATAGAGAATACGTAATAGCTTTATTAAGAGTATTAGCATCATTATTACTATGGCTACAAGCAGTACTACCAAGAGAATCACCACTCAAGTAAGTGCAACTCAATAGGCATGGCGTTTAAAGGAATGGATATATCTAGAACATTCTTTACTTATGTACTCATGGAACCACTATGTGGTTCCATAAAAGTTATATGATTGTTTATTAAAAACATGCATCAAACGAGTAGCAGTGAACATAGAAACCAAGAAAAGAAGAACACAGATGTATGGAAAACGTAAGGTTCAATGTAATTGCCACAACTGAGCTTCAGACTTGATGCTGAGATTCCTGGCAGCCAAACTCAAATTCACCACAAAGTTGCGTAGAAAAGGAGACGACCGTTTCCTCAAAAATCAAACCTTCTTCTGAAGCTACTTTCCAAGATAACTTTTTTACATGGTACTTTATGTAGTGAGCAGTATTCCAACAATGTTTTCCTCAGATGCAGTAACACATTTTATGTCAGTGCTTCTTGTAGTAACTTTTTTGATAAGAGCAAATGGCATGACATTAAAATACAATTCATTGACAGCAGTACCATGTGGGGCTAAAGTAATATGGCCCTAGTGTGTAGCTGTGAGGTGGGCAGGTTGATCCATGGATAGAATTTAGAGCGTTTTGAAGAATGGATGAACTGCTTGTCCTTCAAATAATCTTTTGTAAATATTGCTTATCTCAGCTGGGCTTTTGATAGGACTTGAATAGCAGGCAGTTTGAGATTGTATTCTCTGACAAGAGCCTGGTGTGTTTGTATTCTCCTTTGCTGGTCCAAGGCAGAGCCTTAGGCCATAGAAATCAGAAGGGCAGGTGGTAAAGTTGACACCATATGTATTGTGGAAACTAGACTCTGTCTGAGTGAAAGGCCATTTCTAAGTGTCCCTAGGAGGAGGTTCAGGAGAATTTGCAAGCTTCAGGAGAATTTGATTCCTCCTCAGGAATCAGTTTGTGGGTTTATTCTAGCGCTCGGATAGGTCTTAAACAAGCGTTGTTGTTCTGGAGCCTTCGTTCAGTGGGTCCAAACCACAATGCAGCCCCACTCTGCGTAAGGGTGGATCCAAGAGAGAAGGTGATAGGAGGGCAAGTTACAGTCTACCACTGGGAAGTACTCTCTACCCTGCCTCTGTAGCATCTTCCACGCGATACCTGAAGGTCAAGAAAGAGTACACTTGGAAAGGTTACCTGTGTGGTTCTGGGAAAAGGTGGTGAATCATTGCTCTAGTGGGCGGCCATGATGGTTCCAGCCTTGGTTCCTTGCTGCCCCCACCTGCCAGCAGTAGTAATTTCTTCACAAGATTCTAAGCAATATGATTTCTTGGTAGACCTGGCAGATCAACTAGCTCCAGAAGTTTCCCTTAAGAAATTAAATGAATTAATCTGCTCAGTCAAGTTACTTGAAGAAGCCAGTTGCTTTTGGAGGCAAATTTACTATTGTAGTTTGCTATAGTCACTACTGAGCCATTCTTTCTGCCAGTAGATGCCAAGACTATTTATCTGTTGACACTAGTCTACCTCAAGTCTGTAAGGAAGGACTTGTGGTGGGTGAAAAGAGAATAAAAAAGCAGAAAGCAGCTGTGGTGATGATCCAGTACAGTGCTCACACTTTCCACAGGCCTGGGGAAGCCGCGACTCCCCCACTTACCAAGTCCAATATCCTGGGGGAAGCCTGTTTCCACCATGCGGTAGGTCAGTGATAGTGTGAGAGGGAAATCAGAAGAAAACGTGCAAGTGGACTCCTGGGCATCTAGGGAGCACATCAGCTGGGTCCCACTGGGGCCTGTGTGCTGATGTTAATTAGAAGGAAGGTAGAGAGCTCTGGACCGCAGTAAGCTCCCCGGCAAAAAGAAACGTCCTGAATTGGAGGCCACTTCTCACAAATGAGAACAGATCTCACAGAAGAGCAGAAAGCATCAGGGAAGTACTTTGTGAGTTAGTGGTGTGAAAGGCAACCGGTTGCTGGGCTTTCCAGACAGCTTCAAGTTGCCTTATCTGTCACTCCAGTTCATTAAATGTTAATGCGTTATCAATATAGGAAGGGTAATCCCGTGAAGCCCCTTTAATATGTTTTATTCTGCCTCTCAAATAAATGAATAACATCGGTAGGAATTGCTCAGTATATAGTATTTGCAAGACTCCTTGCTGCTTGAGGCTTTCTTCTGTAGTTTATAGCCCAATGTGGACGCCTCCATAAGACTTTAGGAAGAGCCATGAAAGTTAGTTATCAGCTGGTTGGTGAAATGGAGGTCGGAAAGGGTCTAATGAGTGCACTGGCTGGAGCGTGATCGCGTTTTCATAAATCACACTGTTCTTTCCCCTCTCGTTCGGTCCTACATATAGATAGAATCATCCTATCTTAGAGATAGAAAGGACCTGCAGTTAGTTTTTCCAGCTTCCCATTCTTCAAGGACCTCCTTCCATAGTTCCCCTACAGATGGCCACACAGCATCTGTCTTCACCTTCAGGAAAGGGCCGCCTCCCTCCTGAGGCACCCTACTCCTGTGCAACTCTGCTAGCGGAAGTGTCTCCTCCTCTCCCACCAGTCTCACAGTTCCTGTCCCTTTTCAGAACACTTGTAGTTATAATCTGTCATGTATTAGGCTGCCTCTCCTACAAGACTGTAAGTTCTGGGAGAGCAGGAACCATGTCCGTTTTTGCTCATCATTTAGCATAGTTCCTGGTCCATTGAAGGTAATCTGTGTTTATTTGTTGAGTGAGGGAATGAATGAATGAATGAATACACTTGAGTTTGGAAATTTCCAAAAAGAACTAGGAAAGAAAGAAGTAACATGAAAATGGAAATAGAGTATTTTTTCCCAGAGATTAGCTAATCTGCTCAAAGACTTGAAAGTGAATATGGAAGAAAGAGTAGGGAGAAGCGCCCAGGAAAAAGTTTTAAAAAGAAAAAAAAAGCACTGACGAATTAGTTAAGATGGAGGGGTCAGGGAGTTTATAGGTTTGAAACAAAGAAAAACCATACTGTAGGTGAAACTTACGGATACCCAAGATTTAAAAAAAGAAAATTTTCAGGCTTAAGCAACGTTTAGAACATGAGAAAATCAAAATGATCTTGATTTTTTTTTTTGACATAGCATGGTAAATATAGCCTCAAAAATATTGAGATTTGGTGAAACTAAAACAGGTTGGAAAAGAAACTGAAAAGTCGTTCGTATGGAGGAAAGGACAGCTTTGCGGAGAGTAATACTTGTGTAGAAACCCACAGAGGAGAGTAGTGGCCTGGAGGAGGGCATGTGAGGGGTGAGGTGTTGCAGCCCCCAGCCAGCCAGCGAAGCACACAGGTGGTGGACAGGAGCCCCTGGACGTGGCCCTGCCCATGCTCACAGAGCATCTCCTGGTGGGCAACGCTTATTAGATCCTGCCCGTGGTCTCTGCACACAAGGGTGGTGGGTCTGAGATGCCTCACCTTCCAGTTCCCGCCCTTAGATAGCTGTTTTTCTCAATCCTGTCTCAGAAGCAAGTCACAAAGCATACAATTCTTGCTTTCTCTTGTCTCCCACATCTAATGAGTCACCCAGCTTTGTCACTTCTATCCTTGGAATGTCTCCTGACATACCCTCCTTCCCACGAATGCAGCCCAGACCCCAGGTTCTCGCTTAGGAATGCCTCACTCCCTCACACAGCCAGCTCCCATGAAGAGGGCTGCCCTTGCACACCAGACCTCTGCTCACTGTTGCCTGCACCCACGCACTCTGTCCACACCGCTTCCTTTTCCCTGGTGTCCTGCAGCTCATCACCCCTTCTGGCCAGTCAAATCCTGTCCAACTTCAAGATCCAGATTCTACCCCATCTCATTTAAAATCTCTCTCCTCCACGACTGCCCACCCACCTGCTCCCGCTCCTGACCTTGAATACTGTGTTCCGTTTCTACCTGGTAGCACTTACCTCCATCTGCTCAGTGGGTGTATTTGAGATCCCTGCCTTCCTCTCACTCCCCACACATCACCAAGCACTAAATGGCCTTGGTCACCAGTCACCAGTCAGACTTGGACCCTAGCAACCCTCAGTGACTGTTCACTGACTTGAATGGGATGTTTCTTCCTGGGACAGATTCCAAATGCTTCTTGTACCCTGTGATTTCTCCTGCTGGTCCCAATATTTTCAGAGTCTGTTTCAGACCATCGCTGGAACTGATACCACGCGGGCAAGCCGAGCTGTTGTTCCTGGGCTTTCTCTTTGCTCCCATGAGCCCATGTCCATTTTTCTAGTCTCCTCTTCTCCAGAAACCCATTAAGGTGACAGTGTCTCCAGAGGCCTCTGCAGAGGTGCTCACACTCGGGGGCACAGGGCACCTGGCCCTGAGAGCACTGACTGGCAGTGCCCCCGGGCTGGCCAGGGATGCCCTCCCATCTGGGGCTTCTGCTCAGTGGGGGCAGTTCCTCAGCAAATGTCAGTAGGTGTCCTGTCCCTCTCTAGCACTGGAAGCACTCACCCATCTCTCTCTCTCTTTGTTGGTGTGCTCCCTACCCATCCCCCCAGTATTTCAAGGCTGTAATCATGTGGCTGTAATAACTGCTTATACTATTTACTCATCAATTTTAGGTCTGATCAACATGATTTTTATTTCATAAAATCCTAGAACCTCCCCCTCTTGAGTTCTTTCTCTACCTACTCCCACAAAGAAAAGAGCCTACCTATCTCTTCACCTCATAGCCATAGTACAAATTAACTGAAACACAGTTCTCACTTTGCTATACTATATACCACTTCTTCCTTTGTTAAAAGGGATATGAAGAAGAAAAAAGAAAACACTGGTCTGCATATATAACACTAAATACAAACAGTGGAAATGGGCTTCTGGGTGTTAGCCTGCAGGGATGTTGTTATGGCGACCTAAATTGTTGTCCATCGGTGGGGGAAGTGTCAGAATTAATGAAGTAAGACCGGACTTGTGGCTCCAATGGTAGGTACATTCTCCAAGACATTTCTTCCTTCTGAGACAAGAAGCGAAACTCATTTTATCGGTGACATCACATTTAGAATTGGGAGAGAGATTGGGTGGGTAGTGGGGCCTGGGGTTAGGTTTCCAGGCTGAGTTTTGTGTTTCCCTGTTTAGAGGAATTAGAACCACTCATAACACATCAGCTTCAGTTAACCTTGTCCTAAGTACATAGTTTTTAACTCAGAGAATGGATCATGTAGATAGACCATTAATTCCCTGAAGGGAGCCTGAAGTTCACTGAAATGTAAAGGATATTTTGACTGGAGTGTTTAATAGGTTTCTCTATAGGGAAAGGGTGAGAAGAGACAGTTGATTCTGTAACTGTCCAGGGGTGAGGTCCCAAAGCAGAGACTGGCTGTGGGTCAGAATTCCCAACAAAGAAGGAATCCGATGTCTGGAGGGAGCAGAAAAAGCACATCAACAGGGAATAGGGAGCCGTGGTTTTAGCAGAAGGAAGGGCAGCAGAGGAGCCTGAGCACGCACTACCACGTGCAGGTTTAGACTCTGCATTTGGAGCTGGGAGGAGGGGAGAGCATGGGCCTGGCTTTGTAATGGAAGTAAGTAAATAATAAAAGGCGTTTTATAAAAGTTACCTGAGATGCAAATCACTTTCCTAAAGCTGGATTTCCTAAAGCTGAAGACACGTATAGAATAAGGCCTCAGTTTGGGGAGGTGAGCAAGGTTCAGTAGTTTAAGAGGTCTTCCAGAACATGTTTTCTAGAAAGGGAATGTTTGAACCCCAGAGGACAAAAATAGAAAACAAGGAAGCAAGGGTGGGCAAAGCAGAGAAAGGAGGCCGGAGAAAGCAGGAAACACTCCCCAAAAGCTGTTTGTGGTTGACAGTTATCTCCTTCATAAAGTACACCAGTACCCACAGTGTTGTACTGACTGGAGGAGCCCCAGGAGTGCTAGTGTTTGCTGACTCGTGGCCCACAACCCCACACCGCACACACAGGAAGACCTCCTTCTCCTGGGCAGACCACTGATGGGAAAAGCCTAGAAAAGACCCGCACTGCAGACAAACCACTCTGCAAAGATGCTGTCTTCACCTAGCTGCAAAAATGGAATCAAGAATCAAAATCAGCAATAGCAGTATAGATGCAATTCTTTTTAACTTTAAAATTTTAAAAACGATGTCATTGTTTAGAGCCCCATCATAAAGAGATCTTCATTTGATTTGTGAACTAGGCAGAACTGATAGAGTTACTCCATTTTACAAACGAAGAAAGAAAGGAGGCTCGGAGAGCCGAACAGACCTGGCAGACCTGTAGAGTTTCCAGGGGTTGAACCCAGAACTTAAGCTCAGGCTGAGTCCTCTGCATTCAGATACTCTATGCTTTCCACGGCAAGGTGCCTCAAGAAACCAAACAAACCCTACAATAAAAGAAATGCCACATCACACAGAATGCGCATGAAATTACTTGAAAGTTATCCCGCCTTTCGTCCCAGGCTGTCCTTGCTGCTGGCATTGCCACCAAATAGCACAGTTTCAGTGCCCACAGCTTTGCCAGCTTTACCCAGTGCTGCCAGCCTGCCGAATGGAGGATGCAATGTGCGAAGTCGCAGCATTTGGAGAGGGATAATGGGTTGTCCTTCTAGGGGGAGGTGTCAGTGGCTAGAGTCCTGGGGGGCAATGGTTTACCAGGGCTTTGGGTCTACTCAGGAACCTCACTTTCTTTTGCGTTCCAAATAAATACCTGAAAGGATAGCTGAAGTCAGTCTAGAAAATCAGAATTTGCTTGGGGGTAGATATGTTCTGGAAAAGATAAACAGTAGCTTGTAGTCCCACTGCCGGCACATTCGTTACAAGGTCTTAGTGTTGATCTTTCACCACCCAGTTTCCACTGGGAGCCGTGATGTGTTACCTCCCTGCGAAGCACTAATGCGAGTGTGTGGCTCCAGGGGGACCGTCCACAATGTCTGTAGCACGGCAGCGTCCACTGCAGGGAGGGCAGGGTGAGAAGGGGGCGTTGCTGGCTGTGGGATTCCAGGGGGAGGTGTGCTCGTGCTGTGTGCACATGCGTATCCGTGCTGGGGAGTGTTCCGGGTTTATGAGGAGAGTGATTAAAATTATATCAAAGAGGCTCGTGAAGCTTATGGTTCAAGTTAACTGTACGAAGTAAACAGCCTTTACCGGCCTCCTGGGAGTGTGACAGATAGTCTGTGGGTGTTGCGGCAACATGGTGCTGGGGAGCGTTCTGACCGTCGCAAACTAATCACCATCTGTGAGCACCGGTCTCTGGGGAGCGTCTGCTCGTTGGACAATCATGGTAGTGAGCATTTTTAATCAGCTTCTGTGCAGCGCAGATAGAAACCTTCTGCTCAAGCCTTTATTTTCCATATCCGTGTAGATTACTTATGACGATGCTAGCAGAGCAGACAAGGATTTGGGATGTGCTTCTGCAAGGTACATCTGTGGTCTGTCCACACCCTTTCACCCTGTGCCCTGTCTGAGCATGAAAATTAGCTGGCTCACTTGCTTGAGGTCGCTGTTCTCATTACTTCTCTGCTGCTGGCAGGAGGGACGTCAGGGTAGGGGAGGTGGCTTCTGTGTTCAGTGGGACATGCTGTCTCAGGTCGTGCCTTGGTTTGATATTCCTCCCTCCCCTCCCTTCCCCGACAGTCCTTTTTACTCCCACCACCTCTTACCCCTCCCCAAACACACACTTACACATCAGGCGCCAACTTTTTTTTTCCCCTGTTTTGTTTATTTGGGGGAAAGTGATCTTGAGGGCTACAGTTGGACGCCCTCTGGGGACCAAGGCATGAGGGACGATCAATGATAACAGCCTGAGAAGTAGGCAGACAGCTGGATCCTGGGATTGAGGATGAAAGGAGAGGAGGGGATCAGCTTTTGCTACATAAACAGACCACCCCAAAACTTAATGACTTCAAACAACAACTACTTTATATAGCTCACAATTCTGTGGGTCAAGTGGGTGATTGTGTTTGTCTGGGCCAGCTCGGCTGATCTCTGCGGGACTCTCAGTTGTCTGGGGCCAGCTGGGATGGGCTGGTCAAGGAGGACTTCGCCTATGTCTGGGGATTGATTGACAGACTGGTTGGCTGGGGGTGGCTGTCTCAGCCGGGTCAGCTCATCTCGCTCCGCATGATCTCTCATCCCTCAGGGGGCAACCCCAGGCTTCAGTACACGTGACCTCAGGGTTCCAAGGTGCAGCAAGAGAGCAAGCCCCAATGTGCGAGTGCCAGCCTCAGCCTCCAAGAAGGTCCCTGTTATAGAAGATGTAATTCCTCAACCAAGGCCTACCCAGAGCTTAACTGATAGTTGAGGGCAAGATGGACACATTGTTTCTGACACCAGAGGAAGAATATGGAAACAAAAGTGAGAAGGCAACAGAGAAAAGAAACTGGTCCCATACTCACAGATCTAGCTGCCTGGTGGAACTCCCTACTTGGCTTTTCTGGGGCACATCAAACCCACAGTGCCCAGACCGATCCCATTGAGCACCCCCTCTTCCTAGGGCCCAGCATGTTTTTTCATTCTTGCAGCAATCTTCAAGCAAGTACCATGCCTAACCTCGACCGGTGAGATGGAAGTGAGGGGTGGTGCAGAGAGAGGTTTACAGAGCAAACAGGGCAGAAAGAGAATGACAGAGAGGAGAGAGCAGGAAACTATTTTACAATCCAATGAAGAATTGAGAGTTCAACTTGGTAATCGATTCCATTCACATTAAAACAATGGATACACTCTTCCTTCTTGGATTCTTTTTCTTTTACCCCAAATCCTGAATGGATTATAACTCCCATTCTTATGGATGGATGTCAAAAGGGAATAACAAAGGCTCAGTCAGTCATCAAGGAGAGCAGCTCTAATTCAGGTGTCCCATTGTTTCAAAAGAAGGAGGAGAAGAAGAAGAAAAGGGAGAGAAGGGCAGGGCAGGGGAGGGCAGAGGAGGGGCAGTGAGACCAGCCCAAGTGCTGGAGCAGCCAGAGCATAACCAGCCCTCTTTTCTGCTAAGCGTCTACTTTTGGTCTAAACTCTGCCTCATGGCTGTAGCTACTGCTAAGAGAACCCTGGCTCTGTGCCTCTGAGTAACCCTTGCTTTTCTCACCGAAGGGGCGTTCCCAACTGCCCTTAAAATGTCTCCTGCCCTGGTAGAGCAGTTTCTTCTGTACAGCTGGTTCTCCCTTCCTGTAGAAGCTCTGTGCTGTGGCTCAGCTCCGACGTCAGGCTCTGTGATGGGGAAGGCCCTCTTGCCTCAGCGGGCCTTCCGCTGATAGAGCAGTAGAAGGGATAAAATGTAGAGTCTCTCCAAATCCAAGCTCAAGTTAGATAGAAGATGGGTGCTTCTGTTGCTCTTCGTCTTAGACTGAAGCCAGACTCACCCAGCAGGGAGCTGGGTGGGAGCAGCTGCTGTATCCTGCCAGGCCAGGACTGGCCTTTCGTAGAAGCCGGGGGTGGGAGTGGGGACAAGCTTGGCACCATGCTGCAGTGGGCTTCCTCGGGTGGAACCCGTACTCTGTTCCACTCTGCCCACATAATGGAGGCCTTCAGCCTGGACAACAGTGAACGACAGTGAATAAAGTGGGCCTTTCTTCCCAGGCACGGGGAGCCTCGTGCGGTGAATGCTCTGTAGCACTCAGAGAGAAGGCCCATTGAGACGAAGCTCTCGTAGCCCCTGTTCCCCTGCCTGCAGGGTGACAGTAACCTGCCATCTGGGGTCATCAGTGTTGGACAGATTGACTTGTCAGCGGAGGCTGCCAAGGTGTCCTGTGGGCTGCTGTGTAACAATCCACAAGCGCTAGACCTGCTTTCTGATGTCTGGAAGAATTGGCACTTTGGGAAAGACCAGTGAGGAGGTTTGTACATTGGAGATTTTCAGCAAGTCAAACATAGGGAAGAGGTAATGTCTGTGGGTTGCCAGGGATATGAGTTTAAGAATTCTTTTAAATAGGCACTAGGAGAACACCAGCGTGGGACTACATAACAATAATAATAATGGTGGTGGCGGTGGTGGTGATCATGATGACGATGACATTAATGATGGTGGTGACGCTACCATTATTGAGCTCTCTATGTGCCAGGCACTGTTCTAAGTATTTTGCATGTCTTAGCTCATTTCCTCGTATGACAACTTTATAAGGTAGGTACGAGAGTAATTCCCATTGATACAAGTGAGAAAACTGAGCAACCAGCGGTCACTTGGCTAATCACTTAGGACCAGCCATTCAGGTGGTTTGGCTGCAGAGCCCGTGCTCTGTACTCTGCTGATATATATTCAGTAGAATCTCATAAATAGTGCTGTGGAGTTGATAGGACTGCTTCTGTTCATGTGAAGAAGAATCTCGATTAGTCCTATGACTGTCAGACTTGAGGGGGGGGGGGAGATATATGTATATATAAATTGTAAGAGGCCTACATAGAGTTGAGTTACTGATTTTGTAACTTACCAAATAAAACTTTTTAAAAATATAAATACTATGTACTATCACCATTATTTCATAAAGGAAAAGACATAGTGTAATGGCTAAGAGTTCTGGAATCAAACAAATTTTGATGATACCATTGACTAATAAGCTATGTGCCTTGGGAAATTTAAATAATTCACTGCCTCAGTTTCTTCTTTGTAAAATGGAGATGATTATAACAGTACCTACTTTGTAGGTTAATTGGGAGGATTAAATGAAATAATGTATGCATGTATGTCACTGAAGACCTGGCACAACGAAGCACTTGATAACTTTTTTATTGTTATTATTATTGTCAACACCCAAAAAGAAACAAGACATACAGAATTTTAGAATAAGGAGCAAACCTTTCCATTGAAATTGAAAATTCTTGGCACCGTTGTGTTTTTCCCATCTTACTTTCCCATCTTACAGCACAGCAGTGATCTGGAAGCCATTGTCCGAGCCCTCCTGAGTTCATTAGTTTACTTCTGTCCTCTACCAATGAACATGCCTAGAGCTTTAGCACCTTCCTGTACAGTAAGGAGGTTCGTAGGGGAGACAGTGAAAGGCTATGAGTATATTGTAGGCACAGCAGTTTGCTTCCTTCTTCAACTCAGTAGGTTGTCTTTTCATTTTGTTGATGGTTTCCTTCACTGTGCCAGAACACTTTAGTTTGATGTCGTCCCTTTGTTTATTTTTTCTTTTATTTCCCTTCCCTGGGGAAACATATCCTTTAACATAGGTCTATAGATATTTTTTTAAAAGTCTAAAAATATTGCTAAGAGCAATGTCAAAGAGTTCACTGTCTGATTTCTTCTAGGAGTTTCATGCTTTCAGGTCTTACATTTAAATCTTCAATCCATTTGAGTTTATTTTTGTATATGGTGTAAGAAGGTGGTCTACTTACAATGTTTTGCACGTATTTGTCCTGTGTTCCCAACACCATTTATTGAAGAGATTGTCTTTACCCCTTTATATATTCTTCCATCTTTTGTCATAGATCAATTGACCATATAGGCATGGGTTTATTTCTGGGCTCTCTATTCTGTCCCATTGATGTATGTGTCTGCTTTTATGCCAAACCAAGTTGTTTTGATTTTTATAACCTTGTAGTATAGTTTGACATCAAGTAGCAAAATGCCTCCAACTTCGTACTTCTTTCTTAAGATTGTATTGGCTATTTGGGATCTTCTGTGGTTCCAGATAAATTTTAATATTTGTTCCAGTTCTGTGAAAAATACCATTGGTAGTTTGATAGGGATTGCATTGAATCTGTAGATTGCTTTGGGTAGTGTGGACATTTTAAAGATATTAATTCTTCCACGAGCATGGTATATGCTTCCATTTGTTTATATCTTCACTTTCTTCAGTGTATTATAGTTTTCTGAGTACAGGTCATTTACCTCCTTGGTTAAATTTATTGCTAGTATTTTACTCTTTCTGATGCAATTGTAGGTGAGATTGTTTTGTTAATTTCTCTTTCTAATAGTTCATTATTGGTGTATAAAAATGTATCCGATTTCTGAATATTAATTTTTGTGTCCTACTACTTTTCTGAGTTCATTTATTAGTTATAATAGTTTTCTGGTGGAATCCTTTGGTTCTCTCTGTATAGTATTATATCATCTGCAAATAATGACAGTTTTACTTAATTCTTTCCAATTTCATTGCCTTTTATTTCTTTTTCTTGTCTGATTGCTATAGCATGGACTTCCAATATTATGTTGAATAAAGGTAGTGAAAGTAGACATCCTTCTCTTGTTCCTGATCTTAAAGAAAAAGCTTTCAGCTTTTCACCATTGAGTTGATGTTGCGGGTTTGTCATATATGGCCTTTATTATATTCAGGTATGTTACCTCTATTCCCACTTTGCTGAGAGTTTTTATTGTAAATGGATTTTGAAAAATGCATTTTCTGCATCTACTGATATGATCGTATGAATTTTATCTTTTATTTTGTTTATATGTTGTATCATGATAATTGATTTGCAGATGCTGAACCAACCTTGCATCTCAGGAATAAATCCCACTTTATCATGGTGTATGATCTTTTCAATGTATTGCAGAGTTCAGTTTGTCATTTGAGTATTCTTGCATATATGTTCATCAGTGATATTGGCCTATAATTTTGTCTTTTTTGTAGTGTCCTTGTCTGATTTTAGTATCACAGTGATGCTGGCCTTATAAATTGAGCCAATATGGCAGCCTTCCTTTCTCTTCAATTTTTTGGACTAGTTTGAGAAGGTTAGGTTTTAATGTTGTTTTTTTTAATGTTTGGTAAAATTCACTGGTGAAGCCATTGGGTGTAAGGCTTTTGTTTGTTGGGAGTTTCTTGATTACTAAGTGGCTTTCATTAGTAGTAATCAGTCACTGCAGGTTTTCTGTTTTTATCTTGATTCAGTCTTGTAAGATTGTATGTTTCTAGTATTCATTCATTTCTTCCAGGTTGTCCAATTTGTTAACATATAATTGTTCATAGTATTTCCTGACAATCCTTTGTATTTCTGTAGTCACTTCTCTTTCATTTCTGATTTTATTTATTTGGGCATACTCTCTTTTTTTTTGATGAGTCTGGCTAAAATTTTACAAATTTTGTTCTCTTTTCAAAGAACCAGCTCCTGGCTTCACTAATCTTTTCTATTGCATTTTTAGACTCTATTTCATTTATTCCCACTCTGACCTTTATTATTTCCTTCCTTCTACTAACTTTGGGCTTTTTTTTTTTCCATAGGATTGACTTAAATATTTATTTTAAATTGAGATATAATTGACATATAACATTATATTAGTTTCAGGTATACAACATAATGATTTGATATATGTATATAATGTGAAATGATTACCACAAAAGTCTAGTTAACATCCATTACCACAAAAGTTACAGTTTTTTTTCTTGTGATGAGAACTTTTAAGATACACTCTCTTTGCAAGTTTCAAATACATATACAATGCAGCATTATTAAGTATAGTCACCATACTGTGACTATACATCTCCAGGACTTATTTTGTAATTGGAAGTTTATACCTTTGACCACCTTTTCCCATTTTACTGACCCCCAACCCCTCACCTGTAACAACCACTAATCTGTTCTCTGTATGTTCTGTTTCTAGTTTCTTTGCTTATATGGTTAGAGGGTTGATTTGAGATTTTTCTTCTTTCTTGAGGTAGACCTGTGTTGCTATGAATTTCCCTCTTAGAACTGCTTTGGCTATGTCCCATAGATTTTTGAGTCATTGTGTTTTCATTTTCATCTGTCTGAAGGTATCTTTGATTTCTTCCTCAATGTCTTTGTTAACCTATCCTCTCCAGCCCTTACCCTGAAGTTAGTCAATTTAGTTCCTCCCCGCATGTTCCTGGTGCTTTTTGAGCTTCTGCCCTTTTGGTGCAGCTTAGAATGAGTTTTTGAGCAAGTGATTCAGTATGCAGGCCCCTTAAGAGATTTGCCTCAGTCTCCCGCAGCCACCTGTCCTTCTCAGACACAAACCCTGCTGGTTTTCACAATCAGATATTATGGGCATTCCTCTTCCTGGCACTGGTGCCCATAACTTGGGAGCCCAGTGTGGGACTGAGGCCCCTTGTTCCTCTAGGGGAACCTCTACAACCAACATATCCCTTCTAGTTCTTAACTGCCACATCTTGGGTGTGTGACCTGCCCATTCTGCTCTCTGCTCTTCCTACCAGTCTTGACATGGCTTCTTCTTTATATCCTTAGTTATAGGAGTTCTTTTCAGCTGATTTTCAGGTAGTTCTCAGTGATGGTTGTTCTATAATTTCGTTGTAATTGTGATGTGATCATGGGAAGAGGCAAGCGCATCATTTACCTTCTCCACCATCTTGGCTGGAAATCTATTTTAGACCTTCTTAACACCTGTGAACCCAAGCAACCTGACCATGGTAGAGGAGAGAATAATTCCATGGCCCTTCTTCTCGACTCTCACCACAAATATGCAGAGTGGGCACATGCCTCTGTAGACAATGCCTCTAAGAAACTAAACTCAAATGAGATGATGATCTGAGTGCTGCTGTTATGCCAGAAGCCAAGGCCCTTTTCAGTAGAAGCATCAAAAACCATACCAAGAGCAAAAGTGTTTTTAACTGTAGAGCAGTAGATGCATGTCCAACCCTCTAACCATCTAGTCCTTGGGTCCCCTGGCATGCTGTGTCCCACTTTGAAACCTTAACATTCAGGAGACACAAGCTCTGCCCACACTCTGCATTTCACTCCCTCTTTCAGTCATTTATGTGTTTGATGCTGATGTTAGCCACCCTGGAGAACAAGGACAAATACTCAGTCTTCATTAGATGCCCACCCACGGGTCCCACTAGTACTCAGCATGAGATCTGCACATGGTAGGTCCTCCACAAATTTGTGAAAAGCAAAATAAAAGCATTTGATGTGTAACCAGGATCTGTGTAGCTACATTCATCTATTCCCAAGTACTGCAGCATTGTACTTGTATTTATGTTGTTGTTGTTGTATCAGAATTTTAGTCTTTCAAAATGAATTCTGTTTTGTTAAAATTTAATAATGTCAGGATACTTAGATGTGTTTTACACTACTGAAATGTGTAAAACAATTGGGGAGAAGAAGCCTTCCGTTTCTGAGTTGATTTATGTTATATGTGCAAAGTCTATTAAAGTTAAACCGTGCTTTTCAGTGAAATTAAGATTTTCCAGCAAGCAACTCACTCCGTTCGATTTAAAGAGCCCAGTGACTGAAGTAAACCATGCCCATGTTGCCGTGGTGGGAATGGAGGGGACTGGGTCTGAGAAATCCCATATTTAGGTGAGAAGTAGCAGCTGGTGTGGGAAGGGCAATCCAGCTCTGTCCTTTCTCTGAGAAATCATATGGTACTCAACTGAGAGCCATTTCATCACTTTCAGAGAACCCTAAAGGTTAAATGAAAGAAACATGAAGACAGATGGGGAACTAAAGAAAGAGGGGCAGAAACGGAAGAGAAGAGTGTAAATATTTCAGTAGACTGAGAAACCTAAGTCTGCTAAACAGAATGTTTGGCCTGAGGAAGACCCAGATTACCCAAGTGCTTGCAAGAACGTAGAGCAGTCCTGATACATGGCCTTTGTTCTTCCAGAGGGATAAATAGAATCTCTGCTGCTTAAAACAGTGATGACACCTGTCTTTAATATCAAGGGGAAATGATATGTGTATGTGTGTGTGTGTGTGTATTTTTTAAGATTATTAGTTAACAAAATTTTTACCTGTCTGTAAAGTGGCTGGTTCTTGCAATGTTAGCATGTATGAACTCTCAAAATCTGCACTCCTCACACTTAATGGACAACCAGCCTTCTTCCACCAAACCTTTCCGTTAAGAAGTTCCCTAGTCCTTTCATAGAATTGTCACTCATTCATTCATTCATTCATTCATTCATTCATTCAACAAACATGGACTTAGCACCTATGGTGTGCCAGACACAGGGCTTCGTTCTGGGTGAACCAGAGGGTGTTGACGAACCAGTCCCTGACCCTCTGGAACTCGGTGCTGAGTGAGTTCACCAGCGTACCTGGTAATATGGCCACCTCTGAAGGAGCAGACCTAGAAAAGCTGAGACATTAGAAGCCTGCAGTGCGCGAGGAAAGCCGTCCGGGCCAGCCTCTGAGGCTTCTGTGCCCAGTGCACTGCCTCTGGGGATGTCACCAAAGGAGCCGTGCCGCCCAGGAAGGAGAGTGTTCCTTGGGCTGCTGATTCTGGGCCTTGGAGGCTTGGGATGGGGTCGGGGTGCCTGCCGTTGTTTGTGAGGTAGTCACCTATGCACGTGGTATGGCTCCAAGAATTCGTTTCCTTCTCTGGGTGACTCATCCCCACCATCCTCCGTCTCTGGTTTTAGCGACCATGTTGTTGATAGCCAGTAGAGGGTAGTTTGGCTCTTTCTGTCAAGTGGAAGGACTTCCTTTGCTCCAGGCAGTTTGGTCTTGCAGATTTTGTTGGAAAGCCAACAGCCAGGCTGGGAAGAGCCCAAGCCCAGCAGCCCTTTTGTCAAAGGCCCCGTAGAACTAGGTCGTCAGGTTGTGGGCGGTCCGTACATGGATGGGCTGTGCTGCAACTTCTCATGTACACTGCCTATGGAATACCAAACTTGTTTCCAAACTGAATGGTTTCCAATGAGTATTTAATGGGGGTTTTCCATTTGAAATAGATTGAAAACAAGCCATTTCCTACTCCCATTTCAAACAAATTTCAGTCCAATTATTTTCCTTTTTTTAACATAAAGTTAAATGGACTATTCTGCCCATCCCTGACTGAGCTGTACCATGATTTCTCTTGATTATGCTTTTATGCTGTGAATCGTAAGCCCTGGAGACATAATGGACGTCTGTGGGAGAGTGGCAGCAATTTTTTAAATTCTGCCAGTGCTTGTCAGCTTTCACTCTGGTGCCTGCTGTGCAGGAAGAAAGCACCCCACCAACAGAAAAAAAAAAAATCTGCCAACAAAACCAGCACTGTCCGCCTGTCCTGTGGGGGGTTGGCGCAGGCTGGGCTCCCTCTCTGCAAATCTATGTAGGGCGTGCACTCAGCCACCAGTGCAGCCCACTCTCCAGCCATCCAGCCCTCCTCCTCCCACCGCCAGCTTTCCAGCCATTCGCTTTTTGTAGTGGTGAGCGTTTCTTTTTTTTTTACCCAGTCTCATTTTTCTAGTTTTCCTTGGACCATAGCCTCGAGGAAAAGGAGCTCCTGGCATCCCACCCCCTGCTTGGTCCTTTACCTCCAGCAGCCTAACAAAATGGGAAGTAGAGTACCTCACAGCCCTTCTTCTTGGGTCGTGGGATTATTTGTTGTTTTGTTTTGTTGGTGGAGGTAATGGTCGTCATCCTGGATTTACAGAAGGTTCCAGAAAACTCGGGAGAAGAAAGGACTCCTTGCTACCAGCTTCTGTTTTTGGTGAGGTTGGCTACGCCACCAGCAGGTATACAGGTGGTGTGTTGGGCAGTTTAAGGGGAACAGTTTCTTTGCTCTCATCCAGCAGTGCCAAGAATTTAACTGCCCTACTGGAGGAAAAAGCTTCCTTCCCAGCTGCCAACTGGGCAAGCACCAAACTCTGTCTTGGTTGTGGTGGAGACCCTGCGTGCTGCCCAGAGGGCTCTGGTGTAGGACCTCTGGCTCTAGCGAGGGGGACCGTGGTCACTGGCTGTTTGCAGGCTCCTCCCTCCAGTCTCCAGTGACTCCGGGGCATTTGGGAGGTGCTCAGAATTGGTATCTGCATGCGCTGTGGGTCCTACATCCTCCCGCAGTGCTCAGGAGAGAGGCACCACCTGCTTGTTCTGGAGAGGCAGGTGTAGCTCAAACCAAAGCACCAGTCACATCTCCCTGCAAAACCCTGGCTGTGGTACAACTGCCAGCCTCTCCCTTTGACCATGAGTAAGGTGAAGTGCAGAGGTGGCAGGTGACTCCCTTGGCACGATAGAATGTCAGAGTGGCATAGCACTCAGGAGAGGTTGCCTAATGCAGGCCTCCGCCTTTGAAACTGTCTTCAACATCACCAGGGAGGGACGTCTGGTCTCTGCCTGAACCTCTGGTGCTGCAAACTTGGTCCTGAGCAGGTATTCTAAGAATGTGAAGTGAAGCATGTTACTTTCTTTCATGGGTTCTGCCCCTCCTGAACCCACAAAGACTTAACCCAGTCTCCTTGCTATTATCCCTTCAGACATTTGAAAGTAGGTACATATTTCCAAGTATGTCTTCTCTAGGCCTGTATTCGTTTCTTTCAAACAGTCCTTATAGCTTTTGGTTTCCCAATCCTATGTTACTCTCTTCCAGACACGCTGTGGTTTGCTAATTCCTAGGTCAAGCACCTCAGAATGGGGCACAGGGCTGTCGCTGCTTTTGACACGGACTCATACCGCCTTTCACAGTGGTATTGGCTTTTCGGGCAGTTTAACCAAAAATACTTGTCTACTCCAAACTTGATTTGAGTCTTCACATATGGAACTGTTCAGCATGTCTGTTCCATCTATATGTGTGTATTTGTCATTTCTGAACTTACGTGCAAACTACATTTACTCCTAATCAAAGTCCTCTTCTCAGAATACGGTGGAATTCACCCAGTCCTTTAGTGTGTTAAAGTATTTTGGATCTGATGATACAATGTAATACCATTTCCAGCTTCATGGTGCTTCAAAATTCAGTCCCACCACCGTGTGCCAGACGGTGTGCTGGGGTACAGCGGAGATCAAGATGGGCACAGTTACTGCCCTCACAGAGTTGGCTGGGACGGAGGGCACATGGGAAGGGCAGCAGAGAAGCACAGAGGAGCGGTGCCTCGCAAACCCGTAGTGGAGTTGGCCAGGGAAAGAGCTGGGGACTGGTGCTCTCCAGAGGAACTGCATACACAGAGTGAGAAGGGTGACAGAAAGCATGGTGTCTGCAGCAAGTTGTCATCAGATGCTGCCCCCGGCCCCCATCAGTCACTGATACAAAAGTGGAACCTGAGCGGGTGAAAGCAGTCACCACGAGTGGCCTTCGTCATCTCCCTTTGGGCGCATCAAACATTTATGAACTCACCTAATTGCATTTTGGTCCCAACTACATTTCTCTATCCTGACCATTTGAATTGCATGTGAAAGCTCATTTATATCTCACTGCGTGTACGGCCGCCTGTCTACATTGTTCTCCCGGTGTATCAGTGTCATACCCTGTGGAAAAGTCTTGTTCTCGTCACTTGTTCCTCACAAGCCACATTGGCTTCAGGCGAGCACCATTTTCCTCCCTCAGAGTTCACCGGCTGTCACCTGATAATCTGTTTTACTTTCTATGTCACTGGCTAACATAGTAGGTTAGTGGCAGAGTGGTGCGTAGAACCCCAGTGTCTAAACTCCTTGTCCAGAAATCTGTCATTTCCACCATTCTGTCATCCTACAGCCCATCTTTTAGGAGCAGACACCACACAGGTTCTTTCTGAGAGTGTCTGCTCAGTCCCCGCTGGCGGTGGAGGAGCCAGCGAGCCAGGGAAGCACTTACCCCACTGAGAATGGGAAATGAGGTGCCCTATTTCTAGGCACTACCTCAGGCTGGCACGTGGCTCTCATGTCCTCAGAACACCTTGGGAGTAAACAGCTTGTGCGATGCTTTATGGTCAACGAATACCTTACCATTTATTCTCTCCTTTGCTTCTCATGCCACCCCTCTCAAGTCAGTGCAGAGGTATGCTTGCTCCCATCTAGCAAATGGGGCTCAAAGAGAAGACCAGGCCAAAGTCACCCAATTATACCAAGTAGTTGAGCTCTGGTGCCCCAAGGGACTTCACGCTTCTCCCCTCTCCCTCTTCTGTCAGTGATGACATCAACTCCCTGACCACTCCGCTCTCTGGAATGCGGGCTAGGTGATTGGGTAAGAGAATATAAATAGAAGGAAAGGAAAAAAAGAGATTAAGTTCCAGGCACTAAGTAGGCAAGACAACTGAATGCTGAGGCCATGCTACGGACCTTTAGATCATTTTCCTGACACTAGCTAAAAGGGAACACGGAAAAGTGATGCCTAACAGTGCCTAGGCTTGAAACCAACTGTCTTGTAGAAATGAGCCCAGTAGGAGCTATTCTAAGCATGATGACAGGATTAGAATTCAGTAACGTTGCAGTTGTACTTTCAGATCCAGAGAGAGGAGTGTTGTAAAGAGCTCTGTGAAATGGTTTCAAATAACCAGCTTAAGGACAGAGGGATCCAGAAGGCCAAATCTGAAGTGTTCTCCGACCTGAGCGTGCTCGCCACCGATTAACTGGCTTTGTTGAGTGTCCCACTGCACTAGTCCCACCAAAATACCTTTGGATTGCTCCCAGACCCAGGGACCTCTCCCCACCGAGGGGTGTTAACTGTCTAGAGCCCTACAGTGAATTACAAAGAGGCAAAGGTAGATGTTTTCCTCACAGGTATGGAGTGCCTTGGTAGACCAGTGACAGAGACCATCACCATTTTTCTGTTCTGAGACTCGCAGAGTCTTGATGTCTACTAGAACTCCAGAGTCTTTGCGAGAGCAAAGGGACAAATGCTCTCTCTTTCAGTCCTTGGTGAATTAGACCTTGCGACTTCATAATTAAAATGGATTTAATAGAGACAGGGAAGCTGAGATATCTGCCCCAGTAAGCAGGCATCTTCTGTTCGTAGGAGAGTGTGTCCTTTATATTTAAACAGTTTCTCCAAAAGCCTCTAAATGAGATTTGGGACTCTAACAAGATTTGGTGTGATTTGCTAATTACCCAAGTTACTATTACCTGATTAACACAGGAATCCTAATAGTCTGTTGCAGCGCTTTTCTTCTGGGTGCCAGGAGGCTTGACATCTGTCACCTGTTCAGTTGGAGGCATTTTAATTAACCCAAATTATGTGCGTCTTTTCTGCTTCATGATTTGGTGCCTGGATTTTATATTTAAAAGTTAATAACTACCTAAAGGGGCTTTGCTGCCAAAATCCAAGGAGTAAAAGCCTGATAAATCTGCCTCCAAGAATCAGGTGGAGATCTTGCCTTGTGCCAAGTGGTTCAACCGGGAAATGGTACTCTGAATACTCAGGAGGGCTTCCTGTGGACCAGTCCCAGACATCAGCAGTAAACCCCTCAGTCTCACTTTGCCTTGCCAGCCTTCACTAAGGCCTCGGACACACTGGTGATGCAATTCGAGAAGCAAAATTTCTTTCTCAAGATCACACAGGAGGCCAGGCCTACAGTTCGGATTTTAAAAATAATAGTAATAATGACTTTCCTCTTTGACCACCAGAAGGCTATGTTGTCTTTCATTTGAGAGGTGGGGTTTCAGTGTGATAAAGTCATCTAGATTGGAGACTCAGCAGTTTCCCTTGAGATCTGCATGGCTTCAGGGCATGCTATTAGGCTCTGCACAGCAGCTCCTAAGGTTTCTCCCTCAGTACAGATGGCTCATTTATCTGGTTGAGTTCTGAAGCTTGTCTCCAGATGTGCTGTATACTGAAAGGGCTAGGTACAATCGTAGGACCGTGGGGCCGATGTGCTTGGTGACCGGATTCTTCTCTCCAAAAGCAGGGACCTGGGTCTGCCCCCAGACCAGATGGCGACCACAAGTCAGAAGGCGGAACGCTAAGGGATATTCCCTGAGCCAGTGCACCCTGGCCTTGCCTGGGATGTGAGGTGATCCCGAAGGCTGGGGCTGGGCCTCGCCTGGAGGACAGAGGGGCCCCCAGGGCACGCTGATTCCATGTCTTTGGTGGGAAGTTCCCATGCTGTTCAAGTTCACTGGATGTTTAAGTGGAATAACCGCCGAGGCAGAAACTGCTCATCCCTGCGAAGTGATTAGTTCCTCCAGGATATGAGGAGACTTGGTAAATGACTCCATCCATGTACTCTGAAGGGTGCCCAGTGCACTGGGAAACTTGACCTCATTGAGCTTCCGGGACGAGCAGATCAATCCTAGAAAACTGTCCGTTCCTGTTTGAGCAGGCACATCCCCAGTGTGGGTGGCAAAGTCTTTTTTGACCTCCCAAGTTAACCATGACCTTTCTCTGTCTCAGCCAAGATTTAACCTCTGGAAGGACTTACCTCTGCCTGTCCTCCGAGGACAGCTGATACTCCCATGTTTGCACCTCAGCATAATAGGCAATGCAGCTCTTCTAAGCCTTACTCTTAAGGCATGGGGGGAGGGGGGAGGGTAGATTTGAAACAGGGTTGTCCAGGAATTGATATTTGTTGGAATTGTTACAGGGAAGTTCACTAGCCCATCTGTCTACTTTTATGTGTGTTTCTTAAGTTTTCCATAATTCAAAGCTAGGAGCAAACAGGGCCATCACTTGCTTTGGCCAGTAGTCTCCCCATGCCAGAGTACAGGTAATGAATGAATGTTATCTGCCTGGGATATTAACCAAAATTAAAATTTAGATATGGATCAATGAAGACACTGGTACAGGGTTCATTTTTTAAGTTTCAACATAATTCATACTTACTATAACAAATATTCAGGTACAGCCAGGGAACAATGTAGATGGTTTGACATCTAAAGCCCTTTTTTGTGGGTATTACCCACAAATGTACATGCTTTTGCTGTTTATTTTTATTTTATTAGTTGTTTGTGGTTTGTTTGTTTTTTTGCTTCATTGAAGCATAATTGGCAAGTAAAATTGTGATATGTTTAAAAGGTACATTGTGGTAATTTGAAATTAAGTGTATATTGTGAAAGGATCTGGTTAAATAACACATCCATCACTTCGTATATTACCTTTTGGGGGGTGAGAAAATTTAAGTTCCACTCTTAGCAAATTTCTTATTAGGCCATGAGAGAGAAAAACATAAAGAATACTGCCATTAATTGCAACATGGATGGACCTTGAGGGCATTCTGCTAAATGAAATAAGCCTGACAGAGAAAGACAAGTTCTTTGGTACTGCACGGTATCACTTCTATGTGGAATCTAAAAAAAAAAAAAAGAAAAAAAAAACAGCAGAAAAGTGGTTGCCGTGGCTGGGAGGGGAGCGGTGAGGATTATAGGGAGAAGTTGGTAAAAGGGTAGAGTACAGCTTTCAGACATAAAATGAATAAGGTCTGAGGATCTAATGTAAAACAGTGATTATAGTTGAGAGAGAGCCTAATTTTAGACTTTGTTTTCTTTTTCTTTTGCTCTGTCGCTTTTTGTTTTGATTTCTTTTCAAATGAGATTATATTATACATACTATTCATGAGCTTTTTTCCAAGTAAAATTGTGTCATACATTTCACCAGTATTGAGTGTGCAGTGCAATGATCTGTAGTAAACTTACACTGTTGTCTAACCATCACAATTCAGTTTTTAGAACATTTGCATCATGTCAGTGAAGTCCCTCATATCCATTTGCAATCAGTCCCCATTATCACCCCCAGTCCAACGCAACCATTAATCCACTGTCTCTAAAGATTCACCTTTCCTGAGCATTTTGCATGGATGGAATCGTAGAGTACGTAATCTTTTATGGCTGGCTTCTTTCACTTAGCACAATGCTTTGAGCTTGCTCTATGCTCTAAGGTGTATCAGTAGTTTATTCCCCTTTATTGCTGAGTAGTATTTCATGGAATGGATGTACCATGTTCTGCTTACTCATTCACCAATTAATGGACATTTGTTTCCACTTTTTAGCTGTTATTAATAATGTGGCCGTGAACACTCACTACAAATCTTTGTGTGGACATATGTTTTTATTCCTCCTGTTAGATACCTAGGAATGAATTGCTGGGTGTACAGTAAATTACTGTTTAATTGTGTTTTTTTTCTGTTTCAAAGCTGTTGCTTTCATTTTTATGCAGAAAACAGAATGGGTTCTCAGCAAAATGATTAGATATATTTGCAGTTAGTTTACCATAAAGCTGTCAAACAATTATCTTTTTAAAGCACTAACCAAACATGATTTAGTCTATGTACAGCTTCAGAATGCCAATAATCTCATTTATGTTTGTATCGCCTGACAAATTCCACCTGAGCTTGTGAGAAAGAATTCAGTACTAATGATCTAAGTAAAAGAATAAAATGCTGGGAATAGAAGGATGCTCTGACAATACTTATACGTTAAGTATAAGAGAAAATAATGTGTAGATTAAAAAAAATGAACTCTTTTCTAGGGATATCAGAGGGCTACCACAGATTGAGCCAAATCTCCTCAACGTCTGGATTTATTGTTTAGTTTTTGGTGGTGTTGTGGGTTTTTTTTTTAATGTTTTATTGTTCAATTACAATTTACACAGAGTATTATATTAGTTTCAGGTGTACAACGTAGTAATTAGACATTTGTATACCTTACAAAATGATCACCCTGGTAAGTCTAATACCCATGTGACAGCATACATAGTTATTACAATGTTATTGACTATATTCCTTATGCTATATTTTACATCCCCATGACTATTTTGTAACTACCAAATTGCACTTCTTAATCCCTTCCCTTTTTTTCACTCACACCCCAACACCCCTCCTAGCTGGCAACCATCAAAATGTTCTCTATGAGTTTCTGTTTTGTTTGTTATTTAGATTCCACATATAAGTGAATTCATATGACATTTGTCTTTCTCTGTCTGATCTACTACACTCAGTACAGTGCCCTCTAGGTCCATCCATGTTGTGGCAGATGGCAAGATTTCATTCTTTTTATGGCTGAGTAATGTTCCACTGTATATAGGTACCACCTCTTCTTTATCTATTCATCCACTGATGGACAACCAGGTTGCCTCCACATCTTGGCTATTGTAAATAATGCTTCAATGAATGAACATATGGATGCATACGTCCCTTCAGAGTAGTCTTTTGGGTTTCTTCGGTTATATACCCAGAAGTGGGATTACTGGGTCTTTCTTTGACTCTTGTTTTTAAACTTTATCTCTGGCCTTTGTTTTAAAGCCTAATTTTTTTCCTGGTATGAGTATCACTACCCCAGCTCTTTTCTGTTGTTCATTTTCATTTTCATGAAATACCTTTTTCCATCTCTTTACTTTCAATCCGTGGGTCTTTCAATCTGAAGTGAGCCTCTTGTCAGCAGCATATGTAAGAGTCTTGCTTTCTTACCGTTTAGCCACCCCAGTTTTTGACTGGAGCATTTTAACCATATAACATTTAAAGTTATTACTATTTTACTATTCATAGTTTTATTTTATTCATTTATTTATTTTGGCTTACAGAAGTCCTTCTAAGATTCCTTGTAATGCTGGTTTGCTGGTGATGAACTCCTTCAGGTTTCGCTTGTCTGGGAAGCTCTTTACCTGTCCTTCGATTCTAAATGATAGCTTTGCTGGGTAGATTAATCTTGGTTGTAGGTCCTTGCTTTTCATCACTTTGAATATTTCTTGCCCATCCCTTCTGGCCTGCAAAGTTTCTGTTGGGAAATCAGCTGACAGTCTTATGGGAGCTCCCTTGTAGGTAACTAACTGTTTTTCACTTGCTGCTTTTAAGATTTGTTTTTCTTTGTCTTTAACCTTCGTCATTTTAATCATGATGTGTCTTGGTGTGAGCCTCTTTGGGTTCCTCTTGTTTGGAACTCTGCACTTCCTGGGCTTGAATATCCTTTCCTTTGCCAGCTTAGGGAAGTTTTATGTCATTATTTCTTTAAATAGGTTTTTAATTCCTTTCTCTCTCTCTTCTCCTTCTGATACCCCTACAATGTGAATGTTGGTACGCTTGAGGTTGTCCCAGAAGCCCCTTAAACTGTCCTCATTTGGTTTTCTTTCTCCTTTCTGCTGTTCTGATTGTATGTTTTCTGCTACTTCAATTTCTAAATCACTGATTCAGTTCTCTGTTTCATCTACTCTATTGTTGATTTCTTCTAATGTATTCTTTATTGTATTCTTCATTTCTGACTGGTTCATTTTTATGTTTTCTACTTCCATTGTTATGATTCCTGTCTTTTCCTTAAAGTTCTTACAGAGTTCATGTACTCTTCCCCTAAGTTCATAGAGCATTCTTATAACCAGTGTTTTGAAGCACCTGGTAGTTCTCCATTTTGTTCAGTTATTTTTCTGGAGCTTTGCTCTGTTCTTTCATTTCTGACATGTTTCTTTGTCTCCCCATTTTAGCTGCCTCCCTTTATTTGTTTCTGTGTATTAGATATGGTTGCTATGTCTCCTGGTCTTAGTAGAGTGGCCTTATGTAGTAGGTGACCCATGGGGGCCCAGTGGCACAGTCTTCCCTGGTCACCTGAGCTTGTGTTCCTTGTGTGTGTCATGTGTCCCCTCCTGTTGTAGCTGAGCCTTGGTTGCTGTTTGCACATCAGTGGGAGGGATAAACCCTCAGGCTGATTGACTGTGAGGACTTGCTGTGACTATAGAGGAGGGGCTGTTGTGCAGGGCTTGAACCTATGGAACAGGATTCACTTTAGCAGAACCATGGTGCCTTCCCAGTCTGCCTTTGGGTGTGTTGCCCATGGAGGCACGTAGGTGGTTCTCTGGCTTGATCAAAGCCAGCCTCCAGGTGTGCTGACTCCAGGGCCTCCTGGGAGGGGCCCTATCACAAGCCAGGTTCAGCCACAGCCTGCCCTGCCCAGGGCTACCTGACATAAGCCAGAAAGCAATCCACAGATGGCAGCCACCCACAATGGGCTTGGAGGTGCCTGGGAGAGGTGCAGCTGTGAACTGAGGACAGCTGCTGCTAGTGCCAGGCTTGGGAATGCACTGCATGAGGTACGGGTCACACCAAGGCCAAATGCTGCTTGTTTAGTTTTTCTGAACCTTTGAGAGATTTTAGGAAAGTCTGCAGCATGATCTAAGATAGGCCATTTTTATGGAAAAGCCACTGGAAGTGGCTTGGGTGGGTCCACAAGTTAGGTGGAGCAGGGTCTCAGAATCACCAGGGAAGGGTGAACTAATGGTGTCAGCCAGGTTGATGGAGACTCAGATATGGCAGCCTCCTGTGTCTGTATACCAGTAAAGGGGATGGCTCAACAAAGAAAGAATGGATTCTCCCAGCACTTCTGTCTGGAAGAAAGCGTCTCCTCCAGCCCTCTCTCAGAACCCAGACAATTCAGTTCCTCTCTGTATGTCCCTGCTGCCTTTTGAGCTGCTGCCCTAGCAGTGGAGCTAAGAGCAAGTGAAGCCATCAGCGAGTAAATCAGTGTATGGTCCCTATAAGAGGAACGCCTAATATTCCAGCCTTCCTCAGTCTCACTCAGCCACAACAGCCAGAAGTTGTGCGGATGTCTCTTCCCAGCTCTAGAACCCTGGACTGGGGAGCCTGATATTGGGCTGGGACCCCTCGCTCCTCAGGGGGTCCTTTGCAGCCAAGATATCCCTCTTGATTTTTAGCTGCCACACACAGGTATGGGACCAGCTTGTTCGATGTCTCCATCCCTCCTACCAGTCTCAATATCCTTAAATATCCTTCTCTATATCCTTAGTTGTAGGACTTCTGTTCAGCTAGACATCAGGAGATTCTCAATGATGGGTGTTCTGTAGTTTACTTGTAATTTTGATGTGGTCATGAGAGGAGGCTAGCACAGTGTTTACCTAGTTTGCCATCTTAACGAGAAATCTATTGTTTAAATTTTTTAAAGATACTTTCAGACTATTTTCCAAAGTGGCTACAGCATTTTATATTGCTCCAGATTAATGTATTAGGGTTCTAATTTCTCCACATCCCACCAACATTTTTATTGTCTTTTTGATTACAGTTATTCTTGTGGCTATTAAGTGGTATCTCACTGTGGTTTTAATTTGCATTTCCATAATGATTAACGATATTGAGCATCTTTTCATGTGGTGTTAGCCATTTGTAGGTCTTTGATGGAACACTATTCAAATCTTTTCACCATATTTTTTAATTGGGTGGTTTGTCTTCTTATATGATTGACTTTTAAGTGTTCTTTATATATTCTAGATATACATCTTCTATTGAATATGTGATTCGTAAATATTTTCTACCAGTCATGGCTTGACTTTTCATATTTATAATGGTGTCCTTTAATTCTCTTAAGTACAAAGTTTTTAATTTTTATGAAGTTGAATTTATCATTTTCTCTCTTATAAACATACTTTTGTTGATGGATCTAAGAACTCTTTGCCTAACCCGACGTCATGGAGACTTTCTTCTATGTTTTCTCCTAGAAGATTTATAACTTTAGCTCTTCCATTTCAATCTGTGTGACCCATTAACTTTTGTGTATGATGTGAAGTAAGAGTCTAAATCTTCTTACATATGGATATCCAGTTGCAGCAGCACCCTTTGTAAAAAAAAAAAAAAAAACTATCCTTTCCCTATAGAAATGCCTTGGCACTTCAGTCAAAAATCAATGACCATGTATATAAAAGCTGATTTCTGGACTCTTCGTTTCTGTACTTTTCATGTATACATCTATCCTATGTAACTACCATACTGTCTTGATTACTGTAGTTTTCTAGGATGCTTTGAACTTGGGAACTGTGAGTCTTCCAACTTTATTCTTCTTTTTAAAGATTGTTTTGACTGTTGTAGACACTTCGCATTTCATATAAATTTTACGATCATCAACTCAATTTCTGCAACAAAAAAAGTCTACTGGAATTTTGATAAGATTGCATTTAATCTACAGTTCAATATGGGCAGAATTGCCACCTTAACAATATTGAGTCTCCTAAGCAGTGCATATGGGATGTCTTTCCATTTATTTAGATCTTTGATCTCTCTCCAAAAGGTTTTGCACTTTTCCGTGTACAAGTCTTTTGCTTCCTTTGTTAAATTTATTCCTAAACATTTAGATCTTTTTCGTGTTATCATGAGTTTTGTTATTGGGAATTTTTTTAAATTTCTTTTTTCATTGAATTGTTCACTGCTACTATATAAAAATATAATTGATTTTCTTATCTTTTTTTAATTAAAGTTTATTAGGGTGACAATTGTTAGTAGTTACATAGATTTCAGGTGTACAATTCTGTATTACATCATCTATAAATCCCATTGTGTGTTCACCACCCAGAGTCAGTTCTCCTTCCATCACCATATATTTGATCCCCTTTACCCTCATCTCCCACCCTGCCCCAACCCCCTTACCCTCTGGTAACCACTAAACCATTGTCTGTGTCTGTGAGTTTTTGTTTCTCATCTGTTTGTCTTGTTCTTTTGTTATTATTGATTTATATACCACATATCAGTGAAATCCTATGGTTTTCTGCTCTTTCTGTCTGACTTATTTTGCTTAGCATTATAATCTCAGGATCCCTCCATGTTGTCACAAGTGCTCCTATTTCATCTTTTCTTACCACCAAATAGTATTCCATTGTGTATATATATCACAACTTCTTTATCCATTGACATTTTGGTTGTTTCCATATCTTGGCCACCATAAATAAAGTTGCAATGAACATTGGAGCACACGTGTCTTTATGTATAAATGATTTCAGATTTTTTGGGTAGATACCTAGGAGAGGAATTGCTGGGTCATACGGTAATTCTATTCGTAATTTTTTGAGGAACCTCCACACTGCCTTCCATAGTGGCTGCACCATTCTGCATTCACACCAACTGTGTATGAGGGTTCCTTTTTCTCCACAGCCTCTCCAACACTTGTTACTATTTGTCTTGTTGATGACAGCCGTTCTGACTGGGGTGAGGTGATATCTCATTGTGGTTTTTATTTGCATTTCTCTGATGATTAGTGATGTTGAGCATTTTTTCATATGTCTATTTGCCATTTGTATGTCCTCTTTGGAGAAATGTCTCTTCAGGTCCTCTGCCCATTTTTCAATTGTGTTGTTTGTTTTTTCGTTGTTGACTTGCATGAGTTCCTTGTATATTTTGGATATTAACCCCTTATCGGTGGCACTGTTTGCAAAAATCTTCTCCCATTCAGTTGGTTGCCTCTTTATTTTGTCGATGGTTTCTTTTGCTGTACAGAAGCTTTTAAGTTTCATATAGTCCTGTTTGTTTATTTTAGCTTTCACTTCCCTTGCCTTTGGAATCAAATTCATAAAATGCTCTTTGAACCCAAGGTCCATAAGTTTAGTACCTATGTTTTCTTCTATGCAGTTTATTGTTTCAGATCTTATGCTTAGGTCTTTGATCCATTTTGAGTTAATTTTGGTACATGGTGACAGATAGCAGTCCAGTTTCATTCTTTTGCACATGGCTATCCAATTCTCCCAGCACCATTTATTGAAGAGGCTATGTTTTCTCCATTGTGTGTTTCTTGCTTCTTTGTCAAAAATTATCTGTCCATATTTATGTGGTTTTATTTCTGCATTCTGAATTCTACTTCATTGGTCTATGTGTCTGTTTTTCTGCCAATACCATGCTGTTTTGACTATTGTTGCCCTGTAGTACAAGCTAAAGTCAGGAAGTGTGATACCTCCAGCATTGTTCTTTTTTCTTATGATTGCTTTGGCTATTTGGGGTCTTTTGTGGTTCCAAACAAATCTGATGATTTTTTTGGTCTATTTCTTTAACAAAATGCCTTTGGGATTTTGATGGGGATTGCATTAAATCTGTATATGCCTTTGGGTAATACGGCCATTTTAACTATGTTGATTCTTCCAATCCATGGGCACTGAATGTCTTTCCATTTATTTATTTCCATTTCAATTTCTTTCAAAAATGTCTTATAGTTTTCAGTATATAGGTCTTTCACATCCTTGGTTAAGTTTAATCCTAGGTATTTTATTCTTTTTGCTGCAATTGCAAAAGGAATTGGTTTTTTAAATTTATTTTTCTGAGATTTCATTGTTAGTATATAGGAATGCAATGGACTTTTGTACATTGATTTTGTAGCCAGCAACTTTACTGTATTCGTTGATTGTTTCTAATAGCTTTTTGGTAGAGTCTTTAGGGTTTTCTATATATAGCATTATGTCATCTGCAAAGAATGACAATTTAACTTCTTCATTCCCAATTTGGATGCCTTTTATTTCTTTGTCTTGCCTGATTGCTCTGGCGAGGATTTCCATCACTATGTTGAAAACCAGAGGTGATAGGGGACAGCCCTGTCGTGTTTCTGAACGTAGAGCAAAGGCTTCAGTTTTTCACCATTAGTTATGAGATTAGCTGAGGGCTTGTCATATATGGTTTTTATTATGTTAAGGTATTTTCCTTCCATACCTATTTTATTAAGAGTTTTAATCATAAATAGATGTTGTATCTTGTCAAACGCTTTTTCTGCATCAATCGATATAATCATATGATTTTTGTCCTTTATTTTGTTTATATGATGTATCACATTTATGGATTTGCCGATGTTGAGCCATCCTTGTGCCCCTGGGATGAACCCCAGTAGGTCGTGATGAATAATCTTTTTAATGCATTGTTGCACTAGATTTGTTAGAATTTTGTTTAGGATTTTTGCATCTGTATTCATCAAAGATATTGGTCTGTAGTTTTCTTTTTTTATGTTGTCCTTACCAGGTTTTGGTATCAGGGTAATGTTGGCCTCATAAAATGAGATAGGGAGTACTGACTCTTCTTCAAATTTTTGGAAGAGCTTGAGCAGGATTGGTATTAGATCCTCTTTGAAGGTTTCGTGGAATTCACTAGTGGAGCCATCTGGTCCTGGACTTTTGCTCTCGGGAAGGTTTTGAGTCATAGATTCGATTTCATTACTGGTGATCGGTCTCCTTAGATTTTCCAGCTCTTCATGGTTCAGCCTAGGAAGGCTATATGTTTCTAAGAAGTTGTCCATTTCTTCTAGGTTATTGAATTTGGTGGCATATAGTCTTTATAGTATTCTTGAATGATCCTTTGTATTTCTGTGGCGTCCGTGATAACTTCCCCTTTTTCATTTCTGACTTGATTAGTGTCTTCTCTCTTTTTATCTTCTGAGTGTAGCCAAGGGTTTGTCAATTTTATTAATCTTTTCAAGCAACCAGCTCTTTGTCACATTAATTTTTCTATTGTCTTTTTGTTTTATATTTTATTTACTTCTGCTTTGATTTTTATTATTTCCTTTCTTGTGCTGACCTTGGGTTTCATTTGTACTTTTTCTAGTTTTTTATGGTGTAACATGAGGTTATTTATTTGGTTTTTTTGTTTGTTTGTTTCTTGAGATAGGCCTGTAATGATATAAATTTCCCTCTTAACACTGCTTTCGCTGCATCCACAATATTTTCGTAGGATGTATTTTCATTCTCATTTGTTTCTATTTATCTTTTGATCTCTCCTCTAATTTCTTCTTTGACCCAGTCGTTCATTAAAAGTATGTTGTTTAATTTCCATGTATTTCGTGTTTTTTCCTGCTTTCTTTTTGCAGTTGATATCCAATTTCAAAGCCTTGTGATCACAGAATATACTTGGTATGATTTCAATCTTCTTTAATTTGCTGAGACTGATTTTATGTCCCAATATATGGTCTATCCTTGAGAATGTTTCATGTACACTAGAAAAAATAAATAGTCTGATGTTTTAGGATGAAGTGCTTCATAAATGTCAGTTATATCCATTTCATCTAATGTGTCATTTAGGGCTGTCTAATTCGTTATTTATTTTCTATTTGGATGATCTATCCATAGCTGTCAATGATGTATTTAGGTCCCCTAGTATAATTGTGTTTTGGTCAATTTCTCCCTTTAGTTCTGTTAGTAGTTGCTTGGTATATTTCAGTGCTCTCTGATTGCGGGCATAAATATTGATGACTGTTATGTCTTCCTGTTGTATAGTTCCCTTTACCATTATGAAATGTCCATCTTTGTCTTTTGTTACCTTTTTCACCCTGAAGTCTGTTTCATCTGATATCATTATGGCTACACCTGATTTTCTCTGGGTACAATTTGTTTGGAGTGTCAATTTCCACCCTTTCACTTTGAGTCTATGCTTGTACTTGTAGTTGAGATGTGTCTCTTGGAGACAGCATATGGTTAGGTTTAGTTTTTTGATCCGATCTGCTACTCTGTACTTTTTTATTGGTGAGTTCAGTCCATTTACATTTAGAGTGATTATTGATATATGAAGATTTCCTATCATTCTATCTTTAGTTTTCTGGTAAGACTGTGTCTCCATTGTTTCTTTGCCTTTTTGTTGTTGTCTGTTATTTCTGTGTGGTGGTATTCTATGATTTTTTCTTCTGTTTCTTCTTTTTTTACAGTATGTATTTCAGTTCTGGATTTTGTTTTTTTTTTTTTTTTTTGAGTTGTTACCATGAAGTTTATGTAAAAGAAAGTTTGATGTTTAGAGTATTCCATTTTCTTCAGCATGCTTACTTTCTCCATTCCCATATTCCTGCTCAGGCCTTTACTCTCCCCCTGTTTATGTTTTGGTTGCCACAAATTGTCCCTGTTGATGGTGGTCGAATAGTCTCCTTTAGTATTTCTTGTAGTGCAGGTCATGTATTAGAAAATTCCCTCAGCTTCTGTATTTCTGGAAAGGTCTTTGTTCTTCTTTCAAAGATATCTGAAGGATATCTTTGCTGGGTATATTATTCTTGGCTCATAATTTCTCTCTTTCAATGGTTTGAATATTTGGTTCCACTCCATCCTGGCTTGTCGAGTTTCTGCTGAAAAATCTGATGATAATCTAATGGGCTTTCCTTTGTAGGTTACCGTCTTCTTTTTTCTGGCTGCCTTGAGGATTCTTTCTTTGTTGTTGGTTTTAGACAGCTTCAATACAATATGCCTTGGAGAAGGCCTGTTGGGGTTGAGGTAATTAGGTGTTCTGTTTGCTTCTTGGATTCGAGGATCCAGTTCTTTCCACAGGTTTGGGAAGTTCTCATTCACTCTTTGTTTCAATATACTCTCTGTTCCCTTCTTTCTTTCTTCTTCTTCTGGTATGCCCATTATTCTTATATTGCTCTTTCTGATGGAGTCAGAAATTTCTTGTAGAGTTCTTTCATTTCTTTTAAGTCTCAAGTCTCTTTCTTCCACCTGTGTCATTTCCCGGTTTCTATCTTCGATGTCACTGATTTTCCTCCATGTGGTCAACTCTACTACCTAAGCTGGTTATTTCATTCTTAATTTCTTCTATTGAGTTCTTAATCTCCAGAAATTCTGTTTGGTTCTTTTTTAAAATTTCAATCTCTTTTGTAAAATGCTCATGTTGTTCTTTGATTGCGTTTCTGAGTTCATTAAATTGCCTTTCTGTGTTTTCTTGCTTCTCATTGGGTTTTTTTCAGAATTGGAATCTTGAATTCTCTGTCATTTAAGTCATATATTTCCATTTCTTTAAGATCATTTTCTGAGGCTTTTCACTTTCTTTCTGACCTGTCTTGTTGCCTTGGTTATTCATGGCAATTAATTATTTATTATTTCTCTTCCTAGACATCTACAGGAGTGGGTTCTGCAACAGGTTGATAGGAAGAGGTCTTTCTTTTGTTTTCCAGTACGTGTTGGTAGAATGTTTTATTGTGTCTCCTACTGCAGCCTTTTTTTCTTTCTCACACTATAGTGCTATGTTTTCTCTGCACTATTCCAACTTCTCACACAATGGGGGGATTCCCTGGAAAGCGGGCTTCTCCTCTGTTAACAGTTTGCCTGGGTCACAGGGTGCAGAGTGTCCATGTGGGGATGCAGAGAGCTTTTGGCGTTCCAAAGCTCTTCCTTCATCAGATTCAGAGCATGTATGTTTCAGCAGTTCTGTTTACTCCTGCAGGGATCCGCCTAGCAAGGGGGGGACCTGGCCACAGTGGATTCTGAGAGGTGGCCCAGAGCAATGGCAGCCACCATCACCACAGCCCGTCCTGCTTCCACAGCTCCCTGCCTTTTGTCGGAACTAGTTGGGCTGCGAATCTGTGTCTGCAGACCACAGTTCTCAGAACTGCAAATATTCTATTCTTTTTATCTGACACTGCTACTGTTCCAATTCTAGCACTAGGGAGGTGTGGGCGGGGCGAGCTCTAGGAGGGTAGGGAGAGGGCGGCTAGTCTGCATGCTTACGGCTTTTGTTCTCTGCAGCAGTGAGGGCTTAAACCACCGTTTTCAGCCTTCTTCCCTCAGTCTTTGCTCCAAGGTCTCTCCCGTGATAGTTGGCTTCAGCAGTGTTATATGCTGTCCCCTCAGCCCTGTGGGCCACAAACGGAGCCCTAGCATTCCGAGTTCTACCCTCTCCCACAGCTGCGGTAGTTCTGGATGGAGCAAGCTCGGAGCACTGAGCTAGGTCTGCTTTCTGCGCTCACACACACCCTCTCTGCACTTCTCTCTTCCCTCCTCCCCCACTCGCGCGTTTCGCCCACCTTTAGGTGAATTCAGTAGTGGGCCTCTTCGTCTTGCCGGTGCAGGGAGTCCTTTGTGGAGTTATTGTTGTTCAATTTGTTGTAAATTCTAGGGGAGATTACCAGAGGCTCACCTCACACCGCCATTTTGATGACATCTCCCCAATTGATTTTCATATATTGATCTTATATCCTATGAATTTACCTAATTTGTTAGCTCCAATAACAACAAAGTGGTAGTTGTTTTGTGGAATCCTTAAGGATTTCTATGTATAAGATCAGGCCATTTGTGAATAAACATAGTTTTACTTCTTTTTCTCCCATATGGATGCAGTTTATTTCCTTTTCTTGCCTGATAGAGAATTTAAGAACTAAAACATACTAATGTCCTAGCAAATGTCCATGATTACAGTTATATAGATGAGGAGACAGTAGCAAACTTTTGCAATTCCAAATGAGCCTTGTGGAGGTAGAGGGAAGAATTGGTCACTGCCTTAGCACAGGAGTACAAATGCCACTTTGCATAGACTTGTGGATTCATGATTTTCCTGTTACCGGGTGGTTCGTTCAGCAATCTGGCTGGAGCAGACATTCATACCCATGAAAGATCCCTGAGTGAGCAAAGATAGATGACACATATCCTCCCAGCTTATTTATGTAATCCACTGGAAAATCTCTGATCTACACAGAACCTGATCTCCAAGTCTACTTGCTGTTTTAAGAAGCATGGATATTTTATTATCTAGGGTTTGGGGAGGGTGAAGGGGGTTGGTTTGGAGGTTTTGTGTGGCTATGCTTTAGGAAGGGTATTGGAGAAGAGACAATCCAAGAGTTGAACACAGAGGACACAAAAAAGTGAAAAGATGGTGCTAACAGTGAGGGAAGAAATGGAAAAAGCTTTAAACATTCTACTTATATTTCCTGTACACCTACTAATGCAAGCCTTTTGCTCAAGACCTTAAAAGCACCACTGGCAAGCCAATTGAGGGTAACTTCCCAGTGTTAGTAGGCTATGAGAGTATTGGCCAAGTGAGCCAAAACCCCAATGACTGAATCTATTTCTTTTGTGGCTAATGAATCAGATTCAAGTACAATTCTTTATGATTTTCCTTGTGAAATTCTAGCTCATGAAAGTCCACCCATTGTTCTAGTCTTTCAGGTTCTCCTTGGACTCTGATTTTGATTTCTGAGCTAAAGATTAATAATTAAGCTGAACAGTGATTTCTCGCAATGGTAACCCTGTGTCCTCACAAAAGTTAAATTTTATTCACTACAGAATGAACACATTAGCTCCCATAGCTTCTTAAAAAGATCCTTGTCAGGGAATATTAGACAAAGGTATACAGCAACAAAATAAATACCCTCCGTGTAGCCAGGCTTCTCACTGTTGGAGTGGGAATTTGCAGATGAACGAGAGAGGAGGCTACACTGATCCATGCGGATCAAACTTAGAGACAATCAGTATGAACTTACGTTTAGCTTAATATAGACCCAGATGTTTGCAAATAGAACTAGTTATACAATGTTAGTTTCCCATACATGTTTCTGTGCCCTGTCAGCTGAGAGTGCTGAAAAGAAAGGACAACCCAATAGCAGTAAGTATCCCTTCATCCAGATCTTGGTTTCTAATACCATTCTCGAATGAAAGGAAAAATGGCTTTTCAGAGAAATGGCTGATTCTGGGATTGGGGCATGAGATGTACAAGATAAGCCTGGAGTATTTTTCAGTGCCAGAAAGTAAGGAATTTCTTAAAAATAAAACAAATTAATGGAAGTATGTCCATGGATCACAGGAGCCAACCAAAAGATTTCCTAATGGCCAAACCTAGAATAAATAAAGTAGCATTAGATTATAACTCAAAGTATAAAATAAATATTTATGTTTTCATTCTGATATAAATAAATTAATAAATGTAGAAAAAGAGATACGCCTCTCATGCAGAAGAATTCCAAGTAATTTATGTAAATATTCCATCCTTCAGGAGGGCTATTCCCCAATTCCTTTCATGTAGACTGTGTGGTGTGACTTTATGCCAAAGAATACACTCTGAAAGGAGGAGGGGACTACCTGTACAGTGGAGACACCTGACAAACATTACTGCAGCCTGGTGATCAAGGTCAAATCAATAGTCCTAAATCATATTGCTAGAATATACTCTTGACATTATGATGAAAATGACACTTTACCCCTGTGGTCTTCTCCCCCAAACCCATAAACTCAGTCTTATTATGAGAAAAAACACCAAACAAATTCCAATAGTGGGGCATTCTACAAAATAGCTCAGTACTCCCCCCAAAATGTCAAGGTCATCAAAATCAAGGAAATTCAGAGAATCTGCCCTAGCCAAGATACAGTGCAATTAAATGTAATGTGGTATCCTGAATAGGATTCTAGAACAGAAAAAAGACATTAGTAAAAACTAAGGAAATATCAATGAAGTATGGAGTTTAGTTAATAATAAGATATCAATATTGGTGCATTGATTGTAACAAATTTCCACTCTAATGTAAGATGTTAACAGCGGGGAAACTCCGTGTGGAGTATATGGGAATGCTCTGTACCGTCTTCTCAGTCTCTCTGTAACTCTAAAATTGTTCTGCAAAATAAAGTCTATTAAAAGAAAAACCAGCATCACTACCAATTTTGAAAAATCTTAAAGGGTTAGCATCAATTATCTGTGAAATTTATTTGTGAGAAAACCTTATTCCTTTATAATGGTGAATAAGTGAAGTGTTGAACTATCTCTGCCACTCTGAGCAAGTTAATGTTTCTAGAAAGAGAAATCGGGTGGTGAGGAGTAGGGGAAAGAAAATGTATGTGTGTATGCTTAAACAAAAAAAACCCAGTGAATTCCAAATTGTTAAAAAGCTTGGGGTAGAACTTAATCTAGTTTATAAGCAGTTCCACTAGAGATGTGCGAGGATTTTTGTTGTTGTTGTTAAAGAGAAAAACTAGTTTCAAGCATTATTACGCTTTTTTTCCCCTCCCAGAAGCTAAGAAAACCATCTGTGAGAACCTGTTTGCATGTTTGTTTTCTACAATAAAATGCAAAATACTTCTTCCTGTTAGTGGATTATACCATATGTCTCTCCCTGTAACAAAATCAGCATGTTTATTAATGAACCCAATCAGAGGCAAAGATTTAGAAAGATTTAAGGACCTGAATTTTCTATTCAATATTTCAGCAAAAGAAACTTCTGGTTAGACATGGTTGTTGTGCTTGGAAAATAGTAACTTTGTTTTTGCTTTGAAATCAACTTAGTTGGCAGGAGAAAGAGCAGGAGGAACAGAGGCCTTTGAAATTGTTTTATAAAAATATCTGCATTTAAGAATGGCCCTTCCTGTCTGATAATTCCCCTACTGATTTATCCACAGCTTATATGTGATTAATATTTAATTCGATCAGTTTCATTTATCCAGCCAGACTAATTAAATTTGTGTTGGTGGCCCAAATCCCCCGTATCTGAATGCAGTTATAGGCCTGTGGGCTTCCTGGGGTGACAGAAAGTGGGTGAAGGCAATCCAGCCATATTGGCAAAGCAGCCCACAGTTCCGAGAATGGAGGCGTCTGAGTATGCCAGTGCCAACCTGCCCTGATAGTCCTACTGACCAGCTGAATAATCGAGTGACTTGGTGGCACTAGGTAGGGCATGGTGCTTGAGAAAGAAAGGAGTCCGACCTAGCACCCACAAGACTGCAGTTCAAGAACTGGTGCTGTCACAGAGCAGGCAAGAGGCCTGGAGCAATGAGTCTCTGTAGCCCCCATTTGCTCATCTGATAAATGAGGATCTGTATCAGCTCTGCCATTCTTTTATTTCTGAACTTGTGGAAGAGTGGATTTGGTAATAGAGACCATGAGCAGTGGAAGTCTTGAAAGCCGGATACGGGGCAGATTTCGGGGCAGGCGTTCTGTTCTAGTAACTCAGCCTCCGTCCAAGTCTTCCTTTTACTCAGTGGTGTAGACGAAGCCCCACAGACTTGGATCTCATTTTATTGCATTCATTTTTCATGCGCTGTGACTTCTTAAAAGTCTTATAAGAAAATGAAACACATTACCAAGGGCACCACTTCGTGGGGGAAGTGATTGATGAGCCCTTGGAAAGGCAAGGGATGGCTGTGCAACCACCATGAGGCCGGGCCATAATAACCCCCTTCCCTTCTTCTCAGGGTCTTCTGACAGCATGTTTGTGCTGTAGTCATGCGCCATACGGATCTCAACAAGGAAGCTAACCGAGTGTCAGCTCTGTCCTTGTAGACAGTATAGAAAGTGTCTCCTTGTTCTAATGAGCTTTGGTAACCATAGAAAGATTTGGGGACTTGGGCTAGGTCAGGACAGTGGGATACTTACAAGCTAATGGTTTTTGAAAAGGATTTCGAAGGTTATATTGGGATCCCTCACGAAAAGGCCTTTTGACTGTTCAACTGCCCCCTCCCTGGGATACACCCTTATCAGTAGCCTCCAACCCAGCCAAGTCCCCCAAACGCCCCGCCATCCAAGGAAACACACACACACACACCGGCAAACTGTACATCCTTGAGGAGGACTCTTGGGCCCCCCAGATACTCTGGTATCTCCTCAGATTTCTCTTACCTCTGCCACTTTCTCTCAGCAGAGGAGCTGGGGCAGAGGGGTAAGTAAGATGCTTAGCAATAAAGTCTCCTGCCCTGTGTGGCCAGGCCAGAGGGAAGGTGGCTACAGAGGCTGAGACGCTGTCTGGGATCCAGGGGTGTGTGGCTGATAAGAGAAGCCCACCCACCCACCGAAGGTCTGGATGCTGAGTTCCCAGGTGACTGTCCAGGAGCAGCCCAGATGGCAGTGACCCGTTGTCATGTTGGACAGCTGGCCTCCAGTGATGACAGGCTGTGCCGAGGAGACATGGATTGAAGCTCTGAGCCCATGTTAATTGACCTGGTCTATCCCACCATTGTAGAATGCTTTGGTTCAATTCAGTAAATATTCACTGGATCCCTCTTCTTGCCAGGTAACAGAGCTTGACACCGTGAATGCAGGGAGGGATAAAATATGTCCCTTCCCTAATGGAGAAACAAACATGAACAAATAACTGTCATTCATTATGATAGATACTAGATTGCCTGGAAAGAACAGTGGAGATAGACAAGGGACGGATTGTTGAAAGTGTGTGGTTAGAATAGCACAATCCATCTTCCCTAGTCACAACCAATCAAAACCAAGGCCCTGCTGGAGGAAGCATTCCTGTGAGTTCATCAGAGCAGCATTGCCATTCTTCCAAGGAACGGCAAAAGGTGTAACTGGAGACAGTAAGTCCATGAACAAAGGAGTTTAGAAAATAGTGGCTTACGTAAACGTAGACATTTACTGGTAGATGGTTTTCAACTGCAGAATTCATACTTTGTGACTATGTCAGAGGAAGATGTGGTACTGAGGCTTTGGACCTGGGAGCCTCTTCCCACAGACGGTCTCCTTGGACCTGTGTCCTCGGAAACTGGCAGTGCCCTGTCTCTCGTTAGTTCTCTCAGAAGCTCTGGACCCAAATGCCAGCTTCTCACCAGGTATCTCTGTAATTATGTCCGACTCAACACTCGCACATCTAACTTTTTACCCTTCCACGTACGCCATTTTAAGGGCTGCTGGTGGACTCCTGCCCATCCTTGAACATCCATCTTAATACATGTCTCCTCCTTGCTTATTCTCCCCCACCCCCGGCTCCCAGGGAACTTTGTACCTACATCCATCATGTCGCTTGTCACGCTGGCATTGTGGTTATTGGTTTGGGTTTTGTGACGTCAAGTACTGTGCCTTATTTGTGTTTAAATTCTCCTTACTGCGCCGAGTGCAGGGCACGTGGTAAGTCTGTGAAGTTGGGTGCATGTATCTCATTCTCGTCCTGCCTGTGCAGCAGAGGGGAGTTTCATCTTTAATGCCACATCTGGCTTTACCAGCGGCTTCAACCTGCCGCGTGCAGAGTTTTGTTCTTTTCCATGCCAGCTAGGCCTTGCAGGCACCCACCTCAGAGACTCCAGAGGAGGCCACAGGGGCCTCAGGCTGTAGCTCTCCTGGCTCCTGGCCAGCCAGTGCTCAGCCCTCAGCCCTTCACGGTGGAGGTGAGCAGGAGACCCACCCTCTGCTCTCCAGCTCTGCAAGTCATTTTCATATTCTGGCGGCATAGCTGGGCTTGTTATTGAGCACATGCTTTGCAGATTAGCCTGTTTGTATAGCCGATCGAACATGTGCTCCATTAAAAATTAAAGCGTCCTGTTTTAAGGATGGAACAGGAGACATCAGCTGCCACTGTGTAGCAGACATACAAAGCCCCGAGCCCATTACCATAGGTTACAGCAAATGCTAATCAGTGCCAGCTCAGTTAAATAATACAGTCTGTGCAGATGGCAGCTACTGCATCTCCTCACAGATGTGTCCTCCAGCCCCGGAGGTTGTTGGGAGCAGTTGGGTCTGATGCTGGCTGTCACTTTCACCTTTGGGTTGGTGGGCGTCCACCTCCCAGCTGAGAGGCGTGTTCAGGAGGGTGCAGGCCCCATCCCCAGCAGCCCTGCCCGAAGCAGAGCAGAGCGTGTGCGGGGCTCACAGAAACAGGACTGTTGTGCTGAATAGCCAAGAACACCCCAAGTTCTGAGCCTGTTCCCGGAAACCTTCCCCAGGTGCACGCTGTCAGAGACCTCCAAGCCAGGTGGAGGGGGGAACGTTCCCTCTCTCCTGCACACCAAGAATTTATGTGTCTTCCTCCCTGGCTTGCACACGTGTGGACACTGCACCGGATTAGGAGTTGGAGTTTCTGCAGTCCTGCTGTGTAGACAGTGCCTGGTTCTGAGCAGCCATATGTTGTCTCCAAGCCCGGGCACTTGGTTCTCTGGTCCAGGTGTTCCCCACCTTGGGCCCCTGAACAGACACTATGTAAAATTAAGGAGAAAATCACCATTTGTGCTGCCAGCCGTGAGCAGCAACCAATCACAACAGGAAGAGACAAGCTGGTACAACCACACCAGCTCAGCACTCTCCCTGGAGTTTTTTATCTGTGGCTTTGGGGGACAGGGAGGTAGGGGCTGCTTTCTGGGAAACACCACCGACATTCACACGCTCGCTGATGGGAGCGTGACATTTTATCACTGTCACTAATAGGTACAGTTACTGAAGCAATAATGGTAATCCTCTGTCATCAAGAGAAGATGAGATTAAGTTCAAGGTAATCGGCTATGGGAAATTTTTAAACAGAGAGGCAGGGAAGATTTCTTTTGATATAGTTGAATGTTTAACTTGGAGGCATAAGCTTTAGCTTTCTGAAAAATGCACGACTGTATGTAGTATAGCCCATTCCTGAATATTACCAAACAGACGAGGTGAAAATGTAGCAATGAGAAAAATAGTAAAAGAGTATATCCATCTTCTCTTCTCTCTAGATTTGTCAGCCTTCTGTGTCCCTCATGCCTGGGTATGGCGTGCTGCGGATGTACTGTGTTGCTATAATAAGTGCACGTGTAGGAACGGGTCGCAGGAACAGGGGTCTTCGCTTTCTTTCGCTTACCCTTCTTCTACCTAAATATAGATACATTGTTCCTCCTTCATCTCAGAAAATGCCACTTTGAAAGCCATGCATCAGGTAATACTGCTTCTGCCCTCGTCTACTGTCCTCCCCTCGTTTGTTGGAGGTTTGAGCCCCCTTCTTCCCGCTGAGCCTCGGCAGCCAAGGGCAGCCCCTCTGAGCCTCAGGCCTCCTTGCTCCCACCGCAGCCCGCATTCCCATGGTCACACCCACCAATTTTAAAGGATACCAATTTTAAAATCGTAATTCCCAAATCACGGGAGGCAGGAGGTCCAGGCACTGAGCGCCAGGAGGCTCAGAACCGCCCAGTGTCTGCTCTGCAGCTAGTCCACAGGGCCTTTCCAGAGTGCGACGCCGCCTGCGGCTCAGCTGCCCTACCTCCATGCCACCCGGGCACACTGGTCTGTCCTCCCAGCCAGCAGAGCCAGTTCGGATTTCAGAGGTTTCTTCCATCTGCCTGAATACTCTACCCCCTTAATAGGGTCACTTGGCTTGTTCCCTCCCTTCCTTCACTCTCTATTCAAATGTCATCTCCAGGGAAGAGTGGCCTTCCCTGACTACTTTATAGAAACAGCACTACCCCACACCCATCACTTAACCTGTAGCTCCTTAACCTGCTGTGCTTTTCTTCACAGCCCTTAGCTAACATTTACATGCACACACAGACACACACACCCACACACAGACACACATGCATGAACATGCACATTCACACACAGATATGCACACATGCACACACAGACACACACACACACACACACACACACACACACACACACTCATTCCCTTATTCATTGCCTGTTTCCTCCATTGGAAAACAGGGATTTTGCCTGTTGTGTTTATCTATACTCCATGTACCGCTAATGGTCTTTCACTGGAGAATTAATTAGTTGAATGGTTGAATGAATGAAGGAATATGTTTAGACTGGAAGCAAATTTTGGAAGTGGGGTTTCAAGAAGATATGGTCATTTATTAAGCTTTCTACTAAACTTTCTATCAAAAACATTTTTTTTCAACTATTAACACTGTACACAATCAAATTTCAGGTCCTAGAAGATGCCCTTAGGTGCTAAGAATTTGAGAGCGCAGAAGAATTTATTTTCCTACCATTTGGTGAAATCAAGGCTAGACTATTTCAAGCCCTGAGACTCCTAGGGCTAGCCTCAGAAGTACCCCATTCCTATTTTACTTCACTGGTATGTTCCTTCCTTCTTTCGTTTTGCCAACAATAAAAAAAAAATTCTTTGTTTGTTTTGAACTTTTGCCCTTGGATTCGAGGACTAAAACAAGGTTTTGTAATCCCACAGTTGACGTTTTTAGTGGATTAGGTTGTGTACTTGAAAGCAGCACAATCCAGTCAAAGCAGGATGGGACAAAGGACTGAAAGAACAGCCCGCAGTGCCAGCCATGCCAAAGGGAACCCTCTCTTGTGCCCAGAAGGGCTGTGGGCAGCTCACTTCTACTACGAAAAACTAACTCCAGTGCAGTAGTAGAGTAGTTTGGGGTCTGTTTTGATAGGCTAACATATTATAAAGCATTTATAAATGGTCTTTAAAAACTTGCTCATTTATGTCAACATTGTTCATTTATCTACCTCTAGGATAGCCCTTACCACACAGTATCATGAGTCTATGTCTCCATGTCACCAGAGGCCTCTGATTTGTTCTTCATGTGCAGATCATATATAGGACAATGCCTGGGACCAAATAGATGTAGAGGCTCACTCCAGTGTTTCCTGAATAAATGAATGAATGCATGCATGCATTGATGGATGAATGAATGAATGAACCAGCAATAAGCAAATGATGAGTACGACACTCTTGAAGCCATGCTTATGAAGAACAGTTGAAATAATTATAAATGTTTACCTGGAGGATGAATGAACAAGCAGGTAAATGCTGACGACGTTTTTGAAGCTGTGGCCTATAAACTGTTGAAATGGTGATAAATGTTTACCTGGACAAGAGAAAATTTGAGGAATCCATTGACTTTTGTAAATGCTGAAAATCCTTTCAAGTGAAAGAGGTTGGTTGGAATCACCTTGTGGGATCTCTAAGGATAGAGCTTGGAAAAGTGAGTTGAAACTATAACGAGACAGAAAACTCTTGTATTGAGCCAAAGTCTAAAAGTAGAGCTGTGTGAAGTTGAAATTAATTGCCTCAGAAAAGAATGAGTGTGTCATCACCAAACACAGAGCACCTAAGCACATGGCAGGTCATTGTAGGAGGATGGGGTCCCTTTATCAGTGCACATTGGACCAAGTGTTACTCTCTGATGTAACTGTGGGCACTCCCCAGCAGTGATGGGGTTCTTTGAAATTTTATAATAAGAAGCAAAAGCTCTTACCACTAGGTGTTGAAATGAAGGCAATACAGTCATTATTTCCAAAGAAGTGAGAGATTGTATGATGCTATGAAACATCTTTGAGTAATCTCACCTGTATTTACTATTCCCAATCATATTATTCCCAATCATATATGCTATTCTGGTGAGCTCAGTTTTTTGATAAGATAAATTCTTTAGAAAGAAAAAGGTGTTAGTTAGATCTGAGTTTTGTCTGTCTTAATGAGATCTGCTTCTAACTTCAGCACGTTATCTTTATATATCATTCAGATTCACCTTGTGTACTCTTTATGTATTTGGATAGAGGATAAAGAGAGGTGCTCAGCCTGGGGGCAGGGGGCATGGTCTGAGGTCCACATGGACCTTTCACAGGGACTGTCGCACTGCCCACCTGCAGAATTGAAAGTCAGAGAAAAGAGATGGAAATTGAGAAACTGGGGGACATCATTCACTCTTGCAATTATAGTGACGAAGTGTGCTGCATGTGTATGTTCCCTCAGTGAAACAGGTGTTCTGCCCTTAAAATGGTAATTATAGACTATTTCAGATCAATGGTCTTCACTTACTTCATATCACTGCGGTATTTTTGCCACATTTAACCATCCTGTGATAGAGAAAGCTTGCTCACCCTTGAAAAAATCAAAATGCATATAGATTTTCTGAAATAAGCCCCTTTCTGGAAGTATTTTGTGGTTAGTTTCCAAATGTAATATCCTGAGGAAGATTTAGGCTGGCTTTTTATTTTAATCTAAAATAAAAAAGTAAAAATCACTGTGCAATGAGTGATTTCACTTCCATTAACCTCATGTCTTTGTGGTTTCATTTAAGGTCACTAGTGGATTATGTTTCTTGCATTATTTCATAAGCTGTCAGTTCTATTAATATAATGTAATTCATTCAGTGCTGAGCTTTTTAAAAGACATCACTGGAAGCACGGAAGGCAGTTTTTTGGAAGTTTATTTGGATGATTGTAGGGTGTCAGACAGCCTCCATCTTCTTGCAGCTCAGTGTCTGAAGGGTCACTTATGAATTGCACGTGCTCTCGGAGGCTCAAGTGGTTATTCGTGACTGTGTTTTTATACCCAGCACATAAAAGTATATCTGCAGCTTCTTTATTATCACCCTTTTGAAAGACTGTGGTTTGCCTGTGGGGCGTGCAATGGTGTTTCCTCCTTAGATTACAGGACACATGATATATCTCTTATGTAACACTAACAGTAACCCTTTTTAAGGAAGTTTTATTTCAAGCTTACTGTATTAACATATTCACTCTTGGGCTTTGATTACAATAATGCAGTGAATTTATGTCTGCATATATAGTGGAGATCATTCAGAACTTCATTTGAAAATCAGTCATTAAATACCAGCTATACCCATCTTGTTGGTCCCTAGAAATTAGAAATACTCTGCTCTTGAACTTGAATAAATGATTGACACCCATGGAAGTGTCTAAAAAAAGTGGTTCTTTCTTTTGCTTTTTTTGAATATGAGGATAATTTTTAAATGTTCAGCAATACGAGTAACTATACCTTTACTATCTTATAATGTAAAACACATAAAAAGCATATACTAAAATACATATGGATAAAATGATACACTGTCTGGGTTTTGTTTTAAAATTATCTGAAAATGTGGAAGTAGTGGGAATGGGTGGGGTATAAATAGATAAAACAAGACTGGCCATGAGTTGATAATTGGTGAAGCTGGGTAGTGGTAGACGGGGTTTATTATACAGTTCTCTCAACTTTTGTATTTTTAAAATTACCCATTATTTTTAAAAAGACATAGGACATAAAGGGTTACTGTGAATTTAGCTTTACTTTGAAAAGGAAAACGTGTTTTGATAATCACTGAAGCCTCTCTGTATGTTTGGGAAATAACGATCATTACCTGAGAATGGCATGTGATTTATTGAGACTACGGACCGAGCTTGGTGCTCATAGATTCGGGAAGCCCTTTGCTGTAACTGTTAGCGTACAATAGGTCAGCAAGTCCCAGGCAGCCTCATGCGTAGTATGTGCACAGCGATTGAGAGCGCTCCAAGGGATGTGACCCTTGGCTGCAGCAGCGTGTGTGTGCGTGACTTCATTAATACACTACTGGGCGTCGTGTGGCTTCGCAAAGGGAGTGCCCTATGGAAGAAGATAGTGGTAACATTTAACACAGAGCACATAAAGTTGATACAGGTTGGAAAGTCTAGAATAGAAAGCAAATAATCTAATCTATCAAAACCACAGAAGCCTACAAATAATAGCAATTTTACTCTAACAGCTTCCGCCAAATTTGCCCTTGGCTAACTGTCACCAATGCCTTCCTTTTCTGGTCTCAGTCATGTTGACCTATTCCTTCTGTCTCCTCCTCAAGCAGAATTCTTTTTATTATTATTAAATTTATTGGGGTGACAATTGTTAGTAAAGTTACATAGATTTCAGGTGTACAATTCTGTATTACATCATCTATAAATCCCATTGTGTGTTCACCACCCAGAGTCAGTTCTCCTTCCATCACCATGTATTTGACCCCTTTACCCTTATCTCCCTCCTCCCACCCCCTTACCCTCTGGTAACCACTAAATTATTGTCTGTGTCTATGAGTTTTTGTTTCTTTGTTTGTTTGTCTTGTTCCGTTCTTTCCAGTGTATATCCCACACATGAGTGAAATCATATGGTTCTCAACTTTTTCTGTCTGACTTATTTCACTTAGCATGATAATCTCAAGATCCATCCATATGGTCGCAAATGGCAGTATTTCATCTTTTCTTATGGCAGAGTAGTATTCCATTGTGTATATATACCACAACTTCTTTATCCAGTCATCTTTCAAAGGACACTTTGGTTGTTTCCATGTCTTGGTCACCATGAATAATGCTGAAATGAACATGAGGGTACATATATCTTGATGAATAAATGTTTTCAGATATTTTGAGTATATACCCAGAAGAGGGATTACTAGATTACATGGTAATTTTATTCTTATTTTTTTGAGGAACCTCTGTACTATTTTCCATAGTGGCTGCACCCATTTACATTCCCACCAACAGTGTATGAGGGTTCCTTTTTCTCCACAGCCTCTGCCACACTTGTTGTTATTTGTCTTGTTGATGACAGCCATTCTGACTGGGGTGAGGTGATATCTCATTGTGCTTTTGCATTTCCCTAATAGCTAGTGAAGTTGAGCATCTTTTCATATATCTGTTGGCCGTTTGTATGTCTTCTTAGGAGAAGGGTCTATTCAGGTCCTCTGCCCATTTTTTAGTTGGATTGTTTGGTGTTTTTTTTTGTTGTACTTTTTGTACAAGTTCTTATATGTTTTGGATCTTAGCCCCTTATCGGAGGTGTTGTTTGCAAATATCTTCTCACATTCAGTCGGTTGCGTCTTTGTTTTGTGGATGGTTTCTTTTGCTGTGCAGAAGCTTTTACATTGTATTCAATTTCTATGAAGATGGGAGAGGAAACGTATGTTTGCTGTCTTCTTTCCTGGCCAGTTTTCATTGGGACATTATTTCCTTGAAAGTCTTGGCCTATGAAAGCATGCAGGTGAAATTATCCTTAACTGATAATTATATATATTTAAAATCTTAGATTACATGGGAATTGAATATCTAGAATAAATCAGCAGAAAAATGTTTCTGTTTAAAAATTATTAAATATTAGAACATTATGCGAACAATGACATTGAGATACTTAATTCATGATTCAGCTCTGTTGTTCATTTAAAGGTTTAACTATGTCCCACTGTTTAAATGTATCTGTCTAATCTTTTGTGCTAACTTAGCATGTCCAAAATATTGAAAAACAGAATAATGATCAAGGAATTGAAGGAGTACTCCCCCAGTGAAGCCAGAGGATATTCTGGAGGAGAAAAAAAAGAATGCATGAAACTTATTTAACAAGAGAGATTTGCGTCAGGTAATCTACATAATATATCCACTGGCATTAAGGCTGTCATCTTGGTATTGCATTTCTGGTACAAATTTCACAATAGCTGTCTTTCACTGTCGGTTCTAATAAAGAGTGTTGGTCAGCCTAAATTCCCTGGGAGCTCAGAGTTACGTTTTGTGAACTGCATGTGCCTGAGGCCTCTCATGCATGATTTAAACTGCTTTGTAAATGTCAATAGGTGGAAAAGCACTGGATCCCTTGTAGATTTCTCCAAATCCTCAAAGATGTGTATGCCATGTATAAACCAGGCTGCACTCTCAAGGCCATTGCTGTCTTTCATACGTGCCTAACTGGGGGTTTAAGGTGTTGCCAGAAGCAAAATATCAGTGTGTGCACATCTCGGTCCTCCTGGCCAGTGAAACCCTTTATGAAGAAAACATTTGCACCACAGAACGTCTCGAGTGACTGGAGATGAGCACACCTCATGAATGGTGAACGGTCTTCAAACTCTTTCTTCATGCTTGACTTTTTTCAAAACATACGTTTGACTTGATCGAATGTACTGATTTCATAGTATTACACCATTCCTTGGACGCCTATGTGGGGTTGTAGAAAAATATCTCAATTGGGAGCTCTCAGACCTGGGTCCTGTCCTATTCCTGCCACCTTCTGGCTGTTTGTACTTGGGCAAGCCCCTTAACCTATTGAGGCCCCACTTTGGATCCAGTGAGGTTGAATCCAGGAGGTTGGGATAAACGACCTCCAGTTACCCCTCTCAGCTCCGGCATCATGGATTCCAACAGACAGTGACAGATGGCCAGTGTGACACTTTGAAAGCTGTGGGAGCACATGTAACTTTTTAATTAGGCTTATTTCACTCCCTTCTGGGCAACACCGAGTGCCAGCAGGAGTCCCAAAATGGCCAGCAGCAATCTCATAGAGGGGCCAAAATGGTCAGCCTGAAGGCTTATCAACTCATTTGTGTTCAAAGGGCTTCTTTGTGATGTTTCCCATTGGCCTGAGAACAAGGTGCTGGCTGCTCCCGGGCTGCACGTTCCCCACAGTATGTACCCCCCCCCCATTCTATTCCTTCAGTAAAACATGTTTTCTCACTTTCATGTCTGAAGAGGCCAAAGCAAGTGATGCTGAGGGGATGACACTGCAGGGTACAGGTCACCCATACGAGCCATAACACTTGGCTGGCTTTCTCAGACTCATCTCTTACTCATTTGGGTCGCGCTCAGCCTACCTGGTGTTCCTGCAGACGGGGGCTTCGAAAGGGCCCGCTGTGTAAACACTGCCCAGTGAGGGTGTGCAGGCAGCCATCAGGACGGGGTGGCCTTTCTGTTCTTCTCCTTTCCATTTGGATTCCTCCATAGTAGTTCTGGATGAGCTACTTTGATCTGTTTTGTCCACATGCTCACATTCCAATAGTCTCTGCTTGAGGGGACAGTTTGGGGGGATTAAGGAGAGGGCCCTGGCAGCTCAGAAGCCTGACTTTTCTCCTATTAGCTGTGTGACCTTGCACAGGTCACTTAACCTTCTGGTGTCTCAGGTTTTATTCTGCAGAATGGGGATAAGACAAGGTCCTGTCTCATCAGATTGTGAGGATTAAATGGGCTCTGTACATATAGCTCTTAGAATAGTGCCTGGCATGTGGAAGGAGGTATTTGCTCTTATTATGGTTTTTCTTGTTGTTCGTATTATTTTTTAAAAGTACTATTTAAGTTGAATGCTTTAAAAAAGAGGCAGGACCATTGTTCCAGCCTTGGTAAACAACCATTTGCCCAATTCCCATCTTCGCCAGCCCAGTGAGGTGTGACCTCGGGGCAGAGCTGGGGGGGAGGGGGAGGGTGCGGTCCTGCTCCCTCCGCTGGGTCTGTGCTCCGGGTTAGGGTACCCTGCTCCTGGAATAGACCGTCTCCACATCCACAGCCTTGGCAGCCGCACCAAAGCTGATTTGGAACTCTGCAACCTGAGAGAGCTTTGAAACACTGTCGCCACCCTTGTTCCATTTGTGTGTTTGTAGAATGTCAAGTAAGCACGTACTTTGTCACCCTATGACATGACCTCAGGGTTACTTTCTGAGGCTGTTGACAAATTTTCAGACATCCCAGTTTTATCAGCGGAAACCTTGAAGAGTGACAAATAGTTCTTGGAAGAGTTGGGACATACTATAAAATGTCAGCTGGCTCGTTTATAACCAGTGATGTCCAGCGTGTAAGCCAGGCTATCACCATGGTCTATAGACAACGCACCCTCATGATGCCCTGCTCCCCGCAAGTACTTCGTGCAGCTGTTCTGGTTGAAGACCCAGTTGACATCCATAATAGATATCAAATGGAGAGCCTCTTATTTTATCACACTCTGTGTTTCAACACTGGCAGCCCCTGTGGACTATTGGGAACAGGCAGCCCCTGGGCGCTGAGGACATTATTAAGTGCTAGGGAACCTTGTTAGCTCATAAAGGTGGTTCAAACCAATTATTGCTGTGCGACCATTACAATCGCCAAGAATGTAACTTTTAAATTCTTGCCCATAAAGCCGATCTTTCCAGTACATTGTATCACAGAGCAAGGCTTCTGACGTGGCCGCGGCTGTATCCCACCGGCTGCAGAGACAAAACGTTGCATTTGCTGCTCAGCACTGATTATCCTTCAGTCCTCATGGAGGCAGCCAGACTATTTATAGATTTACTTTCTGTCTCCCTGGTTCAGCAGTCAGTTTTGACACACTGTCCCAGTAATCTGATCAGCCATGCTGCTTTAAAATGAAGGTCTGGGCCTTGGCCTCTGCAGAGAGGGTGACAGCTGTCAGATACAGATAGTAGGCTTCAGAGCCTGGCTGCTAAAACCCTCTCCGTCATTCCTGTTACAGATCATTGACCACAGCTTGAAGCCGTGCTGTACAGTCTGCCGATTAGCTAGCAAGAGATCTACATACTGTATTAGCAAGGTCAACCACTGAGATAAAGGCGAAAGCTTAAACCCCTGCACTATTTTTAAACCAGTAGCCATTTGTTAAAGCCAGTTATGTTGGTACATGTCTCTCTTTCCTTTTTAATTTTTCTCTCTCAAAATGAAAGGTACTGGTTACAACTCCTTATGAGAGTTAATGAAGATGGCTCCGGTGCTGAGATGTTTCCAGTCTGAGAAGAGGGCAGTCTTTCTCAGAAACTCACTCAGGCGTCGTGGATCAGAAAACAGCATTAGCCATGCTCCTTCCTGGTTTTAATTAGGCTGTGTTGGGGATCTCAGCCCAGGGATCCCAGATGGAAGTTTGACCTGTGTGAACGTGGATTAGGCGGGTCTGGCCTGAAGAGAACTGAGCTGCAGCTCAGACAGGACTTAATCCCTGCTCACTCCTCAGTGAGGTGCTTGGTCTTCCTTGTCGGTCCAGATGATGGGCCCATTTGACAGGTATTTCCTTCTCAGGGTCTGCCCCTCCCCCAGCGCCTTGTACCCGGGTGTTTGGAAGCCCGGCATTGGTCAGCAGGCCACGTCAGACTTGCATACGGAGAACTTGTCCCCCTTCATTTTGTAAAAGTGATTCACTGACTTC